>NC_073699.1:5102274-5727274 GCF_023634085.1 Falco cherrug
TAAGCAATCGGATGGAGCTTTTCAAGTGTTCACACTGAGGTTGAAGCTGATTCTGAGTCCTGAAGACTTCCCGACTTCCTAGCTGTGGAGCAGCAGCAGAATTATAAACGTGGCAGTTTTATTTATCTCTGCAGTTGATCAGCTCTCAGCTTGAAAGAACCTGTCCCAGGGAGAAGACTCCAGTAGGCATCAGCACATCTACTGGGTAACCAAATTGCTTTTCTTACTAGGCAGATAGGCGGTACATGTTCTAAAGACAGAGAAGCTTAAAATATCCTTCAAATGAAAAAAAAAAAAACAACAAAACATCTTTTTTGACCAGACTGAAATCTTAGACATCTGTACTCACTAGCCTATTTCTCCCATCAGTTTCTTCGTATTTCATACCCTCTCCCTTCTTGTTGGCCATATCCATTCCTCTTCTTCCCCTGCTCCACGTATATGTCACTCCCATGCCATTCTCATGCCTTCGCCCTACTTGTTTTCATTTACTGTTGTCCCCTTTTTTGGTCCTATTTCTCTCCTTTATTGCCCACTTTCTTTCATTCCCATCTGCCCCTTCCTCATTCTCCTCTGTCTTGACTATGGCAAACTCCTGCCTCCCTAGGCAATGCACAACAGTTAAAAGAACTTTATAGCCTATAACCACCCTATACAACAGTTGTTCGATGGCCATAATTGCCAACTATAAACCATCAGCCTTATCTTTGCAGTCAAGATTAATTCTGGCGTGGTACATTATAAAATTAGCCATGCTTGGCAAAGCTGCTGGCCTTTAGTTTTCTCAAGAACACAATTAAATGGCATTTGCACAGCCTAGCTAGAGCTAAAGCTAAGAGGAGACAGACATCAAGAAGTTATTAGATTAGGAAGTAAAACAACTACTCCTTGGTTAGATCAAACGTTTGAACACATTATGTAATGTTTCAGAGGTAATACAGGCAAAATAAAACCTCTTAGGCACTTTTCCTCCTTCCCTCCCCCCTCCCCAGCCAAACCGGTGGGGAAGCACACATAATAATAGCAGATTAGGAAAATCACTACCAGGTCTCCAAACTTTGGGTCTGCTCAGAAGGTAACTTGGGCCAACACCAGCGAAAAGGTTAACTCGGCGGGGACTCTGGAGCATGCACACAGCTTGCGGTCTTTCCTAATTAAACACACACGCACACATCATAATCAGAGCTGCTCCCTCACCCCAGGGCTAGATCTTCGGCTTCTGTAAGTCAGCAGAATGCCCCAGAGGAGCCACTTTGAGTTATGTTGGCTAAAAATCCAGTCCCAGAGCCTCTGTGCGTAAAAGATAATGTGTTAGCATAACTGGTGAGTATCTGGGCTTAAAGAAGCCTTGCTTACATGCAGATTTTCACTGTGCAGATAGGCACTTGTATATACATCAGTAGCAACTCAAGCCTTACCGCCTCTTCAAATCAGCTTTTGATTAGCCACGAGCAATGCTCTGGAGCTGGTGTCCACAAGCTCCATCCTGCTGAGCCAGTCTCCCCCTCACTCAGGGATACGGCCCAAAGGAAACAAAATTGAATTTGCTGAGCATGCCCTACTTTGTCATCACGGAGGTCCTCCAAATCACTGCATTTGGCATGACTTTGGAAGAAAGCTATAAAACACAGAACAGTTTCAACCCACCACTCCCCCGCCCCCAACCTGTGATGTGGTTTGCTGACATGAATTGGAAAAGTTAAACATTTCTCCAGCCCCTTTTAAACCTCTTTGCCTTGTTAAAAGGTAAGCACTGATACCACTATTAGGAAATCAAGGATCCTAATGTGCTGCTTCTTTAGAGGAAGGGAGGTAAGAGACACTGGCTTTAGGATAAGATCTATAGTCTTTTGGAGTCTGTCAAGGCCAGGCATCCCAGGCATTCAAATCATTACACAGTGATAACGCGTCCTCTGGGAACTAGCTTCAACTTTTGACGACCCACACAAGTTTTACGTTTCTCCACCCATCCGCAGCCAGAGGAGCAGACTGCCTTAATTTACTGCTGTTTAAAAACAGACACTGGCCCTCAATTTATCTCCATCAAGAGAAAAAATACCGAGCTCCTCAAATTAAAAGCCCTGCAGGATTTTGCCTGTGCAAATGTGAGATGGAGATCTGACAATAAAAAAGACATTTCATTTGTCTTATTAGTGGCTGACTACTGTGGAAGGTGTTCAATCAATTAAACTGATCTTGGACTCCTGAATTATTGATAGAGAGAGCTGGATTACACTCTCAAATGCTTTTAGCTTAATTGCCCAACCCATCATTGCTTCATTTTCCTTTTCTTATGTATACAAACTTTTTTTGTTGTTTTGTTTTTTAACGATAGCTGCTTGCCAGCTTCTGACCCCGTTACTGTGTGCTGTTGCCAGCGCTGCCGATGCGGATCCAGCGCTGAAGCCTCGGTCAGGCAGCATTTGCAAGGTGCAGCAGGCAGGCAACATCAAGGTGGTGCCAGCATCCCCTAGAGACCAAGTGGAACTTGGGGAGGGGAGAACAGTGGCTTCCTGCTATGAGAGACATACGCAGGGGTGCCCCTCTTCCACCTTCCGTCCACTCTGTACGTGCTATAGCTCTCAGTCCCCTCCCATGCCTTTCTCTTCATACATCTGCTCCTCTTTGTTTTCTGCCCACTTTCCTTCCCTCCCCTCGCATGCAGAAATGCAATACAGCACAGATCTGGAGCTTGTCTTGGCCAGTGTACCATCTCCAGCACTATTCAGGTGCCCAAATGGCCCTTCTTATCCCATCCTGACAAACACAGTTCCCCCCAAACATTCTTAACTTTACCTTCTCATTACCTCAATAACTCCCAGCCTCTTCTTGTGTCCCTCTCATCATCATTTCTCAGCTCTTACACCCTCTCCCCCATTTCCCAGGCTGGACTCATCCTCTCCTTCCTCCACTTGTAGCCCAGAGTGGGCAGCTCTGTGTAAAAATCATGAGGATTTGGGAACACAAGCAAAATAGGTAAACACGGCCAACAGAGATAACAAGTATCATTGCGTGCAGGGCTTTGGGTAATCCAGCGTGCACTCATTTTAACTCTTGCTGATGTACCGGGACATTAGCAGAGACAAATTCACTGTATTTGAGCGTGCTCTGTGTTTTATAGACTAAGCACATCTTAAATGCCTTTAAAGGCAGTTCCCTGTGACTCTTTTGCAAGCTAACCTAAAGCAGGGAGAGAAGCGCAAATGGATTTATAAGGACATGGGAGCTATTTCACACTGAGAAAGGAAAAAGGGAAAAGAGAGAGGGGGGAGAAGAGCAAAATGAGATGCGAAAGGGTATGAAAAAGAGATGAAATGAGCAGAGTGGAGAGGTGAAAAAGAAAAAGGAGGATATGAAGAAAGATAAAGGAGAGAGAAAAATAGAAAGTGAGAAGGACTTGCCCATGGAAAATGGTAGATAGGCAACGTCAGTGCTCAGAAGAACAAGAACTCCTGGTTCCAGATGCGAAACAGAGTATTTTTGTGATAACAGGAACGTGATATGATCAGTACACAGTACTGGGGAATATGATCTGTGAAAGAAATAAAAGCTTTAATGGCCAAACTGCAGCACAGGTGAATAACACGGTAGCTCATAAGGATTTAAAAAATGAGATCACGTATATGACAGGATCCATCTGAACACAACTCATTTTCTGGGAAGCTGTTACAGATCTCTGCCATTGGATTCACACATGATGAGATCTCTGGGAAATTATTAGATAAGTAATACTGGGAAATGTGTAATTTTTTCAATTTTCTAGATGGCAAGTGGAGAATTACTTTACTAGCAATACTTCAGTCCTTTCAGGATGCAATAGGCAGTAGATTTCCACCCCCCCCCCCCCCGCCCCCCGAAACAGCATCAGAGCCGGCAAAAAGCAATTTTATTCTATACTTGGTTTACATCAACAGTGAAGACGCCACGGAAAATTGTTTGATCAATTGTTCGCTATTACTGTTTAAATTAAAAAGAATGATAAGCAAAAGCAGGTATCCAAGTCCTTAATTTCCGAAGCACAATGGTGAAAAATTAAAAAGATTCGTAACTGGATCACTCAGTATGAAGAACGCAGGGATGATTAAAAAAGCACCTTGAGATTTCTCCATGACAAATGCACAGAGAACACCAGGATTAGATTACAGTAATGCTTATTGCAACAGATCTTGCAACTTACTGCAAGATAACAGTAATACATATTGCAAGGGAAGAATTGACAGGAACATTTAAAATGAGTGTAAGGAAAGAAGACAGCTAGGGAACAAGGGTAGGATGAGCCATCCATTGGAAGAATACGTTGCTTCCACTTTCAGCAGAAAGGAGGTTAATGATCAGGCAAAGTTGAGATAAGAGACCAGTAATTGGGATAGAGAACTGGTAACAAGTTCTGAACAACTCCTCGTGTCCTCAAATGTAGAAAACAAATATCCCTATGTCAGGAATAAATAAATAAATAAAGCAAAAATAAATTTGCAGGTGTGTTTCTTGTTGCACTCCAGTGAGATTAATTAATATGCCCCACAGGGAATCCCTCATGAAAATGAGGGATGCTGAAGGATTAAATAAGAAATGTCAACACATCGTGTGGGATGGGAGAAGCCTGGCCCAGAAAAGAGTTCATGGCTGTGTTTCATCACTGTTTTTAAAAAGATGTCTGTGGCAGTTTATAAGCAAGAGAAGCTTTTAGTACAATAACTGGTAAGCGAAGAAAAGTCAGAGTAAGAAGCAGCAAAGGCAGGGACAGAGATGCCCAGATCTCAGCCCGCTGTGGATGCAGGCAGGTGCCAGGGCAACTGGCAGAGGTGCCAAAGCCCTGCTGGAGAGAGGTCCCATCCCTGCAAGCACAGTGGAGCTGCTCACAGAGGGGCCGATCTTAATTAGTATTTCCTTTCCTGGGACAGAAGTGGGGTGCCAGTGATAAAAGCCAGCTAGGAAGTCATGAATACATCCGCAGTAAAGGAGGGGTCTGTAGCTGATACCTCCAAGAAGTAAAGTGGGAGCACTGGGAAGGTTTGCATGGTCACCAAGCACCCCTGACAATACAGGAGGTGAATGTCTTTTGGGGGTGTAGGCTGCCAGCCCCTTCGCAGGAGGCTGGGAGAGCTGAAACTCAAAGAAAATTGTATCCTGGAAAGGTTTCTGTCTCCCCGGACTCAGAGCAGGGACCCAGCCCCACTCACCCGTGCCACCCCAGCCCCCTCCAGCCTCTCATCAACCCGGGCGAGCGTAGCAGCAGGTCCCTGCCTTGCAAGGCTGATCCCCGTCCAGCATCCGGAGATCCGGAGCTGCCTTCCAGCAGGTCAGTGCTAGCAGAGACAAACTGTACGGAAAAGAGATGCTTTGCTTACACCGAAGCACCCTGGAGAATGATTTCATTCACAATAAATCTCCTTTCTTAGCAGTGGTGATCACAAGAGCCTGGGCTGTTCTTGCATTTAATTCCCCTAATTGACATTACTCCCAGTTTTCCATGTTTTAAGCACAGAACTGAGTCCACATTTTCTTTCCTACTACTTTATTGTATCTGCCTGTTTAAACTTTCCTCTGCCCGAGCTTGCCACGACGCTAGGAAACATCCTGAGAGATCCAGTCTTACACTGCACTGTCCCTGGCCACTGTCTCGGGCCAAGAAATGTGCAGTGTCTTGGCCACCGAGACACCTTCCCACTCTCCAGAATGAGGTGCTACATAGCCCCGGGGAGCTGGAGCTGCTGAAAACATGGGGACGGTCCCAGCCTGAGCAGGTCCAGCCGCTGGCACCAGATCTGGTTTGGCCCCAGTCTTTCGTGTCCCCCTTCCAGCCCAAGGGCTGGCAAGACGCTGGTGCATGCTCAGGTCTCAGATTCCAGTGTGTTCCCAAGTCCATACCTTGCTCATGACAGAAAAGCAAAGAGATGCTAATTGCTGGGTCACCCTGAGTCCCAGGGGCCAGAACAGTCCCTGCGTTCTGGATTTGAGGTGCTCAGACATTAATTGAGTGGGAGCACAGTTGACCGTGGGAATAAAGGCATTTGAAATTATTTTGGCATAGTATATTAAGAGAGTGACAAAGGAGAACCTGAATGAATGAACACAAGTTTGGGTAAAAAAACATGCAAGTTGTTGTTTTTTTAATTGAGCTTTAAAGAAAATGAACCGCTTTCCCCAAAGTATCTTTCAGAAGTGAATATAATTCCCTTCTTACCTGCTCGGGGTTGAATCATTTTGTATCACGGCAAAGTCCATGCACAAATACACATCTTTTTAGCCTTTAACATGCAAACTGAAACTCTGATCTTGGCATAGCACTCCAGGGGAGGCCAGTAAAGGATTCTTTTGCAACTAGCAAACCCAGTTATAAAGCAGCATGATGTCACCACGTGGCAGTGCAGCCCCCAACACCGCGGAGTTGTAATACTGAACACATGGAGTATTAGCACCCCAGACCCTCATATTCCCTCGCTTACCCTGAGAATCTGCAAAGAAGTAGCCTGATACAGAAGCAAACTCCTCTGGCATTGTACTCAAAATGTCAGTGCAGCCATGCAGGAGAGGTTTTCTTACACAGAGCTACTGCCAAGCATTTTCCAACACATTTCTTCATATTACTTAAGCTATTATGACCACGACCCAAGGCATTTCCCGGGGACCAGAGAACAGCCAAAAGTACCAAGTACACAGACCATTAACCCCAGACTGTTGTTACCTGCCAGCTTGAGCGTCACAGCGTACAAGTCCCCCTACATGCCCGGTCAGGGTCTCCAGCTGCTATCACACTATAGATAAACATTAGCAAAGCTCCTTTTGCACAAGCAAACATAAAGAAAAGGAGAGAAAAGGAAAAAAGAGAAAAAATAACCTAGCACACTCTGGCCCTTGTGGGAAAAACGAGGCATACCCAGTGGACTGGGACAGAGGAAATGGTGCAGAGATATCAGGACTTGGGGGAAGCTCCACTTTTCCTTTCAACACATCCTCTGCCCTCTCGCACCCCTGTGCATCACACTCCCAGGAGCCGGGGGAAGCAGGCTCGTGTCATGAATAGGAGCCACCTGGGACTGCGCTGTGCTGTGCTTCAGCTCGATAGTCCCTGTCACTGCAATGCCTGGAAGAGAAAGCCAAGTTTGATAAAGTCCCAAGGGCTGAGATGAGGTCTCCTACTGCTAGCCTTGGATTTTACACTCACCTTCAAACTAGGGGAGTGGAAATACCAGACAAGTGAATCTATTACCTGCACTGCTCAATGAGGCTTTTATGATATCCCCCGTCCTTCTCACAGAGATGCTTAGTGTACTCTGGGGTGTTGAGACACATTCGGTTCCCTTTCCAATTCCCTTTTATTCACCATCCATGTCCCAGCTGCTGTACACACAGACACTCTTCTTTCCACAAGCGAAGAGCCTTCCTCCCCAGCCCCTTCATAAAAATGCCTCCCATTGATCCCCGACTGGCTGCTCCAAACCTCATTAACACACCTGGGGTAGGAGCACAGCTTTTCAGCTTAGTCCTTCAGCTCCACCATCACCTCAAACAACCTTGCACCTACTTGTACTAGAGTACCCAGTGTCTCCAGTAAACACTGCTTTCAGCCCCCTTTTCAACAGAGACATGGTTTATTGTCCCCTAAGTAGCCCTTCACAGTTCCCCTTCTCAATCAACACTGGGTAATGGTTTCCTAGGGACCATAACACTTAGCAGCACAGTAATTGAATGATATTATTAACAGCAGCAGCATCTGTGTTGTCTGTTTAATTAACTGGAGAGCAAATGAGGCCCTAAGAGTCATTAGTCTGATCCTTTACTGTTTTCCTAATGATGTGCAGCTTCTCTTATTTGATTATTGGCTAAGGATCCCCTTTACCAAAAAATGCACTTTCAATAATATAATAACAGAACAACTCTCTATACTCCTGAATAACATATATTACTTCTCTCAAGCTGCAGATTAGATAACTGCAAACTTCTACTCGAAATACTCCAAATATACCATCACTACTACTGCTTGAGTAGCATAAGGGAAATAGGAGACACCAGCCTACGTTTCAAGGAAAGAAAGAACAAAACTGCAATAAACATTGTGTTGGTGCGGAGCTGGTAGGTGACAAAAGCAAAGCTCACCCTGCTATCAACTGTGGGAGATCTGTAGGGGCTGGAGGAGGCAAGACCATCTTTAAAGACTGCTGGCCACCAAAGAAGAGCTACGCTAACACAGCACTGACGATCACAGCATTTCATCCCACCTCTCCACTGAAAAAGGGGTAAAGGACCAAACAAGAGACATCCTTTCCATCCCCAGTTGGGCTGAGTTTATGGGCAGTCCAACAGCAGCAGTTCCCGTATCTCCACCTGAGAGCTTCTTGCACAGCTAGGACAGCCACTCTGCAGCAGCCCAAGCCTACTGTGCAAGCAGTCATGCAACCCTGTTGTCACACAGAAGCAGGAGTCAGATGTGGATGTGGAGTCATCACTCCCTCCATACCCATTCAGCAGCCGTCCCGGTCGGGTATTTGGGCTGAGGTTCATTGCTTGACAGCTTGTTATTGGCTTCTCTGCAAGGGGCATATGGAAATTTCCATGAAGATGATCCCAAATGCAGTTACTTAGCTTATCAGGAAGCACAGACAATTGGTGTTAACCAATTTAGAAAAAAATCCCATCTCAGACAGGAAGGAGATCTTGCAGTTTGCATGCCTAAGATATTTGCTCCTGTGAAGTCTGTAAGTTAAGTTAAGCAGTAAAGGGTGTCGTATATAGCTGTATACAGAGTTGGAGACATACCACTGTGTGTTATATTTCATCTTCAATGGCTAGTCCTGGAAGTCTTCGCACTGCATAGCTTTTGTTTAACCTAACCTTGTGGAGCTGGTTAACCCCCTGCTCTGCTAGCCGCGACACCAACCTCCGACCATCACACTGCAGCAGGTATCTGGGCTGCCAAGTGTATGCACGTCAAACCTGGCTTCGCCCCAGCGTCGTGCTAGTAGCTTTGTATGCTCATGGGCTCGGAGGCGCTGTCTGTGCAGGTACTAATCTGGAGTCCACTCTGCTCCAACATGGACTTTAGGTAAGAAAGATACCACCTCCTTCATCGTCACCAGTCAAGACTATACAGATTGAGAGGAAAGGCATGGCTCCGGGGTTTCGTTCAGGTTTAGAGGTGTGGTGCTTGGGTGGTACTTTTTTACTGACATTTATGGGTCTGGCAATCAACAGGAGATCTCTGAACATCAAGTCCATGTTTTTTGTTCTTTGTTCCAAGTCCCAAATGCATCTCACTACATAACATCATCAGTACCAAGAGGTCAAAGCATATGAACATGACACACTAGGACCAAGGCTGAGGCTTTGAGGGGAACTATGGAAGGAGAGCTCCCTGTAAGTCCATGATCTCAATGCAAAATCCTCTAGGAGTCATTACCAACTTACCTGAATCATCATTAAGGAGAAAAATAAACTCATTTTCTCCTGTGATGGCCTCATTCAGTTCAGTAGCATGTTTCATCAACCAGCTTCTGCTTGTACATATTAAATAAATGCAGAATGAAGAAAGAACAGAACTGGATCCTGGGGTTTTAAAGAGACTGGGGAAATGACTGTGTCTTGTATGTGATGCTAAGAATAAACAGGAAAATCAAACGAGCAAGGAAGGAAAAGAAGATTTAATGTCTCTTGCCACCACTGAACTTATCTGTCTCAGGACAAATTCATAACTGCTCCAAGATCTGCAGACTAAAAAGGGTTGTGGTTCTCTGGACATTTCTTTGGAGCTCCAGACTGACTCTTCACTAGACCAACTTCTTAGCTAGGAGTCCCCAGCTCCTTAACAATTACAGATGTCTCTGTCTCTGACTTCTTCACCTGGAGATTCCGGTACTTCTTCACAAGGGACTTATCTGTAATCCATGATTTGCTGCTGTTCCCTCCCTCCCTGGATTCTGGTGCAACAGCTGTTGGCTGCTGCCTGCTCAGTGCAAGGATGAAAAATAAATGAATGAACACATGAACTTTTGAGGCTTCCCATAGATTTAAAATATAGCAGCTCCTTGATGCTGGGTATTAACAGGTATCATAAGCCAAGAAAGCTGCTGTTTCATGGATGAAGTTGCCAGTGTGATTGCTGAAAAGACCTCAGACATTTCTCCTTTTGGGTCTGGAGAATCAACAGCTTCAAGTATTTTTAAAAAGCATTTAAAAAACTCTCAAAACTTGTGATGTAAATCTGACAGGTACAATCTTTCTTGTGATTCAGCTGGGGAGTACCCCCACTCCAACAGACAGCTTCCAGCAGCACTTTGGTAACAGCAGGTTCCAGTACCGACCAGAAAAGGAAAAAGAGACATGAGCTTCAGAGACGGTATGCTTTAGAGAAAAGCCTAAATGGTATGAAATAGTAATTTTCTTCAGGTCAACTGCTAACCAACTAACTGACTACAGAGTCTTGGACTTCCAAGTCTTCTCTTTACTGCCTCCATAAATTGGGAAAACTGGTGTTTGTCCACCAGTAAGTGAAAACGGTTGTGGGATCTCTGAACAGCAAGCACCGGACATAAAAACCACCCAATAAATCCTGCTGATTTGTGATTTCTCCCATAAGAGTCTTCCTTGGGAAAGCTGCTTGGGAAGCCATCCTACTGGGTTCTGCCAGCTCTTCTGGGCAAAATACCCCTGGGTCTTCACAACACAACTTCACATGCATTCGTATCTCAACAGACTTGCTCACACACCATTCCTTTCTCCAGATGCTCGTTCGCCCTTATCCTGTCTGTGCACTCACCTAGTTACAAAATGTCAACTAAGTGCCACACATCCCCAGGGGAGGTTATTCTCTAAACTAACACATCTGACTGCAGATTTGCACCGTACTCAACCTGGATTTTAACCTTCCATAATTTCCCCCCATTACTGCTAAGTGCTATGCCCTTTGACTAAGCCAAATCATTCCTCTCTTTCATTGTTTTTTACACCTATTAAATTTTTGTAGCTAGGTAGCACAAGCCCATTTATTCATCCCTTGGACAAGCTCCCTAGATTAAGCTTCCACTAGTATTTTCTATTGCCTTCCCACTGCTTTTTGTTGCATTTCCTGGTAACCCACATGTGGGTTTTAGCAACAGCATAAAAAGGTTTGAGTATCTGCCCTTACTGAACCTATGACTGGGGGACTCCCCTTTCTTAATAGGGCACAACACCTTTGGCCTCTTCCTTTTTCTTCCCGGTGGCTGTACTGGTGATTGCTTCTGACCACTTTGTGCTTGCAGGAAGTGTTGCACATTTTATATCACGGCATGAAGCCATCTACTCATCTCCTAGCACCTACAGCACAGCTGGAGGTCACACCAAGGGTCCGGGGGGATTTGCATACACGCTGCAATCTCTGAGCTCATCTGTGTAGCATCTTTCCAGTTGCATTTTGCAAAGTTAAAGACTGAAGCATATAAAGAAAACAGGAAAGGAATAAACAGAGAAGAAATCCAGCTCTGTGGGAGGGATGCAGGAGAGGCCCCTAGGAAGGTGCATTCAAAGGAAGCCCCAGCTTTCTACCAAATAATGAAACAGGTGGCCATGTCACACACTGTGGAAGAGCCCAGCTACTGCCAACGGGCAATGCAGGGAACCAGAAATCTTGGCTCACGGTCTCTGCTCTCCACATGAAGCCACTGAGCAAAACTACATAATCCACTTACACACGAGTCTCATTTCATGATCTCTGGATGTAACAAGGTGGCAAGATCAATGGCCTCATTGCCCATATTTGAAAGGTGCATGGGGAAGAGCTGTCTGACTTGGTTTTAAAGGGTGTTCCTTGCTGCATTTGTTGAAAGTGGATGTAATTAAAATGAGGAGAGAGCAATCCCCAACACAAGAAATCCATCAGGCAACTCAAATGCTATACTGGAATCTGCAGGACCTTACTCAGCCGGAGGTTGAATTTTAGGTAATTGATTTCCAGAAAACTTGTTCTTTGCCAAAATAACTATGTCACTGGCTTTTGTAGTCAAATAGCTAATTCAGATTATTTGGCAGATCTTTTCTTGTACGTCTGTGGAAAGGGGGACCAGTAGGAAAAAACTGCCATGCTGATGCAGAGCAGGGCTCAGCACATGCACATGCCATCCTCCTCCCTAATGGTGACCGTGCCACAGGGTGTCACTTCGCATTCCTCACCTCACCAGAGCTCTGCCTGCCTGACAAGTTAGGGACAGTGCTCCTCGCCTTTTCTTGTTGTGAGGCGGAGATCCATGTCACATTCATTTTTGCCTCTGGCCATGTGGGGCACGGCTGTCACAGCCTGTCGAGCCCTTCATGCTCTGGCTTCTGGCAGTCTGATCTTCTCCAGCTCATCTGAAAGAGGGGCTCCAAACCAAGAGAGGACAAAGTCTGACCCAGGGTAGAGAAGGTCAGCCTATGGCATGCTACAGCTGGTGATGCTGTGCTGGAGGCTCCTGGGATGACACGGTGTCAGTTAGCCTCCTGTTTTCTTTGTCTTTCCAAGGAGAAATGACTGGCAAGGGATACCAGGGATGTTTTGATGGCTGATCCTGGTCTCTACTTTCTCCTGGCACGTTCTGGCTAGCAGGTTGGCCACCACTGGTTCCAAGTCTGTCCTGCACTTGTCCTATTTATCTTCTCCTGCCTGCCTCTTTCTTTCCCATCTGCCCTTCACTTTCCCTTCCCCTTTCCACAGCAAACTGTGCTCCTAGAGAGCTTTCCAGGAGCACAAGTGACTACTGTGAGCTTCCTGAGGTCATTGTGTGAAAGGTTTCAGCCCCTCCACGGTGCCGGTTAGCTGTGGCAGGAAAACTAGCCACCTCCAAAGACCAGGGCTGGCTCCTGCACCACCAGGCTTTATTGGCCACTGGGGCTGCATCAGGTAACCCAGAAGCTCCCCATGTGCAGAACACTGACTCAGACACTTTGGCATAGAACCTGCTGCTAAATACTGCCTTTTGAGCAGGCGATGGATCTGTTTTCCCAATACAAGTCTGCCACACACCAGGGATATTTCAAAAGGGCCACTATTCTGCTAGATGATCACAGTGAGCAGATTTCGCTACCCAAGGGGGCACTGACTCCTTGTTTTACATAACTTTTTCCTATAAAACAGGCAGTCTCAGCTTTTGCTGCTGGACATCCTGGTACAGCTCCCCTCATCTTCTTTCTGTGGCCAGCCAAAGACATCAGGAGAGATCAGGGTGGAGAAGGCCAGGGTAAAGGTACTTTCCTACCTTCCCTAACACCTCCTAAAAAACACTTCCAGCTCTGTGATAAGCAGAGGCAAGAATGACAGCCTTACAGCTACACATACTTACATAGCTATACAAATACATATAAACACATACATATGTATATATAGCTACAGATACTGTAGGAACCAGCCTTGCTGCCAGCATCCCTCTCAACCAAGACCTGACTGGTTTTGCAATGAGTTCAAAGTCTTTAGCAAAACATTTTGCTGCCCATATGGCCACCTCTGCACTTGGGCAGCTCTGAAGCAGAACCAAGGCTGTGCAGGGGTGAGCATCAATAGGAAATGAAGGAGCCTGCGAGCCTGCAGCAGAGTTCGGAGCAGAACCCTGATCCGACAGCTCTGCCGGCTTTTAAATCACACGACTATCTCCTTCTGCTCAGGCACAGCCTAACTGGTGACTAAGCTGGCTAGCCTTGCTTTTTGCCCATGTCCTGACTCCATATGACTGTCTCTTGCATATAGCAGTATGTCCCGTCCATTCAGCCAGCATGCAGATCGCCTCCCCTGTGGTAGATTTTATGCTGCTCTCAACAATGACTGCTGACCTCATTCAGATTTACCAAATCGTTTTGTAATGCTGAGTGCTCTTTACTTGGTAACCTCGCAGCCGTCTCAGCAGGAACAGGCTCAGGTCCTTAATCTTTGCTGATATACAAGTAATACTTTTGTAAGCTGAATGCAATGAGCCCCATTATCAGATACTGGCCACCAGGCTCTTTATAGCAGAGGGAATGTCTCTCTGTAAGTAAAGTAAAAAGCAATCGGTTTGCACATGAATTCCCCCAAAAACTTAGCTGTAAGTTACTACACCTCTCCGGCTCTACCCGCTTGGGTACTTGTTAGCACTTGCCTGAACCACATATCGCATCGAGGATGGCCATACAGCAACCCTCAGTGCTCAGCACTCTTGTCAAAATCTGCCAAATGTTGGTATTATCAGCCACGTGGGGCCACGCCATTTATACTATTGTATTAATCACTTGTATAGTAATGGTCCCCCAGGGGCCATGGGCATAAGCCAAGGCCCTTTAGGCCTGGGGTTTTGGTAGGCATTAGAGCATGGCATACTTTGGATTAAGACACACAAGTTGTGACTGGAACACCCTGACAGATGTTGGCAGGTAACAAAGAAATGACTACTTTTCAAAGCAGGAGAAATCTTTTCCTGCTTTAAGAAAAGTTGGGCCGACTACATCGGTCACCAAGGGCACGAACAGTGTGTGCAGAATCCTGACAATAGCCAGGCTTAAAAATCTAAGAAGGGTTTGGGGAGCAGTATCTCTGACGGGATGCTCAGCACACGACTAAGTTTGCCCTGGCTAACACACTCCCAACGCGTGGGTTTTGACTTTGATCAATGTTGTCACATGTCCGCAGGGAAGTAGAGACACACTATTCACACAATGGCACAGAATTACACGACATGGAAACAAGGTCAGGCCCTATGGGGTTCGAACCATGTGACCTCTCCTGAAACCTATGGAAGTCAAAATTTTGCACAAAACAGGAAAAAAGTGCAGTTCTGTTTCAGTATCACGCTTATAGTAGCACCATTATCTGATGGTTCAAAGAAGCTCTCGTTATGTAAAAACACTTCCATAGTGGCTAATCAATATTTTACCTGGCAGGGATGCCATCTTTCTTGATCTATGCAGAAAACATTTTATGCTCTGAAATTTGTAACGAGAAATGTTATTGCTGCCCTCAAAATTAGTCAGCTACAACTCTAAAAAGCTGGCCTCATCCACCAAGCAACAGGCTGCTCTGCATGCTCATCAGAAGAGGTAACAGGAGGTAACAGACTGATTTCAGCACCTACTGTGACAGGAGAATAACATTTAATTTCCCTGGCCCCTGATGAGCCAGATTTCTTCCCCTGTCATATAATCAGCAATAAATAACCCATCAATCCTTTCACCGGGTGGCCGGCTGCAGAACTGTTCAGTTTAACATATGCAATTTACTGTCCCCGTTGCATCATTTCACATTAGTCCACATTTAAATGATATTTTCCATTGAAAATCTCACTCAGAAAAAGAGTCGCACATCTCCCAAAATCTACATTAGCCACCACCACCAGTGACTCATCCCCCTGCAGCAAACCGAAACAACTTGTCCTGTATAATCCCTTACATCTCCCTTTCTTCGCACCCCTGCCCTTCTGGTTAACCATTTCACTGCTGCCCCTCTGGGTTAACTTTTTGGGTATTAGACTGAATTGCCTCTGCATACTGACTGACTGACTCATGCCAGCACGAGTCAAAATAAGGCAAATTGAGTATTTCAGGAGATGAAAGGAACACTGTCACCATGCACCCACTGCATCCACCAGCCCACTGTAGAAAGAGAGACACTGGACTTCTGAGGCCGGGAAGGCATCACTTTATCACTTGCACTTAGCAATCTAAACTTGGCAGTGCTGAGAGCAATGCAGATCCCCTGCCAGGCAACACACTGAATTTGCCTCTAATAACATTCTAATTCTATATCAAAATTAAATGTGACTTGACCACCTTCATGCCTGCAACAGTCAAGGACAAACTAGTGGCCGGCCAGCTCCGCCTGCCCCAGACACCTTCAGCAGATCACTCTTCTCACACAGCATTGAAGAAGGTGGCAAAGCACCCACGTTTTGCTGTAGGCATCAGATGCCTCCACCAGCCCCTCCAGCTCTCCCAGGGCAGAGCAAGGAGGCTGGGGAGGAGTGGGGAGATGTGTTCTCATTTTTGTGATGGGCATAAACTGCAAATAGCCTCCTGGAAGATGAGTACATTAGTGAAGCATGACTTACCAAGCAGGAGAAATGTTTCACTGAGACAAATCTATTGCCTCTGAACTCTTCCTGAGACTGAAGAAGCCAGCACCAGGAGCAGCTGTTCACACCAATATGTTTTCCACCTTTACCTCAGGTAACCTCCAGATCCTCACTGAATCTTGCTGGGGCTTTGAGAGGAGAGAGAACGTCAAGGCCAGGGCCAGTACACTGTGCTCTACATGATGGATCAGAGACTTCCAGTTTGCTTAAAGTAGTAATTTGATGATAAAAATCCTAACAATATCCTGCTCCCTTCAACCTTAATACGCTATAATCTTACTTAACACATTGGGGGGAAAAAAAAAGAAATTTCATAGTGAACAGGCACCAGAGGGAATGTGGGCTAGAAAAGGATATTACAGTATCACTTTGGAGAGCACCATAAATAAATCTTCACCCGAGATGGGTAGGCAGATCAGTGCAGCACTCCACACAAAATTGCACTGCTCTACAAGACAGTGACTCATCAACTTCTCCACTTCTCATAATCAGTCCAACCAGGTTTTCATTACAGCAAGGAAGAGAAGACAGAGAAGGGAACCATCTTCAAGCTTGGCTAGAAAATATGGCCTCGCTGCCAGAGCGGGGAGTTGGGACACATGGGTCCAGATCCTGCCTCCCTTGATCATCTTCTGATGGACAATGTGGATGCTCTCCAAAGGACAGTGCTTGTAGCCAAGGCATCCAGTGCTGGGCTCCCCAGTACAAGACAGACGTGGACATACTGGATCGAGTCCAGCAAAGAGCCATGAAGATGATTAAAGGGATGGGAGTATCTGTCACACAAGAGGAGGCTGAGAGAACAGGGACTGTTCAGCCTGGAGAAGAAAAGGCTCAGGGGGATCTTACCCATGTTTATAAATACCTGACAGGAGAATGTAAAGAAGATGGAGGTAGGCTCTTCTCAGTGGTGCCCACTGACAGGACAATGGGCACAAATTGGTGTGCAGGAAATGTCATTTAAAAATAAGGAACTTATTTACTGTGAGAGTGGTCAACACCAGAACAGGTCGCTCACAGAGATTGTGGAGTCTCTTTCCCTGGAGATATTCAACCCCCGCTGGATGTGGCCCTCAGCAACCGTGCTCTAGCTGACCCTGCTTGAGCTGGGGACTAGATGATCTCCAGATGTTCCTTCAAACCTCCACGATTCTGTGATTCAGTGAGTCTCACCCCAATTCATTGGCTGTTCAAGGACATTAATATCACCTGTATAATGGATTTAGCTGTTTATAAACTGATACACATTTAAATAGTTGATGGACCCCAGTAAAGGAAAAGGACCTGAGGCTGCTGGTGATGACTGGCTGAACATGAGCCAGCAGTGTGCCCAGGTGGCCAAGGAGGCCCATGGCATCCTGGCCTGTATCAGAAACAGTGTGGCCAGCATGGCCAGGGCAGTGATTGTCCCCCTGTACTGGGCACTGGTGAGGCCGCACCTCGAATCCTGTGTTCAGTTTTGGGCCCCTCACTGCAAGACAGACATTGAGGTGCTGGAGCGTGTCCAGAGCAGGGCAATGAGGCTGGTGAAGGGTCTGGAGCACAAGTCTTGTGAGAAGCAGCTGAGGGACCTGGGGATGTTTAGCCTGGAGAAGAGGAGGCTCAGGGGAGACCTCCTCACTCTCTACAGCTGCCTGAAAGGAGGTTGCAGGCAGGTGGGGCTCTTCTCCCAGGTAACAAGTGACAGGACAAGAGGAAATGGACTCGGGTTGTGCCAGGGGAGGTTTACATTGGATATTAGGAAAAATTGCTTCACTGAAAGTGTGGTCAAGCACTGGAACAGGCTGCCCGGGGACGTGTTTAAAAAACACATAGATCTGGTGCTGAGGGACATGGTTTAGCGATGGACTTGGTAGTCCTGGGTTAATGGTTGCTGCAAGACAGCGCTGCAAGAGGACTGATCTCAAAGGTCTTTCCCAACCTTAATGATTCTATAATTCTATGATTCTAAATGTAAAATCCAGGGTTTTTATTCAGGTGTCCCTAAGTTTCTGATCCAATGCCTAGCCATGTGCTGCCAAAGAACCTAGCTGCAGAGAGAGGTCAGATGTTCAGAGCTCATTTTATTTTTCTTAAAGAATGTAAATTCAATGTACGAATCAAAGGTCTCCAGTGAAGACCCATTAGTCCCTGTAGGGGTGTTCTCTAGAGGCTATCCATCTGGTAGATACCCTCTCAGACGACTCTCTCTCCCTGCTGGATTACAAATTGTCAAGGAATCCACATGAACACGTTCTATAGTGTCCATCACCATAGTAACCAGGCACTGTTCAGGTATACATATGGAAAGCCACAACCTCAGTGTATGTCATGGACTATTCTGATTTTCTACTGTAGTTATAGGATGTCGCCTGTATAAGATGACTGATAAGTGCACAGCCAGCCATGTAGATTCAAGACTCCCAAGACAACCTGTTTGTCCTCAATTTATTGCCAACTTGAGTTTGCTCACTCCTGCATACTTTCTAACAAATCTTTTCAGCATTTTGACTCTACAATACAAAGTTATTGGTTGGGTTTTATTTAGTCTCCTTCATCTTTTGGCTAATGATACCCACCATCTCCTTGTTGAACTGGAACTGGCTCCTTTGCTCCTTGCACTATTTGACATTGTTTCTCAGGTTTCAGCAGGAGTGCACAGACAGAACCAACCCTTTAGTTCTCATCCTTTGCAGACACCTCCACTCAGTTCCTCGGAATGCATTATTTGTTTTGCTTTGTTTTGCTTTGTTTCAAATAACCATTTCCCTTAAGACAAACATCACTATTTTGTCACTCCATAACCCT
This sequence comes from Falco cherrug, assembly GCF_023634085.1. Lineage (NCBI taxonomy): Eukaryota > Metazoa > Chordata > Aves > Falconiformes > Falconidae > Falco > Falco cherrug. Next base: position 5,121,105 of record NC_073699.1, read on the forward strand.
AGACAGGTTAACTGCATCTCTGTAGAGCCCAGGATAAGTGCGCGTTCTGCAGGTCTAAAGCCTGTTAGCATTTTGTTTTCCTAATTCTATTCTCTTCCCCTTGCCTAGAACAAAGAGACACCGAAGCCAGATCCAACCACCCTTTCCCTATTTGTCTTTTCCACTTCCTTTCCTCCCAAGCTGGGAACCTTCTGCAATTAGCCTCCCGACACATGAGCCAGAAAAAGGGGACACCAGGCAATCAGCCCCTTCATTGGCACCTCTTCTTCCTCAGAAGCAGTATTGACCCCAAGGCTCAGGAGGCTGCTCGGGATGAACCATTCCATAGGGATTACGGGGAAAGCTACAAAAAGGGACAGCCGCACTGTTTATAAGCATTTGCCAGCTTAATGCCAGCTTCCCGGCAGGATGCCAGTGTGGCAAGTGAGTTTTGTGTTACTTCTGCTTCCCTTAAAATTTCCTTTGGATGAAGCGTTCTGTACTCACCACCTCCAACCAATGTGTGGCATTGTTTTACGGCAATCAGACAATAAACCAGAACTTAGCTGGAATAAATCCTCAGAGCTGTTGAGATCATGTAGTTATGCCAACCCACACCAGCTGAAGACACAGCTTAGATTTCAAGGTGCCCTTAAAAGCAATTTATACACTCCACATCTGGGGAAATGATAACCCTTTGATGAGCTGGAGAGTCATTAGGATGACACTGATGACTACAAAAACACTGATACATTGTGATGTTACCCCTCCACCATCTTATCTGGACACCTCCAAATGACTACCAATGATTATTATTTTTTAAATATTCCACACGCTGTTTCCTTCTCTTTTTTTTCCCCACAGCATTTCTTCTTTCTTGCCCACTTGCACCTTCCACTAAATAGATTAAAAATATGTGACCAGACAGGAGTATGTAACACAAAAACTGCTACTCTGGGCCTTGGTCCATGCTTTCCAGCAGAAGAATAGGGCAATTCATACTCAGGGAAGGAGAGCGCTACATGCAGCGATACATATCACTTGCTCTGAAAATAAGGTAGTTGATTTCCAAGGAACAGCATTTCTACGTGCAGAACAGCTATTTAAGGGTGTTCACAGGGGCTTTATGGTTGTCTCCAAGCTCCGGAGAACTCAACTCACGGCAAGTAAAGCACCTGGACTTCCAGGTGGGAGGATGCTAATCTAAACCTAATTTTAATACATTACAGCTCTCTATAATGTTTGCAGAACAGTTTTTCTGTAAGACAGCATGCACAGAATGAATGTTAGGGGACAGAATAGGAAGAATTTGTCCGTAAATGTCTGCCTTCTGCAATTCTAGGCCCCCATGCATTACTTAACCCACCACCCCCACAAAGAGTGTCTCTTGCGTCCTATAAGGTTACTTTGAGTCTTGCATGGCATCAGGTAGAGGATAATTTTCAGTCAAATTACCCCACTAACTCAGCATAGTTAAAGGTCATAGGCAGGACGAGAGCAGGAAGGGAGCAGACCCAGGTGGAGAACCTGCATGAACCCCAGGGACTGTAATCCCAGGCAAGGGGAACAGTGCTGCAAGAGGACTGAGAAAAGAACAGGGCATTGCCCAGGAATGAACCATCCCATGATTTACAAACTCCGTGCAGCATAGAGCAGCAAATGGAAAGCCAAGGAGCAGCTGCTGTTTAACTGCAGCAAACTCCTGCAAAATCAGCTGGGTTATCCCAAAGGATATGGGGAAGAAGGGCGAACATCCTGATACACAGATGCTGAAGGGGGCAGTTTCATATGACATCTCCAGAGGCAAATCCAGTTAAAAAAATTCCCATGCCCCCCATCACACATTCCTGACTGCCTGCCTTCATCCATTCTTTATCCTGGTGCCATATACATCACAGTTCATCTGTCCAGCACCCACGCTTTTAGAAGGATAAGTAAACAAATATGTTAAAAAACCCAAGTCAATCACACCATGAGACTTCACCATAAGCTACTTATCTTTTCCACAACTTTAAACACAGTCATATGATTTTTTTCAGCTAGTTACCACTTTCCTATAGCTTATCTATCAAAGGCTACCAGTTCCAGTGACCCAAGCACCAAGACCAACATCCAATCAACTCTGGACAGACTGGAAGGGCAGTAAGTTTCCCTACTCAGCTCTTGGTTTAGATGTTCACTTCCCTCGCTCCCCTTGTTTTTAAATATTGTCCATCTGGATCACCAGCTCTTCAGATGAGGGGCTTTTTCTTCACATCACCGTGAAACTTGCTTAACCTTCAGTAGGGGCATAAAGGGGTGCTCAAACTCACATTTCAGTCTGCAACATGAGGCCATATTCCCCCTATCTTCATGCAAGAGCAAACCATACAGTGACACAGAGCAAGATTTCAAATCCAGCGCTGCATCACCTCACTGCTGTCTGTGGGACAACCTTGAAAAATGACAGAAAAACCAAGATGAGCTCCTCGTGCTGGGTATTTAGTGCAAGCACACTGGAGGAGAAGGAAGCTTTGCATCCTTGGCAATGGACTTCTGGCACTTGGGCACTGCATGCTGGGACAAGCTCTCAATTCCTGGTGAAACACATTCCTGAAAGGGATAAAGGTTTTCTGTTGTTAATTCCATGCCTTCTTACTTCTGACTTACCAAAAATAAGTTGGTAAAATAACTACTGTGCCTGGTGGTCAGGGCATCCTATCGGAGAGGTATGAATAAAAGTGCCAGGAACTCCTGAGTGTAAACCTGTGTCCCTGAAGATGCGACTGAGTGTTCACAACTGCAATGCTCACAAACTTGAACTATGGGCACATCAGTGGGAAATCACATGAAATTGTGCCTCCTTGTGCTGCGGGGCTGCTGGCATGTTGATGCACACAGGCATTCTGAACATTCAGTTACCATATCATCTGCAGAGCCACAAGCATCTGTGTTTTTCCTTGGTAGCCCTTCTGCATTTTGAGCCCTGATGATAGCCGTTCAACTTGCCTTCTTTGGTCTTGTTGCAGCTCTAAGGACACAATCCGTGCTTTTTTTCATGTAAATTGGCAGGAAGAAAGAGTAGAAGGGCAGTACGGAAAGACCAATTATTAGCTGAAAGCATTACATTCCTGACAGTGAGAGCATGTGCATGTGTTGCACGTGTGTGACTGCCTATGTCTCCAGTCCAGCTCAGTTATGTCCCCTCTTTGAGTCCAAGCACTTCAAGACAGACGTCTCCAGCCAGATGCCTCCTGGCATTCCTCCACCAGCCCCACACAGTGCCTCCAGGACAAACTATACTCATGCATTTACTTTCAGACTTATTCAACAGGTTGACAGCGGCTTTATCACCAGTTAGCAAAGAAATACCAGTGCAGGGCAATGTGGTTCGATACGACCTCCCCTGGCTTGCCGTTGCTCAACTGCCTGCAGTTGAGTTGTGCTTCAGAGCTGTTCAAAGGCCAGGGGTATGATGCCAGTCACTGCCCAAGGTGTTTCCAGGGTGGTCCGTGATCGGTACAAAATCACTGCTTCTTGCCTGGTTCCAGAAACCCCCCAGAGGCGCAGCAGCATGGACTGCAAGGGGCAATTTCAAAGTGCCCCATCTCCCGGTGACCTATCATGCGTGGATCACTGACATGGCCATGAAGGCTTATCGAGTCAGCACATGCCTAAGGAAGGGTCTGAGCCACACAGCCACACACATGCGTTAAATCTGCAGACAAAACCCATCCTGATGTGATTAAGGCTGAATGGCAGTGACTGCTTTTGACCAGACCCTTCTTTTTTTTTTCTAAGGTTTTAAAATTATACAGAAAATTTCCAAAGGGGATTTATTAAAAGGAGAGACCAATGCCTTTTAAAAATATATTGTAGGGCATTAGAAAGTCCTTATCATTACTAACACTCGGCACTAAGAGAATTATTCATTGGAAAGAAAAGAATGTGTTTGATTCATTTTAGAAATTACCCATGATTAAAGAGTACTATTTCTGGATCATTGTTGTTATGAATTTGTGTAACAGCCCTGAAGCAAAGCTCATTCCCCACAGAGCACCACGGAAGGACCTGACCTGTCCATAGCACACATGGGTGCTAACACTGAGCATGAAGCAATGAGACACAGTGACAAACAGGCAGGAGGAGAAGACAGCCTTGATGAAGGGAAAGCCAGAGTCAGTTGCTGGCATTGAATTTCTTCATGGTGTGGCTTGGACATTTTCTGTGCCTCAGGTCTCCAGTGCTAACTGCAGGATGGAGCACTTTACCGTCTTCTCAAGCAATGGGGAGACGTGATCCCTGTATAATATTCACTCAGTGTTTTAAGCACTTCTTTAGCATCCATCTAGACCTGCCTTGTCCTATTTGCTACTTTTGTGGTTAAGAGCAATATCAACACTGCTGCAGAGAAAGGAGGTGAGGCAAGAGGACAGCAGATGACTTCTCAGCACCAGCTGGAGGACCCCAGTTGGCATGAGGCTGGGGCAGCAAGCACCATCATAGGCAAAACAGACGTATCAGGTGTCTTAGGTGGTCACATCTTAACATGCACATCAAATGGCTTCAGGAAAAAGGAGAATAATAGACAGCACATGTTCAGTCCTCCAACAACCCGTCCCCACCAACGACACAGGGAACTGACATCTCACCCACAGCAGCAGTCCCACCCATCAGCAAGCATCTCACAACTGCCTGGAGCTTGGTGTCCCTCCCACACCAGCATGTGCATGCACAGCAGCAGTGTGCCACACACTGCCAGCACACACAGGAGCGTCAGGTCACAAGCAATTTCTCAAGGCACTCTTCAACTTTGGAGGAACTCCACTTTGTACCCCTTCAGGAAAATGATCTGGAACTTTGCTGCCCAAGAGCTGGGATGAACAGACCTGCCCATGTTTCATTCCTGGGGTTCAAATGAGCTCAAAACCTGAGCCTGTGCCTGCATCAAGGCTGCTGGGTCTCTCCCAGCTGCAGTCACACGCAGGCAAAGCCTCCCACCCCTGCCGAAATCATTTCAGACTGGTTTGAGACACCACACACTGGGCACAGGCAACTTCTAGATAGCCTGACCTAGAGCCCAAAACTGTCGTCAAATCTGAACCATGCGCAGTTCAAAAGGAGGTAACCCACACTGCAACTGCTGCCACATGCAAGGGTTTTTTGTGTGAACAGGGTGGCATTTCCAAAGCCTGCCATCCCTTTCCATTCCCAGTTCGACATCAGTATGCGCACTGCATGTTCACAGCCCAGCACATTTTCTTTCCTTTACAGAATAAAATACTAGAGCCTTTAAGTACTAGAGCCTTACCTAAAAATACATATATCCATTTATATATGTAAGCATATATTACAAAAATATACAGTTGCCTCCACAAAACATTTCCCCTCCTGAGGTCCACAAACTGAAAATAGTTGTCATGCAGCCTCTGAACAATTCTCCTCTCTGAAACAAACTGCCTTTAGCTTTCTTTGTACGTCTCTGTCCTCATCACTTCATAAAAAGGATTAAAAGACTAAAAGCAAAACCAGAGAGTGGCAGACGAGCTCTTCCCTGTGAGTATTAACCCTGTAAAATACGTCAGTTCTAACTTATTCATCTTCGTTCCTGATGGATTAAACCCCATCACTTTCCCTTGTCACCGTACAGAGGAACAACACGCTGCTGATCACTCTCCTTTTTTTCCTATTTGCTCTACCATTCCTATTCTCAACAAAAGGGCGGTCTGGACTCAATACAGCAGGTGGTACAGATGAAGCATTAGTTCATTGGGTTATTATTAGCCACATCATTATTATTAGCCACAGATTCGTCCAGCCATTCCTTAACTCAGCTGAGCAGTCTTTTCACCGCTGCAAACCCCCACTGTGTACTGCGTGAATCCCTTCTTTCAGCTGTTGGCAATGATGTCCCAAGGTCTGGAGGGTTAAAATAAATGCAGAAATTATCAGCATGTATGAAGCATTAAAACAGTCCTTTCAAGCAGCATTGCCTTGTGCTTGGCTACATTGAAATTCATGTTGGCAGTTTTGGAGTTTTTTTAGGCCTTTATGGTGTTGCTTTTATTCCTTTCTAGTCTTCACGAACCTGATTCTGGGCAGACCTTGTTATTAACCTCTTCCCATGCTGAGAATTGCACTCTTGGCCCTCCTCTTTCTGTCCCTCCTCTTCATCACTGTTGAAGCTATGCCTCTGCTTTCCTTCTCCTTCTATAGACACCAAATCCTATTAACAGCTTCTTGTAAGGGGCTTTTTCAAAAACATCTTGAAAATCTAAATTAACTCTATTTACCAGTCCTCCTTTATCCGCTCTGCTGTTAATCTTTCCAAAGAAATTGAGAGGTTATTAACATTAGAGATATAACTTATTATTTGTATTCAAGTGCTGCAGCGTTCAAAGACATCAGCGAAGATTAGGTGGCAACGTGCTAAGCTCTGTCTACACTGAGTGAAAGTCCCCATCTCTGTTTGTTCATGATCTTAGTAGATACAGAAATGCCAGTGAAAAGAACAGTTCTTGCCTCATCTCTCGAAAATCTGAATGAAAGCATGCAGGATTTTGCCCTTAAAATCCATGGAGTTTTGCTACTTCCAACTTATACTTACCTTGGTGTTCTATCGCCTGTTTTTTAATTGATTTCTCAGTTATTCTTTCAGCAACTGAAATAAGACTGAGAAGTCTATAATTCTTTGGATCACCCACAGTTCATATTAGATAGATGGATACACTGGCCTCTCGCCAGTCCTCCCTAGTCAAAGTATTCATCATAAATAGTATTTATTATGAATACAGCCCCAGTTCGGTTAGCAGAAAGTTTGGGTACCATCCTGATTTTCTTTAAATATACTGCTTGTTTATAAGCACTTGGCAAATAGACCTTAAGTTATTTGCAAACAATTTCCTTTGTCTCTTCACTTCTAATGGTTGGTTTCTAGTTGGTTCCCCATGCCCATGATCTTTTCTAACTGCTTTAATAGAGAAGCCCCACAGTACACTGGAAAATCATTGATCACTGATAAATTGATTTATCACCACTGGACCTTGAAGACTGGAAGATGCTTTCCCAGAGCCTTTGGGGCTGTCAGTATACTTGCAAACAGCATGAATTGGACCAAGTGAAGAGTAGATGAGTCAAGAGCTCAGTCACTAAAAGAACAACCACCTGTTTTAATTGCATTATTATTCTGTTTCTCCAGCTGGTTTTGACGCTAAACAGCATAGCTATGCATCTCCCATGTGATACTGAATTGCTTAGCTCTTTCAGGACACCTAGATTTTCCCCACTGCCCTGATGTGTGCTTCTCTTCTGCAACCTGGTCCCTAGGAGCAAAACCTGTGCCCAGCCAACTTCAGTGGGGTACAAGGGAGATGTGCCCGTGGCGTGCTCCTTACTGCACTGCAGCCTTCCAATCCCCATTTGTTCCAATGCCACGTTGATTTTGGCTCCCTCTCTCAGCCTCTGGGTTGCCCTTCCCCCTTTGATTATTCTATTGGCAAAGCATGAGCAAAGAAGGAAAAATTCTCCAAAACAGGATCCTGGATTACATGCAGCCTCTGTGGCAGGATAGTCTTTTAGTTGCTTTGATGTGATGCACTCACAGGGGAGCCATTATGTCAGAAATACTCTGGCTCACAGAGCTTTTCTTGTGGGAATAGTTCAATGGTACTCAGAAATTAAAACTCAGAAGAGGAAAGGGATTCCCGCCCACACATCTCTTCTCACCCTGACGCCCAAACCCCTTCCAATTCACTATGAACAGCTTTGGAGTGAAGATTGATGCAAACAAGTAATTGAACTCCTCTGCAGTCTGTTTATTGCCCATGATCGCCTCCCTTTCATCTTGATGGTCTAGTATTTAAAGTCATTGCAACTAGCCTGTAACTAGGAGGAAGGAGGTGAATCAACTGTTTATTAACCCAAGCAGGAAATGAATTTGAAAATGATGCATCACTTGGAAGCCCACAAAGCTTTATAAGAAGCCTGCTCACCTCCCCATGAATGAATCCAGTAGGAGGGGTCCCCAGCTCTATGGAAGGAGGAGCTATAGTTTCTGGCTGCCTTGCTACAAAACCACAAATCAGCAGTAGGAATGCTGTATTTCACATTCATCTTTATACATAAATTCACCAATAAATTGGGGAGCATATTACTGCCATCTATTTATTGTCACTGTAAAATTTGTGTGTGCAGAATGGAAAAAAAAACCCAACCACCTCAACAGTTGCGGACTTCATCTCAGGAAAACTGATGTTGTGCAGCTTCCCTCAGTACTTCCTTACGGAAAGCACAAAAGCCGAAGGGAAGGGGGAGAGAAAGAAATACGGAAGAAGAGGAAACACTTGGTCTTGTTTCCATGCTGTTCACTGTCCCACTAAATTCAAAAATCTTTCAGGCTCTGATTTATTACCATTTTATGTACCCAAGTTTTCCCCTGACTTCCAGCAGTAAAACCTTTGAGGTCTGCAGTCACATAGTTCAATGGAAGCCATGCAACCTATGCTTTTATTAGCCAACACTCAATCCACGTGTGTTAGGAGACTTTTCAGCTGGATTATCTCACATCTATCTGTTTGATTTACCTTGCAAATAGATACTGCATCTTTCACAAGTCAAACAGTTGGCTGACCACTACCAGGGCCGGAGACTGCTAATAAGACCCAAGCTGGCTTGGATTGTATCCTTTGTACCCATTTACCCCTTTGCCAAGCAGCACGGCCACAATCTCAAGTGCTACTGCCCTGCACACCAGCTGGAGGCCACCACCTTTTCAGTGCTGACAAGTGCAAGTTGCCAGGTGAAGAACCCCAAAGCATCAGCTGGATTTGGCTTTTTCTGTCATGGCTCAATGATGCACAGGCGAGGCAGCACACGGCGGAGAGGGCTGCATCTCAGAGAGGTGGAAACAACCTGTGACTCCAAGAGCACATAAAGAGGCAGACCCAGAGATGTGAGACAAGGGATGGGTGGTGGGCAGGAAGAGGGCTCCCTAAGGGCCATAGCTCTGAAGACCCTGCTCAGGTTTTACTCCTCACTTACACTGTCTTTAAACTGGAAATCTAAGTAGTTATGTATGGGGCCAACTCTCCTCATCTCTCTCTCTCTCTGCGTTTGTATAAACAAGTTTAAATCAGATTAAGCTTAAAATAAGAGTGACATACTGTTGTCACCGGGGTTACAGCTCATGCAAGATCGTGGGTTGTTAAAGGAGTGAAATAGCACTCAGCCTTTCACTGGAGGATTTCCAACATTTTATAAACACCAGGCAATCCGACCTTCTGACATCGGCAAGAGAGTGAGCTGCTTTGGAGGGGGAGGAGAGTGCTTACACAACCATCACAGCAAGTCAGGATCAGAACCGGGAGAAAGACACGACTGAACTAATTTTTAGCTTGATTCTCCAACCAGTCTATCCTTTTTGGGACCAAGGTGTCAAGAGATTCCTAGTTTTCCATCGGCTATGTCACCCAGGGTTTATACAAGGCACAAGGTACTAAATCTGTACCCTCAGAACAACTTTTGGACACTTTATCTGTATCCTCAGAACAACTTTTGGACACTTTAGGTTATTATTCATCTGATGAAGCAGAGCTGGTGAGTCTTCCCTCCCTTCAGATAAAGAGAAGCATGCTCAGCAATTTTATGAAGAGGAAGTATCAACAAAGAGAAAGAAATGTTAAGGAGTTACAATGCCACTGCTATGCCAAAGAAACCCCTGCCTGATGTGGAATAGGAGATACTTGGGAACTTTCAGGATTAGATGTATTCTTCACATTTCCAGTGAAGCCCACAGCTGAGCGGGTCCAGCACAGAGACAGTTATCCTCCACCCTCCTGCCAGCCCCTCACTGAGACCTCGGCTCTGCATTTTCAGAGCGAATGGATCAGACATCCAGCCATATTCAGGATGACACCGAGTGAGACGTAGAGATCAGCAGATCCTAGAAGAATGCTGCAGGGAAAGCAGACTGACCATCGGCACCCAGCTGCACTCTTCTGCAAAGGCACGGCATCTACCGCCTGGCAATGGCATGATGTACTTAAGGGACGAAGGTCAACATTCTGCAGTCTGACAGGGGCTCATGATGTTAGCTTGTGAATTTTTCATGGCCTATCCGCACCTCTATCAGCCACGCTTCACTGGCCTGGCCAGTATTAACCTCTCAATCTAGAAGGGATTTTTGTCTTTACTGTTGCCCTCCCTCCCATCAAAACTCATTTCCCATTATTCTACTGTGCTCCATGGTGCCATCAGTTCAGACCTCTCCAGGAGACATCAGTGGGCTTGCAGCTACGATGTAGCCCCTGCTGGGTTACCCACAACGTTGTGCGCCGCTTCAGTGGCACATAAGGTGAGTCAGACACGCTGTGCTGCTATTTCAGGTATTCTGCAAAGCTCCCAGCAAGCCCACCTGGGACAGAGGTTGAGAGTTTGCTGCTTCACCCCTCAGACAAGGACACTGCTTCTACCCAGCCCCGAGGTGCTGCAGGGAGCTCCTTCTGTCAGAGCCCGTTTATGGGAGCAAAGCACAGTGAAACATTACTTCACGGAGCCTGTACCTCAACGTCAGCCCACGCATCCTTGTCCCATAATCTGGGCTGGCTTCATGTTTCCAAGTGGAAAACTAGAAACTGAGATAGCCTCTACTAGAGACTTCTCCAACAAAGATACTGATGTGGTCATACAAATGTGGTTAGACGGACGCAATTCCTTCTCTACAGCACTTGAGTTCTATCCTTGGCAAGGGCTGCCAGGTGAGAAATGTGCTCTTCTTCCCATCCGGAATAGCCAAGATCTAGGTTTGATATAGGTTTTGGTGAAGTCAGATTCTAACTCAAGAAAGCAAAGTCCAGGCTGTGGCTCCTGAGTAGCACACAGGCGGAATAGCTCAAGAACCACTTGTGTCAGGATCAAGGCCAGGTGAGCCACAGCTTTTGGTAAGCTGAAGCCTTAGTTTTACGAAGAATCACAGAAGCACAGAATGGCTGAGGTGGGAAGGGACTTCAGGAGGTCATCCTGCCCCACCCTGCTGCAGGACCACCTACAGCCAGTTGCCCAGAACGATGTCTGGACAGCTTTTAAACATCTCCAAGGATGAAGACTCCACAACCTCCCCAGGCAACCTATGCCAGTGCTCAGTCACCCTCACAGTAATAGAAGTGTTTCCTGATGTTCAGATGCACCTTCCTGTGGTCCTGTCACTGGGAACCACTGAAAAGAGCCTGCCTCCATCCTCTTTGCACCCTCCCTTCAAGTATTTATATACATTGATGAGATTCCCCCTGAGCCTTTTCTTCAGGCTAAGTAGTCCCAGCTTTCTCAGCCTTTCCTCATAGGAGAGATGCTCCAGGACCTTAACCACCCTTGTGGTCCTTTGCTAGATTTCTACAGGATGTCCATGTCTCTCTCATACTGGGGAGCCCAGAACTGGGCACAGGACCCCTGAGAATACCCAGGACTCTTGAGACCAGGCCGATCAGATTACCCAGCAGAGTTAAATGAGCAACCGACCCTTAAGAAACCATCATCATCTCCAACTGTAAAGTATTCCTGAAACCTCCCATCCCTTCATCTCCCAGGGACAATGATACATCCCATGGCTCACAGGCTTTGCAGAACAATTTGGTATGTGAGTCAGAAGATTAGGAAAATCTGTCGTCCCTATCCTACAGTTTGAAGAGAAGTTGACGTTTCTGAGGCAGATCCAGGCATACTTGTGCTTTGCATTTACCAGTTGGTTAGAATCACTTTAATTTTGCTGTCTGAGACCTTGGCTCTGTTGTGGGTATCAATTCTTGTGCAGATGCTTCTTTTAAATAAAAGGGCACCCAAGGCATTGGCAAGGCTATAATTCTGTCATCTAACGTTTAAATCAAAATCAATCTTCCCATCTCTTCACTCATTAAACAAAAAGAAACTGAAAAGTCCTCAGGTTCTCCGGGTATCTAACCTAGGTGGGAGAAGGGAAAATCGTGAATGTCCTTGATTTCATGAATATCAGCTAACATTTTCCCTTCCAGTCTTGGCAAGCTTCCACCTACCCAAGCAGACAGCGATATGACTCTAATATTGAGCCCATCCACGGCACTTCCCGGAGCCACATGCAAGGCTGAACATATGGACTGGGTTCTGTTTTCACACTAGCACACATGAGGATTAACCTCACCAAGGTCGCAGAGAACCTCAGCTCCAGCAATAAGCTACATGCAGCACTATTTGATGCAGTACCTAAATCACCAGGAAGAATTAAAGCACAACAGGACCTCAGATCTCCTACTGGAGAGGTAATTCCTTCCCCGTGCCATTTTAGCATAAGAAGGAGTGAGGCATCCACAAGCTTCAGTCACACGCACCAGCCTGTTCATTTATGCACTAGAACTTGTGGTTCAAGTTTTGGTATGGATGAGGCTATGTCTTGTTTAGACACCTCTCATCTTGTCATGTCAGACAAATGCAAAAGAATTAAGACCCAGAACTGTGCAATGAAATTCCACAGCCTTGGGGCAAAATTTGGTATGCCATGACACTGGCTTTCACTTTTATCTGTGCAGAAGGTTGGTAAAATGCTGCCAAAACAGATCACCTCTATGATTTGTGTCACCTGTTTGCTTGTGTAAATGATGGTACAAGGTGAGAACCAGGTTGACACGCACTGATTTAGAAAGATTGCACAAAAGATGGGAAGCTGCTCACAAACCTTGCACTAATCAGCACCCCTCGGATTTATTAGTGTCTCTGAAGGGTCTAATTTTGGCTCACCTTCCATTTCACATTACCCTCTTTCCTGGAATCATAAAGCCTCCACGAATATTACCTATCACTCACCTCACAGCCACCTCCCCATATTTCATGCCTGGTTCTGTGCTTTCCTTCAACCCCAGGTAGTTCAAGGTTGAATTCTGTAATAATTCTTCTCTAGTTTAAATGCTTTGACACCTTAGGGTTGGTCTCAGGTTAGTTACATCTGAATGAAAATGTTTCGTACATGTTACAAAAAGGGAGGTTCTCTAAAAAAGAAAAGTGCAGTCTTTAGGAGATTTGAAGTTTGGGAGTATGTTAATGAACTGATCTGATACCAGGAGACCACTCTGAATTCCTGTTAATTCCATGGAAAGATTGTGTGATTACAAAAATAAGTATCTCTCTATAGTAAGTAACAAAAAACAGTACCTTACAGATTCCTGAAAGTTTCATTCACACTAATATCCTGCAGTTCTGATGCTTACCCAGATATCTGACCCTCTTGGGTTTGTCAAAGTGCTCTAAAGAGAGAGCTGGGGTTTTTTAAGAGATTTTCAATATTTCTTTCATCATTGAAAAAAAATAAAATAGAGATCCTAAACAAATGTATGCTATTTTGCAGGATGCAAATTGTCCTGTTCACAAAGCAGGCAAACCCCAGTCAGCTGATGACGCTCTGCATAAAGATCCCCTTCCACAGAAGCACATGTTTATATATCCCTAAAGATGTCACAGGGTCTCTGAGGCTCAGGAGTAAAGTCTCTGCCCATCTCCAGAGGAACACACGAACCCCCACTCCAGCAGTAGACTCCTGGCTGCTGAGGATGTCTTTGCCAAACCTACCAACAGCAACACAGGGCTGAAGGCATTTTTTAAAAGCCATTTTACCAGGTGTTGACTGTGCAGAAATCCAAGGGAATTGATTCCAAGTTACCAGTATAAGATTAGCCCCTTAAGATCTCCACAGTTAATCCTTACAGGGATGGACCAGCCAGGTACCTTTGGTCATAAGGAGGCTGAAAAATGGGTCTGAGACTCAAAACATGCTAGAGTTGGAGTATTTATTTATTCGGGAATAAAAGCCATGAGGTCCTACAACAAATCTCCAGTCTGCTCTGACATTAATACATGTGTCATCCTTACATTACTACAGAAAACAGATAAACTATTCTCTCTTGGCCCATCTCTCCCACACTGTTTCTTCTTACACTATTATATGGAGTAATCTTGCTATGACATTTCGACTGAGAGGCTGCAAATCTCACAATCTCTAGCTACAGAGTAAGAGCAATTAAAAAATGGCATTTCAGTTGCCCTGAATGTCTTTTTCACATGCCGAACAGAGAATAAAATAGTTTATTTGCTTGTGGGAAAGAACTCCAGTGAGGCAAACAGCCCCTTTCTCAGCATAAACTCTGCACTGAGCTGAGTCAGAGCTGGTCCTGGGTCACTATGGCCAGCATGCAGGGAAGGTAAGCATCAGGAGAATTTCTTTATGGCAGACTTTGCTTTCTGTCAGAAAAAGACCGAATTCAGCTTTGAGCCTTCCCTCAGAGCTCAATTAAATCAGCACAGCCTGAAGCAGCCGAGCTGCTCCATTTGCCTGTGAGTGTAGCTGTGACATCGTTAAAATCTCTTCAGCAACTGCTCTTGAAAAAGACCATGGCTGGCCTCAGATTACCAGGGAGGATCAGATGTGGGCCTAAGCCCTCTTTTGTACCAGCAGCCGGAGGGCTGAGATGGAGGAAGCCCCATCATATGGGTCATCTCACATTTTCTTGAAAAAGCTGGTCCAGATAAGCCTGATTGCACAGGTTTCTCCACTCAGAAGCCAAGCTGGAGCTCTTCAGAACAAATGCCAAACTGAAAGCTGGGGGAAGACTGGGGTAGGAAGGAAAGTTCTGGAGGAGATCTCTACAGAGCAATTTTGCAAACGATGGAGGTGGTTGGGGCAGCAACTGGTGCTGCTGAGCATGGCCAACCCCCAACCTCAGCCCTGTCTTCAAAGGACAATTAGTCCCAGCTTTAAGCTGAAACAGCCTCTGAAGACGCCTGTCACTGCTTACAGCCATGAAGCACTGCCAGAGGAACGGGCGCTGGGGACAGGATGGCAAAGCCACCTAAGTGGAGCAAGCGCCATTAACATGCAATCAAAATGGTTGGTAGCCACCTGGTAGAACCAGGCGTTCTCGCGTGGTAACTGGGCTTGGCTGCAACTTGCAGCATTACACCCATCCTGTCTTGCTAACACAGGCTTTGCTGATGCATATTCAATGGTTTCACCGTTTAATATGTAAAAATACGCCAGGCTAATAACTCAATGGCTGATAAACCCAGCTAAGCAGGACGTTGGAGTGAATTGTTCTGAACATTAGCTAATTTGCCACTAGCCAGTTCTTCCAGCAAAAAAAATGCATTATTGTGCACAAAAGCACTTAATCACTTGGGTTAACAGTTAGCACTTTTGGAGATATTTCTTCACTCCCACGGAACTGTACCAACATTAACTAAATGGTCCTCAGCAAGGATTCAGAAAGGGAGGCAGTGAGTATGTTGCAGCTAGAGGAGGAAACTGAGGCAGCAAATTTAAGCCAATTGCCCAGAATGACCCAACAAAACAAAGAAGGAGCAAAACTAAGATGATCTCCACCCCAAATCTACCCACTAAACTGGATTGTCAGGTCAGGGACTGACCTTTCAGGGAGATTTGTCTGTCCCCCTGAATGCTTCTAGGGAGAAAGATACAGGCCAGGACACCATGACTGTGGCTACGCTGGCAGTTCTGACTTCTCACGTGGCTTCCAGGAGAAAGCTCCTCCCTCCCACTTTTTTGAGCACTAGTTTAATTTTGCTGCAGGTACTGGAGGCTTTTGTAATAGGCAGGGACAGACTTCCTAAAGCACAGAGAAGCGCTAGCTGCCCCCAAGCAACTTCACTAGTCCTGTAGTCCCAAGAGAGGACTCCATGGGATGGAACCATAAGGCCTGGGAGGCTTCTTGAGCTAGACAGCTAGTGCTAACAAATGAAGACTATAAGGTAACAATGGATTAATCACACATTTGTGTTAGAAACAATGGTTATTATCCCTACAAACTGGGGGACAAAAGGCTGGAGAGCAGCCCTGCAGAATGAGATCTGCGGGTTTGGGTTGATGGCAAGTTGAATAGGAGTCAACAGTGTGCCCTGGCAGCCAAAAGGGCCAACTGTGTCCTGTGGCACATCAAGCACAGTGCTGAGAGCTGGTGGAGGGAGGTGACTGTCCCACTCTACATGGCACTATCTACATCTAGAGTATGTATATGTACACATCTAGAGTATGGTGTGCAGTTCTGGGCACCTCAATAGAAGAAGGACATCCAACAATTAGAGTGTGTCCAGAGGAAGGTGACCAAGGCAGTGAAAGGCCTTGAGGCCAAGATTTACAAGGAGTGGCTGAAGCCACTCCGTTTGTTCATCTTGGAGAAGAGAAGGCTGAGGGGTGACCTCATCACAGTCTGCAACTTCCTTAAGGAGGGCAGCAGAGGGGGAGGTGCTGATCTCCTCTCTCTGGTGGCCAGTGATAGGACATGAGGGAATGGGATGAAGTAGTGTCAGGGGAAGTTCAGACAGGACATTAGGAAAACGTTCTTCACTGAGAAGGTGGTTGGTTGCTGGAACAGGCTCCCCAGGGAAGTAGCCACAGCATCAAGCCTGTCAGAGTTCAAGGAGCATCTGGACAATGCTTGTAGTCATATGGTTTAGTCTTAGTCCTATGAGTCCTACAAGGAGCAAGGAGTTGGACTTGATGGTCCTCATGGGTCTCTTCTAACTTGAGATATTCTAGGATTCTATTCTATGATTCCATGATTCTATGTAAATGTAGGTACTTCTAGAACTACTGAACCCATATGTGCGACTGGTTCATACCAAGGGTTTGGAGTGGAAGTTAGAACTTAGTTGAACTGACTGATACTCTCACACTGACTGATACTCCTAGT
The DNA here is from genome assembly GCF_023634085.1 of Falco cherrug. Classification (NCBI taxonomy): domain Eukaryota; kingdom Metazoa; phylum Chordata; class Aves; order Falconiformes; family Falconidae; genus Falco; species Falco cherrug. Next base: position 5,137,781 of record NC_073699.1, read on the forward strand.
TGAAAGAGCAAACAGCAAGTATTGTTTCAATTTTAAACATCTCATAATTTTCAACTAACCTTTTAGTAGCACCTTTGCTAGAAAAAAACCCCAACAAACCAACAAAAACCTTTGTTTCTCTTCACTAGGTTTCACTATCTCATTTCCTCTTTTCACCAAACATCATATTGCTGAAGATACTAAAAATAGTCTCTTATGATTATGATAAAGTAGTGGCACTTCTGAATAGTCAAATCAAGGGAAAAAAGAAGAGAAATAAATCTGTTGATGAAAAGTTGAATGATTCAGACAAGGGAATTGATTAGTTGAGTCAATTCCATCAGAATGTGAATGTCACTGTTGTTCTTCAATTTCACTTTCATTTATTGAAACCTTATGGTCTGGAAAGTAAAAAAAAAATAATAATCATTACCTTAACAAAATATCAACAGAGACCTAATTCTGTATCACTCCAGTGGAAATCTTTGGCCATCTTGAAAATGTTTTTTACTTTATACTTAAAGGAAATACTTTGGTGTACATTTTCTCATGACTTCTTGTACTAAAACTTCCTTGAGTTAGAAGCAGTGCACCTATCCAAAATACATGTATCTTCCTTGTTGTTTTATGCTTTTTTATAGTCTTATAAATGCAAAGTATAAAAGTAGCATTGCCTTATTCTGTTTTATGAAACATCTATTAACCAGGTTATAATAAGATTTGCATTTACTTACTGACACATCCAATGAGGTACAGGGGTTTTTATTTTCTAGGCGTTTCATAGTCAGTAAACAGGTCAAATTTAACTAGATACTGGCTAACAAACAGCACATTTTGAAAGTGATATTTTATTAAGAATGAGATCTACACATACTGAAAATATTTTACATGGTATCATTGCCTTTTTAATCTAACACAGCATTACTACTCATGGCATTCAGAGGATTTAGCCACCAGCTCTTTATTTCTTGTTTACACATCACTGCCTGAAAGCTTGTTAGTATTTTGTAATTTACCAAAAATTTTGAAATTATACTTTAAAGAAGAAAAAGAAAAGCACTCCAATTCCATACCCACTGACCTTCATGGTTACATAGAAGAAGGGAATTTTGTTGGTAAGAAATGTCAAACCAGCCAACCTCAGGTCTGGTCTGCTCCAGTAGATGTTTTATTGTAACAGGTACCAAAGCCTCTGGGATGTCCACTGGTATTATTCTGCTGCCCAGTAGCTTCAGTGACCGAATGTCCAGGGGAGCTGAACTGGTATCAAATGTAGTTGCTGAAGAACATGTTCCACTCTTTAGCACTCAAGCCATAAAGGAACAAAACAAAACAAAAATGCTACATAAATCCCATTGATTAAAAAAGCATAATGCCTAAAAATGTACCTCCTCTTTTCTCTCATGCTGATGGAGAACCTCCTGACAGCACCTTAGAGATTTACTCTGGGTGACACACACAGCATGGAGCAATCTCCACCACAAAACATCTTCTTGACACATGAAACAAGCAAATGTCCTGAGAACATTTTCACTGACAGGGTTACTCAGGGCTTGAGCTCCAGCTTCCCAAACGGTCTCACATTGGTTCCCACTCTGCTTCAAATCTGCAATAAAAAAGTTTGCTATCAAGTGATGAAACTCCTCACCAGACAAGAGGAAACCACCTCAAATGCTACTCCCTGCCCATTACAAGCAGTTAAGTGACTTGAATCACACTGGGTGAGTGATTTCAAGCCTGTGCTCAAGCAGGACGGATCCAGTCAGACTGCATAAAATGAAGAAGGAAATACGAGGGAATAATCCTTGGTAAGTACATAGCCCATTGTAAAAATCTAGCCCAGGTGCCAAGAAGAAATCCAATAGAAAATCCGTCAGTCTGCATGTCACAGCTGAATAAATAATAAATTTAAAGAGGAAAAGACTTTGTCTACAGAGAGTCAAGCGAAAAAAAAAAATAGAAGCTGAGAAAGGATAGTCAAAAAGCCACCATCCTGAAATGGGAACTCTCTACAAATAAATTGGCATCCCCGTAGCTCCCCAACTGCACTTCGCTTTCAGTTCACTGACTCACCAGACTTGGCCAAGGCCTTGCTGACAATGCAAAGATTTCTGTCTTCTCCTTCATCTCGGACAGGCTAATGAGACCATCCAAATGTCACCATCATGTTAACCAAACACTGTAACACTGGCTTGGGAGACGAGTACTGACAATTAGTATTTTTATATATAATATATATAATAAATTAGTATCTCTTCCTTTAATCCTTTGCACGAAACCCATGTAATTTGAAGACCCCCTACAAGATACAGGTTTAATGCCTGGATCTTCCCTCTCCCCCACCGCACCCACTCACAAGGTTGATCAAACAGTCCCTACACTACAGTCTAACTGTTGTTGCTGTTTTCTGCAGCTCATTTTTCTTCATCGCAACAACCCACCCTTTTGGGGAGGAAAGGCAGAGGAGTGGGATGGTAGGAGGAATCAATCCAAAATTCCCCAGCAAAATCAGAAGCAAAACACAAGCTTAATCAAGCACATCCCTCAAACCTGCAGAAGTCCTAAACAAGTCAGCCAGAAACAAGTGTTACCTAGAAACAGAAGACTGTGCTCCCAAAAAGTGGGAGTTTGGTTTGGCCGGGAACCCAGAGCCAATAGGAACATCCAATATGAGGATGTCCAAATGGTGCATGAGGCAAAGCCCAAGTATAACCACATCCTTTGAAGGACTATGCACAAGCATCCCTTCTGCCTTCTATACCCTCTCTTCAGTGATGGCTTGTACTAAAACAGCCACTCTAAATGAGAAGTGTTTGTACACTCTCAGCCATCTGCAAATCTCTTTTAGCCTGAAGTCACTATTAAAAAGCTAACAGCAAAAATAAAGCAGTTAAAATTGCTTAAAATAAAATTTGGAGGGTTTTCTTGCTTGATTTCTTTTTTTTTTTTTATCCCAGAGTCCACAACAGGCTTAATGACTGCTTGATCAGAGAGTACCTGGGGCTGTGGGTTTTTTTTTTTTTCGTTGCAGAAGGTGGTGGATGCCTTATTCTATAAACAAAATCCACCCGCAGGGAAGGGAAATTGGGGGGGGGGGGGGGGGGGGGGGAAGGGACGTATTTCTGCTGAAGATCAGGATTGCTTTACTTACCTATGGCTTCCTTGGGGAAAGAAAAAAAGGGGAAAAGAGATGGAAAAATAAGAAAGGAGTGTTCCAAGGCTGGCGGGGAGCGGGGGTGCCGGCATGCCTCTGGGGGGAGCTCGGGAACCGCCGCTCGCCCCCCCGGGCCGGCTCTGCTGCGCTGGCTGCTGCGAAACCGGGAGAGGAGGGAGAAGCAGCTTTCTCTCCCCTTCTGTCTCTCGTTTGAGAAACAAGCATCCTCTTCCCCTGGAAATTCAGTTTGGAAACGCAGGTATCTATTTCACAGCGCTTTGTCAGCTAGCTTGAAACCAAACAGAAAGACAAGGGCTGAGCAAACCCACACCAGGCTCTGCAACGTTGCTCTCAACAACAGTGTCTCTTTGGGGTGCTACCAGTTGTACCTGTGTCTAGAATCACACAGACGTGGGCTGGATCCCCGTCCGAGGCATCCCAGGCACCGCTGCAAGCACCAGCAGCGATGCTGAAGTTGGTGGCACGTTAGCTGCCAGCTCCTGTGTGATCTCTTAGAGCCTTAGGCATTTTGAACGGCTTCTGAATTAATTAATCTCTAAATCTTCTATCTTGGTTACTCAGCACCTGTCCCAGTTATCTCCATCAGTATTACCACTGAGGACTAGAGCAGTCTGTTTATATGCCTCAGTGAAACAACTCCTTGAACACCTCTTGCTCAGAAAAGCCTATAGGGAATATACGTTAAGCATCCCCTTACTCCACTGAGGAGGTGAATCTGTGACCCTCCTGTCCCCCATCCCCCTTGCCAGTCTGACTTCAGGTTTTCAGCTGTGATGGTCCTTTATGTTAAGTTAAGCTGAGCCTGGGAAAAGCCATGTTTCTGAAGAGCAGAGGGAAATACGAAGGCCGTGGGTCAGCATGTTGCTCCTCCATTTCAGCCTCAGTTACAGACGTGGGTTGTGGTTCCAGAAGTCCCCAGTTCAATATGGTATTTGCTGATGTAGTTGCACCAGTCTTGCATTCACGCGTTCATCAGGGAAGGCAAAATTAAAAACTAAAATCATTGATGAAATATGACTGACGTGAACGTTTTGGTGAAAAAAGAAGAGGTGAAAAGCTCACCTGTGATTGCTTCTCCACACTCCCCAGCCTAGAAAGGCGGGATAACCAATTGTACGAGATAAGGAAATACAAAGAAAGGCACAAGAAATTATTTCAGTGTTGGAATGAACTGACTAAAAAGGGGAGATTTAAAAAGTCAAATAAATATATGGTTTGACTAAATCCAATCTATGGTGAGGACTTTATAACAGCCTGTAAATACTAGAAGGATGTGAACACTTTACTTGAGGCAGTAAAACTACCAAGAACTGAAGGAATTTATGAAAAGCAAAATGCAGACTAAAAATTAGGAGCTCACTCCAAACGTTGAGCCTATAGTCCATCGAGGAAAGCTATCCTTCCCAGAAAAAGCAAAGATTTTATTTAATACCGACATAGTCTCTCAGAATCGTCTGACAACTGCGAGGATTCAGCCAAAATCAGTGGAGGAACCTGCAGGCTGCAGCGTGCAGCCTCACACTAACTGCTTAACATAGCATGTTTGCAAATTGTAACGCTGCTGTTACAACTGATACTGTGCAATTTTTTTTAGCTGCTCTACACTATAAGGAGGAAAAAAAACATCACTCCAGCTACAAAAGGAAGGAGCTGTGCTCTGCTCCTTGGTGACAGATCCCTCGTTGAAGGCTTTCCGTTCCTTTTCTCTAATATTCATCTAGATGGATTCCTGGTCCCTTGCTCTTGCCCCTATGATTCTCTGGAAGTGCAAGTGCTGGAAACAGTCACGAGGGGCCTGAAAACCATCACGGCTAGTTAGAGTACAGCTTTGCAGAAAAAGATCTGGGGGTGCTGGTGGACAGTAAGTTGAAGAGGAGTCACCGGTGTGCCCTTGCAGCAACCACACCAGCTTGCATTAGTAAGAGCATAAGTGGCATAGAGGGCTGTATACCCAGAGCTGCACCACAAAATGAGAGGCAATAGTCACAAATTGCTGAGAGAGAAACTCAAGTTCAGTATCAAGGCAAAGATCTTTACAACAAACACCAAACAGGAGCAGAGAAGCTGTGCAATCTCCAGCTGGTTGAAAATCTGCCTTGGAGATGATCAAAATGCAACTGGACAAGGCTCTGACCTAACTCAGGACTCGGTCTGCTTTGGGGAGAGGCTCGGACTGATGACTGGGAGAGGTCCCTTCCTTCCTAAGCCATTCTGTGGTTCCATGTAAGGAGCTCACTTGAACCAAAACTGGGAGTGAAATCAAGAGCAAGAGCCCTCAGAAGCATAAAATGGATTTAGAGCTGCATCAGAAACTAATCACAGAAATCATTCTCCTTCTCCCCCTCTCCATAACACTGTTGAAGACTCAAACTGGCCCAGACATCCACCTAAAATCCCAGAGATACAAATGGAAATCTAATGCCCCCTTTGCATGCTCCCCTTTGGGAATCACTCTCTGAGCTGCTACCTTCACGACACAGCACATCCCAACCTACAGATTCTGTAATGTTCAAGTGGAAATCCACATGGCCCTCCAGAAAGAAGGGAAATATTGCATACATGGTTCTTCTCCACCACAACACAGGCACAAACACATCAGCTTTGCACCACTATGAACTTTAAATATGCGTGTGGGAACCAGGAGAAAAAAAAAGGTAGAAGTCCACAGTAACCACCACGCCAAAGTGAAAAGCAACCCCTTCTTTCTCAAGGTGGCCAAATCAGGTCTTCTGATTTTGTTTAGAGGGACTGGGTTTTACTCTTCTTAGCACAATAGGGTCACTGGAGTGGGGAATGAACTGGTATCTAAACTGGCTCACATATCGCCAGTAAAGCTGTTTCCCATGTGCTGATTGCAGGATATTACTGGAGGCGACAGTCGTGAGGGAGAAAGCACTGTTTGATTTCCAGAACCCAGCTGAGTTTATATGGTTGGCAGCAGGAAAAAAAAAAAAGATGACTTGAAAATCAAGCAAACCCAGTCTAGAAGTCATTGAGGGGGAATAAACATGGAGTCCCAAGATGCCTTTTATAGAAGCACTTTACCATGGATAAACACACTTTGGAATGAGGCATTTTTCCAACTCTTGTCTTCTTTGTGTCAATGTTACGTTTCTACCAGGAATAAGGAGCTTCTTACAGCTTTTTTTTTGGCAGTTAGATAAGAACTGGCTTTTGCTAAGTGCCCTCATCCCCATCTCACCAGGGACATTTCTGAAGTCCTTACTGCTTGAAAGCCAACTAAGAGTAAATGACTCCATATCATAACCCAGTCCCAAACCATCAGAGGCGAACTGTCAGGCTCGTTCAGGTTGGCTGAGTCACAACATCATTGCTTTCGTCTTTGTGATGAATGTCAGGGATAAAACAAAAAGCACTACAGTTACATTATTCCTGCTCACAGGATACTGGAAAACATATAAGATGACTTTTGAATTGGCTAAAGCACAATCCTGGGCTCCCTGAAGTTTTTCATAACGAAGTTCCTACTTCAACAGCCCAGGGTATGTTCTGGGAGAGCCCTTATTTGCCCATCAGGTCCTGCCTGTCAGCTGCCTTCCCCGGTGTCCAGGATCCCTGTGACTGCATCCACAGCTTTTGAAACACTATACAGTTGTCTTAGGCTCCTTTCACAGTTGCCTGGCTTACAAGTGGCCAAAAAAGCTCACTTCCCCGAACAGCCATAATAATGTGACAGATATTTAGATTACCCTCTGGGGCTGCCCAGCAGTAACAACTCTTGCAGAGCACGGGGAGCAGTCACTCTCCTGCCAACAGCACATATCTGAAGTGAATTTGTAAGGACAGACCTGTCCCCATCACTTGAGCTGAACAAGACATTCACTCTTTACTCTTCCTTTCTGCCTGCTTAGATTTTACCGAGGGATGCAGATCTCAGGGCTCCCCTCTGAAGTTCCCACTGCATTTGCAGGGACATTCTAAGGAGCCTGCACTCACTTTAGGAGCAGAACTGATGCACTGGCATTGCGCTCAACTCAGCACTGGAGAGAGGGCTGTTGTGTTGACACACAGGACACCCAGCCTGATTCCCTTGCAGCAGTGGGGACAGACACTGAATATACAGTAATCTTCCTGTACTTTTAATTAAAATTGTCTGTCAATTCAGCTCTTGCTCCCTGCCTGGGAATATACCAGTTTCAGCATACAGCAATTTCTTAGGTGCAGGATAAAATTTCAGGTTGAAAAGCACCATCATTAGAGTGACACAGCTCCATTCAAGAAGGATTTGAATTCTGCTATCCCACCATCAAGCTCCCAGTAACACTATTTCCTTCCCTCTCTCTTGGACTTATTCTTCTTTATGCATCTTACTGAGCCATTAGCAGAGCAATAATATGAATTTCACCCAAGTCGCTATCTTTACTACCAGACTAGTCTGGTAGTCCATCCACCTCTGGAATGCTTGCTCTCTTTGGAACAATGGCAAGAACAAAGAAGGACCATCCCAGAAAAAGAGACTGATTTGAAAGCCAGGGGATACCCACACATATACCATCACAATTGTGGTGTTAAACCCAAGCAGCCACATTCTGCCACAGCACTATTACCACACTGCCACGGTCTTTATTACTCATGAATAAACAGTCACAGGGCAGGAAAAACATTACCCCGTGCTAGGATTAAATATTCTCAGTTGCCTGTGAAACCTGGAGCCCAGGTCTTTCTGAGAATTTTATGGATGCCTCAGACTACTGCCCAATTTTGGAAGCTATGGAATAGTTCAAACAAGCATTAATTGGCACTGGTTTAGAGCCATCACTGTTCACCTACCAGCAACAGTTCTGATATGTAACAGCTGCCTGTGTACAACCCTTCAGCATCAGATCCTGGGTAGAAATTCCATGAACTAGACATAACATGGGCTAAGGATCAAAAAGAGAGTAAAGGGGCAAGGGGCAGGAATAGCTTGAGATATGGGGGCGAACGGGGGGCAGGGGCTGGGGAGGGACGTAATACAAAGGGAGTGAGTCTGTCAGTGAATGCTAGAGCAAGGAAGAACAAGTAGGGGATGATTTGGTAGCCTATAAATCTGCAGAGCATAAGGCTACCTTTTTTCCAAGATTGGCTTAGGCCAACTTATTTCCTACTCTACGAACTACAGACCCTTTCCTTTCCCATTCATCTAGTAGGATGCCTTTCATGCTGTTTTATTCTAACCCCACCAGCCAGCACTAAGAATAACTGATTATAAGCTGCCTTTGTGAGTACTCTGTAATATGAGTTGGAGCTACTGTTAAATAAATGCCATTTATAGACAGTTTGTGGCCACATCAGGCAGTAGGCATTTCTCTGATACAGAAGAGCTTCCACCATGCTGGCATGCAGAAGACCACCACTACTACACAGCACACAATGGGGCATTTCTGATTCTACCTAATACCAACCAGCTCCACTGTTATAAACTAGCTGCTTCCTCACAGCTCAAAGCACTTTGTAGTGCAAGCAGTAACACAGTACAGTGACGAGTTGAGATGATAATTTAGGCTGCTGCTCCTTCTTCAGTGTCTGGATTTTTACAGACTGTCTACTTTAATTCCCTCTGCCCATTAAAACCTCTTTGGGCAGCACGAGCATGAATTTGTAAAAGAAAAAAAAGATAATCCAGGAATTGGGAGAACAATAACAGGTGCACACAGAAATTGCAATAACACTTTAGTTCATTGGATTTGAGTTGGGCTTTTAAAACCCCAGCAACATCTATATATTACGCACTGCACAAATGCAGTAAAAGACAAGGGAAGTATTCTTTCACAGTGTAGACTGCACATGTAGGGGAAGAGGGAGGCACTGTTACAGCCATTTCACTTGTAGGAAACTAAAACACAGTAAAATTAAGGGTATGAGCAGTAAGGTCTTTGGGCACCCAGAACAGAAGTATAGCAATGCATATGCGTTATGTGTCAAGTTCATGGACTAAAATTCAAAACTTTGTCTTAGGAGCTTGGGAAATGTGGCTGTCATGAATGGTGAAATATTTTACTTATATAAAAAATCCAGAATCTGTGCAAAGAACAAAAAACAGAGTCAAAGACTCCCTCATCTAATCACCATGCGGCAGCATCACCTGCTCCCTCTCTTCCACTCCATCTTGCCATATCTTTTTCTATAGAATGGCTCGTTTTTAACAGCACAGGTAGAAAGTGCTCTTTCCCTACCTCCTCTTGCTTCAAGTAACCTCTACCTATGGTCCTGGGGTTGCCTAAATGTGTGTTAGGTGTTGACGTGGTAAAAGAGGGGTGGTTCTGCACTTATGCAAAACTGCAACTGTTGTAACTGGAAGAGCTCAAAAATTCAGGGAAAAAAATAAACAAAACAGCAGAGGCATCAAAAGAGTACAGGTTAGGTCACTTGAGCACCAGAGAGAGCTAGCCCAAGACATGGAGACATATTATCTGCATCTCAAACCACCAGCAAGTACAAGGTCATGGCTTTATGGCAGATGGGAGCTGGGAAAGGGAACTTGGTGGGACATCCTCATGTTTCTGGGATCATATGCCCCAGTTCTGAACCCACGCTCCCAGAGAGCTGTGTCACCTTTTCCTGACCTATTCAATCCCCCAGGCTTGAATTAATATCGAATTTGATTGTGCTGTTGCATCCACAGCATCTCCCAGTCGAGCAGAAGTGTGAGCACGCCCCTTGCCCATGTCCTTCATGACTCCTGTAACTAATGCATTCCCCCTTTTCCCTCTCCCCTTTGCATTTCCATTGCAGCTGGTCACTTGCCACAACAGAGAAAAGCAGCACAGACAGCACACCAAAGAAGCCCAGAGCCTGTGACAAAGCAGTGCAGAAGTTAACACAGCCCCGAGATGCCAGTCAGTTCTGCTATCTCCAGACAAAAGCAACAAGGAACCAAATCACTGAGATATTTCCATTCCACTTTTGAATTTGCCTTGGGCACTACTGACTTTTCACAGACTCGCAGATTGCTCTCTCCCTTATCAGCACCAGGACTCATCTTTCCAAGCTAGTCTGCCCGGCTGCCTTTTTCAAGAATAACACCACTAAAGCAATTAACGTTTCCTTTTAAGTTTTTGAGTCAAGGTAAAAGCACTCAGCCTGCAGAGTGCTGCATTTATCAGAAAGGGCTGTTGTGCTTTTCAAGGGGCACAAGAGGATCGTTAAACAACTAAATACACCCAAACATAGCGACAGCTTTGTAAGTAATAACTTGCACAGTGAGGTCTGGAAGGCAGCACATAAACAAGACCAGATTGAGGGTCCTGGCAACGGACATCCTAAGAACAGATGAAGGAGGGCAGCAGCAAAGCCATGGATTTTCCACCTAGGAGGGGAGGAGGAAATTGTAACCTCCAGGCAGCACAAAATAACCTTCTATTTCTGAGCTGCTAAATTTGTTACAAGTCCTGAAGCTTTTTGCCTGTAACAAAACAAAGCCACAGTATAGGAAAGGTGAAGTGCTGTCCTACCACATCCCAGACACTATCCATGCTCCCAATACGCTTGGCAGGCTGGACCCAGGAGAGGTGCACATCAGCATGTCTACGCTATGACACGGGGATGGGCCACAGTCCTAACACAAGACAGCACTATGCCTTCTAGTCGGCCTCTTTTCAGCATGCTGAAAAGGTGATGCCACATGACAGGCGAAAGTAGTCACAGGGACGGCTACGAGTGTCTAACACATGGGGATCACGGGGACAGCCAACCCTACCCTCCACATGCAGGGCTGACAGGCCAGCAGCATGGCTCAGCACCAGCCCTGAAGGACCACAATCGAAAATGAGACACACTCCATCTCTGCAGAAGGTGCCAAGGCAGGTGGGATCGTATGAGGAAGAGATGAAGAGCTTGGCATGAGCCCTGGAGGGGGCTGGGCGAGGGGGTGGCTTTGAGCAATGTAAAAACCTGGCTGCCAGAAGTTGGACTGCGATCCACCAACTCATTCCACACAGCTCCCCAAACAGACACACTTCCTTTTCTTAGAAGCACAGATGCCTATATATATTTAAATCACTGCTCTAGTCAGGGGTTGTACTAGCTGTAAATTTTGAAACTGGGGGGAGGGGGAAGGCACTGAAGATTCCAGTATGTAATTTTCTCTTTTTTGGCTTATTAGATTATACCCTTGTTTAAGAACTAACTGTTCTTTTACTTGGTGTCCTTTTGGCAACCATCTCTACCTAGCAATACGTGGGTGTGTGCACTCCCCCAAGTTCGCTTGTACTTGCATAGCAAGTTCAAATGAAATACAGCTCAGAAATTGTACTCTCGCAGTCCAGGAGCAGGAGTATTTAGAGCAATTAATCACTAAAATGAAGAAAAGGCAATGACTGGCACTGTAGAGGAAGCAAAAAAAAATGTTAACTCAGAACACTACTGAAACGTGCTCAAAATAGACAATCCGGGGAGGAAGCGGCACGTCTGCCTCAGCGTTACAATGACAGCAGCTGAACATCATGGCAGCTTGGGGTTGTGCTGCTCACACTCAAAATTCTTCTTCAGGGCGATGCAGCCAGGAGAATGGATTTGGCTGGCTCCTTCTTCCCCGAGGTAATTTTGCTCTCTTCATTCACTCTAGTAATAACGACAATATTTAGTACTCCCTGAGTGCGGTTTAACCTAGAGAACAGCTCCAGGATGGCTTACATGGCCCTGCCCCCCAACTGAGAACAGAAGCATCAGTGTATCTGCCACACATTTGTGCCAGCCACTTCCCTCCATAGAGGTCTGTTTCAAGATACCCAAAGCTGAAAGGTGTCGGCAAATCCAGCTGAAGTCATTAAGATGTATCTGGGCTTGGAAAACGAGGACTGCAGATTATTGATCGACAACCTGGCTTCAGTGCCATAGGTCTAGCATTTCTACTTGGACATTGCCTAACCCTGCTGAGGTATGACTGTTTCCACAGCCAAATGCCTCCGCAGATCAGGACAGTGGGAAGAGTTTTACGATGCTGCCACCAGAGTTTTAACCCCAAGGTTTGCTGAAAAGTGTGGGTAACCATTAAAAAGAGCTATTATGCTAATGAGGCTGACGTTAGAATGCTAAACCTAGTGCAGAGAGAACACAGAACTTGTAGGTTTAGGCTATACTGTGCTGGGATGCTCCAGTCCTGCCTATGCTGCAGCTTTGTGAGCTCTGTGAACCTCTTATGTTGTATCAGACCGTATTAAAGATAGCTGTGCAGTGCAAATAGCCTGGGAACGTATGGTAGTGTTTAACTCTGGAGGCTTAAAAAATAAAATATGTAGCTTCAGACTCTTTCAGAAAGAACAGTGCATCCTGCATGCAGATCCCCACAACACGCAAGGCATAAGGAAAGCCCTCAGCCTAGTACAATTACCACTGGCACCCCAGGGAAGGTAAATCAAGCTGTAACTGCTCTAAACAGCACTCACACAAGCTGTGATGTTCTATACCTGCAGGCCACCCCATTCAAGTAGGATATCCTCACCTATCTTGAAAAAAATAATCAAAGGAAACCAAGGTCAACACTTCTATTCTGAGCAGCACGGTACCTCAAGAACTTTATCCTTCCTTCTCTATTGACTTTTCTTTTGCCCACATCTTCAAGCTTTTCATGACCACACAGCCCTGCTCCATCTTTCCCAGTTCCCGTTTCTCATCACCCACTTCCCCATCTGCAATGCCATTTGTGCCAGCTGTGACTAGCATTTTTTGGTTTCTTTAGAAAATGTCTCCAGGCATTGTTTCTCACAGTACCTTGGACACAAAAGATGTCCCTGAACTAACCCACGAGGCCAGTATCTTTCTTGGGATAAATTCTTCAGCTGGTCAGTGATGGTGGCAAGTGAGAGCAATTAGCAGAACATAGCATTATTCTTTTCATTATTTCCTCTCCTTCCATCCTATTACTTGTTGCACTTCTTTGCATCTTGTTTCAAAGCAACTTCTCCAATGTGGTGACTTACTGCTGTGTTTTACAGGTATTCATCAAACTCCTGTGAGTATCAACAGGAGTTGGTACCTCATGAGTCAGCGTGCATAAAGAGCAGTTTTAACTTCTATGTACAATCTACAAGCAGACCAGTACCTACTGCAGCTTTCATTAGTACTTTATGTACTCAGGAGTAACAGGAGAGGAGAATCTTCCAAGGGAAGTTTGTGTGCCACGTAGCTGAAGAGGTGGATTACTGGAGTTACCAGGCACCTGTACGCCTTTTTTTTTTTTTTTAAAACTGTCCTGAAAGGCATATTTTTCACATGTTCTTCAATGACTTCACACCCCAACCAACCTGTTTTCTAAACCCGTATTTGGCAGGTATGAGCTTACTTGGCTTGGAAGCTAGCCTCCTAAGTGTAAAAGCTACTTTTGAAAATGGAGCTTTAGCTCTGTGGTCTTCTAGACACTTTTTTGAAATTACCCTGAATTTCATGCTGGTACAGAGCCCAGTTCAGCAGGGCTTGAATCCAAGGACAGGACCAATCATCATGACTGGCTCTAAGTTTCAGCGAGTGGCAAATCAGAAGGAAATCAGCATCAAATGCAATTGCAGATATAGGTGTGCTATTGTCACTGCCAAGTGGTGAGGCACACAGTTCAGCACATAGCAATTCACCTTCTTCTCAGGTGGGTCTTACAATCTGTTCCGAGTACCACACCATCAGCAACCCACTTAGGAAGGCTAAATCTAGCAGAGGTATAGCTGCTGCATGTTGTGATTTTGGAGCAGATGCACACTTGCATCTTGAGGGCTTCAGAAGACAGCACACAGGCACTAAGGATAGGATTGCATGTAAGGTAGGCACCTCCACTGGGTCCTCCGTATCAATAGCCCCCAATCGTTTTGGAGGAACCCTCAAAGATGGTGTCTCTTCCTCACCTCTCCCATCTCATGCTAAAATCTAGTCCGTTACACCACTGCCTCCCTATTCTCTCCTGAAACTCCCGTGTCCTTGTTACTTTGATGGATCAAAGCAAGGCCACCACTGACGGCCACTGCAATAATCCTGGTGTTGAAGACATCTCAGCTCACTGTTAGCTGAAACAAGAGATGGGTGAGAAACAGGTGGGACTATGTATGCAGCAGAGTAGGGGCTTCTGCCTACCCAGCCCTGACACAACCCTGCTGCTGTTATCATGGTCATGGCCACCAGCCAAACTGCAAGAGCTGGCCCCCGACTCCAGTTCTTGTTGCACTGGGACCAAAGGAGTACCAGCAGCTAAAGCTGCACCACCTCCACCTCCTGAGTGCTGCCACCTCTCCACCAGGCCCTTGTGCCCAGCATAACCTCCAGACACCTGGAGGAGACAAGCCCAAGCCTTGTGACAATGCTCACCTCCACCCATTCCAACACATGCTTAGTCCCTCTTAGGTTGACCATTATTACCTCCTTTTCCCCAAACTGAGGGGAAGTTCTCAACAAAGTTTCCCAAATTAACGCCTTGCAGTCTCAGTGTATTGGTATGTTCTAACAAAAACATTTCATCCTCAGACCTCCAACCAACCCTGAAAGGGAGCTGTACTGATTTCAGAATGCATGTACTGCTTTTGAACTAGATATATAGAGTGCGTTGATGTTGGCAGATGTGCTCCACCCTTTTGCCCCTTGCTAAGACACATATTTGGGATTAGCAAGTGGACCCAGCCATCAATCCATTCTCCCTGGCCCTGTCTCACTTCTATTTCTTTTAATCCTCTGCTTTACTCCAAGAAAGGAAGACGGAGGAAATCTTCCGCTACCCCAGTGTCTGGCCCAGAGCTTGCTGGTCCCTTCCTAGGGTGCTCTGCAGTAAATAAAGCTTGCACAGTGACATGAAGACTGGAGGATGCTTTGCAGCTGAACAGAGATCTCTGTTCAAGCAAAAGTTGGTCCTTCATTAGATCAGCCCACGGGTGAAATGAAAGTGTGGTGACATTAGTAAACACCCTACCAGAAGCAAAGAAAAGACTGCAGACCCACAGATGAGTCACGAAATCTGTCTGTTCCAGTGCTCTAATTACATTGCTCATCCAAGAAAAGCCTCTTTTGGAGCCATTAGGTCAGAATCCGTTCTCTCCTAGCTGTAAATCCCTCATAACTCAGTGAAGTCAATCGATTCATATTGGTGTAAGCAAAATCAAGTGCAGTGCACTTGCACAGCCTTTGATCTTTCTGTCTCTCTCTGAACGCAAGCTCACAGAATGCCATTAAAGAGACAAGAAGCCCAGGCCCCCAGGTCTCGCACATGCTGCAGGCACTCTGAGCAGCAAGATGGACATCAAGCGCTACAGTTGAGAGGTGAAGGAGAAGCCAGAGAAGACACAAAAGCCTTCTTTCTCCCCTTCAAGATAAAAGGCTGTGGACCTTCCAGAGGACCTATGGACACTTGTAAAAGGGTTGGAGCATGTCACATTAAAAGCTTACGTACAAAAGAAAATAAATTATCTGTCTGTCTGTCTATCCATCTACATTTCAGGTAATACCATCTTTCTAATAGAAAAGCAAACACAATGAAGCGGATCTCCTGTGGCTTTCCAGCAGACTTAGTAAGCATGCATACCTTTCCTGCTACACAGAACTAAACACTAGAAGACTGAAGACCACCAAAACCAGACATTTCTGTTTCAGGAAATCACCTGAATGAAGGATTCCAAGAAATGGTCCGTTTTGTCTTTACAGATGTTTCCAGCTTCTTTCTCTTCTTCAAAGTCTCTACAAATGTGTTGTGCAGGAAAACTTTCCAGCCCCTCCTTGGCAAAGAGCTCTGCACTGTGAATGGAAGCAAAAGTCACCATTCAAAAGACACAGGATGTTCCTCCAACTTTATGTGTATTAGGCAACAAACTAAAGAATGGCCCTGGGTCACAGGAGCATTTCCTCTTCTTAAATCTAACACAACTTCCACTGAGACTGGTGTTGACACAGTCTTCTGGTTGGGAAGACCATCAACCACCTGCTTAGTCCGCAGTCCTGACTCTTTCTATCTGGATCAATAGGGACAGCAAGTTCTCAAAGGAATAAAAGAAGAAGGAATGCCTTCAACAGGCAAGAGCAGCTCAGCTTGAACAAATTCAATAAGGAAGCCCACAAGAATAGCTTGAATATTGCTGATAGTGTTGGAATACATGAAAAGTAAGGGAAGAAGGCCATGAGGCATCGACTGGAAAGCATAAGGACATTCCTCTGTCTAGGATTCCCTCCAAGCAGAATAGCAGCTGAGGAATATAAAGCTTTTAGAATGCAGAAAGCTGAAAGGTTGTCCCCTCTTGGATGTCCTGAACTTAACGTTTGTTCTTACGAAGTCATTTTTTAAGTCAGTGGAGATGACTCAGGAAAAAAAGAGCTTTTGAGGAGTAGTTTCTAACAATATTGTAACACCTATTTAATATATACCCATGCTAGATATATAAATGGGACCTTTTGGGGGGCTGGAAAACCTCTTCTGTTATTTAACATGAATCTCAGTTGGGCCTTCTATCCCAGACCCTGCATTTAATATACCATCTCCAAAATCTGAAATGAGGTCCTGTGGGTTATATGTTTTCCACAGCACTGAAATGTATGCAGTATGATGGAGACAAAGATATCTGTAATAGCTGATACGGAACTATATTGATTTTGTTGGTTATATGATGTTTATTTACTTTTTTAAGCCCTGTTTGAGAACATTTTCTGTTCCTTTCAGGCTACTGCCACATTTTCCATTGCTACAGGAGCTAATATTGATGCTACACCGTGTGTGTGTGTGCATTTGTTGGGTGAGTAGGAGGGGATGCTTCCTTCAAAATACAGGCTCTCCAGACCAGATTCTGCACACATTCATCTCAGTTCAAAGCCAACAAATACACCAAAACAACCAAGTTCCACAGTATTTACAGAGAGCAGCTGTGGTCAGAATCCCTCCCAGTCTGTCAGGATCCACCATTTTTGTCTGTTGGGAAAGACGTAGGTGGTCTCTCCCACTCCCTGTTGATGGAAGGGGGCGGGAATACAATACCACATGGGAATAAAAAAGCAGCTTTACGGTGAACTGATACATGAACAGGAATTAGCAGGGTGGTGGGAAGGGAATGAATCAGCCAGTCCCAGTGAAGACAAAGAAATTTTTCAGACACTACCCTGGATCTCACCCACTCAAGGCACAGCATCTTTTCTTGGCCCCTGTGATATATCACCTCTTCCCCTCACAAAAAAAAAAAAAAAAAAAAAAAAAGTATTGCATTATCAAGAAAACCTATAAAAATGACCCTGCCAGGAACAGATCAACCGACCCTACACTCAACCAGTGACGTACAGTCAGTTCATGGATGCCAAGTCAGCCCAAGGCATCTAGAATTGTTTGTATGTAAATGAAGCCCAGACCAACACTGAAGTATAGAAATTATGGAACTCAACCAATGTTTGGGCATATGCACTTCCAGAATTAGGGAAGTCTTCATCGAAGCTATGGAACATGAAGAAATATATGGTCATGATCCCTAAGGTTATTTCAAGAATGGCATGTATTTATCTCACTTTTATAATAAAAGACACAGACTTGAAGCCCCTGGAGGGGGAAGAAGGTTTTGAAACACAAAACTGGAGGCTGTACAAAGGCTTAGAGGGCTCTTCTGGAAAAAAAGTGCATTTGGGCTTAAAATCTGTGTAGTAAATTATCTGTTCTCCCCTTGGTGCAGGCAAGTAATTCCTCTCACTTTAATGGACAATTTTATGGCTGCTAATAACATTTGTAGCTAAGATAATGACAAGGATAATCAAATCCCATGCTTGAGGGCATAAACTGATGGCTGCGGGGGTTAGCAACGAAATCACCATCACCATATATTGCACAGGTGTATTATGGGATAGATTTCTTTCCTCCAAAGTAGAAAGGCATTGGTGTCTGCCAAGATAACAGATTGGATGATTGTCTGTGTTATGGAAATTGCTGGTTTGTATGCATGGGATTTAGGAAAAGAAGAGAAACCTCTTTGTTTCAGCATGACAGAATTTGTAACCCAAAATGCAAAATGAGCAAGGGTTGCAAGATGCATATTGATGTCTGTTCTAGCAGAACAGCTCTCTTAAAGGCAAGTTCAGCCTTGACCATACAGAAGTCCACTGCCAGATAGCAAATGTTGCTGTACCTTTAGTGCCATACTTGGAAACATCCACAGAGTGTATAATCCCAGAAGCTGAGGGCTGGGAGAAACCTCAATAAGCTATTCGACCTGTTTCAGGATGCTTAGATCCTCAGTCCATCACTTAGGGGTTACTCAATTCATCACTCAGTGCCTGTACAGCAGCTATCAGCCACCGACTCCTAGGAATGCATGGCTTGCATGGACCTCAATGGGTAACCTAATCCGTTCAGAGCTGAGGCAGGCTGAAGTATAGCAAGTTCATGTGTGTTGGACAACTGTTAAACCCATTCAGATAAATATCCTGCTACTGGCAATTTGGAGGTTCCTTACAGATCATGTTACAGCTGTTTTCACAGCTGACAATGAACTGCAATGAACAATGAACAGCAATCTGCTGTGCTGAAGAGTAAACCTTGTGTATATAAGTAGGAAAAACTTATTGTCCTCTTTACAACAACCTTTCACTTATTGAAGACTCCCTTCGTATATTTCTTTTCCAGACTAAACAATCTCTGTCCACTTCACACTGAATACAAGTCAAGTCTTCTCCGAGCATTTTGATTTTTCTCTTCTTCTCAACACACTGTGTGCCCAAAACTGAACCCAGTTTTCATGTTGAAGCCTTACCAATACCAACCAAACAGAATAGCTGCCTTCTCTGACTTCCATCCAATGCTTGCTGGTTTTGAATGTCTCACACCACAGACTCCTATTTAGACTGCAGTCCACTTTATCAGCATGATGTTGCAGTACTTGCATCTAGTTAGTTCATATCATTTTTCTATGTGTGCATTTGATGTTTCCTTCTGCAGTGTAATACTTTGCACTTGTCTTTATTCAATTTCATCATATTGATTTCAGACCATTTCTCCAATTTATCAAAATCATTTTGTATTCTTCTCCCGCCCTCCAAAGTGCTAGCCAGCCCTCTCACAAGTAATATGTGTACTCTCTGTTCTATCAGCCAAGCCATTAATGGGAAAATTGAATAGTACCAACCACAAGACAGACCCTTGTAAGACTGTACATGTTATGTCCATCCAATTTGACAGAAAACTAATGATAAATATTTTTGCATTTTTTTATGCTGTTGTGAAATTATCTGGTGGCAGATTTAGCAGGACACAACGGGGTTTGTTTTTTCTGTCCCATTTACAACCACCTGCACATATGTGCACTGTGCACTATGCACATAAAAGTGTATGTGCTTTTCACATGTGCACATAGTCCAACACATGCACATAGACAAGTCCAGCCACAGTGCAACCTCTAGTCCACAGTGTGTGTGTGTATCCAGACCTTCCACCTACCTGTGGCAATTCAATCCAGTCTATGTTTTTCTACTGTAATTACGAGAACTAAATGGCATTATAATGCCACATATGCAATAAATGCCACAACCTAATGCTCCCTCACTATCAGCTACCTATTGAAAAACAACAACAAAAAACCAAAAAGAAAAAAAAAAACCAGAGAAGTCCAGCTTGAGTTACTCAAGAAAAATCTGTATTTGTTCCAGCTTGTCCCTTCTTATCCCCTAGGTACTTCCACACTGATTGTTTAACAGCTTGGTCAAATATCTTTCAGAGTATCAAATTTAGGTTGACTGAGCATTAACTAACTCCCCATGTTCTCTCCTGTCCCTTTTTTAAAGATAGGCAGCATGTTTGTTTTTCCCTGCAACAGCCACTGGTAGAGCTGTTCAAACAGCAGCCATAAAAAGCTGGTGACATTGCTGACAGTGAACAGTTGCTGCTTAAAGAAGAGGTTTGATTCTTATCCAGATATTCAGCTGGAGACAAAATAGTAGGATGCACTGATAATCCCTCAGGGAAGCAGGAACCTTCAGCAAAAAAGGACAAGATAAACTTAAATAGTTCCCAAGCAAGATCCAAGACAAACTTCAAACAGCCTGTCTGTGTACAGAACCATTAAAAATAAGGCAGGAGGAGGCTAGTCCATACCTTGCCGCAAGGCAGGACGGTAAGCATTGGTCATTCTTGGCAGATGCTTGTCTATCCTGTTCTTCAAGACCAGCAAAGAAGAGCCCACACCCTCCCCAGGCAATGTATTTCAGTGTTTCACTGGTATCATTGCTAGAAAGATATTTTTTTTCTCTCTCTGTGGCCACTGTAATGCTTCCTTGCCGATGTTTAACAGCTTTTCTTATTCACTGTACCTACTCAAGTTCTTCAGGAACAGACCATGGTTTTGATCAGATTTGAAAAGCTCCCCAGGCTGGATTCTTTTCAAAGAGATATGGAAATATTTTTTTAACTGCTCGTCACTCAACCTGCAGTCAGGTTTCAGCTAGTCATCCAAATCAGGACCACATATGCTCAACAGCCAGCAACTTCCACTGTGATACCTATTGCTAGGATGCTCGGAGCCAAGCTTGCATCCCATGCATCTACTTCTTCAGTACCACCAGCCTTTACTGTGGCCCATCTTGACAAAAGAAAAACCTCTTGAAACCTTTCAAAAGAAACCTGTGTCATACCAAAATGCCAGCAGCTGACCTGCCTACAGTCATAAGGTCTGACTTCAAACATCACACAACAGCAATGAAGTAAGGTTGAGGCTTTATGAAAACTTATCTCTGGTGTCCGTCCAACAAGTCAAACCAGAGCTGAATGCAACCCATACAGATTAAGATATCACAAGCAGTGGTAGGAAGGCTTCTAAACGAAAACATAATTGAGGGTGGATATTTGGGAAGAAAACAAAAATGAAGACATTCTGAATCATACCTAGTGCTTCTCAAGCATTAAAATAAACCTCTTGGATGTGCAGTACATTCATGAACTGACTTACAACACTGCTAATTTGCCTCTGTTGGCCTATGTTAGTAGGTATCAGCTTAAGGTGTTTCCTCTGACTGGCAGAGTGCACCCGTTAAGGCAAACACATTGCTACTAAAGTCTAATTGTTTTGAAAAGCACCCTTTAAATAGCAGGCCTTTTACTACTAGGCAGGATGTGTTTTAAGAGCAAGTCATGAGCTTAAGCCTTTGCTGCCAAACGACTGAATGATCATTTGTTTGTCAGAGAACATTACCAGAAAAGAATGCAAAAGCTGATAGGGCATCATGACTGAAGAACTACCATCTCCTTCCTGTTCTTGGGATGTTCATTCCCACATGAAACAGCAAGGGCAGGAGAAACTCTGAAGGAGAGAGTTTGAGAAGATCACTGAATTCCTAATGTATCAGTTGAAAGGTCAACTGAAGAATTCAGCTCAAATCACTGGGATTTCCAGGTGCTTCTGATGGCACAGATCCAGTGTCATTGTTTTAACTATCAGCTGCCTATAAGTAGCTTTATCTTATCTCTAACACACCTAAGTAATACTGGGGGTGGGGGGAGACTGCAATGATAACACATATTTGGTGTCCAGGAGCATACAAATTATACATCAGGGACTTTTATGGAGGATGTGGCAGAGCAATGGTGGGCAGATCCCTTCAAATGTTGGGAGAGACTCTCACTCCCCAAACATTGATCCCTGCACTTTAACATCCCAAAATATGTTTTTTTCCTCTTTGGCAGTCTAGGGCAATTCGGGTTTTTTGACAGTCTAGTATAGGTGACAATCCTGAATAATGCCGAAAGGGCATCCTTCTACCATTTCCAGTCCTCAGCAGAAAATACTATATGCATTATAATGTAGGGAACTCTTCTGAAACTCTGGTCTCTCTGGAAGCCCAAGAAGTTTCCAAAGACCAGAAAAACTGTGGGGGAGCACTGAGACTTCAAGTCACCTCTGCAAGTATGAGGTGTTTCTCTGCTGCAAGATTGTAATGGCAAGTTCAACTGTCTTTATTTCATGAACAGCTTCTAAACATTCCAGATGCAGTGTCTTATATGACTCAGTCTGTATGCAGAGCCTTATGGTCAGGGCTCCACATCCTTTCTGCTGCTGGAGATCATTTTATTGCAGGTTCCCTAGTTTCCAGAGCAAAGTTATCTAAAGGACCAAACTGCAGATTTTTAAAGATTATTACTGCCAATACACTATTTTCACTGAGCGAAGTCAGATCTGTTTCACCATACAGTCCAAACTTAACAGCTAACAGCAACTGTTCATCAGTTCAAGTAACAGAGGCCTAAACCTTTGAAACAAGAGTATTCAACATCTTTTCCTACTGTGTCTGGTCCTAAAAAGTTCCAGACGGGTGTGAAATGCAGCAAAGTGACAACTCAAAGCTCCACGTGGTCACAGGTTTGTTACAACGGTTAATTTCTGGTACGGTTGCCATAGCAATGGTCTGTGATGGTTTAAACATAGGAGGAGGACATCCTCTCTAGAGGACATCAAAAGAAAAGAGGGTGGAAGAAATAAAATATTCCATCTGCACCCAAAACACCTCTGTAATGAGTTAATAGTAGCATGCATTGGAAATTACTGACAGTGCCAATTGCCTTGGGAGCAGAACTCTTTTATTTCTACGGTCCCTTCAACATGTCAAGAATATCCCTAAATTGGGAGACTACGAACATTTCCTCGCAGCTAATCTCCTGCACTATACAATTAGAGAGAGCTGCTGCAGGTTTCATTCATCAATCTGTGCCCTAAAGCTCTCTGTGAAATTTTCCTGTCTGAGAAGGCTCATGCAGCTAGCAAAGGGAGCAATCTTCTTCGATGGGAGAGCAAGGAGACAATCATCTTCCCATCAGATACCTTTTAACCCCACCACTCGCCTGCTTTTCTCTGAAGCTCTTCTTTCTTGCTGGTGCATGGAATTGAAAGAACAATACAGTCTATTCCCTCCTAATCATCCTAGTAAGTAACAAACACATGAATCCTTAATAGAGGTATGTCTTTCACTGACATGCCCTAATTGTCTCCATAATGAAAGCAGTCAAGAAGGATACTGAACCCTTTAACCAACTAATGATTGCATAAGCCTCTTGTGACAATTGGCCATATATTGAAAACAAAAGGTGACTTAACTCCTTAAAAAGAAAAAAAAACCCAACCAAACAAACAAAAAACTGCTAAAACACTTAGGAGGTTCTTCCCCGAAATAGAAAAGAAGTTAAGTGTGTGTTACACTCTAAAACCAAAGGAAAGGTGTCCCAGTGGATCAGAAGAGGTTGGCTCAGAAGAGGTTGTTAACTGTCTGGCAGCAATGAATGAAAGCAAAATACATTAAAAAAAAAACAACATACCACCAAAACAAATAAATGGAACAAAAAGCATCAACATTCTTCCTCAAGGTGTTTCTGTGCTAAACGTTTAAGGTATGCAGTAGGCATGTAGTTAAATGTTTCACTTTCGATTAACAAAATAAAAATCAGTATAATTGCCAAAGGCAATGTACATTTTAGCTCCACAAACTCTGTTTGCTTCATTATATAAAAAAAAATGAAATCTGAAAACTGCTATTTCAGATACATTTCCAGGAGTTGGTCTGTTACAAAATATAGCTCCTTGTGTTATAGAATTCATGTCAAATTATGGCCTCATCCAAAACTACTGTGACTCTTAATATTCTCTCCATTATTTACAACAGATTTGTTGTAAATATTTGGGGGGTGGGGGTGTCTAAAATTCTTAACTCTTAGACCCACTCCCTTTAATCAAAGAAACTGCCGTTACTACAACACCACCAATACCAATGTTAGCTGTAGCTACTCAAGTCACAGACACCTGGTAGGGTATGGGTAACCTGGGAGAAGGACTCTACCCATACATTTTAACTCGAAGTCAGTAGATTCCATAGACTATAATGCAGAGAAGGTAATGAATTCAAATTAATTTGCATCTCAGCAACCTATGTATGTGAAATTTCGGAAGTAGTCCATGGCTTTACTCAAAAATACCCACAAGCCAAAATGAGCGGTATAGGCTGCTACACACACGAAACATTTGTTGCAAGTCCACAATAAACTCTTAGTTCAACTTAGATGCCACAAGGACTCTTACTGATTAGTTCTGCTTCACCAGCAAGAATCCTTGCCAGCATCTGTTACAGGGGATGGGGATATTTCATGCAGTCTTTATCTGGATCTAGCCAAGGATCTTCATTAAAATCCATAGAAACTGGGTAACTAAAAACCTAAAGGGCCTTTGACAGAAGACACATAGTAATAACAGAGATAATTACCCAGAACTGTCTATGGTGCTTCACGTAATAAAACTCCAGGTTCTGCTATTACTGTATTTCAGAAGACCTAAACTGCAGGAGTTTGCTAGTATCACCTTGAATTCATTATGGATCTCTGCCTTTGATTCGTCTTCACTATTTAATCTGGCTATAAACTAATGCCATGTGGTCTGCAAGAGAGAGAAGTGAGTTGTTTGGCAATTAGAAATAGTTCCCAACCTGAATCTTCAGAAAGCCATTTTATCTTTTTGTCTCTAAATTGAGGGTAATTTTTACACAGTGGTGTTGTGAAGATGAATCACCTAATGTCAGTAGAGCATTCTGAATATAAAGTGCTGTGGAACTCCAGCTCGAAGCCATCAGCATGGCTTTCAGCATTTATGAAGGAATATGCTCCAGCATTGAAGGAACTAAGCACCTCAACTCAGATTGCTTTCAAGGGAAGACAACAGCATTCTGGTCCTTGCTTTGATCCAGACCAGCAGTGTGTGTCCCAAAACCCATGGTGTCCAAAAGGCAAACTCCGTTACTCCGTAGATCTTTAGATCAAGCCTCATAGTTTTGATGCTGTTGCCACAGAACACAAAGAGATTTTTATTCTTTATAGTTGAAGCTAACAGCTAAACTTCTTCCCTTACCCTTATTCTAGAACATCTCCTCTCCCTCCCAGTTCTGCCCTGTTAATTTCTGCTTGCCATCCTCGGTATCAGTGGGATCATTTTCTTCTTCAGTTAACTTCTTCCCCAAAAGACTCACCCACACCTCTAATGTTTAGCCTTGTCAGTGGGTAAACACAGATATTTCTATGCTGACACTTGCCAACGTACATAAATGGTTTTACTGCATAGAACAATAATAAATAAACAAAGTGCATATAGCAGAGAAAATGAAATTTCAAAGATCTTTGGTTTTCTTTCTCAAGAAAAAACAAGCTAGCCCAGGAACTATTACAGCTCAAAACGTGGAAAAAGGAAGATTCAGAAAATCATAGAACATATGGCTGATAAAGACTTCAAGAGGTCAACCAGTCCATCTTCCTCCCCAAAGGCAAAACCAGCTATAACGCAATCATTCCTGACTGATTTTTGTCTAAACTCTTTTTAAAACCCTCCAACAGTGGAGATTGCACAGGCTCCTTAGGCAGTATCTTCCAGCATGCAACCACCCTGACAGCTGGAAAGAGTTTCCTCATGCCTATCTAAATGTCACTCACTTCTAGTTAAAGAAATAACTTATGAATAGTTAGGAGGAAGTGAAAAAGCACCAAATCCTAAAAAACTACAAGACACTAATTTCTCAAGCCTGGTCACACTAAGGAAATCTGCTGACACCATTACCCAGCTGAGTGGTTAGAGGTTTCTTGACACTTCCCCAAAACTGTTTTTCAGACTTTTACTGGATATTGCATTTGCACTACCAGTAAGCCATACAGTGAGAAGCTGCAGTCCAGCATCAGTCTGAGCTGTATTTTTGCCTCGCTTATCAGTGATTTTTAAAAAGCTTTTGCTAATGTGCCTCTGGCAGGAATTTGAGGTATCATTGCGAAACCAGTTTTCAAGAACTCAAGAACCGTTTCTACGAACATGTGAGCAAAGTGGCCACAAAGTCCCCTCTGCGTTAGCAGAACACTATTTTGGATACTTTATTTTTTTTTTTTTAATCTCCATGAGACAAAGAATGTAGTGTGAAAAGGTCTTGTAGAATATTTTAGCAATGCAAGGGAGCAAAATCCTATGCACAATTCATCTTCATGCGGCTCACTGAAGCTGACCTCATCCTTGCCTGGGAGATACCCCCAACAGATATGCAAGTCCTGATCATCCAGTATTCTTCACTGAAGCTTCAGATGGTGTGAATGAATAGATTTATTACCATCTACAAGCATTCATATCACCAGAAAATCTTTCACTCTACTTTCACCTGAGTTTATTAATTAGAGTACCTTTAATTGACTCCGTGCTCATTTGGGTTTTTTTACATGAGATATGACCTTCATGGTCTGGGCAAGTCACGAATGCAGCAGTTAAGTGACTGAAGCATTGGTGTCTTGATTCTCTCTCTTTCTCTTTTCATGTCTTGTTTTCTTCTTTTCTTTTATTTCTTTCCATTGCAAATTGTTCATCTGTCATGATTCCCTACTCAAAGCTTTTCAGTGGACTGTCTTTAAATATTACTATCCATCAAAAACCAAGAGCGGACTCAAAACACCAGAGGCTGGTCTTAAAGGAGCAATACTGACAAAATAATTCACACATGAAAACATGTCTTTTTCCAACCCATATTACAGACTGCAACACTACCAGCCTGGTATTTTTATACCCATTTTATGGAAGGGTAAAGTGATGCAGAGGGGGATATAGAGACTTAACTACTGTCCTGAAATGGATTTAACCATGTGTTTGCTTAGTTCATTAATGAAGATTCAGAATCCCTGTCAGGTCAACATCTGCCAGAAGCACGCAATCTTCTCATCTGCATGTAGACAGCTCATGAGTGTTTAGCTGTTCTGTAACCAAACAACTGTCAATAGTTGATATTCCATCACCACTACAGGTATTGCACCATATTCTTTCGTCTGTGCTGACCAGCATAGTTCAGTCACTGCTTGCAGTACATTTGAATCCAAAAACAAAGGTCTAAAAGCTAGAAAAAGTGACTAGCAATTCAGAGCACACACTGTCTTAATTTTGCTCCCCTTACAGTCGCTTCTCAGGAAAAAAAAAATAAAAAAATCCTCAATCTGTTTGTTGTTTCAGTTCATTTTAGGGTGACATAAACAGCTTTTAGTTCTTTACATTCTGCACAAGCCTCCAGAAATATTCAGTGTTTACTCGAGCTCAGTGGTGTTAAATCAAGTATGACTATCACCCTTTAAGGCCTAAATGATGGAGCGATATCCATACCAGTAACACATTTTGACAGTGTTGACACCTGCTTACTTAGAAGCAGTTTACTCACTCTTATAAACCTGTAGAAATGGGCATTAAAACTTACTAGGAATCCTAGGAGTTAAGTTAACTTTTGTTTTCAAAAGCTGGTGTTTTCAGTCATGGTATCCAGCCTTTTGATGAACTCTGTGACCTATTTTACAGTGTATCTCACAGAAGACAAGTAGCTGGATGAAGAACTTGATTAAATCACTCTGTCATCATTTTGGCTGTGTAACTGGAAACGGCTGTGTAACTGGAAATGGATAGGAAATTATACTAGGTAACTCTGAAGTGAGAACAATCCCAAAATGAACTCAGCAACTGGTGAGAGCCAAGAACAGCTTATTAGTTCTTTTTGACCACCTAAAACTTTCACAGAATTAGAACATGGCAAAAACTTTGTGAAAGCTGGGTATTTTTCTTTTGCTAATGGATTTTTAAGAGCAGAGTGATGCTGTAGCACCTGCCATGGTTGATTTTTTGTTGTTGGGGGGAAAAAAAAAAAAAAAAAAGGGGAAAAAACCCCGAACAATCCAAACACCAACATTGCACCTGTGGAGCAGAAAACAATGTTGTGTCCCAAGTGGAAAAAACACTTTTTCCATTTACTTGCTCGGCCCTCGCTTCTTTGTTTGGTGCTGGGCTTGGCAAATGAGCAACAACCCCCTACCGCCCTCTAATAAAAGCCAAATGCTATGGATTAGAGGACCTTCCAGTTCCCACACACACCCCCACCCCCACCACCCCCACCACCCCCCCGGGCTCTCCCGCAGCAGCCCGCTGCGGAGGCTGCCGCCGCGGGGGAGGGGGCGCGGAGGCGGCGGGCGGCGCTGTCCCTTCAGCACCACGGCCCGCCCCGGCCCGCCCCGCCCCCACCGCCTGCCGGACTACACCCCCACCCCCCTCCCCGGGAGGCGATAAGCGCCCTTGATCAAATGAAAGGCAGGCATGGTATTTCGAATCACCACGGCGAAGAGGTAATCGCTTCAGACACGTTGCTAGCACGGCAAAATCGAGAAGAACAATTAAGTTCCACATAAATTAGTCACCTATCATATGCATACTGCCAGACTTTGCGGGCTGCTGGCTCCTGTGGGGCTTCTCCGAAGAGCTGTGGAGGTAGCTGTAACTCCACAGCAGGCAATGAAGGTATTTATTCACTCTCTTGTAAAAATCAGCCCTGCGATGGTTAGTTAGATGCACTTTTGCTGGAGCACCTACTGACTACAGCCCGTTCACCAAAGCATATGCCACCGCATGGGCTGCTTGGAGTCTGCCTGGAAGGTTTCAGAGGGAGAAGGAAATGTGTGTGACAGCGTGCGCGCAGTCAGATTAAAAATAAGAACCACCACAAAAGACGAATATGAACATTTTAGATCACTGCCCTGTGCAAGAAACATAATCTCTTATTTTCCTGAGAACTTAAAACATGGAAGGTCCCCTCTGTGAACCAAATCATTTTAGGATAAATAAGAAAGTAAAGAAAAACCTTCCATGCTTGCTTTTACAGACTACCAGTATATCAGATAACACCACGAAGCTACTTTAGTACCAAAGAGATGATACACAAAATAGAAGTGCGTTTGGCAAGATGCAGAGAGTAACTATTAATAAACTTTGGAAAGACGGATCACATATCCTCCTGGAGCTGAGTTTCCTAAATGAACAATCGTTAAATAATGTCTGTCTTTCTGTGCCATTCTTTATTATCACTCTTTCTCCCAGTGGCTCCCCATTGCTATACACGTTCTAAATTTAAACAATTCTGACATCCCAAAGTGCCTCTGCCTACAGAAATGCCCGCTATCTGCTGCACGTTGAGCTGCTCCAAGCTTCCTAAACAAATCCCAGCTCTTTGCAGGAGAAAACGCTAAAGCTTCACAAGCAAGTTGCACTTGTTTCTAGGTAAAATACGAAGAAAACAGGAACTACCATAAAAGCAGCCTTTTCTACCTGTCACCAACCAAGCTTAGGAATGCAGAAAGTATTGCAGCTCCCTCTTAGCAGGAGTATCGGGACCTATGAGGCATGTGCATGGAAGCCCTGTGCTAATCCAGAGGGGTACGACAGTCCAGTATTCACTGTTGCACAAATAAATGACAAGAGACAGATCAAGGAAGGGAGAATCAGTGACCAAAAGGGGAAAGAGAGTTCTGACATGGTAATGAACATCAGGAAATCTAAATCATCGGCCAAAGTTACATGCTACTTTATATTCTGTAGCCTATTAATACATGCATTTTATATAAATACATCTAAGAACAGAAGAGGAAATTACCCCTTAGAAACCTTATCTTTGTGAGGGCAAACAGGCTCTATACTGTCAGATGGTCTTTCAAAGGAAATTTGGTACTGCCCCAGGTATAATATAGTCAAATACAAACCTAAGTAGTCGCTGCTCAAAGGGTAGCAGACAGCACGTTCTGCTGAAAACTGTCAGTATCTTCAGGTGGCAATGTGCAAATTTATTGTAACGAGCCCTAAATGGTAAAAAGATTGAGTCCTTCTGGATTAGACAGAGAGCTAGTCTTTCGTGTCCTGTCCGATATAAAGCACTATCAAACAGTCACTGAGCTACAGAGGTCTTTTTGGATCTCCCCAGATGTTAGGGGGGGGAACATCTAGAAGTGCTGGGAGAAGCACATTACCAACAGCCTCAGTAAATCCACCTTTAATGAATACAAAACCAGAAAGAACAAACCTGCTCATCAAGCCAAAGCCAGAGTTGTAGCACAGTTCCGTGCGCACTCTGCAGCCTCTAGTTATTGTGGTATTTATTTTTTAGAGCAGGGAAGC
Source organism: Falco cherrug (assembly GCF_023634085.1). NCBI lineage: Eukaryota > Metazoa > Chordata > Aves > Falconiformes > Falconidae > Falco > Falco cherrug. Next base: position 5,167,826 of record NC_073699.1, read on the forward strand.
AAACTTTATATGAAACGCTCCACTTCAGCTGCAGGGAGCAGAGAAGTACGCAGTGACAGCCTGTGGCTGTGTCCACCAACTATCCCTCGACCATCCTGGGCAATGGTGTTTCTGGGAAGCTGGGCAGCACGGATGTGACAGCGGACATCATTTTACCTGTCAGACCGCATGCCCACAAAGAGGAGACACAGATTGTGACCTGTTGGCACATCAGACACTCCAGCTGCAATAAAAACTTCAGGAACACGTTGGGAATGCCCGGGAGAGGCCCAGCAATGGGACCACAGCTGTGGGAACGCACCACAGCCCTTGCCAACACCAAAACAAAGTTTGCAAAAGCAGGGTTACACTCGGCTGCATCAAGGGCTTTCCCAGCTGATCCTGTTCCCATGCCCTCATCGTCCCCATCCTCATCCAGCTGCCTTCTAAGTTTTCTTCATGTCTCTTCAGGAAAGGTGCAAGGAGGAGCATGGCAACAGGGTCTCCTTGTTCCTGAGGGCAACCCCAGGAGAGTGTCAACCTGCCTCTTCCCCCCCTCCTCACTGCCACCCAAGCCACAGCTTGATGGTGGCCCCCTGGCCAGCACCAGTCCCCCCAGCCAGGACAGCCCCTCTCCTCTCCAGTCCCACCCAGGCGACGAAGTGTCCATCTCCGGGGGAAGAGGTGTGGGACACCCCAAGTCCAACAAGTGCTGATGAAGAGCAATGAATTACATAACGCAGGAGGGAAGCAAAAAAAAATTCAACCGGCACTTAACCCTTTGCATGCTACCGGCCCCCTGCCCCTCTCCCTTTCTCCCAGCCAGGGGGGCTTTTGCCCCAGCCCCGGCCCTGACCTCAGAGGGCCTCCCCGAGGTGAGACACTCACCAATGGTCGTGATGACCGTGATGGCAAAGTAGAAAGAGCCGGCGAATTTCCACTGGACGCCGGCCCGGTGCGGCTCAGACTGCATGATCACCAACTCCAGCTGCCGGTAGTCCTCGCTGGTGATGTTGTACTTTCCCTTGAGCCGGATCTCCTCGGCTTTGAGTTTCTCCTCCTCCCGCATCTCGTTGTCGGACTCCAGGGCATCAAAGACGGCAGCCCCGACCAGCAGGTAGGTGAACGTGCAGATGATGAGGGACAGGGTCCGCACGTTCTGCCTCTTCATGGCCGCCAGCAAGGGGCGAGTGAGGGGACCATGTCCCCCCCTGGCCGCCCGGGGATCCGACAGGCCGCAGCAGCCGCAGCAGGGGGGCAGCTGCCGGGGGGGGGTGGCGGCGCCCGCCGCCGCCGCTGCCGCTGCTCCGGGGCAGCTTGTGCTGCGGCGGCGGCCGCTCTCCGCCCGCCTGCTCGGTCTCCTGGGAGGAGGAGAGGCACAGGAGGCTGCTGGAGCGCCGGGACCAGGTGCCCTGGAGCCTGGAAACTCTGCGCAGGACCTGCCCAAACCAAGCCGTCCCAGTGCGCAGGGCCATCCAGGGCACCCCCGCTCCTCCCCAGCACCGAGGCCAGGGGCAGGGGGTCCCCGCCGCGGGAAGGGGGCGCTGGGCGGTGCCCCGCCGAGGGGCCGGCGGCCCCGGCCGGAGTCCTGTGGCGGGCGGGTCCCCCCGCGAAGTTGCCGCGGCGGCGCGGGGAAGGGTCCCCCACAGCCCGGGCGGGGCGCGGCGGGGAGGCGGAAGCCGCCGCCGTCCCAAGTTTCTTCAGGCGGCGCGGCGGAGCCGGGGGGGGCCGGGCGGCGGCAGCGCGCCCATCCGCGGGGGGAGGGGGGAGCCGCGCAGGGGGGCGAGGTGGCGGCGGGCGCCCGGGTCCCGGCCGTCGGGGGCGGCCCGCGGGGGGGGCCCGACCCGCCCCGGCCCCGGCTGCCTGGGGGAGCGGCGGCCGGGCGGGTCGGGACGGGCTGGGCGCTCTATTCCTTCCGCCGCGGTGCGAGGCGGGCGGCGGGGAGCCGGGCTGCTGCAGGTGGCCGCGGCGCGAGCAGCGGAGCGGCGTCCGGCGCGGCGAGGGCGGCGGCGGCGGCGGCGGTGTCAGGCGGCGGGCGGGGAGTTGGGGGCAGCATCCCCGGGCACGGCGGGCCGCGCCGCCGCTCCGGCGGGAGGCGGGGGCGCCGAGCCGCCGGCGTGGCCCTGGCGGCGGGGAGCCAGCGCCCCGCAGGAGCCGCGCCGAGCGGGAGGAGCGGCGCGGAGCCGCCCCGGCCGGCAGGCGGGGGAGGCGGGAGGGCAGCGAAGCAGGAGCCCGCCGGGCGAGCCGGCAGCCGCGGAGCACCTGCCCGGGGCAGCGGCGGGGCGGGACGGCGGCGGGCGCTGCCTGCGGCCGCGGGCTGCCAGGAGGAGCGAAAAAAAAAGCCGGCGGCTTCCCCGGGGAGAGAGCGGCCCCGGGAGCGCGGGGAGGGGGCTCGGCCCCAGGCGGACACAAAGGGAGAGATGAGGAGAAAAATTGGAAAAAAAAAAAGAAAAAGAAAAAAAAAAAGAGAGAAAAAAAAAAAAAGCTACTTTCACGGCTGCTCCCCCGGCGCTTGGGGCTGGGGCTGCTTTATTTAGGATGATTTTAGAACAAAGCCGTTAAGAAAAAGAGCAACCGTCCTCCTCCTCCTCCTTCTCCCGAGCTCTTGACATCATCTCGGGGAAAATCGAGCCCGCGCCCCTCAGCCATCGCCTGCGCGCGCGCGCCTGAGCGTGTGTGTGTGAGTGTGTGTGTGTCCGTGTGTCCCCGTGCCCGCTCCGGCGCTGGCACGGGAGGCGGGAGCTCGCCCCGGCCCGCTGCGGGGAGCGGGTTAACCCCGTCGGCGCCGCCCTGTCAGGGAGAAGCCGCGGAGCTCCCCCGGCGCGGCTCTTTCCCGCCTCCCCCGGGCTTGGCCACGCCCCGGCCGCCGAGCGGGGCCGGGCGGTGGCGGCGGGGCGGGGCGGGCTCCTGGCGTTCCCTCAGGGGCAGCCCCGGTGCGGCCGCCGCGGCCGGTGCCAACCGTCACGGCGAGTGCCGGCCGGGACAGGTGGCCTGGCCCTTCCCCCCACGGCCGGCGGCCCGACCGGGCTCTGCCGGCGGGGGCCAGCGGGGAGGGAGGGAGCGGCCGGAGCGGGCTGCGGCTCAGGTAGCGCTGCGCCCGCCCGGGCCCCGACGCCCCGCGCAGAGCTGGGCTCACGCACGGCCGCAGCCCCCCGCCCACAGCCCGGCTTCACAGGCCGCGGCCCCTACACACGCACACGGCCACACACCCTGCAGCCACACACCCCACAGCCACACACACCCCACAGCCACACACACCCCACAGCCACACACACCCCACAGCCACACACCCCACAGCCACACACACCCCACAGCCACACACACCCCACAGCCACACACACCCCACAGCCACACACCCCACAGCCACACACCCCACAGCCACACACACCCCACAGCCACACACACCACAGCCACACACACCACAGCCACACACACCCCACAGCCACACACACCCCACAGCCACACACCCCACAGCCACACACACCACAGCAAAATACACCCCACAGTCACATAACACCCCACAGCCACACACCCCACAGCCACACACACCACAGCCACACACACCACAGCAAAATACACCCCACAGCCACACACACCCCACAGCCACACACACCCCACAGCCACACACACCCCACAGCCACACACACCACAGCCACACACACCCCAGCCACACACCCCACAGCCACACACACCACAGCAAAATACACCCCACAGTCACATAACACCCCACAGGCACACACCCCACAGCCGCATACACCCCTTAGGCACACACACCCGCTCTAGGCACACACACCCCAGACACAGACACACACCCCACACACACCCCACACACGCACACTTCCCCCCACAGGCACACACCCCACACCGCATACACCCCATAGGCACACACACCCCATAAGCACAGACGCACTATAGGCACATACCCCACAGCCACACGCACCCCACAGCCAGACACATCACAGCCACACACCGCAGCCACACCCCGCACCACAGCCACACACGCCACAGACACGTCACAGCCACACACACCACATAAGCACACACATCACAGACACATACCACAGATGCACACCCCACAGCCACACATACGCCCCAGAGCCACACACACCCCACAGAGACACCACAGCCACAGCCCACAGCCACACACACCCTGTAGGCACACATCACAGCCACACACACCCAGCCACACACCCCCACAGCCACACATACACGCCACAGCCACACACGCACCCTAAAGCCACACCCCACTGCCACACACCCCAAAGCTGCACACCCCACATCTTCACATCACGTGCGCACACACACGCGCACACACAGCTCTGCATGCCACAAATCCTCTCCCAGAGCCACACACACGTGCTGACCTCCACACACGACAGGCGCCCAAACACAACCCCACACACCACAGCCCTCTCATGGTCCCCAGCCAAAGACACCACAGCATCACACCCCCCAAAGCCCGCCACAAAACACACAGCCGCACACCTACTGCACAACTACCCCGCAGTCCCCCCCACCCCACAGCCCCCTCCCCGACCACCGCGCTTCCCCAGGCACGGGCATGCACACTGATGTGCACACACAACACAGGGCCATGTTCCCCACGGCTCGGAGGAGCCAGCCCTGCTCCCTGCAGCCCAGCCCTGTGTCTCCTGAGCCACCAGCCTGCTGGGGGGACCACGATCCCCTCAGCAGCTCCTGGCTCTTGTCAGCCCAAGGCTTCAGGCCAGGACCCTCACCGCATCCTGCCCAGCTCCTCCAGGCACACCTCTCTCCTGCTCCACCACCAGATTTTCGGCAGCAGGTGTTCCTGCAGGAGCCTGGGGCTGCTTTCGTGTGTGCCCGGACACCAGGCTGTCCCTTATGCTGTCACCTGGCCCGTGCTAACTGTAGGCCTCCTCCTCTCTTAGAGCTGAGATTTTCAACTGGGCTGCCTCTGCCTTCTCTGAGCCTCAGGTGACGTCCCCTCATTTTAGATCTTTCTGCAATACTGGAACCCCAGGGCTCATTACTGTCATCCTTCATCCCTAAAAGCAACTCACCCTCCTGACTACAAGTTGTCTAAGGCCTTTGGATGCCCTTTCTGAGATACACGGGGGCAATGGGAACCCGGTGCCTTGCAAATGGATCAAGAAGGCTGAGAGGGCAGCTTCTCCGAGACTGAAGCTCTCTGAAAGGTGTGCCTTAGGTTAAGCAGACAGAACAGGTCATAAAGCCCTTTGTGAAACTCTTGGACGCAGGGAGGAGGAGAAATTCATTTCATTAACTTCAACAAACAGGATTTCACCCAGGGCAAATTCTGCATCGCATCACCTGAGCATTACCAGAATCGTTAGAGCACTGCATGGAGCAGAAAGTCCTGCCTGCCAAAGGAAGCCTGTACATAACAGCAACAGGGGGAAGGAGGGGAAAGAAGGAGAAAAAAGGAAATATCTGGTTTCGATCAGCTCCTTAAAAATAGAAGTCTGATTACCATTGCCCATTTCTGATTCCCCAAGGGAGAGCAGAAGAAAAAGAAGAATCTATAAATAGTTTGCAACACAGAGAATCCTATAGCAAAGTTGCTGGGAAAGATCAATAGCATGATTCAAGGAGGGCTCCAAATTACATCTCAGGGGAGGGAGGTGCTGAACAGAATTGATAAATGAGTTGCAAATGCTGTGTGTGTTGTGTGTATCTAATTAACAGAGGGTGACTGGGATCAATAGCAACGAAGGAGCTGGTCTAAAAATAGCACTCAGGCACGGATTGCAACCTGCAGGCAACAAGCGTTGGTTAGCGTGGGGTCAAAGCAGAGCCTGTGGGCAGCTGGGAAGGGATGAGGTCTCCGTGGGACTTCAGTGCAGTGAGTGGCATGACAGTCATGGAGGGTACAGGCACAGCCAGGAGCTTGCAGCCTTCCAGTGGTCAGTCTGCAGTGTCAAGCTGCGGATTGGTGTAGTGTTTGCTGGGAAAATATCTGAGTATTAGCATTTTGCTGGGGTTGTGGAATGGGAAATATTTGTAGTTCTGTGTACTTGCAAATATTTCAACATTGCTTTGAGGAAAAGACACAGTAATTTTTTAAACATCTATTTACGTCTACAAGAACTTGGGATTTTCTTCTTTTTTCCTAACCTTGCTGCCAAGAGAGTCTCCACCTCTCTGAGGACCAGTCTTTGCTCAACCAGACTCACCAGCAGAAGTCCGTATTTGAACCACAGAGCAAATAACGTCCAAAGGGAAGTGTCCTTCAATCCTTCCATCTACAGCAGAGTAGTCAGGAAAACTTCATGGAGAAGGATTGATGTTGGACGGGATGGTCTGTGGCTCAGCTCACAGGCTCTGCTGGAGCACCAGGCTGAGCTGGCATCACCCAGGTGAGAGGCAGAGACACATATACCCAGGAACAGAAAGTTTCTTGTCAGCCTGAGTGCAGGATTGGGACCTGGGGCATATGGCATGATGGAAAGAAAAAGAAACAATAAAGGTGAAGAATCTAGAAAATATCTCTGTAAAGCTGGCATGGAAAGGGTTGGAGGGGTAAGGGATGAGTGAAGAGCTTTTCTTTCCTTCATATAGATGGAAGTGGCTAAAAAGATCTTTCCTGGCCTAAAGTTTTCTCCATAAGGTAAAAAAAAACCACAACCTCTTCTATTCTGTTGTAGACAGAGCTACTAAAGGACCAAACCTTGTTTAGTCATGAAAAGGAAGGTTAACTGCAAGCGTCACACATATCTTAGTTCCTCTCAGTTCAGTCTAACTTGAGGGAGAACAAGCAGGCTGCAAGATAGCCTTGAGCTGTGTAGGGGTTGCCCTGGCAGGAGTGCTAACCTAGTGTTTCACCTACTCTCTCCACAAAAAGCCAATGGGAGTTAGAAGTCTCACACATTCAAGATAAGAGTGTATGGGTGCTGTTATGTTATAGCAGCTTTCCAGTTTTACCTTCAGTTCCCTCTGCAACGCAGGCATGAGCTAGCTGCAAGGCAACTGGCTTCTGGGTTGCGTTTGTGGACCTCTCTAGTTGAACTGTCAGAGATGCTTCTTCACAGAGATTTAATGTCTCTCTCTGTGCAAGAAGGGGCTGCCAATCCATGAGCCACCTACCAGCTGAACCACAGGAGTCACAACAAACCAGATAAGGAAAAAACCCAGAAAAACAAATGAGAAACGTGATCAAAACTAGAAAGAAAAAGAGCTAACCTATTTATTTTTCTGTACAGGTTATCAAGAAACCATTATCCTTCTCTTGAAAAAATGGCATGAAGATGATCAGAACAGCAATTCTGGTTCAAGGCCAAAGTTCATTTAGCCCAGAAATCTCTCCTCCACAGAGGCTATAGCAGACATGAGGGAGAAATGCATACAAAACAAGTATGTGTGATTCTTTTGCAATTCCTTAAATCCTCTCCCAACTTCAGACTGTTTTAATTCAGAGGATTTTCTGAGCCTCCGTTAATTGCTTTTAGTGACCCATGACAGATCTTTCTCCCAATAACTTGTCCTCTCTTCCTGAATCCAGCAAAAATTTTTGCATCCTCAGCAAAACCTCTCCTCCTCCCCGAAGAAGTTCAGCAGATCCATTATGCAAAGCAAGAAGAGCACTGCCTTTTATTTGTTCACACCAGGCTTCCTTTGGTGGTCCCCAGCCCCTGCACTGGAAGAGAGAGCAAATTCTGCAATTTCTCTGTGCCACTCATGGTTTGGTAGAGACTTGGAAGTTCAAGAAGGTAGCCCCTGTCCCCCGTGCGGGGGTGTAATGTCACAGCTCTGCGTGGCTTTACCAGCTTCCTGCCATAGCAGTAACAGTAAGAGGCTCTGTGGGTACAGGCAAGCAAGGCAGAGGCATAGCCCTGGCTCACTTTGCCCTATAAATTGTTTTTGGCCCTTTTGGGTGTTTCTTTGAATTCCTACAATAAAAGTACCATACGAGGCATTGTCCTCTCCAGGGCTGTATGCCCTAAGGAAGCAGGAGATATGTATTGACACTTGATGGGTGTTGAAATTTGCTGTGGATGTTCTTTTGCGTGACAATAGGCAATTATTCGTGGAAGGTGGTCACACACAAGGAGTGGTTGTTGCCATGCTGTTTACATGAAAGGAGTGCTTCAGATTTGTAGCAATTCCAACACCTGGCGAGATTGGCAATGCGTAAGAAAAACATTGCAATTTCAGTGATTATGAATAGCTCACCAGAGATCCCCCATAAAAATTCTTCCTTGTAAGTCTGCAAAACTCGTTTATTAAATGATCTGACCGTGAATGAAGACTGTCCAGAATGCGGCCACAGCACCAAGGTGAATGTTGTAATTCTAAGAAGTGGGAAGTGGCTCAGTTTAAAAATGCAATGCCTGACTCAAAGCCTATCATTGCCGTATCTATCAGCTCTGGTGGCCTTTGCATCAGGCTGTTATCACGAACACAAAGATTATTGTGACAATTATTAGAGACTGGATTGTAAGGAGTGAAACTTCCCGTCAGCTTCATAAGCTGTCTTCATGTCCTTTGCTTCCGCCAGCTGTGTGCATTTGCACAGTCACTGAAGTGTTTGTGGACCATGGACTTCTTTGGCTGACTGCGGGAGGAAACCGAGCTCAGGTTACCAGGTGAATACACCTGTGTCCGTAGAGCTGTAGCTCCGGGAAAATGACGGAGGAGGGAACCTTCCCCGTGCAGCTCTGATTTTATTCTTTGTACCTTTTCCCCTTGATGTTCAAAGGAATGCTACCTCTATTGGATACACTCAGGCGTGTCTCAAATGATTCAACAGCCTTGCCTTCCTCAAGCAGTGTTTATGCAGAAGAAGGTAGAACAGCGGGCTGGTGCTTTAATTCTTGCCTCCATCCCCCCTGTGCCTGCAACATGACAGCCCTCTTGAAAGTAATCAGCAGTGACAGAAAACATGCATGAAAAGTCTCATTGACTTAGGGAGAGGGTGCTTGCGTGAAGCAAATTCACATGTGGGAGAAAAAAAAAAACCAGAATCAGACCTACACTTCACATTTTTCCCACACTCAAATTTCTTTTTTCAGGGAATTCACTAATATTAAATCCACCTAGGTGGCAGGAATGTGAGCATCTGGTCCAACCAAAATAGTCTCTTCTGTTCTATTTTTATATTCATGTATCATTTTTATTCTGCAGAGCTTGTGCATGGAAGAAAGGGTGAGTTCACTTCTCAGTATACAAGCCAAAGGTCTCTTCCAGAACTGCTGTGAGGATTTGGAAGATGTTTCACTCAAACACAGAATTTATATATAGGCACAAAGCTTTCATTAAACATGAGCAGCTAAGGGGACAGCATCAGTCACTGACAGTAATGTATGCACGTCTTGTAGGCACACTATAAAGGAACAAGCTGCCTTGGAGAAATTAATACAGCAAAGGTGTTGATTTTTGATGCTTTTTCACTGAATTGTCTCCGCCTAAGTTTCCTGAGCCGATGTGACTTCCAGATCTATTTGTAGATTACCAAATGCTCACAGGGTGACTGTCACTTTTGCATTTACTGCAGCTGATGCCTCAATGTAATATTTGATGCATACTTTAGATGACTACCTTACGTACTAAAACTGCTACTGAATAAGAATAAGTCTCTACGGAGAACCCTGGCAAAGTAGAAAGGAAGAGCCCTGTACTGGCACACCCTTCTCCATCATCACCAAAGGTAACTGAGCTGCAAAGATGCAGAGCGGGTCTCTCTCTGGAAGAGACATCTTTCTGTAGCAACGGGTGCTATATTTTAATGTAACAACTTCTGAATGAATTTGTAGAAGTGTGCATTTTGCTAAAATCATCAGTGAAGGAGGAACTTGATTGCTTAGGGGGCTTACTGGCTAGTGCAGTAAGTTACAACTGTTACCCATGGAATGCCACTGTCATGGAAAAATAGCAGCTATCATGAATATTTGCTGTGGCGTTGTTCTGTCCAGAAGAAAATACTCCACGTTGCTTGGAATATTTAAAATAAGGCTGAATAAAATGTGCTGATTTACGTTCCTTCTCTGTGTTGACTGCTTGAGCAGCAGGACCTAGCTTTTATCTCCTTTGAATAAATGGTTGATGTATACACATCCTTTTTATTTGGTAGAGATTGAGTGGGCTCTTCCACACCTCCTCCTATTTTTTTCCTGTTTGAGGATACATGAATACACTCACCCTTCAGATACCTCTGTAATTTTCAGAGTGCATTTTGTGCTAACATATTTTCTCTGGCCTCTATTCCCATCATTTATGACCTGACTGCCTCCCAGTAATGGAAAAACTTTTTCCAACCAACATTTTCCTCCTGCATATACCATTTTTCAGGCAGGGAACAGAGAGATTTACCAAAACCATAGAGAAAGCCTGTGCCAGGTGGGGTAGCCAGCTGCAGCCTTAGCCTAGATCTTTTCACAAACGAAGACAGACATCCCGTGGCATGTCCCCACTGCTACCACTTGCATCTCCTGCAAACCTGTCTCCATAGTTCAAGGCCTGCATACTCCAGTCTAATCCCTGAATATTCCAATTGTGGGTGCAACTTGGGACTCTGCCTAGGACACACTAGGGCCAAGGAAGCCAATCTTGCAGAGCAAGTGGAAGAGCAGCATCTTCCTTCCTCTCCACAGGCATGCTGGCTGGAAGTGTCAGCTTTGTCTCACCAAAATCAGGCAGTGGTTGGACTAACTAGCAATTAAGAACTTGATGCTAAATTTTGTTATTATTGTATCTGACTGCGTTGAAATGGAAGTAAGACCGTAACAGTAGCTTAAATCTCAGCTAATTTAATTACATTTAGCTGTGCCAGAGCCTCTTACAGCTATTTTCCAAAATAAATTCCAACCTGTATATACACACAAGACTAAACTATTCCTTTGAAAGGAAGATTATAGTTTTACTTGTACAGATCAAGCAGGATATATACTCTAGTGAAAACCTTTCCTGAGAAACTCAGAGAGTCAGGGCAAAGGCAGTACCATCTTGTAGAAGGAATTTCCTACCATCTCATATTATCACTTAGTTTGAAACTGGAGGAGGGAGGGAAAATGAACCACTAATAACTGCCCAGCTTTAAAACCAATTTCCGTGGTCAAGACAGCCTGTAAATACACAATATGCTTTAAAAAGGATTGATGCTGAGGAAAGTGAGGTGCACATTTTCCTGCTATTGAAGTCAAATAAAGCTTTTAAATAGCTTCCATTTTCGAGAGTGTGTAAGAGCCTTCTGGCTGAAGACAAGGGATTTGATTCTCAGCTCTGTTACACGCATTTAAATCAGGAGTAACCCACTGAGAATTGACCTGGTGTACATTTGTTATGAGAAAAGAATAGGGCAAAGACTTGTATAAAAAAATTCTAACAAGGACATAAATTACGATGATTTACACTTTTGGGCCAGGAGTTGAGAGTCCTTTTAAAACCACAATTGATTGATGAAGCCTCACAACATGCCTGTGATTCAGTAAGTACTATACTCAGTTTGCAGATGGTTGCTCTGAAGCACAGCACTGTTATATGGTTACAAGCCCAACAAATGAATTAGTGGCAGAGCATGAACCAAATGCAGGTTGCTGTATCCTAACTATCATACAGCCGTGCCTTGGGACAGCATTTCTTCCTTGTGGTTGCTCAGTACAGGCCAGTCTTCCTGAGTAAGCTTATAATAATACCTCAACAGACTGAGAATGTCTGTGGGTTTTGTCTCTCTTGGCTACCAAAAATTATGACTTGGCGTCATCATGGTGCTGCTGCCGTTATACCTGCATCACCCTGAGACCCGTGGCTTTGCTTAACAATCTACACTCCATTTAAGTCGCTGAGGTAGAAATTGAAAAACCATGCTTACTAATAAGTTTAGACATTCTCAGCTGCTCACTGTTATTAGTAAGGCCATCTTGAAGGGCCAGCAAAGACTAGGGATGGCTGCTACTGATGGCTCACAATGCACATGTGCGAGACAGAAAAGATCAGCGATAGGGGCAGAATGAAAGAAGAAGGTGAAGAGTATGACAGTGATGGTTGTCATGCAGGGGATCTAACCTAGACGGTGGGAAAAATCAGACTGGAAAGAAGGTGTGGGGGACTGAGTAAGGAAGTAGACAGAGAAATTAGGAGCTGAGGATGTGGAGCTAGGAGAGAGATGGTTGGTGCAATCATCCACTTGGCACTGGGCAGAAAAAGATTGCAGTCAGAACTACAGGAAATGTTTATCAATGTCCACTTCAGCTGTGTCTGCAGCTTTTTCAGCTGTCTGGAGACTCTGGCTGAATCCTCTTGGCATTTTTTCTTGAAAGCAACAAACTAAAGGAGGGAACAGATAGCACCCACATTTTAGTTTCCCCAGGGGGGCAGGTAGTCTTTCATGAAGCATTAAAAATCTAGGAGATTCTTGGGAAAGGCACGTTCTGTTCAGTGAAGTTAGCGCTTACCGGCAGAACAAACTGGGCTCTCAGACCCGAACTGTGCTTCCAACAGGCATCGTGCCTTGAAGATTTCTGAGCAATCTCTTGCTAAGGCTTTTTTCTTGCATGGACGTAACACTGCAGACTTTTGCCTATGCTTGCATGTCAAGCTGATGTTGTGAGAAAAAAAGAAAGAGCAAGAGCTCCACCAGCTCCTCAGTTTTATGATCCCAGCTTCCCTGAGTGCAGCTGGAGAATCCTTGCGTGTGCTGATAGCTGAGGGGCATTAATCCTAACGCACCTCCCCAAGAACCCTTCCTGCCATTCTCCTGAAAAGACTGCTTAGGACACACACACTGTTCAGGAAGGAAAATTGCCATTTAAATAGACTTTCCTCAGGATTAATTTTATATCCACAGTAAATGCACTTCCTTAATGCTAAACTATTGTGGCAAAGCATCTTTGCAAGTATCCACAGATGCCTGCTTGCAAAGCAGAGCTTTGCATAAGCTTAGTAGCGTTTCCCCATCAGCAAAGCAAGCTGTCTGATTGCAGCACACAGCTTTTGCCGTATAACCGCACTGCTCTTAGGACTTGGTGCCAGCATAGCTAGACAGTCACGGTTCACACCTCCTTACACCCCTGGGCAATGTCGTTCGGTTAGCGCTGGCCAAGTAGTGTGACTGGAGCTGGCCCTGGTTCGACAGCATGTGTGCTCAGGGCACCACTGAGCTCTTCCTCGCTGAACCTACTCTAAAGCCACATGAAATAATAAACAACAGTTACAGGTCAAAAGTCTATGAGAAAATGGCAAATGGTGTTTCTGGCCTGCTGAGTCAGGCAAAGGAGATGGGGAAGGAGGAGGCCGGGACATTTTGGTTTTCCTTTAACATCATGTCTTGGCAAGGATGGTAATTTCTGGCAGACTGAAAAGATGGGCAGATTGGAAAGTCCTGAAAAGGCCTGCTTTGGGAAGATTGAAAAGGCAGAAATTTGAGCCCTGAATATGAAGCTGCTTGATAGCTTCATAAGACCACTTACTATCAATCTCATCCTCTTAGCAACTGTATGAACAGCAGGGCATGCAATTGAATGTTTTTCATAGAAACGTTGTGAAATAAGCCGCACTCCATTTCCTGCTGCAGGCTTCCTTCAACAGTGAATGTCAGGTGTGCAAGATAAAACAGGGCCTGAGATCCAGTGCAGATTGTGGCACCTCCTGCATTTCGAATATATGTAGAGCTGCCTTTCCACAAGCTACACAAAACTGAATTCATCACACTTTCCAGCACACTGCTAAGTGAAACAGATATACTACTAATAGTTGAGGCTTCTTATAGCATCCTCATCTGTTATCACATCCTCCGCCATCGTCCAACTTCTACTCCCACCTTGCAGTTACTCTGGCCCTCGTGCTCTGTTTATCTTGCTCTTCCTCTCCTGACTCCATGCCTGTTTCCATGCTTCTCACTCTCCTGGATTCAGTTGGCCTGCTGACCCCAATGCCACCAGCTACACAAGTCCTCAGTAAAAATCACTTCTGCCATGACACAAGCCAAAAGCGCCAGGCGCCCTTCGTGGAATGCCACTATATGTCTGTGTTTCTGGGTCTGCGTGGGGTGACTGTATGGCATGGTGCAACTCTGCCCTCCTCTGGGCCTCAGTTTCTTCACATATGGGAAGAAGAACCTATAACCTGATGCCATACCCAAACCTCACTCAGGGCAGGTGCTTGAGTCTCTGTGTCTTGAGGTCTAGTAAATCGAAGTCTGGGATTTGGTGGAAATGGCTGGTTTCACTGAGAGTTTGCATGAGCAGAGACTGAGAATGAAGGAAAAGGCATTTAGGATTTAGCCCAAAGCATCCATTATGAATATGTCATTAAATCCATCCTAGCACAACTTGTGTGGTTAAGGAATGGGGCAGGAGCCTGACCTGGAGCTAGATCTGAGGGACCTGAGGAGGCAGGGAGCATTTAATTCTGTGGAAGATCACTATTAACTGTCACGCTGTCATGATACTTTAGAAGAAAAGAGAGGGGATGATTACAGAGGAAGAGCAGGAGCCACAAAACATCACTTCTAGTTTTCAAAGCCTTCCCATAGCTTAGCAGAGCAAATGACAACAGAAGTTAAAATGGCACTTTCCAATTTTCCATTCTGTATTTCCATGCGATTCTTCTCTGGAACTGCAGTTAGGATATTTATTTCCCTGTCTTGTGTTTTTTTCAACACAGAACATGGAATCGTTTGGTAGCAGATAGAAAAACGTGGCTCTTATCTCCATATAAATACAAGAATGCATCCCTCTGCAGGACTAGACCCAGGTATATGTGATGCTCATAGCCACTATTACTCTATTACCCAAACGCCTTGCATTAATGTATTTCTCCTTGCATCACTTGAATGAGGAGAAATTCAGTGCTGAATTACTATCCTCATCTAACAGAGAACTGCATCTTAGAGAAATTACAGCATTGACCAGGGGCACACAGGAAATCTGGGCAGATCAGAAACCTCAATCAAAAGCGGCGCGGACACAAAGGCTGTAAGCAGGAGCCAAAGCTGCCTCCCCGTGTACCTCTGCCTAGTACCTGTGGGGACCAGCATTCCCTGGGACTGCTCCCTGGCCAGGCCCACACAAAGGAGATTGCAAACCACTCCACGATAATCTCAAATCCATACTGAAATCTTTAGCTGACAGGAATTGGAGAAAAAGCATAGCTTCAGAGCTGCCAACAATGTCATTTTACACCTGCTGAGAATCTGGCCCAATCCATTCACTGCATCCAATTACACAGACAGTAAACCACTAAAATTGTCAGATATTATATATCTTTAATATAAGATCAAAGCAGTCTTCTAGACTGTAAGATCTTGGGGAATTTCTCTCTACCGGATTGGTAAGAACAAAAAATTTTAATGTGAGGCAAGGATTCTCTTTTTACAGTATTGCTACTAAATTTACTAGAAATAGGCAATTTCCTTTGTGAGGAAACATGTTCTCATGAGAAATTACTTATGAACAAACTTTCTGCTGGCTCTGTATTTCCATCAGATACCATTCAGGAACTCCTGGTGAAGATCCTGATTAACAGCAACTTTCCCAGATCCATGTAAAGTCTGCCTAGGGAATGACAGTACCAGACCCCAGCTCTTAAGGTGATTTTGACCTCCCAGCTTTTAGGAAAGGTATTGACACATCTCACTGCAGTTATCTAGGTCATAGATCTTCTTGATAAAGGCAAAAATTATTAAAAAAAAAAAAAAAAAAAAAAAGCTTGGAAAATCTGGCTCTAGCATGAGGTACATAAAGCAGGAGTTGATCAACCATCAAACACAGCCAGCCTTCCCATAGCACCATGCCCGTCCAAGTGCTAAATGAGCACCGAACAAGTGAGTGACTAACATCCCTGCAAAGCCAGTAAATATTCTTACACCCCCTTTTCAAGACTGTATACCAGCATTTTGGCCCCCCAGTGACACCAATGGTAAAACTGCAGCATCACGAGTTCACTTGGGGAATTTAAATGTGAAGTCCATGCACCTAACCAATGGCTAAAGCAAAAGAAGAAATCAGCTTGTGTACGAGGAGGTACTTTGGTGCCAGAATGCTTTGCAGTTGTAGTGCTTTGGTAATTCTGCTCTGCTTCTGGTAGCAAAGGGATTGTGTAGTCCCATTTTTCTTTCTTAGAAACCTGTTTTCTGTTAACATTGTTGTTTGCCTGTTACAGTTGTTAGGCTCTCACAATGAAAATATGGGTTTCTTTATTAAAAAGAAAAAAAAAAAAGGCCATGTGCCTGCTTCCCTTCCTGTGTGAATCTGATCAAATTTAACTTTACAAATGCAGAAATAATTCCATTCAGAAGAGAATCCAGAGATATTGGGGTGTGTGTGATATCTGATACTTTGTTTCAGAGCTGCAGGAGATAGAGAGGCTCCATTTCCCAGCACCAAGACTCTTCATCTCTAACTAAAGAAGCACATGAAACCTTTTCAGAAAACTTCTCATCTCCAAGCCTGAAGGCTTTTCCATCCATCTCTGGCTCTAGGTCATGTCCTTCTAGTGTATTGTCAGCTTTCAGATCGTCTCACCTTTTCATTCCTATTTTCCTTTGCACTTCCTCATTATCTCTCCTTCATTCTCAGCAATCTAGTCCTTGGTTTAGGTAAATGTCAACTTTTCTCTCTGCTGGCATGAAATGATATTTTAACATTTATGTTCTTGCTTTGCCTCAGCTCATAATTAAAATGATCAAATTAGCTATTTCATTAAAGTCAATGGCCAGACTGCTAACAGAACCCCTCTTTTAGTATAATTTAACATCAGCATACAGTGTAACGAAGGTACCCACCACTTAACATGTGTCAGTATCAGCTGGAATAGCTACCAGTTAGTTCTGAATGTAACTGAAATAATTTTACACCGCTGAGCTGGAAAACAATGTTTTACACCAGTTGCTGTAGTTTAAGTACCTGGGACCAAGTATTCCAGTGCCTCCACTCAACAATATCACACAGGTTGTCTTAGCTTCTGTTCCAGATGTCTGAATTCAGCACAACAGCCATCTGGCATGCATCAAGATTGCTTTAACCTACTTTTCATACCCTCCTTGTCCTAGTGGTGGCCCTTTGTGTGCTCATGCTGTTGGTTAAAACAGACTCAAAGTTCTCAATAGACATCCCACGGTCCATGAATAGCCAGCATGCAGCACTGCTCTGCCCGTGATCTCCTTTTCCCCCATGAGACCTATCACAAGCCTCCAAATATGAGACCTGGATAGAGCAGTTCATTTAAAATGACTGTATTGACTCAGTGCCCGGGAGAGATCCGTGAGGGTTATGGAAAGGCACTAAAACAGCTGTACTGTAATGAGAATGGGTCTGACTAGTGACACACGTGTGCCAAGAATTTCCTTGAAGGGCTAGGTTAGTGTACACAGGAGAATAAGAGCTTTGGTATTTAACAGTTGTTTTATTCTTTGCTTTTGTAAAAATGAATGACTTGATACTGGTATATTCTTTGCCTTTTCAGAAATTAACGACTTGGTACTGATAACAATAACTGAACCAAGTGTGCCTTCTGAGGGCTTTGGTATCCTTTTCTAAATGTGCCCCATAAAGAGTAAAGTTAATTTTACACAGATAAATCTGAATATTAATAGCCATACTGGGGTCTTGCTGGTCCCAGTGTGGGAAAGGAGAGCTGGGACAGTGAGCTGAGAAGCCCCTCAGACAGCTAAACTTGGTGTTCATACTGCCTTCAGGGGGATGGAAAACCACCACCCATATGCCCTAAACCTGCATTAGCAAACCTTGTCCCTCAAGGCTCCAACACCAGCCAGCAGGCAGTGTGCACCGCTCCACTGGTACCATTAAAGGCCATAATACTGTAAGTGTATATCCCCAATGTCTATGCTAATCTCATCTGAAAGATCCTCCCTGGCAATTACAATCATTACAATGACTGGTGTAAAGCACTCTGAATTTATCCTGCTATTATATTGCTTATAGTGTGGCCTATGGAGCGGATTTACTTCCCACAGATCAAATACACTGCAGTTTCAATGGGACGTGGTGGGGTTTTCTTCCCTTCCTGTGGTGTGCTATATGGGAATCTTTTAATGCCACGAAAGTGTTGCCAGATTGCAGGAAGTTATGCATATTTGAGACAGTTTATGTCAATACTGCCTGCACACACAAAAGTGGCAGCTGGGCTGAGTGCTGGGTGTTTTGGAGGGGAGAAGGAGCTAGTAAGAAACACTACAGACATAGAAACTATTGTATTTATTAAATATGCCATTGTTTATTCTTACGCTTTCATGTGTCTTATCTCAATGACATCTGTGCTGATGAACTTTGACATTAGAAGCTGGGTAATATCCCGATTATTAATTCTATAAGTAGTTCACCTTTGGACATCACCTTATACATCCAAATATTGTTTCCAGTGTTTCATATTTGCCCTTTTTAAAGCTGAAAACTTCATCAACCCCTAGTGGGTGCTTACGAAACAATGGAACAAGATTCTTCTCAGAGATGCACAGAGAAAAGACGAGAAGCAATGGACACAGGTTGTAGTGAGGGAAATTCCAGTTATTTGTAAGGAAACATTTTTCACAAGAAGAATAACTAAGCACTGGAACAGGTTACCCAGAGAGGCTGTGGCATCTCCATCCTTAGGTACGTTAAACTCAGCTGAAGGGGACCTCAAACAAACTGATCCAGCTTTGAAAATACCCTTGCTTTGAGCAGAAGGTTAAGCTAGGGACCTCCAGAGGTACTTTCCAATCTATAGTAAACCCTGCTTCTGAAATATATTTGTAAGAAAATGTTATTGTCCCTAGTGCTTAGGCAAAGAGCAATACTATTCATTTTAAATGGCATGAAAGATGGAACTGGAGGCTTCTGTGCTTGAACTCATGGGTTGCCTTCAGCTTTTGAGTTGAAGAGCTACCAGATTCTTTATGAATGACATCTTTTGGAAGGGAACATGAAATGCGCTTTGAAAAGCTTAAAAGAACAGCAAAATTTAACTGAATCAGTCAGCAGGCAGTCTCAGAATTTGTTTTTACAGCCGGTTTTCTAGAAGGCTTCACTCTGCAATTTCCTGCCATCCAGTGATGGAGAAGAAACAATCCGTGTAACATATGTGTGTAGTCAAAGCTGCTTGACCTTTGTCAATCATAAATTCATTAAAAAAGTTCATGATAGATGGAAACACAGTGGCAGAAATTGTTCGGCACATAATTACAATCATAGCCTATTCACGGACAGTTTGTGAACAGAAGAAAAAAAAAAGAAAGGTAATATTTATCACAGAAATTATTGATGGCAAATTACTCTCCCAACTCTGTCTGTTCCCTATACTCCATTAATGTTACCTTACCTCACAGCTTGGAGGAAGGAAGGCTAATATATTAGCCAGGCTACTGTATTAACTGTCACTCAACAAATGAGCAAATCATTATATTTGCAAACGCTGCAAGCAAATCACTGTAAGCAATCTCCAGGAACATGCACATTGACTTCACTCTCACGTAACTCTTGGCATGTCTGCAAATAGAACTGGCACTGTTTAATTTAAAGTTTGATTTATCATTACTTTTATGGTGGACACGTGTTCCTTTTTTTTTTTTTTTCTTTTAGATAAAAGCTAAATACTTTTCATTCAGCGTAAATTTGCACAAATACCTATAATGGCGTCATTAGGGCATGAAGGCCTAAATAACAACCAAGTTAGCACCAAATCTATAAACAAGTCCGGTTTTGTATTTTAAATGCACCTGTTCTATGTAAGCTATGATTACATGAAGGCTTCAGATCCTACAAATGCTGTTACTCTGCCCTCCCCCAAAACTTGCGTAATGATGCCAAAAAGCATGAAGTTGTACTTTGGAACATACAGGATGTACTGTGATCTAAAAGAGAGCTCAAAATGGAAAAAAAACAAACAAACAAAAAAAAAAACAAAAAACAAAGGAACTCAAGAAGGCTGTTTCATTGAATATACAGCTCAGACAAACATCTGGATGTCAGCTCCTTTCAGCTGAATCTCCTTACAGGATCCTGGTTGTTCCTGGGCTTCATGACATTGTTGAACAGGGATGGGACTACCTGTGCAGGCTTTTCCTGCTTACTCCTGAGCCCTGGAGGTGGAGAAAAAGAAAAGGCTTTGTTTGCTGTCTGGGTGCCAGGCTGCAGAGTGATTGTGCCTTAAAATGTAGTGAGGAAGCAATTAGCACTCAATCTGGCTCTCTGAGCTCACCTGCAAATCAGTTCTGTGCCCACCTGTCTGCAATGAGGGGCTGCCCAGAGCCTCCCACAGCTTAAGTGTGGGGGAAGAAGAGAGCTCCTCAGATGAGCATGGAGGGAGTAAACAGCCTGGTGGAGTGTGACCTGGCTGCAGAGGTGCTTTGTTGTGTGTAGGTGTGTTCCAGAGCAGAGCTTGGGTGGGTAAGTGATTGTATATAACCATACAATAAAGGATCTTACTTGGTGTCTGTGCCTTTGTATGCTACAAATGGCCCTTGAACAGGGGCTTGAGAAATAAAAACTGCAACTCTGGTAGTGTAGCCAAGCTGATCCAGGGAAGATGGATATGCAAGTGCTCTCATCACCACTGCAGGATGGCAGGTGAGTGACTGGGAATCATGGGACAATCATTAATACGGGAATAGAAAAGTCATATGGATGTTTGGACTGGGAAAGCTGAAATTGCCCCCACCCACACATCCTGCATTTGGGGCAAAACAGACTGAGTTGTCGCATTCTGGTGCATTGTCTGAAGTATACTACAGTGCCTTAGACCAGTACAGAAAGGAGGCTATGCGAAAAGGAGACACAGAGTTATTCAGTGCATTCCATGTTTGATACCAGGCAGGGTGACCAGCTGTGTGGGAGCAACTCCCGTATGAAGCTGTAAAAGAACTCAGATGCTCAGTTAAAGATTTTTGGACTCAAATTGGCATATCCTATGAGCTTGTATGCTGCCACTGCAGAAGGATATGTTATGACCTCATATGATTGTAAAGTGCTGTGCCCTATGGCACTTCCCTCTATGCAGTGTACAGTTTGGATAACAGCACCAGGACCGAGCTACTGCGCGGACAATGGATAATTTGATGAACATGAAAAATATAGATCGAGGGCCTTGGTGGATCCCTGCTCAGCTCATTTTACTAGGTCAGCACAAACCTCCTGCCAATGACAAGTCAGAGAATAAGACAGAATAATGTGGATTTTCCAGCTGCTTCTTCCCTTGTACCTGGAATCGCTGCCGCACAAGCTTTAACCACATTGAATGAGTTAGGATGTTGGCTGGCCAAACAGACCAATGTGACTAGTCTGGCCCTTGAAAAATTATTGATATGAAAAATATTGATGTGTGGATTTGTTGTATTGCTAGGATTTTTGGTCATTGTTATAGATCTACTGTGTTTGATGAACCTGATGTGAGCCATGGTGCAGAGGGCTATCCATCAAGCTATGACAGTTCGAATTCACACAGCCTTAACCTTTATCCAATTTAACAAACAAAAAAAGGGGCAAATTGTAAGGGCTTTTTCTGAAACCTGTGCAGGCTTTTCCTGCTTGCTCTTGAGTCCTGGATGCGGAGAAAAAGGCTTTGTTTGCTCTCTGGGTGCCAGGCTGCAGAGTGATTATACCTTAAAATGTAGTGAGGAAGCAATTAGCACTCAATCTGGCTCTCTGAGCTCACCTGCAAGTCAGTTCTGTGCCCACCTGTCTGCAATGAGGGGCTGCCCAGAGCCTCCCATAGCTTAAACCAGGGGTCCTCAAACTTTTTAACCAGGGGGCCGGCGCATGGATGAAGCCGCAGGCAGTCATCTGCGGCTGCTTGGTTTCCACCCCAACCCCCGGCGGGGGGGTGTCTGTAAATACTGGGGGTCAGATTGAGGACCCTGGGGGGCTGTATCCAGCCCGTGGGCTGTAGTTTGAGGACCCCTGGCTTAAATCCTGATCTGGGAAGAAGTAGACCTCCTCAAATGAGCATGGAGGGAGTAAACAGCTTGGTGGAATGTGAACTGGCTGCAGAGGTGCTTTGCTGCACAGAAGCATGTTCCAGGGCAGAACTTGGATGGGTAAGCAATTGTATATAACCAGCACTTACGGATGCAGTAAAGAATCTCACGTGGGGTCTGTGCCTTCATATGCCACAACTACCCACCATCTGGACAGCGGGGTCTTTGAATAAGCCTTTAGCTGAGCGCCAAAAATTGCAGCAAAATATCTATTAGACTGTGTTACATTGTGTCTATTAGACAAATGTTGTGAAGAATTCTGAAGGTTTCTAGGTGCATCTGGGACAACAGTTCTGCACTCAAATAGAAGTAAGCAGTTCTCTGACACCCTACCTGGTACTCCTAAACTGCATTTCTCATCAGTGGATCATCACTGTCCTATATTAGTTTCTTCTGATCCATGTTCCATGTTGAGATTCTCCTTCTCACAGCTAGATCCCCGCGTGAGTCCACTTGTTCTCATGAGGCAACAGCTTTTGCAGGTGGGACCTAATATTCTTCAGCTCATTATGCCATTCTTGACATTGGCCAGAAGTGGATTCCTAAGAAAGAGAGAGAACTGAGTCAGCATGTGCTGATATTTGCCCAGCTCTGTAAATTGTCATCTAGGAATTTCTGACCCAGGCATTGTTCCTATGTATTTAATAGTCCTTAGCAGATACTTTCTTCTATCAACCTGCCTAATCACTTCCTGAACCCATGTAAACTTTTAGCATCTACAGCATCCCATGGGAAGAAATTTCACAGCCTAATTATACGTTACACAAGGGACTGTATCCTCTTGTTTGCTCTGGACCTGCAAACTGCAGCCTACTAGTTGCATTATTATCTCCCAGTCCTTGTATTGAAAGAGGACATGAAGAAAACTTTCGTTTTCTCCATACCACTCAGGTTTTAAAAAGCCTCTTTAAGATTTCATCTCTTCTGTTCCCTTTTGAGGGAGTAGAATCTTAGTCTTTTAGCCATCCGTCACACAGTTGACCCTTGCTGTGTCACCCTTTCTATGCCTTTCAGTTCTGCTGGACGTTTTTGAAGTAGATGCAACACAACTCTATAGAGTCATCAGGATGCGAGCAGTGTAGAGATACACAGGTATGATAAAGTTCTCCCCTATGTTGTCAACTCCTTTTTCCAACATATGATTTGTATTTTGGACCCCTATAGAGCAGCATAGTTATATTTTCATGCAAAATATTATTCTACCCCCCAAACTTTGCTCCTAAGCGATAATAAACAACTGTTCTGCATGTGCTCAAACATCAAATTTTCACAGGCTAAGCACCTCCTGTTTGAGACTCACAAAAGTTCCTTCATTTAGTTCATCTGATCTTGACCCAGTGGTTGGTCTTGCGTGTTGATCCCACATGAGGTAGTAGATGCTGTCTTCTGTCCACTATGGTAGAGGACTGCTGCCTTTTTTGTAGCTACAGAACTCTGATAGTTCTCTAGGTAATAAAACATTTTGCTTGCATATAAAAGATGTGAGTCTCCAGAGGGGCTTAAATCTACTGGCACGTTGTACTGGAAAGGATGAAGCACCACCTGCAAAACGCACACAAATGTTCACCTGTGTAAACCAGAAACTTTCACTATTGCTTTCAATTGAGCATGTATATAAGTAAGTTCTTACACACCTTCCCCCACGCAGACATGCACTGGGGAGAAGTGCAACTGCAAAATCTGAAATAAAATGAAATATGGATTCATAATGATTCAGTTTCTGGGAAATTTTTGCATGGCTTAGAATAGAAAGGGCAAAGACCAGCACCATCCATGAATGAATCAGAAAAACAGCAAATGTGCAAGCATCCAACCAGAGGTATGGCTGGGTCAAGTTTGTTTCTCTGATTGTCTCTTTGCCCACTGGTTACAATGAGAGTAAAAACATACATGAAAATTCAAAATCACACTAGTTTTTGAGAGGTAAAAAACAACAATAAGGCCGCCCAGGCTGAGTGACCAGGATGGAGCCCTGGGTGGTCTTGCACTGAGATACATCTGCCACTTTCTTCAGCTGTTCTGTTTAGGTCACTGCCTCATTTTTGTGAAGTGATGTTAAAAAGAACATGTGGTATAAGCAGTGATGGAATCACTGAACCATGAGGCAGGGTGACCATCTGAGAACCCCTTCAGTTGCATGACTGCTATTAATGCAGCATTATTCTAAGAGTCATCTTTAAATGGATGGCACCACATTCCTCATAGCTTCTCTGAGCCCTTCAGTCTATGGAAAACAATCTTTATACCGTACTATAAAGACAGAATCCTTTAAAAGTTACAGCTTAAGCTCCGTATCCAGACAGGCATTTCCATGTTTTGCAAAGTTGTGGTATATGTAAGACTTGCCTAATCTTAATCCTATATATAAAGCACAGTGAAGCATGACCCAAGATTAATCTAAAGTGGCCAGACCAAAAGCGGAGCAAGAAATCTTCCTGATCTTCTTGAGTATGTGTGTGTACTGTTCTTCAAATCCAGTTTATGCTGGAGCACGCAGGTTATGATCTAGCAGCCGTTCTGGATACAAATTTGCCTAAAAGTTTGGCCACTGACTGTGGGAAGTATGGCTGCTGGGCAGGTGGCTCCAGCCTAGGCCGTGCTGGCACTGGTAACTCTGGGATCAGAAAATGGGCAAAGTGAGTTCTCCAAATGCACATTTACTACATTAAAGGATGCTTTTTCTCCTAATGCTTTTGCAATACTTCACTTAGATTATGATTATGGATAGCAATGAGAGTGCCATGAACCACAGTATCACAGAGATTGTAGACCAGTCTTTCAACAGAAAGGTTTATGTTTTTCCAAAACACCTCACATCCATGAAATATTTCAAAATACTAGGCTTTCTGTCTACATCTGCTGAATGGAGAAATGAATCTGGTGAGCTGTGTCTGCCAAACCACTGAGCTGGCAAAGATTTTGCTGAAGACTTCAGCAATTTGCAGCTGGCCAAAGGCCTGTTATTTATCTAATTTACTGACAGCAGTTTTATTTTCTTCTTCAGGCATCAAGCTGAAGGATATTGTAATGTACTTGGGCTGTAGCCCCATGAAAGACAGCAAAGATCTGATGTGCTCATTCTATGTCTTCCCCAAAAGTTTTGACAACATTTTTCCACTTGCCCTAAAAGCAAACTGTTCTGGTAGATATAAATACTGAGTTAGCTGATTTATTGTATGCCTGTAGGTTCCTTCACAGGTCCTACAGGACATGGTGTCCTTGGGATTTCCATTGTGATCTGACAGGTAAAAGTACTTCAGAAATTCTGAATTCTGTGCACTGAGCTTAGCTGGATATTAGCCACTCAGAAGAAATTGAAGTCCTGGAAAACACAGGCAAATATCTCATCCAACTATTCAGAGTGCTTACTGAAGGCTGAAAGTCTGTTCATTTCTCTTTTCTGCCTGAGAAGAAGGACACTGGAGCCCACATCTGCTATCCATAAAAGCACCCTATCTCCTCCTCCCCATAAAAGCAACCTCATGACTTCTACCCTTTGGGTAAGGTGAAGGAGCAACTCCAGCCATCAGCTGTTGAAATTGTTCCACATTGCAATTAAAAAAAATTTAAAAACACAAAAAAAAAAAAAAAAAAAAAAAAAAAGAAGAAGAAAAAGAAAAAATCCAATCCAGATTCACTCAGCACAAAGACAAGAATGAAAATGAATCACCAATTGAGTGATGAGTGTATTCTGCTGGGAGGGAGAGAGTTTGAGGCTCCAGCTCCTCTTCAGAAGAATGTGTTTTATATATTTGTGTGATGGACCCTTCATCTCACATCCCAAGGCTTCCCCACTCCAGCACTGCACCAATTACTTGCCAATCAGACTATCAGATTAGTACACACACTTTTTTTGGATACCACCTCTGGTTTCCATAGAAACTGTTTTAAGCCTCATCCTTTCTCAATTAGAACTTTTTATAATTTCTCCACCCTTATGAAATCGTTTGTGGTTCCCATGGTAATCACTGAAAATTCGTTATCTCCCAAGTACTGCTTCTTAATCAGAGGCTTCACCCGTAGCAATGTCCTGCTGGAGCAATAAAAGGTACAAAGTTCTAATCCTCTTTCTGAGCAAGAATTGTGTCCTTTGCTCACCCGTAAGGCCATGTACCACAAACCCATACTGAGCCTCTTCACTGTGACGTCAAGGTTTTAGTCACTGTAAGATTTCCTTATAGTCACAGAGCATGCTACAATGTCTCCATTTTATTGATTGCAAAGATGATGCACCCAGATTTACACTGATTTTGCCCAATATGGTTCCACAGGTCAAGTTATCGCAACAAAGCTTTTAGGAAAATTCAGATCCTCTTTGCTGAATTCAGCTTCTGTCCAGTTCCCTTTTCACTGGATCACAGTGCCATGCACTCTCGTACAAAACGGGTGCTAGCGGTCCAAATGCCCCATGTAAAATGCATTCATGTTCAGGTGTTTATAACACCACACAGTCAACGCAAACCAAATTTTTACACATATATATATACCCACCCACACGTACACATGCTACATTTATAATGCATTTTATACACTTTCCTGCAAGCCTAGATAGTAATTTCCATCACTGTAAATATGTCAATTCATGATTATAGGTCCTACTACAGTTCCAGACTTCGAAGGCTTGCTTTGACACTAAATGCAGTGATGTAGCTGATCTCAGCCCATTTTTTTTCAAAAATCAGCCCACATTCCTCATCCTCTAAGACAGTACTCCTCTGTGTCCTGTTCTGTTCCTTTCATCAAAGTTCAGAAGCAAGGCTTGTAGATAGTATCCTCTGGCCTTTCTGACTCAACTCCAACATTTCAGCAACTTCTGTCTTTAGCCATGCGTGACACTACTAGTCACCCTTCCATTAAAATACTAGTTGTACTTGCCTCTTACAGCTGATTCTGGAGTTCTTCTGGTAATGAGAGATAAAAAACAAATTATTTTTCAAACTTCAATTTAATATCAAATACACGTATGTGCATACATCTTCTGGATGTACAAGTTGTCACTTGATAGAGTTAAATCCCATCCTCTCCTGTTCTAGTGCAGCCAGGACTTCACCCAGGAGTTTCAAGTTGAGATGGGACTACTGTAATCAGCCATCATGATTTCTAGCCAGTAACTGCTGCACCGAGTTCCTCCTTCTTTGAAATAAACAATATCTTTTAGAAAGATACCTACTCATGACTGAAAAAATTAAAGTGAAAGAACACCATTTTTCCTCTACAGAACTGTCCCTAGTAGTTAGTTACTAGAGGTATGCTTTTTGTTTGCAGTAAAATGTGCCACATGACACATATCGATCCTATAGAAAATACTATCTTGTGCATCCCTATGTGTTCAATACTTTTTCTCCTGCTCCCTCAGCACAATATATCATCCCACCAAGACATCTCAGACATATCTTTTTTTTTTAGGGAGAACCTCACCGTGTCTTTCAAATGTGGAATATCTTTCTCAAAGAGACATTAATCCAGCATCTGAGCTAGTGGGTTATGATCTCAGATCTGGATATATATGTACCATTATGTACTGGAGATTGCATATGTGTTGGGACCTCTTTAAAAACAGGGCATGTCATCTGCAGTACTGCAGAAGGGGTTTGTTGATGGAGAAAATGATAGATAGTTGACAACAACCTCATGCAGAATTGCTCCATTTTGTTCATCAGCTCAGGTTATTTCCATGCCCACAGAAAACCAAGGTTCATAGGCCCATGTCAGAAGTTACTCTTTATGTTTCACAAGAAGATAAATTTTCAAGATGGGATACTAGCTGCCTACCAGAAAGCTCCTTCAACACTCTGTTCTCTCTGTGGTTGGCTACAGTCAGAGATTTCCCATCAGAGGGAATTGTAATTATCTTGGTCTATATAGCTGGTAGGCCTTAGGAACTGTTCATTAGTACTAAACAGGGTATCATTTTAAAGCCTTATATAGCATTTAAAAACAACAGAATCCTAGGGTTGTTAAGACACATCAGAATTTCAGAGAAAGTTCTGTAGACTTGTATTCAAATAGGGAAGGCATCTTGAAATATTTGACATTTTGGTGGCTCAAAAAGGTTAAGTGAATACCTGATAGTCATGTAACTAAACACTGGCATCCATTTGATAACCAAATAAAGGTATTTGGAACCTACAGCAGATCAAAGAGCAGCAAACCCATTTCATTTATATATTGAAAAACCAATGGATGTCACTTGTGAACAAGCCTCAAAAGGAAACAAATTCCACAGAGGTTTGTTAGCAGCTTTATTAGACACAGACAGTAAGCCCAGCTTGGAAAGAAAATAAGAATAATAAATAAAATAGAATTATTTTAGTACTGTTCCAGAAAGTCAGTAACTCATCACAAAGAACAATTTTTTTTGCACAGAACATGAAAGCTGCAGGTGGGTTTCAGTTTGGTCTGGTGTCTCCCCACAGACAACCCACCTTAAAGAAAGAGCACACCTCTTAGAAAAAGGAATTAAGCTTCAAAAAAATGTCCCAGGCATTTTAAAGGCTCTCAAGACCAAACTATCTGCAATAGAGAGTTTGAATGCATTTATTGGTGTTCTGCCCCTGGGAGATGGGGAAGGGCTCTGTATACATGCTGCATGCTTGTGTGTGTATAAGTCTTACAGACAGTGATACAAGATCAGAATTACCTTTTCAATGGTCCTATTAGGTACAGCTTTGGGAAGATCCCTGTTAAAATGGGCCTCTTTATATAAAAGGGTGTGTGCCCTCCATAGCGTGATGTGCCTAGCGTGCTTCCATCAGCACAACAGTCCTGCTTCCATCCCACTGTGCATTAATTAGTTCTACCTCACCCAGCCTCAGCTTTACCCCCTCAGAAGTATTGCTCAGCCTGATGCCAACAGAAAACAAACAAGGAACTAGACATTAAGAAATCCAACTTTTAATTAACATCTCAAATTCCAATCGAGTGTTAGTTTCTTAAATTGCCTGTATTTAACAGTGTAAGCATTTTCTGGTCCCCCAGCAAGGTTTGGAAATAAGAACTGACAGAGGTGAATGATGCAGGAGAACATACACATCATTGACATGAAAAAAAGGATATTGCAGCTGTTGTTTACCTAGAGGTAAGTTTCTCCAAGCCTGAATTAACAAAATGACAATGCTCTGATTAGATTACCCTGTTAATTTTGCACTAAACCAATTTGTGGCTTTTTCTCAGGCTTTTTCCATGGAAAAATGTAGGCATCATAATACTTGCCTGGTACGCAGGATCCTAGGCATCTAAGATCCAAGACCCAGCAGCCAGTGCTGATTCCCTGTAGGACTGCACAGGGAGACTGGGTACTTCTGCATCCTTTTATTCATCCTTCCTTCACCCAGCACAGGCAGTAGGAGGGTTACTTTAGCTTCTCAAGAACTAGAAGTCTTGAAGTCCCCCAACTCCCCCTGAAGAAGCCACATACGTCCACCCCCCAAAAGACTTGAGCAGGGGTTTCTTTCCATTTCAGAGCAATGCTGCACCACTCACAGTTGTCATTTCTATGTCTTTTAACAGAGATGCTGGGATCAGTGCTCCCCTCAAAGTAAGAGGTATCTTGCCTATGCCTGTAACTCCAAGCTTCAGAAGGAGACATCTCCACCCCTTGTGTCAAAAGAAGAAAGGATCACAACTTCCATTGACCCATTGGGCAAAAGCACAAGAGGGCTACGGTCTGCTCTGCCTTCACAGGGAAAGGGGAGGTCTGGGTTCCTCTCATGGCTTCTGTGCTTGTTAAATGCAAAGTGTATGACCAGCCTTGGGAGGAGGATTGGAACCTAGGTCTTCTGCTTCCCAGATAAGGCAAGGAATTTAGGGTTTTTTTGTCTGGATCCCAGACGGACTTTGGTGCAGATTCCAGGAGCAGAGAACAAGAACAGAGGAGCACTTTAAGAACCTGAAAAAAATTGGTGTTGAATACTCACTGGTTGAATATGTGTATGTGTCTAGTGGGAGTCGAACACAGGGGTTTAAGCTTGTAATTGCTTTGACTCCTGCTTTTCATGTTCGTATTCTTACTGCCAGAGTCAACTCCTACTCTTTTCACTCTCCAATACTATCTTCTGAAGTCAGTGAGTCTGCTGAGAAAGCAGATAACCTTTTATCGAGATCAACATTTGAACTGGGTCACCTGCAGCCAACATGCAAGAAAGGGAGTAGGATTCCAATCACCAGTCTTAAGTCAGCTTGGGCTTCACAGGTCCTGTGAATTTCTCTAGCAGAAAACACATTTTCAGCAGATTCTGCATTGTCTCAGCTGCAGCTGTAGCTAGAATCCCAGTATTGCAAAGCTGGGGGTAAAATTTCAGTTCCGAGAATAAACAAGTGCATATATACTTCTGTATAGCATGAGAGATTCTGCTCAAAAATTGCACAGGTGACTTTATTTACATCTGTGTCAGTGAGGTCAGAATCTCATCCAGAACGTTCAGCTTTTTGTCTCGGGTAGCAAAAATGTTCACACTCTAACTAAATCTGTCTTATAAATCACCTTGACAGAACTCATAATTCAACATAATAGGGTTCTTTGCAGAAAGAATCGTCTCTCAGCTGATGCAAGGGGATGGACAAGATAACCTAAGAGAGTTTTATGTCTATGAAAAATTCAGTTCTTGACCCTTTTCTTATTCCTCTGTGACTCTACCCATTCAGGAGCAGTTATATCCTGAACATTAAGGAGATTTCTTTCCATTAGCTCCCCAGATCTCTTTGCTAGTCAATATGCTGCAGCATTCTCCTGGTTAACATATTCTGCCTTTATATTCTTTGCTCCAAGACTCATTATTCTACAGTTATCTGCACCAAAGTGAATTTGTCATCTTTTTGCCCAATTACTTAAATGATCTAAGACCTTTTGTGTCTAACTGCATTGTTCTTCATTATTTACCTCTCCTCGCCAATTGCTGGCACCCAGAAATCTTCCTTTCAATACTATCCAAGTCACGTCTATAAATGATAAAGCATTTAAAAAGCCATGGTATAACACTCACAGTGAAATGCCTTCTCACTTGAGATGTGGAAAACAAACACAGTTTCTGTATGTTTTACACATCTTAGTCTGATGCCTTCCTGTCACTCACTACCTGCAGCCTTCAGATGTAAAAAGCACATATTGAAGCTGCCAATGCAAACAATAATTTATGAGCTGACTATCTCAAAGGCCATAAATCAAAGGAATATTTTCCACCTAAGTGGACTCCCTAGGTTGGAAAATAACCTTATGAGTACATTGATGGCTGTGAGACTTAGTAATTATGCAGATTCTTTCTGCTGCCTCAATTGGCCGGGAACAAAGGAGATGTGGTCGTTTTCCTCAGAGCTACGTTTTCCCACCTAGCTGGAGAGACCCCCTTCTCCTCACTGATATGGTATCTTCTGTGATAAAGTCATGCCGGTCAGGTCAAACTCTTCATCATTCTCAGGGTAACAGCTCTGTGTAAAGCTTCTGAGGGATGATTTTCACTGCACCAAGTGCCAGAAAGAAATGTTCAGAAGTTTTTCCAAAAACATGAATCAATGTCACTGGTTTGGGCTACCTTAATTGGACTATATTTAGCCACCCACCAACACCAGATCAGTGCAGAATCACTGCACTACACTTTAAGGGTATAAAGGTAGTAGCACAAACATTGGAGAAAGCAATAAGCCACTAGAAAAGCTAATCAAATAAAAAGTAAAACATCTGCCATTACAGCATCTTTGCTTCTTAGTTTGTTCCTCCTCCCCTGCCCTATAGTTATCCAATACAGAAGATCCTCTAACAAGCTCATTCCTAATTTCTTGCTCCAAAAATTCCCTTTCACATGTGGGTCACTGCATAGATGAATCAGTTGGTACAGCTACATCAGAAGATAACTTATTTCCCAGTTCACTTCTTGATCCTGGTCCCTAGGTTGTTCGCAAGGCATAAACAATTCACCTCAAGCTGGAGCTCACAAAGATGAGAGGCAGAGGAGGACTACTAGATCCTGTCTTCCCACCAGAGTAATGGTAGGAAAAGCTGAGAGCTACAGGAAAGCTGAGAGCTCACGTATTTCCTTGGTGGGTCTCTTTGGCTGTTTCTGCCCTAGACAGCAAGCAACTGGGATGATCAACCCGATGCTGGAACCTTGGAGTTTCTTGACCTGAAGACCAGTATCGAGTCTCATAAAAAACCTGATCAATCACAAGAAGCTCATCTAACTGGAGAACAGTATTTTCTAGATGGAAAGAAAATCCATCAGGCCACAAGGTACCTGAATTTGAAAACAGAGATACCTTCCTAATGTCTTTTCAAGAGAACCCGATTTACAGTCTTGAAAGATGTACTCAAGAAAGTTCCATCTCCATGGAACTTTCAGGACTGGTCTATATTGTGTTTTCCAGTGCCTTTTATAGTAGAAATTTTAGTATTTACCAGAGCCAAGTGGAGACTATCACCTTTCTACTACAGTAGTCAAGATGGGCATACTGGATTTGTCTACATTACAGTTATAGTTTGTATTCAGGATTTGGAAGTGAATTTCTCAGTCATACTTGCTGCACTTCCCTTCACGAAACAGAATTGCACATGAAATTTCTTTAATTTAGGATTAAACTAAACCAAAATATGTTGTCTGGGAATGCATCTAAGGCACCTGAGCCCCAAATGGTGATCCATGAAATCAGTTTACAGGTACATCGTTATAAAACCCTCCACCTTTGTACCGTGTGGGTGTCAGGTATTCAGCCAGGCTGCTCATTATTTTATTGCTATGCTAGCAATTTGGAACTGAATTCTTGTATTTCCCATGAAAACACACCCGTAAAGTGGTTGCCACCTCCTGCTGTTTTTCAGTTGAACATATAAAATCCCTGTCAGAAAAGACCACAGAGGACATGATGGTGTGAGGACTGTAAATAGTCTTGTGAACTTTGTGAAAAAGCTGCAAGAGGGATTAGAGAAGCATGTGACTAGTGGGGAAAAAGAGACAAAAAAAGGAAAAAGGGTTTGTAGGGAAATCAGATGGATACTGAAGGAATGAAGAAAAGTTTTGATGCATGAGGGAGCCTGAAAGTAGGGAGAACAGTAGCAAGAGCTACAGGAAAGACCAAAAGACAGGTAGGGGAGCAAGTCCTCTCTTGGCAGCCAGAGAAGAAGATACATTTTAAGGTAATTTCTGTTCTTTGTGAACAGACAAAGAGTTATTTTTACTTCCAAATGCACTGTCCTGTTCTGTGAGCGGACAGCACAGCCTTTCCATTTCAAAAGACAGGAAGAGTATAGCCTATCTTTCTTAGCCGGGCTCATTAGTTTTGGATTCCTGTTTCATAGACAGAAGAGAATGAGCAACATACACACAGAGACACGCACACAAACACCAGACTAACTCACCACAAGTTCTGGTTGCTTCGACCCTGCTCCTAGTCTTTTCTCTGCTCACACTGAGAATCACATTAAAATCAGGTTGCAAGGTCTTGCAGTGTAGAAGCCGTGTCATAGCTATTAGTTTTCTTGCCTTGAAACTCCTCAGCGCATTTTTTGCAGGTTGAAAAGTAACAAATAATTTTCACCTATACCGGTGAAGTCTGGGAGCAGGCAACAACTGTGATAGAGAAGAGTAGATGCTGGAGACACATCCTCCACTTGTGGTGACCAATACGTGAGATCTTTCACCATCTGTAGCAATCCATTTCAGTCTTAAGTCCTTCTTAAACCTCCAAGTATATGATGCCACCAGCGAAGGGCACCTCCAAATAAAATACATTAGTAGATATTTCCCATTCCTCCCTTGACACCCTGAACAAACTCATCAAAGCCATGATGATCATTCGCATCTTTACCAGTAGCAATATTAGAATGATGAACATTGTGAAGTTACTGATAAATCTGTTGAGGCTGCTGGAAACGCCATGCGTAGAACTGGCCAGTGCTCCTGAATCTTCAAGCCTTTCCATATGTTTTTTCAGGGCAAGATGTGGAGATACTGACGGGACTGTCAGACCCCAGTATCCATATGCAGCATCCATTCACAGCTGAAGGCTGCTTCCCTCCCAATGCTCCTAATGGAAAAAGGAATCAGGAGCAAAGCCCTCCCTCTTTCTTCTCCTCCTCCCTTTTGCAGTTAGGGCTGGAAGAACACGCAGCAGAGACATGCTGTATCCCATTAAGGGTTGTAGCAGTAAACAGACTCTTGAGCAACACCAGGGATTGTCATGTTCTCAAGTGCAGTAGCTAACAAACAGCCGAGAAGTTTCTGGATGAGCAGTTCACAGAGGCTGCAAGAGAGATTACCAGTTTCGTCAGGCTTCCCACCGTTTGTTGCCAGAGATCGCTGCTCCAAAGGTCTCACTACACTGCAGATGCTGCTTATTGAGAGCAGCTTCTAAGCACTGAAATGCAGAGAGATGACAATTCAGAGACTAGGAGAGCACAAGGCATATATCAGGAGACCAGGGAATTTGCTGGTTGTGTATCTGCATCCTCAGTCTCTCACAAAAGTACAGAACTGCCCATTTTTTACTGTCATCCTTAGCTGGTCTTTGGGAAGTTATCTCTGTGGATTGACTGTCCTTTCCTCTTTCTTGGGTTCTTGGAGAGGAATGTCCAAGAACAGCTATTTCTCCTGCTGAGGGAGTAGATGCACATCTAACTCTAAAGGAACAGCAGTTCTAAAGGAACTTGCAGTTCTGCAAGCATTTCTCAGTCCAGCTTTTGCAGTGAAAGTAATTTCTTCTGGTGTCTGCAGATCTTGCTTTTCCTGCCTGTTGGAGAAGAGAGGATCACCCCCACACCTTGCTCTTCCTGGAACTCATACAGCAGTCAGAAGCTGTGGAAGGAATTGAAATTCATTTAGCAGGCTTGGGAGAAAGGAGAATGTAGAAGCTTGAGACAATATTGGTGCTTCACCGGTTTCTTCTGGAGTGCCATTTTAGCTTCTTGAGGACTAGGTAGTGTCCATCATGAAAACAAATAAGGCAGGGATGTTCAGTGCATATGCAAAGAGTGACTACCTGCTGGCTTTCCTGCTGTTAATAAGGCATAGCTGAGCTAATTTAACAAGGCTGTTAGACCAGACCATCAGCAGATTATGAGTCTGGGAAGTCCAGAGCCATGGTATAAACTTGAATGCTGCAACTGAAAGCTGAATTTGATTGTTGTATTCTGCCACCCGTTTGACATTTATTTTAACAGTAGTCAAACCCACTTGAGTTTATGCGAGTCCATTTCCTCCTGGAACTGCCTTCCATAATTATTCTCCAAATACTTAAATTCTTCACCTTTGTTCAAAATTACATGTATTTGTCGGAGGGAGGTTTTTTTTATCACAGAAATGTGTCTTTATTTTAAGATTTTTTTTCTCTTAATCCTTGCATAATAAAAACTTGCACTGGCACCTCACCCCACCTGGCTAGCTTGATTCTTTCATAGATTTGCAGTTCCATTCTTCTTTTCCTTATTTCATCACAGAAGTTGAAACGGGCCTGAAATCCCTAGTAGCTTGAATTAATTTGGGAAGAACTAGTGTCAAAAAAATCCACGCAGAAATGATGCTAAAGAAATGTTCAGGAAAGTAATTTCTTCCTCTAAATATTTCATTATGACAGATTCCCAGGACATGTTACTGCTCAATCCCTACAGTACTAGACTAATCAGTACCTTCAGGAAAAATTAAACTCAACTAACTTTACCTGCCTGCAATGTAGATGTCTGCACCTGAGCTTTTAATCTCCCATGGAGAGCTACTGGTGTTCCCACAGAGAGCTCAGAGTTTAGGATAAATCTGACCAAAGATATGGTGAAATGTATCATATCCTGAGCTCCACTGACCATACGGATCAGCTCTGCATATCTATAAAGGAACTGTGGCTTTCTCAGGTGGAGGTGGCTGCACTGTAGATTAACACATCTAGTCATATGTATTTTACATAGTTGTACACCCAGTCCTGCCAGCAAGGAGGTATAGTGAGGGAATAGAGCACACTGAGGGTGGGTGGCATCAGTAAAATGTAACATGCAGGCTCCAATGTATCCCTTCTGAGTACGGGGAAACAGGTATTTCAGCAGCTCATAACTAAAATTGATGGGGATGAATTTTAATAGGTGTAGCAAAAGGCACATCCCTGGCACAAGGAGGATGTCATGTCTGCTATGGAACATCTGGATGCACAGCTTCCCGACAGATCTCAGGACCTGGGCAAAACAAGCAGTTTTTCCATTTCCTTGTTACATCTTACAGCCAAATAATCTTTGCTGATATTAAGGCATAGGATTTTTTTTGGAAAAAATTAATTTAAAAAAACCAAAACACTAACCAACCAACCAAAAAGTACCAGAAAGAAGTACCTCAGAAATAGGCAGACAGACTATTTCAGCCAAAGCAGTTATGTTATTCCATGATTGTATGAAAGTCTGGCAAAACTTTTGAAAAAAGGGGTCATGTAGAAGTGAAATGTTAGATAGTTTTATGGGCTGCACTGTCAGCTCTGACTATGCTTGTTCCCAAATAAAGACCCAACAAAGATTTAAAGCCTAACATAAAAACTACTTTAATTTGCTCCTTCATTTTAAGAGTAGGTTTTTCCATAGACAAGAGGTTAATAATAAGATACTGGAAAGGGTACAGAAGGTGATTGCATAGCTTAGATTAAAGCAAGATTCACTGGTACACAATCATTTGCTCCTGTAATTGCATTCAAGTATATCTGTATTTGATTGCCCAGGTTTTCTTTCGCAGCGCCTTTAAAATGTTGTTCCACTACCTGTGGTGAAGGTACCTATGGAATGAATGGGACTTGATGTTTTAAACCACCATGTACTGAGCAAATCACTAACAAGGGAGATTTAATACTGTTTCATTATGTGTTTAATGGGATAAAGATCATCAGAGGTTATCATAGTTAAGGGCCTTTCTTAGCCTGAAATAACGTAGTTTAAAAAATAAATAAATAACTTCTACTGTGGTAAAGCCAGCTTCTTTAAAGTCTGTGGGAGTCTTTACTTACAATTGAAGCCACCTAGGGAACTGCTGTCTATAGTTTTACTCAGCCCTGAAAAAACTTTTCATTTCAGGTTGGATAGGCAGGTGCTGTTCTCCAGCCCTGGGCACCTGGACCACTGCTGACTGCTGTAGCATTTGCTTTCTCAGTGCCTGCTTAAACTTCCTCCAGACCTTAACTGTTCCCTGATATTTCTTCATTCAAGACTCCCTGAGTTCTTGCTCCTGGTCTGATCGGAGGATGTGCCCGTATACATTACGTACACACCAGCTGGTGTCAGTAGGACCGATCTTGTATATAAGGCCTTTGACACGTGTGTAGGGGAGGCATGAGTGGGACGTATACA
Organism: Falco cherrug; assembly: GCF_023634085.1. NCBI lineage: Eukaryota > Metazoa > Chordata > Aves > Falconiformes > Falconidae > Falco > Falco cherrug. The sequence continues at coordinate 5,205,004 of NC_073699.1, forward strand.
AAAGGTATCCAGAGATGTGGATGAAGAGCATAGCAAAGTTCCCCTGCTGGAGAGAAAGAAGAGGTCACCTCCATTTCTTTGAATCCATGCTTCATTAACCATGAATCTCATCACCTCCATGTCTTCAGTGTAGCCCCCATTCACCACCTCACTGACCTTGATTTTGAAAATGCTAGTAAGCTCTCCTGTGCCCCAAGAGGAGCAGCCCTATCTAGTGTCCTCTACACATCTATTTGCTACAGGCCTTGCCGGTATCAAAATAAGCAGGACTGCAGGGATCCTGATCCTTTGTGCTACTCTGCACGGCATTCAGTTGCACAGAATCATCCACAGATTCATCCCTCTTCATTGCGCAGAACTCATGAAAGCAGATGTGTCCGATTTACTTGGTTTTCCTCCAGAAGTGCATGCCTTTACACATCTTCTTTGTGCATGTCTTCTTTGATTGGCACCAGTCAGGAGGTGGGTGTCAGAAACAGTCAAGGGCCTTGAGTCAGCCTGCGTTACTAACTGAGCCTGGGAAGTTGTTACCTGTCTCGTAATGTTGTACCCAGTGATATTTTCCACAGTAATTAGTGAATATAAATTTTTCTTTTAAAAGGCTCATATTTTCAGAACTGACAGACCCAAAGCTTGGTATCTATTTATCAGCATTCAGTCTGTACCTGAGAGCAAGGGGACAGAGGTGTAGAAGGACACAGAGAGCTGGCAGATACATGACATCATGTTGACCACTATTAGGTTGAATTGAGCCACCAGTTCAGTGTACTATGGTGGAATGCCAAGAGGATCTGCAGCATGCAACCAAATGGCTTATTTTCAATTTTGAGCGGGGCAGGGGAAAAGTAATTATGGAGCTCCACAAGATCTGGGTGAGTTCTTGCCATTTTGTAAAGCTCTGTGATCTGGAAGGCTATGGAGGGAGCAGAGGGTTGAATGGATGGGCAACAGCAAGCAAAATGCAGCCTGAATAGGTAAAAGGTAACTGATGGAGGTGAACCTCCACTTCAGAAAGTTTAGCCCAAAATATGTCTTTGACTGTGTGAAAGAACTTCACAGAGCCAGAAGTATTTTTCCCCTTTAACATTTTTCTTTTAGTTAACATTATGCTGCTACTGTATTATTATCACAATTACGTTTTCCTCTTTCCCTCTCTCTCCTTCTCTCTCTTGCACACACGTACACAAAATCGATAGAAAGAAATATTGAAAACGTCCTATTTTGCCTCTTATTACAAAAAGACTTTTGCAGCAGCCAGAGGTTGTGGGGTTTACGATTAAGTGGCATTGCTAACTGTACCTAGACAGATAGGAACATGAAACACAACAAAAGGCTGAAAATTATAACTAAATTTAGGACTGTCTGAGCCTTGGTTTTTCAATTCTGAACCCCTTTTTGAGTCTCTCATGGCCAGTGAAACAAGTTAATAGGGCTAGAAAATGAAAAGCCCTTTTTCTGTTTTGTCTTTTAATAATTTAAGGGCACCTCCAGCAACCAAAACAAATATATTTATCATTGCACACAAAGCCTTTAGGCGTGAACTCTAAAGAGGCACATTAGTGTCAGTGCATCTGGTACACTGTCACTTTCCAGTTTAGCTTAACTCTTGCTTCTCCTTTGTTCCAGACACTTGTATCTGAAGAAATGCTGTCTGCTGCTGCTTCCCCACCCCCACCCCCCACCCCCGAGGAAATAAAGAAGTATATAAAATATACACTGGTGCAGACATCTTGGTAAAATTCAATAGTCTGGCTATGCAAAGGATCAGGTTCAACAATTATAATGGATGCACTTAACCTAAGACCTATAAGATAACAGTACTCTTTCACTCCTCAGAAGTCTGTTTGAGTGTGGGCAGGCTGGATTCATTCACAACAAAGAAAAACTGAAACAGGTGCACAACACAACATCCCCTTGAAGGAATTTTCTCAGATTAAGTGAAAGTAATCCGTGAAGGATTACAGCAGCAGCCATGTTGTAGACAACAGGACTGCAAGCTTCAAGCTGAAAGGAGTGAAAAGATACAGCAACACATAAGTATCCTTGTGTTCGATATCTCTTCAGAAGTCGTACTACATGCTGGAATTGCACCATGGGGATCAGCTTGGGACAATGTTTCTTCTACATCATTACATCCAGCAGCCCACTCTGGTTCATGAAGCAAGTCAAGTGAGCAGTAAACAGGAAAAATTACCACTCTGCATGTTAGTAAACAGTCTTGGAAAGGTGGATCGCTGAGTATCTGTAAACCCATTTTTACAGATGGGAAAATAAAGGCAGACCATCTGGGACAAGGTCATGTGGTAAGTCATCGCTCAAGGCAGACTGAGATGTCAGCGCTTTTGGCTCCCAGAGCCATGCTTTGACCAGTGAACCAAGCCCTCTCTTTCAGCAAGAAGTAAAATGTTAATGTCTGAAGAACGGGGTGAGTTTGTCTTGGCACATCAGCAACACAGCAGGTTAATCAGGGTAAAATCAGAGCGAGTTGCACTCCCAGAAGCCAAGAGAGGCTGAACTACAACTGCAGTCTTATGACAATCTGTAAGGGTCAGACTTGCTTGAAGCATCAGGGAGACCTCTGTTAGCTTGCCCAAGAGCGGGTATCTCATGGGGGACCAGTGTATCAGCATCCCCAGGGAATCACTCTCCCAAACACAGACTGATCTGCAGGGCAAAAAAATCACACCAAGCACATGCTTGTTTTTGTCCAATAGACATTTGTGAGCAAACTCAGCACAGTGCAGTCCTAGAGCCAGAACGTGCCTAGGAGGTCTGGTTTTCCTGTCTTTAGCCCTAGTTTCGGTAGTCAGTTCCCTTGGCTTCAGTGGCATCAGCCATTATTTACCTTACTGTGAAAGAAGCAGCAACACAGAGGAGGGTTTCAGTTTCCCATAGGAGCTCTTTCTTGGACGCTGTCTCGTAGCCAGGCAGAATTATCAATCTTTTCTCCTGAAAGCTCTCTTCTCAGGGCTGGAAATCCTGAGATGCTGAAGGTCAGGAGATTTAAGGTACATTGGCAGAACTCTGTATCTCCAGCTTGCATTATTCTGGGGGCTGGCCAATGCTATCACTATCTTGCCAAAAAGGAATAGCTATTATGGCATTGATTTTCTGCCACAAAAAAAACAGAAAGTGACTTCTAGTTAAATGCCACAGTAGAAAGTGCTCCAGCCTTTTACTGCAAAAAAAAGGGCTGTGCCTTGGTCTGTGATGGCTGAGACTGGCCCTAAAACCTTTTCAACACTAGTTCTGCACCCAGGAGTTAGAACAAACCAGTAGAAACAACTAGTATGGAAAGAACAGATTTTAGAAGTTGTGATGGATTGATCCCAAATACCAGGGACTCCCAGTGGCAGCAAAAATTGTTAGAAAGCTAATAAATTGTGTTGGAATGCTAACATTCAACAGTGGGTTCAGGTCTGTACACTACATCCATCATAGATGGATAGGGTTGCACCCCAGCAGTGATCTTCTTCAGTGTGTCTCCCTGTTGAAAAGAATTTTATCTGCATATTAACAAAAATCAGTCCAGTCCAGACTGCCCTAAACACTTCACCTTTGAACAATCAATCAAAACCCATAGCGAGAATAAACATCAGTCACTTAAGTAATTCCTAAGCTTTGTTGATTCTCCAGATCACTTGGCTTCAGAGAATATATTTTCTTACTGGATTTCTAGCACTCCCACTCTGGTTTGGGTAAGAATGTATATAATCTAAGCTTTTGGGTTTGGCATGGTTTTTTTTTTACCCCCCAGGGCTTGGCCAGAGCACAGGGAATGGAAAAGTAAGAAAGAGATGGAGAGAGAGACAGACTTGTCAGTACAACAGAGGAGATAGCTAACCTGTTCTGAACTTTAAATAATCATCTGCTTTAATTCAGTTTGAGCCATTGAGGATGTGAAGGATCATGTTTTATTCTTATTTCCACAGATTCAAAGAAATCAGAGATAGCTTAAGCTTACATTCTTTAAGCTGAAAATGAACCTGAATTCATTGTATCCAAAAGCAGCCTAATCCATTAAAAAAAGAAGAGATAATTAATTTCAAAATTCACAGTGAGTTCTGCTGTTTGCAGTTTGTGAATAACGTTGGACATGTGCCACAGAACAGAGAAAACATGAACACAAACAGCACTTTAATTCCCATTTAGAAGTTTAGAAGGGTGCTTCTGGGTGGCAGTGGAGGGGAGCTGAGCCTCTGTGGCCCAGCCAGTCCATGCCAGCAGCTGTCAAGGTACCATCTGCTGTGATTTTATTTTTAGTTCTAGTAGTATTATGCACATTTTCGCTCAAAGACTGAAACTAGTTAAATATTTGTTGCCAGTCCTGCTGCTGCTGCAGAGGGTTTCCAGCGTCACTGACTGCGGCCAGCTGGGGACCAGCGACCAGGTCTCCATGCATTAAATCCTGCCTACATGGACCAAGGTGCAGATGCCGAGTCCCTCCTAACAGAGCAATTAAAACATGCTGCCAAATGTCAGCATTGTCCCAGCCTTCACCAGCACATACACTTCTAAATCCAAGGATGCACTCTGGATTCTAATGATTTATAGAGATAATACAAGTAGAAGACCTGGCAAAGTTTTCCAAGAGCGAATGCTGGCTAATGCAGCATCTCCGTAGGGTGACAAATGAAGTAACCCTCTTTTAATTGCTGTTGTATTTAAGCTGATCTACTCAGACACCCAAGACAAGCTGTGTTATCTCAACTTCTTTTCCCTTCCAAATGAAATGCAGTTTTGATTCCACTTGCTGCAATGCTCGGTGTTCTCACACAGATACGGTTCTCGCAGTCTCCCTGGTGGTACTGGCAGCGTTTGCACGGGAGGATGAGTTCAGGTGCAGGCTAACCCTTGTGAATGACTATCTGCAACTAAAGACACACCTTCAAACCCCTCCATGCATCTGATCTCAAATGTATTTATGCTTTGTAGAGAGCTTCTTAGAAGATGGGAGGAGTTGGTACCCCCAACCCCAGCATCCCTGCACACTTGGGCTCTCAGTCCCATGAGTGTCCCGGTCTTGGTGGGTGAGATGCAGAGCCAGTAACTCCTGCAAGACAGAAATGAAGTGAGGCCAAGATCACAACCCAGCTCTGTGCAGCAGTCTCACACCTCCTTCATCCACAGATGTATTTCTCAGCCCCAGCTACAGAAGTTGACTCCTGAGCTCAGCCCGTACGTATGACTCATGCCCTTAACTCTAGAGGTTTTTAATTCAATCCCAGGTGTCCTAACCATTGCCCATCATTACCAATATATGTGAAACAGCTATATTAATCTAGTTACAACACATGAAGGCGGAACAGTCATTGCTCAGTAATGAATTACAGTCATGGAGATTTGAACATGGGGATTGGAAAGAAAATTAAAGTCAGGTTTCCTGTATGGCTCATTCTCCAGCCCAGCGTAGACTTAGACAGGAGAGAGATTTCTTTTTGTGCATTAATAGCAGGGGCACATCAAGCGCCTCTTCCCATCCACCATACCCTGGCTTGGATGGTGGTGACCACACGATGCCATTCAGGATTGGTGTTGGAATCTCCCCAGCTGCTGCTTGGCAGTGCCTATGGCACCAGTGTGCTTTTGTCACACAAATAAAGCATGGGCTACTGACTTCAGAAGTATTTCGATGCGAACCTAAGGATTTTGGTGAACTAAAGGCTCATTACAAAATCTGAGAAGGAAGTTGGCATCCTAAATTAAACATCATGGGTCCAACCTGGCCATTACAGAGAGCCCTGGTCCAGGAGGAATAAGGACATATTCGAGCAGCTAGTTGCCTTTATGAAAACAAAACAATTTACTGCTTTTTCTAGACCTCTGGAATAATGAGCAACACAATAATCTTATTAAAAAGGACTTTAAGGGCATGACCAGCTGCCTTCAGTGTCAAGCATGACAGCCCTTGGAAGTGCTTAGTCACACTTTAACTCCCGTTATTATTTTCAAGCCTGTTGTTTAAGTCAGACAGAAATGTGGCTTTTCATCACCCAGTGCTATATGCCGGCATGTTTGACCATACCCACCCCACAACAGCAGAAGGGCAAGAATTGCATCTTCCTTCTTTAATGCAGGAGACACAGACTGACAAAATTGGCTCAAGGTTTAACATTGCCTTCCAAACATCTATTCCCAGGGCCAGTTTTTGCACTGATGTCCCTTTGATCTGTTAGGTGGAGAACTATCCTGAAAAAAATTGCCTTTACTAACTATCACAGGACTCTGGAGCTGTAGGGACCAATAAAGCAGAGAGTTTTCTGGGGGATAAACACAGGGTGAAGGCACAAAAGAAAAAGGAGAGAGAAACTCTTGAACATGCCACTGAAGGGTGACAGTTCCTTTTCTAGATAGTGTCATACAGCCTTAGCCAAGGGCTATTCTTTTGATTTTACAAGGCTGAAGATGTAGGAATGAAGCCAATGGCTGACAGTACTAGAAAGGAGGAATAAGATACTGTATTAACGCACCCAAAATGGAGGGGTAGGTATGAGAAGGGCTTGTATTATATTTGTAAGTAACAGGCAAAACTTCGGTGTCACCATATGTTTAGAGTCTGTACTGGGTAAATCCCTTCTCCTCTGAAGGGTTTTGTTGCTTTAGAAACTAAAGGGGGGTGGGGTGGAAAGACACAGGATGGGGGGGACGGACAAGAGGGAGCAGAGGCAAGGGGTGGAAAGAGATAGCCTAATTGATATGAAAGTCCAGAAAATCAGAAAAGGGGAAAGGTGGACGGAAAGAACTACTGGAATTTTGGGGGAAAAGAAATATATAAATATATAGCTAGATACAGCAGAGAGTTCTCAAAAATATTTGAAAAACAGCTTTTAAATTAGTGTTTTCACAGCTGCAGGCTACAGAGTTTATTGCTTGCAGTATGAAACCTAATGATGTGATGAAAACAAAAATCTGAAATCTCTTCCACACAGCCCTAGACGGACTGACAGCCCTAGAGATCAATGTCCATTATTAACTTGCTGACTTCCTGCACAGCAAGGCAGAGCATGAACTTCTCTGGTTCTTTTCAAATTTGGCTTAATTGGATCACCTACAGGATGAGAGGATAATTTAGCATGTAGGTCCAGCCACATCTTCATTGCACCCCTGAGCCTAGAACAAAGGCTCTGGTTAGGTTAGGAGGATGTGGGTATCTAAGCAGTGAGATGCCTGAGACTATCTGTCCATGTCTCAAAACCCTCTGATCACACCAGAGAGGGCAACCGATCCAGTCACTATTGATCTGAACTGTCTCCAAGATTGTGGCTTGAAAGTAAAATACCCATGTCAGACTCTTTTTGAAGGAATTCTAAGAAGATGTCAAAGGGAAAGGATCACACCTCTACCTCCATACCATTCTCCTTAGAGATTTAATCTAACTCTGCTGAAAGCAATGGGAGTTTTCCATAATTCCAGTTGGTGCAGTATCTAATTGATGTGGTCAGAGATGGGGTGGGGTCACAGACAACAGGTGATGCATTTCTCCCCCTGGTCATCACTCAGAAACTGTGTCCTTACACAAGCATCTCCACCAAAGTCTCCTACTGGGGTTTCCATCTAGAAAATTAACAAAGGCCTTGTTTTTCTTAACAAATTGGACTTCAAAAGAGTTTAAGCCATCATATGAAATTTCACAGAACTGAGTTCACTAAAGTAACAAGAAGAGCTATGAAGAGTTTAGACCATCATTTAGAGGGAATGAGACTATTCATGTTTAGACACTGGTTTCTCAAAGGAAGGAAAGAAGCAGCTCTGTCACCTCGGCAGTGAGAAAGCCAGGGTCATTTTTATCCCGTAACTGCACCACCACCACCACCACCACGATCCCCACCATGGTTCTGGTCTCTGGCTGCCCAAACAGACCTGCTAGCAGAAGTCTCCAGCCTGAGAGCCTCAGCTTTGCCTGGGTGGCCCCTGTGCATCAGTCAGTCCCTGCAGACCCTCTGGTCCCTTCTTTGGCAGCTACTGGTTTGAACCTATATTGAGCACAGCACCAGAGTAACGAGGCAGGAGTTGTCCATACTGCCGGCAACACTGTTATCTCACACAAATATCAGGAGTGAGGAAATGGCTGCTGGGTTTTTAATGGTCTGGCAGAAGCCTTGTTGATAACAATTTTTTACTTGGGTTTGCTGGAAATTACAGCCATCTCCTCTATTCAACTCTATTTCTCAGCCTCTTGCAATTCTGTGGGAAATAGTTTTGACGCAGCTTCGCTGGCTTTAGTGAAAAAGAATAATGAAAAAAAAGCAAATTTCTCAGTGTTGAACATGCCCTGCTCTCTCTTAAGCAGAATAAATGAGACTCTCTGGTTTCTTATCTCTCACTCTCCTGTGTTAATGTTTAGGATTTGGTACTAAGGAGACTGTCTCTGTGTCTCAGTTACGGCTTTGGATTTATTCACCTGATCCCAGCACACTCCTGGATCCCTGATGGCAACTGACTCACACAGACCTCATCAGCACCCTGTGGCATGGGGTACTCTCAAAGAGACGAGCAGATGAAATCCTGCTTCTATCATGTAGAGCTGAAGTCAGCGCGGTGGCGGCACACCCCGTTCCCCGCAGTGCATTCCCCACATCCCACGTTGGGCCAGGTGATGCTCCAGAAGCCTCTTAATCTCATGCAAGATGCAATATTTGCCTAAAATCCCCCACTGTAGCTGAGCCTGCGCTGGGCTCCTTCCCTGCTGCTAGAGTTTTCTGTGCCAATGTTAGCAGCTTTTTTTCCCAATGTTATTCTGTTCTTTGAAAAAAAACCAACCAAACCACAACCAAAAAATAGAGACCCTGGCTACGTACTGGTGTCTTGTTTGGTGCAAGAGCAGTCTCAGCTGAAGCTCATATGAAGTCTCTCAGGGGCTGGAGACCCAGCTGGTTTGGATATGAGCTCCTCATTTGACTTAAGCAGACCCATGACACATTACACCAAGTGCCGCTCTGCTTTTGGGTATTTAACTCATTTCTTCTCTAGAAGTTGTTCTGGCCATCTCTTGAGATGAGATTTTTCCTTGCAAGATGTCCCTTACTTTGTGCTTCAGGGAGAACTAATTTCTACCCTCTGTTTTAATGACATCCAAAATGGCTGTAGGCACCTCCCACCACAAAAGGAAAGAGCTGGTCTGTCCCGCACACACCTTAAAAGCTTCAGACAGACAGTGAAGAAAGAAAACTGCCTGGTAACGCTGTTACTGCAGGCAGTGCATCAGTGTGGTGGCCAGGATGCTTGGCAAAGGCAGGGAGCTCAGGGAGGGAATGGCCAAGCTCAAACATGACACCTGTGTGGCAGGTTTCAGTGGCATGAAGAGCAGTGCTGCTTTAGACCTGGCAGAGAGAAGCCAAAAGTCCTGCATCACCCATCTCAGCCAACAGTGCAGTGTGTGAGATATTCGTACTCTATGAGATCTTCTTCCATTCAAGAAGCAGCTATGAACCAGGAGGAGCAGTCTGAGAGTTGAGTGCCTGCAAAACATCCACCTAGAACTGTTAATGCCATCCATAGGGTCCATGGGAATCACTGATAGGATGTAGTATGAGAAGAGGATGAATTTCTGTATGGCTCCAGTGGAAAATGGAGAAGGAAAAAAATGTATGTTGGTGGGACGGCCAGGAAAGGCAGAAGACTGGGAGCGTGGTATCTTGGGGAAGGCGTGGAGGCAAGGAGTATGGGACACGTAAAGAAATCTACTTGGAGTGAGGCATTGCATTGCAAAGGTCCTTAGCTGATGCTGCGTGTCTACCATAGGTAAAAGCATCCAGAAGGTGGAAAGCAGGAATGGGATCACAGAAGAGGGCAAGGGAGTGGTGAAGAGGAAGGGATTCATCATGGAAAGCACATACGTAGCCATTTGCTCAGCAAGAAAATCTCAGCTAATGTTTAGGAAGCAAAGAGGAACCACTTCCAGGTGAAACAGTCTAGAAAACATTAGAATAACTGTCTCTGAACCAAATAGCTTTCCGAGAGACTGTGAATGACAGGACTCAACAAAAGGTTGATTTTTGTATGAATAAGTTCACCTTGTTGTAAGCTCCCAGGCTAAAACAACAGCTACTTTCAAGGCCTGTCAAATCCTCTCTCCTGTCCTCCAGCTAGCAGGCTCAACACAACATGTTTGAATGTCATCTCAGCCCGTGCAAAGCCAAAAACTGCCAAAGACCCTTTACTGTCTGTGGACCCCTGAACATCAACTGTCCCATTAAGCTTGACACAGTCAGGCTCTCTAATTTTAAAACTAGGTGCCACACAGCAGAGAAAAGTTGGGAACTCTTTGCCTTACCTTCTATGTTTCATCCAAGTTGCTTCTGCAGGCAGGGACAAACACCTCATGGGTGAAGCATCCTACCAGCTTCCAGGCATCATGTCCTGGATTCCAGTTCATTTCTTAACAGGGTTAAACTCAAACCATTATTAGGCAAACTGAATCCAACACACACATGTTGCCAGACAAATTGAATTTGCTTTCACTCAGTTAATTAGGATAAGCTTCCATTCTCACATAAACTGTTTTGCATTCATATGCAGGCGCGGTCTCCTCTTCTGCTTCCTGCAATTGCCAGCATTAGGCCAGCAGATTTTTAGGCATACACCTCCTGCCTTTTCTGTGGCTGATTCAAACCCACCTCCTGGTTCTCACAAGACTTTTTCTAGACTATGATATCTAACATCTGCCACAGAGGTTGTCATTGTCACATCTCAGCCCTTAAAAAAAAAAAAGCAAACAAAACAAAACAAAACCAAAACAAAACCAAAAACCACTCCCCCCCCCAAAAAAAAAACCAACCCCAACAACAAAAACCACCAAACCAAACCAAACCAAACCAAACCAAACAAAACACCCCCCCCCAAAAAAAAAAACACAGAACGTTATGGAAGAAGAAAACATCTTTCTTTTTTCACCTTGTCCCAAACAAACAAATTGCTTCATACCTCTTGTAGGCTAGCACAGATTAGCTCAGGAAATAAGAAACAAGCAGTGGGCTACAAAACATCCATCCCAGGGCTTGCTGGTGCTGTGATCACTAGCTAATCAAAAAAGAAAGATTGTTCTGTATTCTTGTACCCCCATCTCAGTAGCAGGGATAGCCACACATACCTGTCTTTCAATGTCCTTCGTTACATGCTAATGCAAAGGTCCACGTAAATATTATTATTTTATTATTCTTACCCAAAGATTCCTGTTTGCTGGATCCCAAGGGAGGCCCAAAGAGTGGTTGTTGAAAGAGGGGAGCTCAGCTCAGACTGACCACCTTTCTTTTTCAAATTTTAAACACCGTATCAGATTTTCACATTTTTCTTTCCCTTCTCTCCTACATTTTCTGTAGACCTGAAGTGCCATGTTGTTTCTTTCAGCTGCCCAAAGGTCTGCAGGATAAGGCCCTATTTCCTCATCTACCCTCATCAACTGAGCCCACTTTTAAGATAGATGCAAACACACAGGAGCCTAAAGCGCTGCAAAAGCTGAATCTTAATCAGAGATATTTGGTTATACCAAGGACCCAAGAACATCCTTACCTAGCGGCAACCTTTGTCTTTCAACTCCTCTTCCTTGTGTTTTCCTTTGAATCTGTTAAGTCCATGTGGCTTCTTAATCGAATCACCAAAAATGTGTTGAACAAAATAATCAGCTTGTGATTACATTTTAAGGGATAAATAGCACATGACCAGCATTAATCACTCAGTACACCCCGGGTGGGTGGCTGATTCCCAAGGACTTTCAATAAAATCCAGAAAGTGCTATATTTTTCCTTGATCGCAGTAGCCTTCAACTGAATCAAATGGAATTTTTTTCTTACGCCTAATTTGTTAACACTGCAGATCTCAGAATAGAATTGACAATGCTACTAATAACAACATTTTAAAGTTATTATCCTCACCAAAGTCCTATAAGATTTTATTAGTTAATGCAATTCCCCCAGACTCTAATGATAAAAGAGCACTTTTCAAATCATCTTACAGGCGTATCATTGCCATTACTGTACTTATTGGTTTCCTTAAATACCAAAATGTATCAAGGAGGAGAAAGAGATTGTTTTGGCAGTTAGATTTCCTACAAAATATTGTGCTAACCATGCTCTAGCATACCTCTAAGATTGATGGATTTAAATCTGGGGAGACAAAAGCAGGAAAGGTCAGGGGATGGGTTATTGCAAACTAGTTGGTGATCAATCCTGGCTGAAGACATGACTTTTTTGTTCACATACCACAGAAAAACCCAGCCCCCATTGCATTTTGTTGTGTTATGCTCACCGCTTGTCCCATTATGCAATGTAGTTTTAAGAAGGGCACCCTACAGATTGTGACTGCTTTACTAATATTCTCATCAAGCTGAAGCATTCAGTTGTTGCAGTGCAGTGGGTGTAGGGGGGATATAATCTTCAAAAATAGATCCTCAAGTCTTTTCTTAGATTGCAAAAAAAATTCTTAAAAAAAAAAAAAAGAAAAAAAGAAAAAGAAAAAGAAAGAAAGCCAAGCTACCACACACTCCCCCGTTCGTCTGAAAGTGATTTGTTGGCAAGAATAGAAGTTTGGTTTCCAAGGTACAGTGAAAGAGCATGGAGACGGCCTGAGGTATGGGATAAATATGCCATATTTCTCAGTTACAGAAGGTGCTGTAGCTAAGGGGAGATGCAGAGGGTGTACCAAGATGAAGCTGCTTGCCAAAAACGCCCGAGAGCATTTGTATGTAGTGCCTTGTGTTTGGAAGTGGAGTACAGGTATGACTCATCCTGCCGAGACATGCGTGCCAGCCGCTCTGCAGCATATGGCTGAGACACTGCAAGGCTAAGAAATCCTTTACAGCTTGCTCTACAAAATCCATGTGCCAGCTCCCCTTGCCTGGGGACAGGCTTCCTCCAGCTTTCACGGAAGGACCCGGTGGCACTTGCATTGCTCGTGATCCTTCAATGGACCTGAAGCCTGCAGGAGTTTCTGGTAGTGCTGGCACTTTTGCTGCAAAAATCAGTATTTAGAGGCCTGCGGTCCTGCAAGGCCCTTTCACAGCCTGCTGTCTCTCATTGCCTGCAGAAATGCAGCCAAAGCTGCCAAAGTCGGGTGTAGGTGAAAGAAACTCAGAGCCTTGGGGTAGCTGTGTCCTACAAAGCTCCTTGCAAGAGAAGGTGGATTTCATTCCACTTTGCAGAGACCAAACTTGATGGCTCTGAGGCTCCTGCTGAGCCCAGAGCAAAACACTAGAGGTTACAAGAGAAGGGTTTTGATGAGCAGCCATTCCCTGTGCCAAGATGCTTCCTAGGGGTCACAGCCCATGGTGGGATGGGTTTCACCAAGACAGGAGCCTTCTTAGAGCTGTTTTCCACTGAGGTGCCGGTTCTCCTGCTCAACCTGCTGACCAGAGGCTCTCAGATGACAAACCACTCTTTAGGGGCTGGGGTCAGGCCTGCCTGCTGTCACCGTTGCAGCTTGGTCTTCACCATTTCTCCATGCAGGGTCCTCTGTTTTGCTCCTGTAAGCCCAGCAGGCCCTAATGCTTGACTGCAAAGGGCATGCTGTACCTCCACAGGGTGGGTGGAGCTGAACTAGACTAATGAGCCAGAAAGGTGAGGTAAGAAAACAGCACAAGGTTTGGAGAGGAGACAGCAGTGTCCTTCAGGGTACCTTGTCTGCAGAAGCCCTGGGAGGGCTCCAGCACATGAAGTAAAGTCCAGATTAACTGTGTGATCGTTATTTCATACATCATGGAGCGACTAATTTTGTGACCCAGCTTTCCTTGCCCAGTCCTTTCTCCAGACACTGTTTTTAGCATAAAACAATTGCTTTGTCTATCAATCAATCAGCCTCATTGATGTTGAACCCTTACCTTCACTGGGCTATTACCTGCTAACTGATACATGATGATGCGTATTGGTCACTCCGTTATATCTCAACTTTTCACCTTCAGGAAGAAGAGATCTCAGTTCTTGAGATCCCTTGAGCAGAGAAGACCCTCACCCCACACTTCCCATGCCACAGCCCATGTGAGCTTCTGCTCCAGCTAGTGATGATATGAAGGCCAACAAAGGGCAAGTAGATGCCCAGTATACACCACAAAGAAAACATCCAGAAGACGCTCATATATCCTTACCCTGTGATAACCACAGGTATGTTTACATTCTTATTTACCCCATAAAAAATCCCAGCCCTGGACACTTTTCTTTTTTCAAGTGGTCCCAACTGGAAGCTTCTGTGATGGGGTGGAGAAAGACACCAGCTTTCTGTGTGTCCGCTCCAAGTGTGTTGTTACAGTCTGTGGGAATGATGGGGGAAGGATGAATAGGATGAAAGAAAACAAGACCCAGACATACCCCTATCTCAATAGCCTATGGGGTACCCAAAGCTTCTTTCAGGTTGTTTTGAATCGCACCTTGTAGGTCAATGAAAACAAGCAAAAAAAAAAAACCCACCAAACCCAGAGGTAAAACGCCAAACAGACTTTCTGTGCTTCCACCTAAAACCATAGCCCTGAAGTCCCCCAGCTCAGTGATGCCCTAGCCAGAGAGAGCCTAACCCAGATACTTTCCCGTTGGACTGGGACATCCATCCCACAAGTCCAGAGCATCTGCTGCCCCAGCATGCAAATCCTGGTCCTGCCAGAGACTCAGCACTGGCACAGGGAGGCACAGAAGCTCCTTGCAGGGCCAGTTCTGGGAGCAAGGTCAGAGTAGCCTTCACACAACACCTTGGGGAAGGCAGTTACAACCTATTTCTGGGTGCAGGCCATTATCCTTGTTACACCCTGGGCTTCGTCTCCCTCCAGCCCTACAAATCAGCTTTATCTTGCACCGGAGTCAGTTTTCAGAGAAAAGCTGGTGGAAGCCCATCACCTGTGGCTTTGGGCTTAGGCTACTAGCTTAAGACAAGCTCCCTACATTCCACAAAGGCCCACATCTCTCCATGTACTATGCAAGTGCTACTTGCTTCCCCTTCCCCACCTCTCGCTCTGGCTTATTTCAAATGATTTTAATATATTCCTCTCATTTGCCCCCCTCCTGTTAGTGTTACTGTAAGCCTTGCCACCTGAGGCTCACCCACGCTCAGGGCAGAAAAGGTATGGGCAGTTGTGATGGATGCCCCGCTCTGAGTGAGCGAGCAGCACTTTGGGTCAGGCATCACCGACAAGTACACCTGGCTGAAATCAGCCCTGCTGAGCAAGCCCTGAGGACTGTGCTAGGCTGCACCTTCTCAGGAGCTAAAGGAGTCCTGGGAATATCTTATCAGGAGCTAGCAGTACCAGACCAAGCTGGGACTAGACAAAACTAAAACTGCTGCAGCTGCACATCTGCACAAGCACCAAAGGTGGGGAGGTGACGACGAGACATACGCTGTGAAAACCTGCAGCTCCCCTGAGCCCACTGAGCATTCCTGCATGGCAGCGATCTCCCCCGTGAGCAGGGATGCTTCTCAAGGTTATGCCGTGAGGCTGAGAGACCCCTTACCCCATGTCTGATATCTAGAATGAGGTAAACAGCCTAACGTTAGGTCTAAAAGTATATTGTAAGCTAGTGACACTTAGATCTATCCAGCTATAGCTTAATTATTAGAAGCGTAGTAAGTGTTTGAGTGTTTGACCAGTTTAAATAACTAAATCATTTCCTAAGCACCATCTAAATTATAATTTAAATCATTGTTAAATCATTGTCCGATCATTGTCAAACATTGTTAAATCACTGTTTAGCTAACATACAATTATTGCTTAATCACCATTTGATTGCCATTTGATTTTCATTCAGTCACCAATTAGTCACCATTTGATCATCGTTTGATTGTTAATAAAACCCTTTTAGTTAACCCCATAATGATGACTTCTCTTAATAATTCACCTGTGACAGGAGCCTTAAGTGCAAGGCGAAGGGTCACATTAAGCAAGGCAGCTATGGCACGTTTAGCCCTAAGCCTCACATCTGTCCCCAAAGGTCACCACGCTGTTACACCACACTCCCTCCACGGAAGCCGAGTTGGAAATGTACATGATTCACAGATAGCATTTAACTGTTGGGTTATTTTCCTTTAATAAACCTTTCCTGAACCGGAGTATTTTTCCTTTCTGTGTCCCCACCCCTCATCCTGCTTCCACATATAAAGGCATTTCCCATCGCAGCCACAGGAATGCTCAATCACTGCACCAGAATTTCCTACAGCCTTCCCAGCGTTTGTCCTCTGAAATGCTGGAATGCGTATGAAAGCTTTCATACAGCTGAATTACTCACAGAAAAACTAGGAGCGGAGATCATTAAACTGTTGAAAAGTCAAGCAACGCACAGCTGGGTCAGCTCTTCTCCCTCTTCCCTGCCAACATTTAGCATCACTTCTGCAGGGTCAGGGGTGGGAGCAGAGGGGGAGCAGGGTGGGCAGTGCTGGGTTGAAGCAATGGGCTGTCTCCCTCCACTCAGCAAGCGCAAGTTTCATAACCCACAGGCTTTCGTTTGAAATCCCTAATTTCCGTGGCATGTTTATTGATTTGGGCAGCTAATGTATTGGGTAGCTTGAATAATTTATTAACTTTCAGGAGAGTCACATTGCATCCTGGTTATATAATTTAGGGTTTTGTCACAGAACTATACCTAGTTTGGGTATAAACCCATCTATTTTCTTTTTCCTTTTTTTCCTCCTAACAGGTATGATCACGGGTTACTCCTGGATGGAGGAATGTTATTGCTGCAAACCTGGACTGTGCTGGCTGTCTCACCTGGAGCATGGGGCGAAGCTGCAGCTCTGGTGACATGGTCGGTGCTGTCATTTGTGTTTCTCTCACTGGAAAGGTCCCACCCCAGCCCCATTTGTAGGTGGCAGGTGGTGGTCCCTGCTGTAAGCTGATAAGGGGACGAGGGATGACGCTGGGTGTTCTGGTGGCACTGCAGGACTGGCAGTGCCCACCTGGCCCATCAAAGGGGCTGTGGGACCTGGTGAGGGGTCAGTGCAGACAGTTCAGACTGTGCTGTACAGCTCCTGGGGGAAGCAGCAGCACTGCACTTCGGCAGGATTTATTTATTTATTTATTTATTTCTGTGATTTGACTTTTTCTTGCCCATAAAAGACCGCTGCAAACGACGAGCTTTTAAATTAAAGGGAGTTAATGAAAGTGTACCTGGGATAACTATTACCAGAACCCTCGTACATTCAACAGTCGCATTAAGATGATTTCTTATTGTCTCTATATCCATTCCAGAGGCATGTTCTCGCTGTTACAGCCCTCCTGTGCACCATCACAGGTGCAGGTTTGCTGCCCAGCATGGCAGATAAAAAAAAGGCCAACTGTATTGCTACAGCCCTGACTTGGTTTTTCTTTTTTTGTTCCAAGACAGATGAGCTGGGGCTTACCAGGAACCCAGCTCAACATTTCCCTCGGATAAAGTATGTTCATGTATCCACATCCCCTGGGCATTCTTAATGCAAATGGAGATTTCACCTAGAATGAGAGATCTTTCTTTTGTTATAAGAATAGCAATGCAGTTTTTGGCTGAGAGTGTGCCGCCTTGTACAAAATGGTATCAAACAAGACAAAAATGGAATATTGTGTTGGTGTAGCCAAGGCTGATGCAGCCACTTCAGTCCCTGGAGTCGATCAGGCAGGGTTTACTAGCAAGGCAGGCCGTCCAAAATATATTTGGTGCATTGTCAGTCACAGGTAGCCCATGAAATCTGTATCTTCATACAGCAGCTGCTTCATTCCGATTGAAGCAAGCATTCACCCCTGAGCTCTTCTCTCTGATACAGCTGGGGGATTTTGCCACTGTTTGGGGTCTGGTTTATTTACCTCACCCAGTTACCAGCCACAAGGTGGGTCACAAGCCAGAGGCCAGGTTTGCGTCTCCCAGCTTCGCTTTGTTGGAGTGAGAAATGAGTGGCCGCTAATTTTTCCTGCTGGAGAGAAGATGCTGAGGCACAGAAAACCCTCTCCACTTCTCACTGCCACTGTCTGCTACGGACCAGGTGGCCTGATCCTGATTCGCCGGTTGTTGCCAATTAGCATAACTGCTTGGGTTTGGGTTGTTGGGGGTATTCCTTTACTGAAAGGCTGGTCACACACCGGAACAGGCTTCCTAGAGACATGGTCGATACCCCATGCTTGTCAGTGTTTAAGAGGCATTTGGATAATTACCTTAATAACATGCTGTAACTTTTGGTCAGCTCTGAAGGCAGTTGGACTGGATGATTGTTGTAGGTCCCTTCCAACTGAAATTTCTATTCTGCTCTGTCCCATTCCGTTCTATTCCATTCCATTCCATCTTGGTTTTGTAGGACCTACAAGCTACGCAAGGTTCACAAAGTGAGGGAAGGGCACGTGGCTGGGCAACATGCTCCCTTGCTCGAGTCACTGGGGTTGGTACACACTGCAGCTGTCACTGCAGGGCTGGACCCCCTGTAGCTCCAGGGCCTTTTCTCTTGATGTGAATTTTAGTATCACCAAGATGCAGGCTTGAAAACAGTTGTCTTTGTATGTTCAGGTGGAAGTGAGAAATAGAGCTGCTGAAGTGTTTCCTCCTGGGAAAGACCGTGGAGTAAAATTAAACTTTGGGTCAAACTAAGCAAGGTTGTATCTACACATATGTGCAGCAGCTGCCTTGCACTACTGGGGTCTGCAGCGTGGTCTGAGGAAAGTTGTCCTCCTAGGCAGTCTGAATCTGCCCCCAGACGCCATCCACCTGGAAATACCAGCAATATCTGGGATGTCCCAAACACAGCAGAGAGACCTAGCCCACCACCACTGCTTTCGCTAAGCACCAGGCTGCCATGGAGCTGCGGGGAGCTGCGGGGAGCGAGGGCGGGGGGGGGGGGGGGGGGGGGGGGGAGGGGCGGGAAGGGCTGTGGCAATCTGCAGTGCTAGGACCTGATGAGCCCTTTAGTGTTTGGAACAGGACCTGGGAACCACATCACCAACACCGAGCAGGGAGATGTGGCATTTAGCCAAGCTTTACTTCTTGCTGCATGGCAGCACTTCGCATTCAGTATTTTACATGTAGCACTGGGACTGTGTATAAAGACGTTGTCACTAAGCAACAAAACAAGGATTTTGCAGGAGATATATAGTAAGGTGATACTAAATCTCCTTTCCTCCTCCCTCCTCTCCAATGCACTAAGGTCACTGGAACCAGAGTCTTGCCTGTGTGGTGGCTGGAAGCCAGCGAGAGGACTGATAATTAAGGGAGAAGAGGGCAACAGTTATCGTGGGCTAATTCAAACCAGATGTGCCAGGTTTGATGGGAGAGCTCAGCCAGGCAGGGGTCTTATTCTCCTCCCAGTGCCTAATGTTGAAATAAGACAGGCAGCAGAGCTGGGCAGGAGGTGGACAAGCCTTGAGCAGGTGGAGGATGCATTTGAAAACAGACAGGAGGACTTCACCCATGGCACAGACCCTGGGTCTCTCTCTGACAGCTCCAAACCCAGAAACGGAGTGTTAGGTCAAATGGAGAAAATGGTATGGTCTAGTTGCAGAAAAGTAACACAAAGAAGAGTAAGGGATTACCAAATAAATAAATCTGATGTCAGAAAAAATCCCTGGAATTGAAATTCCGAAGAGGCAGGGGTCAAAAGAGGTTTGCAGCCAGGCCTTACAGCAGTGGTAAGCAGGGCTGATGCAGGGGCTTTTTCAGTTTTGAATGCATACGTCTGCCTGGTCTGTGATCTGTGCCCATCATCATTGCTTTTTGCATTGCCACCAAAAGAACCAGCCAATGTCCCCAGCGCAATGAGCAGAGACAAGTTAAATCCCAGTAACGGTGATTGCGGCACATTTCCATTAGCGTCCTATATGTGTAAACAGATAGAGCATCACCTCCCAGCTGCCAAAACACTGCTGCCTTATCTACAGTGCAGCAAGGGGTGCGGGGAAAACAGAGAGGGAAAATATGACCACGTTCGTTCGATAACAGCTCAAAATGCCTCTCAGCTGAGGGTCTCATCAGAGCAGGTTTGCACAAAGCCAAGATAAAGCTGCAGCAGGTTTCCCTCTTCCCCTGGACATTTACATCGGTGGTCCCCAGGAGAGCTGTGTTTCCCCATCATGTGGCTCCTTGCTGACAAACCACGTGATGCCCTGCTCGCCCGGAAGGTCACCGTGCACCTGGCCGATGGTGTGCATAGTAGTGAAAAGGAAAAGTACTGGGAATGAGCCGCAGTCCTGGCATTTGTAGGTACAGCAGCGCTGAAAAGCCCACGTACAAACTTGCCCCCCATGGAACTGCACCCTGAATGAGGATGAAAATGGTTTTGCTGTTGCTCACCTCCAAAGAAATGAGGCTCCTGTGCTCGTGCTGATTGTCTGCAGAGGTGTCTCCCTGCGTCCTTTTAAACACGTTAGCTAACTTCATCCACATTTGGCAGGGCAGGGCAGGAGGATTTATCTCATCCGAATGCAGTGATCTGGTAAGTGGATGTCTCCATCTCAACTAATCACCTTGGCCTTTCTTTATAGCCCCTGGCAAAAATCAGGCATCACAGGTTGGAAACATGGCTCTTCTGATGCAGGATGGATGTTTCCTCACAGAGCTCCTTTCTCCCTGTGGATTTCCTAGTGAGCACAGATGGCTGCCCTGTAAATCACAACAGTTCACCATATTTATATCTAGTGGTTTTAAATCGAGGCTTGTGTTAACATCACCAATCCCTTCTGTTGTTTCTCCCAACAAAGTTTGTGTGACCCCAAACCCCAATATGGATTGATCACAAGCTTTAGAGGACATGATTTTATATCAAAACCAACAGCAACATTTGGAGAGCTATACAAAAGGTAGATTTACCCAGTATTTGTATTGACATTACCCCAAAGCATTTGCATGTATTTTGTTTTATTTTTGTGCTAAATTTAAATGCACATTATCCAAGGGCTTTGTTCTGACACCACACGGAAATGGCTAATATTGATATACAACTCAAATACTACAGACCAGGGCCGGGTCCCTGAAATGCCCCCCCTCAAGAGACTTGTAAAGACACAGCCCTGGCCAGGACTCCAGCCAAGTGTGGAAGGACAGGAGCATCTTGTATCTCTTCCACTAATAAAGAGTCTTGTGGGGCTCAGCATCCCAAGGCAGTGAGGGCTGGCATGGGACGGGCAGGCTTTAGAACTTTACAGCTTCCTCCAGGCTTTTGTTTACATTGCAGATGCCACGGTAGGGATGGAGAAACCTCTTACTTGGTCTGCCTTGTGCTGGGGGTCTGCAATGGTGGCATCTTCTCTGCTGGCATCTTCTGTGTAAGCATAACCCACCGCTGGCTGTAGGGTTTATTTTAATGATTCAAATTATCCTGTTCAAGTCTCATTTCATGGCTCTTCTGTCTTGCTCTTTAGTTACTTTACCTTAGCTCTTGTGCTTCCTCTGGGGATCTGCAGACTCCCTGGCTGGCAAGGTGACATTCTCCTGGGGTGACATCCTTCCTCATCCATGGAGCCAATACCCCCAACATACTCAAAACGTATTTGCAGGCAGAGGGGAGTGCGCATCCAAACGCTGCACTTGTTCCATGCACCTTTTTTAATTCTCAGGAGCCTGTGGCGACTCTCAAGCCAGAGGTGAGGGAAAGCAAAATCATTATTAAACTGGCAATACGAGAGGTATTTAATTTTTTTTTTGAATGAAAAAGAAGATGAAAGGCGAAAAGTTCCCTGTTTCACACTTCTTAAGGTCACACTTCATATTAAGGTTCCATTTATAAAGAACACATAAATGCTTAATACATGTTTAAGTGATTGATGAATCATTTATTGTATATTGCTATTGAACTGTTGGTCTCTAGAGCTGTGACTTAACCATCTATAATACCTGCAGCTGCCATATACACAGCCATCGATAATGTTGGAACACAAAGTATTTGTGTGCATAACGTGCTTTACCACATCTAACATTTATGAACGCTTTATAAACAATTTATAAATGAAATCTTAATACACAGCGTAACCTATTTTTAATGTCGTGGCAGTTACATAACCCATTTGGCCTTGATTCGGCTCAGTGAACTTCAGGCACCTTGCGGAGGTGTCTTGGCTTGTAGCCCTGTACAATTTTTCCCTGCATTTCTACCTCCCTTCCTCCCACTGCTTACTTACCCCTGTGCCGCCCTTCGAGCGCTGTATATGTGTCTGTGAGGGACACTGCAACCTCCAGGCTTCAACAGTCTCTGCAATGATTGAGCAGCGCATCACCGAAGGAGAACACTCCCAGGCCTTTTCTTTCCCCTTTTCAGCCCAGACCCACTGCACGGGTTCAGACTGGTGTGGCCACAGGAAGAGGTAAATCGGGCGAAGGGACGGGGAGGGAATGGCATCTGTGCTCTGGGTCTGAGCCCTTGGGAAAGGAGGTGGTAGGCAGATTCCTAAGTCGGACCATGGCATCACTTCAGCCATTGGTGGACTGCTCCGTAAGAACATGGACAGACTTTGGAGAGCAGAAGGACCCTGTCTCTGACACAGATGAGTGATGACATTCTCATAGCCATTAACAAGATGCTCATTGTTAAACCGTTGGCCTGATTTCTTTCTGGCAGTGTTTACATTGTTTTTTTCAAACTGAATACATGCTGAAAAGGGGCTGAAATTGCCCTTCCTCAGTCCTGGTATTAGAGTACGCTGGGCCATGGTGAATTCTTCTCTTCAGAGGATCCAGCCTCCCCTCATCACAAAAGTGGTGCTGCATTTCCTCATGGTTAACATATGCCTTCCCTTATGCCAAGTCATTTCTGAGCAGCTCCTGGGGAGTTCTCCTGTGGAAGTGGAGGGAAGGAGGCTGAAATGACATTGGCGCAACTGGTGCTGGTACCAGCTCTTGAAAGAGGAACACTTGGAAGAGCAACTGCAAGCAGGAGGTGGTTGAGCACTGTCTCGCCTAGTACGCAGCTACTGGGCCCAGCCTTTGGATATAATGTGCTTTCTAGAACAAGAAAGTCTATGCATTATGACATGCCTTCAAGGTTAATTACTGTGGTAGGTACAGATATACATTAAGCACATACTGGTCTGGAAGGATCTTCTGCACTCCCAGACTTTTATGTATCCCTCACATATTAAAATGACAGTACCAGATTTTGATGAGATGTCTTCCCTTTGTACCAGGGCTCCTGGGAGCCAGTGGTGATGGTTTGACCTCAAATTTGCAGGTTCAGATGCAGACTGTGCATTCAGACACAGGTTTAGCAAATCCCCCAGGCAGGTGTGTGACTGAATTAGCTATAATCAGTGGGTCCATTAATGTGCTTATTAGGCACACGCTTAGATATCTTGACGAATCAGGAACACAGGGACAATAAGTAATCAATGTATGTTAAATGACATGTCATCTACATACAGCACTAGTCCCATTGGTGTTGTGGAATCGATGCGTCATGAATGTGGTAGCCTAAGTATCACTCCAACAAGCAACACCAGATGGTAATAAAATAAACAAGGTCCCATTCAACTGAAATATCTCAAGGTGCTTTCAAGAGAGGATATGAGAGTCAAACTCCAGTTTAACAACTGAAATAGCATTTGAAGTAATATTTTTCCACAGTAGATGACTAAAGTGTTAGGAGGGCTCTGATGGAGATGCAGAGGAAGAGGGGGGAAAAAGAAAGGGACGTGTTGATCCTTTCTGTTGAGCCCAACCACAGAAAAACAGTGAGTGAAAGAATGGGAAAGATGATGTAAGAGATGAGAAACCAAGAGACAAAAAGATGCTAGACAACTCAAGGACCCTGACCTAAGCCCCAGAATGGTCTAACATGCAGAAGTAACCATGCATCATTAAACACTGGACGTGCATGTTGTTTAGATTTGCATGTCTTCTGTTATTAAGAAAAGACCATTAGTGTTTACAAACATCTGTAAAGCATGTAACTGTAGGAAAGCCTTCAAATCCCACCAATGCCCAAACAGCTGAATTGTAAGCCCAGAGCTCTAGAAGGCATGCTTAACATTCCAGGGAGCTGGCACACAGCACTGCTCTAGCGATGTAGTACAAGTGGGATGGATGGATGGATGGATGGATGGATGGATGGATGGATGGATGGATGGTCCCATTGCAGTGTGACACCAAGTGCCCACACTCAGGAAGCGAGCCAGAGATTCCAAGGAAGGGAGAGTGCAGCTGGCTCTCACTAGGGAAAGCTTAAGAGCTTCTAGATTGGGAACCCAAACACAGGAGCCTCAGGACTCTTTGGCAGAAGGAGCTCCAACAAGGCTGGATGAGGAGATTGAGGCACGGACTCCTGAATTTGACCAGAAGACCCCTTATTAGTCCAAACCCCACGCTTATATATCCTTGTTTGTTGTTCACGTGCAACGTACTAAAATATCATTGGTTAATCAATACTGTTCATACACTTCTCGGCTACGTATAATTGGTTAATTACTAAGTTACAAACACACTGACCTTGCTGCATTTTTTTTCTCTCTTCTTTCCTGTCTCTGTGAGTTTCATGTTCTCAGCCAGCTGCTGATGTGGCATTGCGCATCCGCTCCAGCCTCGCTTCATATCCCGTTTGTCTTCCGGGCGTTCAGCCAACCTGATCTTACTTTCTTTCTTCTTTAGCCTTCAAGGTTCTTCACAGGCATCGTAGCCTCCAGCACCTGCCACAAAGCTCTCTACATTTCCCCCTTCTTTATTTTTAACAGAAACAACTTACAGGTTAAACTGCTTTTGAATCATAGATCTTATACAATTCAACATACAGGGAATAATCATCAATTAACTACAATTACCAATAACAACATTCCTCTGTGTATTGTAAGCTCCTGGAACCATCTGGTGATTCCCCATAACTTAAGAAGATTGCACAACCAATCTCCCGATAGTTCATGCTGTAAGTCCTTTGACGTGTCCTTCAATTTTTGTAACTGACTGTGAATCGACTCCAAATGAACCGAAAGGTTCATACAACACATTCCTTAGCGCTGTTCACTATAGGCTACTCTCTATTGTTCATGCTGTTTCCTTATCTTCTAGAGGTGAGATCACATTCCTCCTTTCTTTCTGTCTCATCCTAGTTTCTTCTCATACTCTCTCAAAGTTATTTAACTCTTTGCTGCAGGATATCAGCTGTACATAGTCAAAGCAAGGCCACAGCTGCACATTATCAATGTCAAAATAACCCACTGTCTCCATTCTGTACAATTTCCCCTTCTTGGGGTTTTTGTGTGTGGGGGGGTTTTTTGGTTTTGGTTTTTTTTTTTCCCCCAAAAGGTTGCTTTAACACGTTATGGACTGTTCATTCCTCTTTTTTTTAATCATCACTTAATTACCAATTTTAGCCTTATTTTATGTGTACATTTGTACATTTCAATCAGGTTCACAAAATGTAAAACTTGTTATCAGCGCATTTCATACACAGGTCAACATATAGGTTTATGATTATTTATAAGAACATGCAATAAGCTATGGAACTTTTATGAAAATATTCCATCAGAAACTTCGAGTGAAATAAATGAGCATGAGAAATTGTGTTTAACTTGTAAATTCTATATATAAGCTGTTAAGAAACATTTTCTATCCTAAAAAAAAAGATAACACCTACTTAAAAGCTCATGAAATCTTGCACTTGGGTGAGTGTTCCACTGTGCCTCCATTCTAAAACATGGAAGTGGAAATCATGTAGAACAAAGTTTTACTTTAAATAATTGTTCAACTGTTATTGCTGCTTTTCAAAGAACCTGAAAGCACACAATGAAAACTCAGAATTAAACAAACAGCTGAACAGACATCTTTAGATTGTTGCTGGAATTAAATGTATAAAAGTTTCTCAAAATGTTCTGGTTGCTTTGTGTTGGTTGTTTGTTTTTATAGATACCTATATCTATATAACTATACACAAACAGGGAAATAAAAAGTTGCTTAAGAAAAAGGAAAGATAATAGTATACAGTATTTACAGCTTAGTCACTTTTTTTTTTTTTTTTTTTAATATATGCAACCAGAGACACTTTACCGTAACAGAGAAGCCCATATTTACATCTCTGAGCCCAGACACAAACTGCAGCTGCATCCACCAGCAGGCTCAGGGCAGAAATCATTCATGCAGTTACATAGCTATGTATCACTACAAGCATGCAGACACCTATCATCACTAGATAACCATGTTCATCTTTCCTACTCTCCTTCACAATACCTAGCTGTTCTCTCATCTCTTGTTAGGTCAGATATTCTCCATCTTCCTCTCCTCTATCTCTCTTCAGACATTCTCTATCCTCCTTTTTTTTTGCTTGTTAATTGTGATGAGGCAAAGGTTGTGTGTAGCTGGGTGACCATGACCTGATTTACGTTACGATCAACTAAATGCTGAATACAGGAAAAAAGGCATGGAAGATAGAAGGCAAACATCAATAAGGTGGTTAAAGTAATTATAATAAATCCTGCAATACTTTTGAGCCATGGCCTAAAGTTTCCCAGCCGTGAGAAGAGACCAAAGGCATCCCACTCCTGGCTCTGCTGCAGATCTTTGTTTAAGGCTTGTAAGTTGTGTATGGTTTTGTGGATCGATTCAGAGTGGTCACTCAGATTCACGTAACACATCCTATCAAAGTCTTCACACTCGTGTCCCTGTGCTAATAATAACAATCAATAGCAACTCGGTTCTGTAGCAACATATGATGGACAGAATCACCATCTGTTTAATAAGCCAGAAAAAAAAAAAGAAATACTATTTGTAGTATTACTTTCTTTAGCAAGCTAGCAGCCTAATTTACTAAGCAAGTTAAGAGCATGTACTATTCTTACAGATGAGATTAGAGAGGCAAAAATGTGTTATCTGCATTCCAGAACTCAGCCTGAGAGTTACAGTCTGCTGTGAGTTCTGCATTATAATCATTTGACACATGTTGGGGTTGTGATTGTGAAAGTTGCCCGTTTACAATTTTCATTGGCATTATCACAGCTAGTTGTTTTAAAAGCAACCCTCGAGCTTCCTCATGCTCAACTTGTTGTTGCAAAATATTCTGAAGCCAATCAATAAAGTTAGTATATGACTCTCTAGGACCCTGCAAGACTGTGGTGAGACTCCCGCATCCGGACTGCCTTAATTGCCATCTCCTTCATTTGCAAACAGTTGTCCCTGGGATACCTTGCCTGAGTCACAGAATCAACACAGTTGTTTTCTCCAGCGAACTGCTCATAGTTAACAGCAATTCCCCAATTAAGGTTTTCAATTAAGGCCACTACACATAGCTCACAAAAATCAGATAACCACATCATATACTGCATCAGAGTTAGTACCATACAAAGCAATGACTTCCAATCATGCAGTGTGAGTGTATAAGGCTCTGCCATCCCTTCAGGAAGGGACATAGCAAATGTACTATGAATCCTCCCCTCCCGCACTGCTTTGCTTAACTCTTTAACATCCTTGTATTGCACAGGCTGCCACTTTGGAGGTTGATTTGTCTGATAAAATACTGAACGTGCCATGGCAACTGCCAAATCCCCTTGCTTAAGCACTTCGCACTTGCATTCCTGCCACCAATCCCTCAGACCCCCTTTCACCCTCCCCGAAAATACAGTCAATGCATCGGGGGGAGAGGAAAAAGGTCTAGCTCCTTTTCTGGATCTACAGGGCCTGGATCAAAAGGTTTATCAGTGTTAATTGGAATCATTGTCCAAGTTGTCCTGTTCCCATGCTTGGTCCTGTGTTGTGAGGGTCGCTGCAATCAGTGACAGAAGCTTTGAGGGCAGAGGAGGTGTGGACAGAATCGCCATCATTGACAGTGTGTTGAGAAGAGTCGCGCTGTCGGTGGAATTTACAGCCTCCCCTGGTTTAGCACTTGCGCTGTTGGTGGAATTTACAGCTTCCCCTGGTTTGGCACTATTAGTAGAATTAGTCCACACTTGGTGAAGAGTAGGTAGAATTTGCCACCAAGATCCTAAATGCATTCCTGACGCAGAGTCCCCCTCCACGGCAGCATCATACAATCATCTGCTGACTGCTTGCCAGGCAGGAATTTCAAAGTGCCATCAGGTGGGAAGTCCAGCACTTTGTCACAGATCCATTCTAAGAGAGTCACTAGCTGCGGACCCATCATCACAATCTCTAATAAAGTTTGTGTGAAAGAATATGGTCCATTTTGCATTACAGTTTTCCATAGTTCCTTAATCATTTCCCAGTGAAACACCTGCTACTGGCCTGGGTGTCTATCTTGTAATATCACAGGAAACGCGTGCACTCCCTCTTTCGTACTTTCCAAGTGCACTCCTGCACTCTTCTTTAATCCCTCTCCCGATATCATTTTCATCATCACTACTGCTTTCCTTATTAGCACTCTGCCGCACCAGTTGCTTCTTCCTTACTTTTGACTGTTCCTTTTTTAACTGCAAATCTTCCAATCTTAAATTTGACAAATTTTCATCTTGTCCATCCTCATCTGAGTCCTCCGACTCTGGTCCTTCTAGTTCATCAGGAAAATGCTCAATTTCAGCCTCAGCCTCACTCTCATTTGGCTCCGTCTGCCTGAGCAACATCTTGCTTTATTACACTGCCTTCCCGCCCCTTCTCAGTCTCTGACCGAGCCTCCTTTAGCAATACCTGCAGGCTGTTTTTCTGCACGCATCTCTTTCAAACTCTCGAGCACTGATCTCCAAGTAGTCATAACTTGGGTAGCAGTTAAATCTCCTCAAGATGCCTTTTCCCAAATTTGCTCTCTTGCTGACTCCCACATTCTAACATCAAATATTTGTGTTGAGGTAGCTGGGGGGGTGGGGGGGTGGCTTGGCTCTTTAACCAAGCTAGCAACAGTCTCAAATTACTTTTTGCATATAGAATTCCTCTTTTGTGCAAAATATGTTGAAGCATCCTTAATATACTTTTTTCCTCTGAAGACATATGGGATCCCATTTTCTAAAGTTTCTAAAGATTCTAAAGTTTCTAAGGTCTCTTAAAATTTCTTAAAATTTCTTAAAATTATTAAAGTCTCTAAAGGTTCTTGGCTGCTCATCTGTCACAACGCATACAGGTTTCTAAAGCTTCTTGATTGCTCGCCTGTCACAATGAGTACAGGTTTCTAAAGCTTCTTGAAATTTCTGCAAATATTTAAAATCTCTAAAGTTTCTTGGCTGCTCACCTGTCTCGATGCATACAGGTGTTATCCCCGGGGTTTAGGTTGTCCGCCTGGTCCAGCCGGCAAGACGATCATTCAGCCAAGACGCCTCCTCCGGAACGCAGCCCTCTTCCACAAGCGGTCGTTTTTATTGACCAGTTCCGTCCCTATTCTTCCAAGACTTTGGAACACCACCATAGGGGTCACCATTTGAGGAGGTTGAGGCACGGACTCCTGAATTTGACCAGAAGACCCCTTATTAGTCCAAACCCCACGCTTATATATCCTCGTTTGTTGTACATGCGAAACATACTAAAATATCATTGATTGATTAATCAATACTGTTCACACACTTCTCGGCTACATATAATTGGTTAATTACTAAGTTACAAACACACTGAACTTGTTGCATTTTTTTTTCTCTCTTCTTTCTTCTCTCTGTGAGTTTCATGTTCTCAGCCAGCTGCCGACGTGGCATCGCGCATCCGCTCCAGCCTCGCTTCATATCCCGTTTGTCTTCCGGGCGTTCAGCCAACCTGATTTTACCTATTTTCTTCTTTAGCCTTCAAGGTCCTTCACAGGCATTGCGGCCTCCAGCACCTGCCACAAAGCTCTCTACAGCTGGACCTCAGATGGTGCACACAAAACAAGTGCTTCCACTCTTCCCAGATGTATGACCTCTGTAAGGGTCCTCCTTCCAGCCTTTGAGCTCTTTTTGTAGAGGATGGAAAGGGTCATAGAGTCATATAATGGTTTGGGTCAGAAGGGACCGTTGAAGGTCATCTACTACAACTCCCCTGCAACAAGCAGGAACGTCTTCAACTAAATTAGGTTTCTCAGAGCCCCATTCAACCTGACCTTGAATGTTTCCAGGGATGAGGCACCTCTCTGGGCAACCTGTTCCAGTGTTTCACCACCCTCATCGGCAACATTAGGAAACTCAGGCATAAGTAACTTTTCACGTGAGTGCCTCTCTCTCCCCTCAGCTTACAATTAATGGACACTGACACAGGAACCACACTATGGAGTTCTTTCTGAGTTCACACACATCTTTCTGAGTTCATCTACAAACAGAAAGTTTTGAGTGAAGCTGAAATTTCAGTTCCAGGGACGAATACATCCTTTCAGAGACAGAATGCAGCATCAAGAGATATATTATTATTACTATCAGTAAAAACACACAAGAACATTATCAATAATTATAGACAAAAGAGACAGGCAGAGGTGTAAATAACACAAGATAAGTATTTATTTGGACAGTTAAATTTACACAACTTATGCTTCACCAATGCACACATATATTGGACCAATGTTTGCTCTCAGCAAGGGTGATTTAAATTACAAATGATTTAACTCAACCAAGTGGGATCATATCAGATATACATCTGTGTAACAATGCAGTTTGGCTTATCATGTTCAAAATAATAGCTGGGTAGTTGAGAGAAATAAAAACAAGTTTTCAGTTGCAGAAAAGGAGAGCAGATCAGGAAAGTATTATCCTTTTTTCAAGCACTGCAAGGACCAATCCTGACAGCACTCCCAGTGATACAGTACTCTCAAGTACTGTCCTCTCACCCTTCTCCAAATTACGCTGACACTTAAATATTCTCCTCCTGGACATGTCACAAATAATCCCCAGGAGGAAGAATTTCTTGTGTTTCATCTCTCTCACCAAGACAAGTAGAAGTGTGAGAAAATTGGGAAAGATATCACAACTGCCAAAAGCAACTAAGCATCAAAGTTGACAAAGGACAGAGTGGTCTACTATATAATGAACAGATTGACCATTAAGGGTCAGCTCACACATAAGAACTTATATTTATGAGCACATATGGCAGATTTATAATGGTGTATTGGAAACCTAGGAAATACGCAGCTTGCTTTTGTTATAGTAAAACCTGCTTACACTCCAACAGCTTCAGCAGGCTGTGGATCAGGATCCTTTGTAAGTAAAGGGCACAGGAATGTTGTATCCCAGGACAGGCTTCATAGAACAATAACATCCCATCTCAGAGAAAGCTCTCAAAAATAAAGTAGGAAATGATCCCTTAGCTAGGTAAGCTGAAACATCCTGACTGCAACAGTATTTTTGTTTCAAATGCAGTGTGGTCCTTACAAAGCCTTAGCTATATTCCTTTCATCTGCAGATTACCTGCTGGGAATACTGAATACAGCCCAATTTGGATTTTGCTGCAACAGTGTTGTGTAACATAGTACAGACACGCATGTCAAAAGCAAGCTTTTGTGAAGAACATTAAGTTGTTTAATTCCTGCTCTCCCAGGACCTTATTTCCCTGCATATATACCTACCTAGTGCAGCCTCATGTCACAACCAATTAACCACGTTCCACCAACACAAAAAACATGCCCAACTCAGCTTGCTGGACGCTCTTTCCATCGGTGTCAGTGGCCCAGAGCCACTGTGCAAATCTATGGAACAGTTTTCCTACTGGACATGGTTTGCTGGCACCTGAGAGAGCAGTACACCATTGCAAGTAAATCTTCAGCTGGCCTTAGATTTCCGTCATTTTAAGACTGAAGACTTCCACTCTGACATTTAAAGCTGTGTATAGAGCCACAGCTCAAGAGCAAACACTGATAAGATTGCCACAATACAGGTTTTCAGAGATAATACCCTGCATATCCTGGAAATATAGCTATCATGCTATAGCTATAGTTCCCTCAAATTAGAAATATATTTGGAATGAATACATTACAGTCATTTGCAAACATGCAATTAATTGAGTTTTGAGCACTGTAGTTCCTAGGGAAAACACCAGTCACATCTGTAAGTACCACTGGGCATGGTGCAGAGAGCCAGAATGAGCTACGTGTGCTGGTGCTCCACAGCATGAGCAGGATGGACCACATCAGGCATGAAGTGGTGTGCTCACATCTGGATGAAGCCTGAACAACCAAAAATTCTGCAAAGAGGTTGTGCACGTAGATTTAGCACATACAGAGCTAAGTGGAGCTAAGTGGAGCACCCCTGACACACCTTGGTGCATCCACCCCCAAAGGTATCCTACCACCAAATTTAAGAGCCGCAGGCTGTAACTTTAAGAAAAGATTGAGACAGGTTTGAAACATATGGTCCATGAAATAACATATTAATCATACAGCTAAGACATCTCCCTGCTTTATGTGGGGTCAATACGGGTCTCGCTATACAAAAACATTATTCTGAAAGACAACAGGCTAAATTTTCAGTACATTCATCAACTACTGTTATGGTCAGGAATTCCATGGCCTTAATTGCCTAATAATTAAACTTAAGCATTCTAAATAAAACAAAGGGGAAAAAAACCCAACCACATAATCAAGCCCAGTCTATTAGCACGAAAAATGTGATCAGATGCAGAAATGAAAAAAATCATGCAAAGTGATATTAAAGACCAGCTGATAAATTCTGGTGGCTCTTTAAGTGTCTGCAAATGTTTCAAGCGATTGTGATTGTATAAAACAGAATTGCAAAAGCCCAAATTCACAGGCAAGCCTTAGACAACCCAAAAGTTGCCTTATTTCCTTTCTCAAGGACAAAATTCTTTAGCTCTTTATTGCCTTACTTCCTTTCTTGTTCATAGACCTATCGAACAGTGACTCTACCAGGAACAAGTGCCACCGGGCTCAGGGGAGGAGGAGAATAACTGGAGGCACATTTGCTATTCTTACCTTCAGTAACACAGGAAAAAGCATCATTACCGCTATTTACCATCAAAGACACCAAATAGCAAAGAAATGAACAAGAACAAGCCTGTGAACAAATCTAAGACAGAAGTACACCTCAAGGGTACATGCCATGGGTCCAGCATAAGCCAGGAGGAATTTCATACAGATACACAATTCTTGTTGAAAAATGCTAAAACG
Organism: Falco cherrug; assembly: GCF_023634085.1. NCBI lineage: Eukaryota > Metazoa > Chordata > Aves > Falconiformes > Falconidae > Falco > Falco cherrug. The sequence goes on from NC_073699.1 coordinate 5,237,851, forward strand.
GGATTATTCAAGTTGGAATTGAGACCTTCAAACACATGGTTAAATTCAGCTCTCTTAACAGTCCTCAAGACCCTTTCAAGCCCACTGATTATTAACAGAGCATATGAAAGTACAATGCACATATTAGCAGTTTCATAGGCTTTTTGGAAACAGAGGAAAACTCTAGAGCAGTTATAAACTCTCTCTCTCTCTCTCTGAAATTAGCTAAAGCAGCTGCCCAAATGACTGTCAGCCAATTCAGAAAGTGTTCAGCTGTTCCTCCAAAGTAGGGCCTGTGGCCTGAGGTTTGACAGAAACAAGCTGGGGTCAAGCAGAGGATGTGCCAAGCATTTCTGCGCACTGCGGTTAACCAAATAGCACACAGTATATTTACAGCTTAGTTTGTCCCATGGGCTCTGTAGCACGGATGTGGACACTAGGAAGGCAGAACCAGGAGAGAGGCAGTTCCTTGCTGCAGTTGTCTTCATGGAATTTGATATTCAAGTAGAAATCGCCTGTGTAGAGAAAGAGGAGTGCTCCAAAGTACACGGAGTCTTTGGTCGGCTTCACCTGGAAAAGAAAATGTGAAAATCAGTATAATTAAGCCAGCAACAAACCCAAACAATTGTATTTTGCCATTCAGTAGCTCCTTCAAACAATCTCAAAGTACTCTAGATTCACATCTCAATATTGCCTTCACACAAAAAGGAGTAAAGATCTTGTCCCTGTTCTAGCAATGGTAAAACCAGAGCACTGAAAATTAAACCCTGTATTATTCTCTCACGCAGCAAAGCTGTGGCACAACTCTGACCAGAATAAAAGTTCTTTAGGAGCCACTGATTCCAGAACAGAGTTGGTTTAAGGCAGAGGTCACCCAAAAATATTTCCTTAGGCTGCATTTATCGACATCTCCATTAAAGGTCTAAATCGCGTCTCTGAACTCAGGCTAAACACATGGTCAAACACCACTTAACAACTTAGCAACAGCTAAATTCATCCCCACTTATAATTCAGACACAATCTGACTGCAAATTCTAATCAAGAATCTTTAATATTCACTATCATTATAATAATTGAGTTTAGCAAGAAAAACCCCACAAAAAGTATCCACCCTGATTTAACTTGTCCAAATTAAATACAGAGTTCACACTGTTTCTAGATTCGTATATTTCCCTTCCTCATAAAACCACTTATGATCCATATCTTTACAACAAATAATGTATCTTAGTCCATCATTTCAGCAAGACACTGAAGTAATTTCTAACTTTGACACCCCCACGACTGTTCAGCATGTGACAATGTTTGAATTAATATCTGCTTCCACAGGATGTTAAATCCAGTTTCAGGGTGCCTAGAATTGTGTTAAAGTTGCTGCAGATGCAAAACACAGAATCGGCACAAAGCCGTTTCATTGGACGGAATTTATTCAAAACCTTGTGAAAAGGCAACTTCACCTCAGCAGAAAAGACCCAATACACAGCACCTGATACTCCTCAGTACTGGTCTTCCCTCAGCTAAGACCATCTAAGAAGCCTTTCTGCTCTTCAGACCCTGAAACCCTGAAACTCAATATATATTCAAGGGGTCATCCCTACTTTAACAGGTGTGCCCGTGTGTATTTTCTTTTTTCCTTGAATATTCATTGGTAATGGGCCTTTCTTTGTCATCTCCAAACACCTCAGCGTCCATCATGTTGCAGAGTGCAGTGCTGATTCCCAGTGACAGTGTGACAGACCACTGGTCAGCCAAGCCGAGACCCAAACCCAACCACAACACAAACTCTGGTGTTGGATCCAGAAGCCCTGAGATGCCCAGAGGTGCTGCGCTTGATTGGATTCAGGGGGAGAAAATCTTTGCAAGCAAAATCACTAGGAATTGATGGGATATTACCACTGGGAACAGTGAAGGGATGCAGCTAATCGGGATTCTTGCCCACCATAAAAATTTTGGTCATATGGTGAACTGGGACATCCACAATGGGGTATTAACTGGGAAAGTGTCTACGGACATCCTTTGCTGAAGGGCATCTTGTCATTGCATAGGAAGACCAGCACAAGGATGATGACTAGACTATGGTGGGGGAGAGGGGGGAGATGAACCACTAGGAAAAGTTTCCCAGGGTGTGAGGCACCTCAAGAACATGTCAGAGAGTTGAAAATCACCTGCCACCACCTCCAGTGAGTAAGGTTCTTTGTAGCTTTCAGATGTGAGGGGAGTGAACTGTTTGTTTCTGTTTTCTCCTGTTCTAGGGTTTTTTTGACTTTCATTGCTGGGTCCTTTAGCCAGCAGATGTGCACCCCGTACAGTCCCCTGGGGTATCAGGCTTCTCTGTTGAAGAGCTGCTGCTCCTGCACAAGGGCCTGGCTGTTCACAAGCAGCAGCAGCATCAGAGCTGACAAAGCTCAGGCTCCCCTTGGCTTTGGTGCTGGGCACTTTTGCTGACCTACAGCAAACTTGTATCAGCATCATATCATCCGCACGAATGATCAGAGCAGCCACAGCTGTTCTCCTGACCCCTGTCCTTGGCATCTCCCCTCCTAGCTGGGTACAAGTTCTTGCCCTCTGGCATTGCGTCTGGACATGCAGAACATCAAACAGCCTCCCCTCCTGCTTCCGTCCCCTCCTCCCAGGGCTGCCTGACTTATTTCTGCCTCACTGGAACTGATGCCGACATGCTTCCAGAGGAGGACAGAGGTAGGCCCCAATGCCAGCAATGGCTGGAGGAAAACAGCAAATGAAGGCTCCTCAGGACCCATATCTTTTTCAAGCTCCCAGTCTGTTTTTCCTAATCTAGCTGCACCACAAGGAAACCTCCAAAACAGCATTGATCAGAGCCCTTGGCAAGCAGGAAGGTGGCTTCAGAAACATCAGCACTCATTTCAGGTTCTTCCTACATGGTTGGTTGCTCCTCCTGCCTTTGCAGCACAAGTCTCTGCACCAGTCACCAGCTTCTACAGCACAAGCGAGTAGAGCCAGCGAGGCAGGTAGTGGGATGTGTCCTGTTCTGCCTGCATCCCATCTCCCTGTGTGCAGTACACACAGACCAAACAACCTGGTTCACGGTTCATGGTCTGGGGACTATCCAAATGTGTACGGCCACTTGTACAACCACTACTTTGATCAACACTTGTGGTCTGGGGAAGAAACAGAGAAGCAAAAGTAGCTTGAAACCTTTGCACTGTTGAGATGCAAGTGGCTCTGCACAAGTTACAAGAAGTAACTAACTTTGAAAAGTAACGCTGCCTTTCTAGTGGGGCTGCCTACAAACATTCCCAGATTACCACAAGTACATCAGCAGCAGACCAGTAAGAAAAGGGCCAGATCCAACCCAACTGGTATTCCAGGCACAGGGTTAATTTTGAGAATAAACCACCTACATTTCGGTGTCTGCACACTAGGTATCTGAGCTTCTTCTGCAGTAAGAAGACTTCTAGTCAATGCAGCCAGTGGAGCAAACAGAGAATGCTCTACCTAGCCAGCCCATAGAGTCAGGATATAGTTGCCTAAATGTAGGCACCTCATGACATTTGGGATGACCTAAGGCGTAAAGACGTGTGCACAGGGCTGGCAAGATGTACAGGATGATTTACAGGACTTCTGGCAGGAGATGGAGGCCAGATGGGATACCCACAGCACCCAAATGATGGTAGACGCCTACTTTTAGGCAACTGAATCTCACCCCAGTGTCTGTGTAGTGTAAGCCAGGTTCTACTGGCTCCAGACTACGCCTCCATTGACTAATGGGAGCTTAGCTGGCCAGCGTCCATGGTGACACCTACACATTCAGATGTCTCAGTCTGCAACTGAATCCGCCCCAATGTCTGTAAAGTGGATATCCACATCTGAGCCAGCTGTTCAACACGCAGATTCATCTGATCAAATGTAGAATGAGGTAAAATGTCCCCTTAACACCATCAGCCCTGGCGACTGGCTCTCCGCTGCCTGGGAAGGGAGCAAGTGCAGGGTGACTTGTTCAGATGTGTACATAAGTCAGACGTTTTCTGCCACAGCTGACAGCACACACCCTCCCACTGATCGCAGTGCACGATCCAGCTAACCTCCCAGAAACATGAGGAACACACACTCGTGCCTGATCCAGATGAAATTTGTATCGTCACTCCATCTAGCAGCACACAGCTCTCGTAGTGTCAATGCCTAGATATGTGCTTATATGTTGTGCCAATCTGAGATGCTGTTGAATACATGCTTGCTGAGACAAGTCAGACTTGAAAAAGGTTTTACTAAAATTCCACCAAATCATGGAAACCAAAGACGGGAAGCTTCTATCCCAGGAAAAAAAACCAAAACAAAACGAACCAAAACCAAAACCAACCCAAAACCAAACAAACACTGAAGATTCAAGAAAAAAAACCGCCCACATTACTCCTAAAAGAAAAAGAACCCAAAACCCAAACCCAAACACACACTGAAGAATCAAGAAAAAAAAAATGCCCACATTACTCCTCTGTTCTGCTGAGATAGAAGAAAAATTAAGTTTCTAGCTCCATTCTAATCCTTCCCTGATTCAGGCTACCATGTGGGACTGTGATTGCTTAGAACTAATTACTACTTATTTATACTGCTGTAGTACTTAGGGAGCTCAGTTGGAGATTAGGGCTAGTGCCAGCTACTGTTCGCTGCCCCAAAGAGTTTACAGTGCAAGTAGAACAGTGCCAAGAAAACTAATTTGTTCCAGATGGGCCACAGAGGACTTGCCAGAAGTGAGCAAATGTTCATCATAGCTTCTGAGCTGATTCAAAATGACCATCTACTAATGAATTTCTCCTCATCTCCCACTACCGATCACTTGAGCCAGTGCCTGATAACACACGCAGGAAAAAAAAGCCCTGCTTGAGAATAGTAATGGCAAAAGCAGGAACAAGGAAAGATGAATTGCTGGTAGTTTCAGGACTCTCCCTAGAAGATAATTTTTTTGTTTTTAATTTGCTAAGAAGTAACTTTGTCCTATCAACCAATTAGTCAAAAAAAGAAACGAATTCCAATATCGGTAAGAACTAAGAACTTTTAATAATATGGCTAAAGCTAGACTTCAAGTTGTGAAGTGAGATAAAACATAAATCAGTGCAATGTATTTTTAATGGGTGGGGGTCCACCGTGTTATGTTTCAAAACTGTGCACTGAACAAAAATGTCTATTATCTAAATCATAACTGAGGAAGTCACTTTTTCTGATAAATACAGACATAGAAAGGTAAAGTTAACCAAACTGGAAGTTGTGCTTAAAACTAAAGATTTTACTTAATTTAAAATGCATGGAAATACCTCAATACACTTCATTTTTTTCAGTAGAAGATTTGCTTTTTGAAGTAGTATCTCCCAGCAGAGGCTTTGTGACACAAACCCAGACTTCTGCGTTGAATTGAAGCAAGAGCACAAAAAGGTGAAAAAGCCCTTATTATGTTACTTCCAAGATAATTCATCTAACCTGGACTTCAAACCGCAAGAGAGAGAAATACAAAATCGTATGACTTTACCTTTTAAACAAGTTCTATTTATACTGCAAAGCAGCATGTGCATGAAAATCCCTGTATATATCCCCTGTCTTCCAGATAGCAACAGAAACTGCTTTGAGACTTTTTAGTATGGAATCAAAAATAATTGTGATTTGCTGAGCATCAGGCTAAATATGAAACTAACATTTAGGAAAGCAGAGGGGGGTTGGGTTTCATTTGTTTTTTTTCCCAGAGAAATCACGTTCAGTTGAGCACCAATAATGTACTGTCTGCATCAGCATGACAACAGACCAGATTTTCAGGACATAAGAAGTATTTTCTCTTGCTCTAATATCTGATGCTCCCACTTGTTCTTGACCATACAGTACTCATACACCAACCATATGCTAGTTCTCCATCCTTCCTCCCACCCAGCTCGGCAGCGCAATAAATCATGTCACCACCTCCTTGCCAGTGTCAGTGTAAAGTCAGCCCAATTAGCTTAAACTGCTGACGAACGTTGTTTTGGCTAAACTGGCCAACTTTGCACAAAAACGAATGCTCACACCATCGCTCCCGCTGGGTCTGCTGGGGAAGCGGGGAACATCTTCCTGCAGAGGGGCTGAAAAAAGCAGCTGGGAAGTGGTAGCATCTCAAGCCACCTCCATTAAACAAGCAAAATAATCGTGTGCCCGGGACCTCAGTTTATGAAAATCGTGGGCACGTGTTTAACAGCTTTGACAGAGCAGCACTGAGTTAACCAGTGACCAGCAGCAAACCTAGTCCAGTGTCTCAGCTTTCATTTATAAAAAAGAGAAATTCTAAACCTTTCATCTCACCCAACCATGTGCTTCTTTGGTTTCTTAACCAGCATCTGTCTGAGTTTCTGGCAAACTCAGAGCATGAACACAATTCTAAGTATGTTCATTCTTCCCTGAAGCATCAAATGCACAAACCAGGACTTTCTTCTTGTCCCCAAAACAAGTGCGGCTTTCTGAAATCTTTTTTCCATTACTGAATTAGTTATTATGGGGGATGAAAGGGACTCTGGCCGCATTAGATACACTGTCTGAAGAATTTTCTTCCATGATCAGGGCTCTATGCCTCAAAGAAATATGACTAAGCATTTTCTGTGCGAGCCTATGTATGACAAGTATCAATACCACATACCATGAAATATAACACTTCTTGTCTAAGACTCGACATTTTCTTAATTTCACCTGTTTGGACGACGAGGCGGACAAATGGGAAAACAGTGCTATTTTTAACTTATTAGGGACCATGCTATTGGAAACATGTCACAATACTGAACAGCAGGGCAAAAGCGGGGACCGTAACGTATGAGAAAGCTGCCTGGGTAGGCATAAGCAATGTGAACTCCTGACTTTTTGCCCTGTAGGAGACTCAGTCAGAAGGTAAGAATACATCACACTGACATCCCCCTTTCCCCTCATTAGCCTGGAGGGTCAGGTCTTTCAGCAGCTGGGCATCCAAACACTGCCACTCCAACTAAGAATTCCACATTGTCAGAAAGAGAGTCAAAGCAAGCCATCTCTTGATTATTTCTGTTGACATATTTAAATTATTCAGCTGAGAATATAGTTAGCCCCCATTAAAATTCAAGTTGATGGTCTATTCCATGATCATTAGCTTTCTGAAATATTTTCTCCCCATGACGCATAATTGAAAAATATGCATGGGGACTATCCCTGTGGTTAACCTTTCATTTTTTTCATACTAAGGTTCACTTACATATTCCGTTTTGACAAGTACATTTTATTTGTGATCCGAAGAGCTGACCTAAGCAAAGGTGCTAAGCGCTATCCCAAACACTCACTATCTTCTTCATGTTTATTTCATAAGTTACCAGAAGTACTGCTTATTCCACTTTGCAGTACTGTCTGTCTGTTTTTCAGTCCTGATTTTTTTGTTGTTGCAATTTTTGGGGGAAGGGTATGGGAGAGAGTAGTGTTATCCATATTCTCAATGTCTTGCCTTAGAAGCAAAAAGCTCCTAGACTTGAATGTTCTAAAGAAGAAACTGAGATAAAAATCAAAATCTCAACTGTTGTAAAAAGGGACTTTTTCTGTCTCATTTTAAGCATGCTTTCTATTTTTCTTTATGGTTTTACAGAAGTATGCTAAGCGACAAGGAAATGAACCAGCTCGTCAGATCGGTCATTACATTTAACATTTTCTTTTTGCAGTCTGTTGCATTTCCTCAGGACCTGACTAAAACTGATTTGCAGTGTTCCTTGGCTCAGCCTGGGGAGTATTTCTTATGGACTAAAGAGAAAAAGTTACTTACAAACTATTACTGCAGGCTGCACTGGATGGCTCAAGGGACTGGCAATATGGTATTACGCATTTTATCTAGGTTACCCATTCATATTTTGTCAGATCTAGAGCAACCAAAAGTCACTGTCTCTGATACTTTACTAGTGGTTTACATGATAGGAAATTACAGTCTAAAACCATTGCAGAGAGATGATTCCATATCCTCAAACCTAGCAACACCTTTAGCAATAGCTGGATTTTTTTTTTTTAAATTTCCGAAATCATGGTGCTTTCCAAAAATTAATCTGCCTTAGAAAGCACAATGGAATACTGAAGTCCTTTTCTGCAAATTCATGTCATCCGGCATCACGACACATCTGATAGACATACCGAATCGATGTAGAAGGTGTTGGATCCCACAAAGGTGATAGCATCTTGCAGCTCGTAGTTGTGCACCCCGTTTTGGTAATCCTGGTAGGGCATCACGGTGAGAGCGAAGGGTCCCACGCTGTGTTTGCTCCAGTTGGTCAGCTTCACCTCCAGCGGGACAGGGTCTCCCACCGTGCAGTTCACCACGATATCGCAGTCACAAAGCTGGCCATCAACGAGGATATCTGCCAATCAAGAAAACAATTCCACGTTATGCTGGACCCCTGCTTTAGAAATCACATATAATCTTGATAGGAAACTTCACAAGAAAAAGTAACCCGCGTGAAACCAAGGGTGCTTGGCAGTTAACCAACTCGGCGGTGTCGTGTAGGGTGGTGTTGCAGGGAAACTGCTTGCAAAAACCAGCTCATAAAGGCCTGATATCTGCCCACAGCTGTTGACAGTGCAATGAAAAAAACCAATTACACTCTATCCACAGGCACCAGAAGAGAATCTTTTTAGCCGCCGGTGTTGAAGGCCAGACCCACAGACAACTTCTCCTGCAAATCAACAGCATCAGGTGAAGGGAAATACAGACAGGAATCATCAATACAAATGGTAGCTACACAGATCCAGGGCTGGATGGCCATGTTCACATGCTACAGCCACAATAAATCCTCCTGTATGGAGGTGACCTTTTGGAGCACGACAGCCACCGCCAGAATTTGCAATGTAATACATATATTAAAGTCCAGATTCTAAGGGAAAAAAAGGGATTTTAAAATTATACAGCAGTACTACGAGCTTGTTCACTCTTCGCACTTTAATTCATTCTAGGATTTCTATTTTTAACTTCCTGCTTTTCTTTCCCTTACTGGGATAGTAGAAAATATAAAGCCTCTACATCGGTTACTGCAGGGACAATGACAGCCGGAGTAATGTGTCCACTAACCTTGCCCATTTGCTTACACAGAACCCAAATGTTTCATTACCAACACGCTACAAAATTGCTAGTCCAATTGCCCGCTCTGAAAGGGTTCCCAGTTGTGCAGTATTACTGTATTTTTCAGATGAGGGTTATCTCTGATGCAGTATTAATACAGGAACATTTCTGTTTCACTATGGGTTCATGTTCAGAGATAAGAGAAAGCCCTGGGCACATGTAAGAAAGCATCCTCTGTGTGAATACCCATCCCCACAATCGCACATGCCCATGAGGCATTTCGATCGCTCCAGCTCCTCCTCAGTCTCTTGCCTTATGACATACAGCATATTATTCCTCTGCCAACAGCATCAGATTTACATTAGTAATATCCCCTCTTCAAGAAAAGGCACTATTTTTATGCTTCAGGAGCTTTCACAGAAAAAAACCCCAAACCAACCACCACCAAAGTAATTTTTATTTTTTTGTACTTATTTTTGTTTTGCTGCCTTAGACAAAAAACTACAAAATGATGCATGTTCTTGTTATGTCCTGGTGTGTTGCAAGCTGAACAAGCCTTGGCGCAGCAACTGGAGGAAAAAAAGAAAGCTAGTGCCAAAAAAGAAAGGCGTTCAGAAAGGGACATTTATCCCAGAGGTCAGGTCTGCAAAGCTGAGCTACCCAGATGAAAATCCCTCCTTGACCAAAGCTGCCCAAATGCAACAGCAAGTCCCAGATACAAGAGGCTTGGCAGAGGGAGCACAGAACAACCCTGCAGTGCTCAAGCTGCAGCTATCCCAAACCCGTGCTGGTCCCAGTTGGAATAGCTCTCGTGCCAAAACTTTCCTTTCCAAAGGAGATGCCCAGGTTTTTTGACAACGAGAGCACTGGTTGAGGCCACACCTGGAGTACTGTGTCCCGTTCTGGGCTTCTTAGTCCAAGAAAGGCACGGACATACTGGAGAGAGTCCAGTGAAGAGGATGAAGGGACCGGAGCATCTCTCCTATGAGGAAAGGCTGAGAGAGCTGGGACTGCTCAGCCTGGAGAACAGACGGCTCAGAGCAGATCTTCTAGATGCATAGAAATACCTGAAGGGAGGGTGCGAAGAAGGCAGAGGCAGGCTTTTTTCAGTGGTGCCCAGTGACAGCACCAGAAGCAATGGGCACAAACTGAACCACAGGAGGTTCCCTCTGAACATCAGGAATTATATATTTTTTTTACTGTGAGGGTGACCGAGCACTGGCACAGGCTGCCCAGGGAGGCTGTGCAGTCCTCATCCTTGGTAAGTGCTCTAGGTGGCCCTGCTTGAGCAGGGGATTGGACCAGATGACCTCCAGAGGTCCCTGCCAACCTCAACCATTCTGTGATTCTGTGAAAGCAAGTTATAACCTTCACTGCATTTTTAGGGAAGGGCTAGAAAACCTGTTTGGCGTTGGATTTGTTTTGCAATAGCACACTCTAATGTTGTGGGCTTTCCTGCCCTACATGATCAGATTGCTTCTTGCAGGATTGCCCTAAGATCATGGAGGTGAAGTAGTGGTTATAATGCTATCCCACTATCTGGGATTAACTGAGTTGAATTTTTCATGTGTGTGTATGGATAATCTTTATGCTTCCCAGCCTCCTGCCACAGAAGTGAAGTCCAGTTGCTTCCTTCAAAACAAATTGCATTTATATCAATTCATTACTTCGTATCAGTAAATATTTTCAAGCTTCTCCATGCAAGGTAAGTGTTTTCATTAAAAAAAAAAAAATATCTAAAAACTTTTTTTCCTGATTCTTCCAGCCAGCAGGTCTTACAGCTGCATGAACGGTTAGCTCCCCACACCAGCATGAACCTTCAGAAATACTCAGTAAGCTAAGTGGATGAATCTTTATTTCAAGCTGCTCGTCAATTTTTAGCTTTAAAATTCAGTGCTCTGCTGTAGGAATTGTAAATGAACCCTTTGCCCTCCGCCTCCACCTTTGTATCTAATAATAGCTCAGAGCATTGCTTCCTAATATTTTCATGTGAAAATAGAAAATCCAAACAAAAGGGAAGCAATTAAGCATGGCTTAACCAGATGAATTTTCTTTCATATTCAAAAAAAAAATTCAATTAATTTAAGATTGATTCAAAAGCGTGCGTGCGCACCTGTGCTTGTGTACATATTGAGAGATTATTTCCTTCCCTCCCAGCACACCCTTCCCTCTTGCAGTACTGAAGCCAAGGATCTCAATGAGATGTCAGATGAGAAAAAACACATGGCTGGCGTGCAAAATACTATGGAAAGGAGTGTTTAAAAACAGTCCCCTTTCATCAGAGAACAGCTTGGTTTGACAGGCAGTTTTACTCCCTTTCTGACACAGAAAACATCTCATGGACCATACGGATTTGCTTTAATATTTTCATCCATGAACAGAGGAAAAGCCATGTGTACAGGGTCCCATTTCTGCAGATTCAGCTCGCTCACACAGATGGCATATAAAAGCTGAGACTGCTCACACCACTGCTGTGAGAGTGAATCATTATTGGCTTCAGTATACAGGAGCTCTGAATCAGAAGATACAGTTGCTAGCACAGAAGACAGTGGTGGCCATACCTCCATCCCCCAAAGATCCAGATACAAGAGAAACACTGCTTCATGAAATTAGAAGGACCAAGTTTAATGCAAATAGCATATATAAATTACATAAAAAAGGTGGAAGCGTAAACTGGCTGTCAGGGCAAAAGGAGCATGAAGACCTAGCAATCTCTTTCTAAGTGAAAGTTAATTCCTTTTTTAAGTACTTTAATAAGCCAACAGAATGCTGCTTCCCCCCCGCCATTCCTGCTCACTTACCTACACACATCCACCGTGTTGGCAGCCCTGGGCGCCAGCATTACCCTGCACTCCTTGATAACCATGAAAAAAGGAAAGAGACAGTCTGTCACACACCCGTTCATGGCACAGGACCGCTCTATTTTATCCCTAGGACCTTCTCTATGTGATTATTATACTAAGGAGAAAATGTTCTCCAACAAATTTTGGAAAGCAGAGGATGAGGATGTTACAAGGCACCGAGAAAGGTGGCTGGAAAAGCCTTGCTTTTCCACTGATGGCTGTAGCCAAGCCTTTTAGGATGTCCATGAATTAATCTAGCTGGAAAAACTACTTCATGGCCCAGCTGATAGGTGATGCTCACTGACACCACAGGAAGTCTGGGAGACCATTATATGAAAATAACGTATCAGAATTCTTACTGTGTCTTTCTTTCAGGATCTGAAAACCGTCAACAAAAGAGAATGAACGTTATAACAGGAAGACAACCACTATTCCACAAGAAAAACATAATTTACCATCACCTGTCAGGTGCAGTTCTGCCTACATAACCCAAAGGAGCAGCTCTGAAATGAATACCAAACATTATTAACATCTTGTGTTATTTAGTCATACTAACACAGAGTAAGTTGTTCTTGCTACTTTGTCAAGTTTCGATGCGAGCACTCGCAACTCCTTGGCCCATCTATACGTCAAGAGTCCTGAGTCACAGCTAATCGCACTGCCGCACCCAACTCCCTCTTTGTCACTCTGGAAGTTTGATTTTGGAAAGCTGCATACAAATACATGTTTAATCTCAGTGGAAATGCATATGCCAGCAATGTTTACTCTCCTCACTCAAGTTTGGGTTGATTTTAAAAAAACATTGGCTGCAGAGGAAGGCAGGGTGTTTGTGCTCATCTTTACAGCGGGGGATGGAGAAATTTCCATTGGATGTTTGCTTTTAATCTGGCTCTTGAATCCCCACCTGATGCAGATGCACTAGCCCCTGCCATTCACTGCAGCAGGGAACACGGCTCAAGCAAACACCTCGCAGAGGCATGGCTTTGCACAAACAAGCAGGTCAACAAAACTCAAGGCAAGAGATGCCCAAATGAGCAAATACTTCTCACGTGAAAGGTACAAGAGATTTCAAGCCCAGAAACGCAAGCCTTGCTCTGCTGTACTGTGTTAGCTTGGATAATTTTAGCCAATCAACCATTTTTTATGCTATTAGAACTGTTCCGAAATGCTAGTCTTACCAAGGTCTGTGAACCAGAAGAGCTGCGGTCTGAGGAGGGGAAAAGAACATCAACAACGCTGATGGCTCCAGATAATGTCCATCAGGTACACTGATGGAGGAAAGCCAAAGAGCAAGAGCCCAAGCTGGAGTTGCTGCAGTGAAAGCCTCACAGAATGATTCAGTTTTTCTGTGTTCACCAAATCTAAACTGCTGATTAAAATGTCTGCCCAGGCCAGCTTTACTTCTAATTGCCATAAAAGAGCAAGGAAAGGGCCAACCATGCTGTCTGGATGAGCCTTTACACTCCTCCACCCCCACGCCCCGCCGCCCTCTTCTGCAAGAATGTTTGTTAAAGGATTTTGCAAGGAACTTAACAATGCAAAGCGAGTTTTTGGGGTTTTTTAAACCATTCTTTTAGAAATACGTTGAACAATTCTGTCTGTTTCTGATCTTACGTATTACACAGATGGAAGAAAGATCAGAATGGAGAAAAAACCTGTACTACAGGCAAACTCTATGTACAGAGCAAGCTGATCCTGCCTGTCTCCAGACAAGCAAGTTCCCTGTCCTTCCTCTTGCTGCAACGTCAGGTCAGCAACAATTTTAGCAGCCTGTAATTTGGGGTTCATTCAGCTGCTTAGGGGAGCTGGCAGGTAACATGTGGCGTTGTGCTGTGACAACAGGCTCCTTGAATTTTCCTGTGTATCTCCTCCAATATATGAACCTAAGCACTGTTTCCGTTTCCCCTCTTCCCACTTGTTCTCCTTCATGTAGATCAGTTCCCTTTCATTTTCTAAACCATTCATGCAAACTATTTACACATAGAGATATAGTATTGATTTCATTTGCTCGTCCATTACAAGGTACTGCAGAATTTTCAGAGCTGAATACTTCCATACAAAAGATATTTTTATGAATATAAAACCCGTGTTCCCTGTCACTCTCATCACGAAAGCGCTGAATGGTTATTTAATAACACAAGAGCCTCATAGCCATTTGCATAAAACCTTCTGCATGTGGTTTGGATCTGCTTCTCACACTAAATCTGAGCATCTTAACTTGGAATAACATCCTCATATTCATTCATTGTTCTACTGACACAATACCGAGGCAGATCCATCCCCTGCATAATTTCATTGCAGTCAATAGTAACAGAGCCCAGAGGTATACAGATGTTTGTATTGTAATGGGTTCAAATTACATGAATCTCTCCCCTTGCCAACCACGGCTAGTCCTGTCCTCGAAAGTGCCCTTATACTCACAGCCTGCTGAGCCAAGAGCTCTACGGACCTGAAGAGTGCAGCTCCTCTTTGGGTCAAGGCCTTTGGACAGGGATGAATAAAAAATACAGGAAAAGATAGGAACAAACTAGTGTGGCTTCCTGGAAGTATCAACAACCCAGAGACCTTCAGCTAACACAGGAGCACGAACCTGAAAACAGGAAAGTTGGCAGAGGATGGGATGACTGAACATGAATATAGGCTAGTAAAAGAGGCAACTGCTTTCACAAGACCTGTGAGCTGCTGGATTTCTGGCAGACTTCCCATTCCCAAACATTTTACAATTGAATTAAGGACACTTTATTCGCTCCAAAAGCAATTAAAAAGAAAAACACATTTAAAATATAGTTCTACAACAATAAGCAATTAGTCTTTGATAATTGTCTGTGTCTTCCTATTTAATCACTCTTTTGCAGTGGCCAGTATGCTGATGACAGATCCCGACTGGTCCGATTATTGTTCTTGCCAAATTGTTTCGAGTTTGTGTCTGTTCTTAACTCTGTGATGACAACGGACTGAGGATGCTGCAGCATCCCCATAGGACTTGCTTGGAAAAGGATTTTTCAACATTGTTCATTTGCACTGAGTAAGCTTTCTTCCTCCAAATCAGTATAATGTTTATGTCCAATTTTAATCTCAAAATCTATCCTTGGCAGACATGTGATCAGCGTTCAATTTCAGTGCTACTTATCTTGGCTGTAAATGTTTAGATGTAGCACAATCTTCTTCAATTAAGTCTGAATACCAGGGTCATGCTAGCTGAAAAGAGAAGTATGAACATGACCAGCGCTCTGGGGTTCAACTGCCTTCAACTTCCACTTGGTATCTTAAACCAGCAAACATGAATGCTCGTTAACCACAGATTTATTAAAGAAATGTATTAAAGTTTAACCTCTCTGGATTTGGTGGGAGTTATTTTGCACATGCTCTTTATGACAGACATTGCTCCTTCCCTGGGAAATTGCTGGCATACGGATGGCACCTGCTTGTCTGGTCTCTCCTGTGGCAGCCAAGATAACCTGTCATTTGGTGATTTGCCCAATTTGCTATCAAAGCGAAAATCTCTCCTGAGTTTGTACTGCTTGTGGCCAGTCCTAATCTAAATGCTCAAAGGCAGACCCCTAAAATTTTAAAGGTCTCAAAGCTCTTTTTTCCAGGGAGCCTGAGCTCCTTTTGACTTATTTTAAAATATTCTGTGACATAGCCCTAGCTTGCTTGAATAGTCTCATTTCTGAATGTGGGCCAACCCCTTTTTATCTATTCATCACAAGCAGGTTTGTGGAAGACTTCTTTTTATTATCTGCTACACAGCCAGCAGGTCAGGCTGGCATACAGTGTATGCCTGTGTTTTGAAATTTCACAATCCCAGGATTTGCATGTTATTTTAGGTTATTCAAAACCTTATTTTTATAGCTTGTCTGCAGCAGGTCTACTTTCAGAGCATTCTTACCCTGCCTTGTGGGGAAAAAAAAATATGAAAGGAAAAAAAAGGGGGAAAAAGCCCTATATTACATTTAAATAAAACTAATCCATACTACAATATATCATATAACGCTATTTTTTGTATACTGGCAGCTTTGTGCAAAACCGCTCCAGGTCATGAATACTGTGCCTTAACCTACAGCTTACTGAAAGAAAATCACCTTATTCCTCCCTGGTTGCACAGACTTAAAATTTTCTCCTTCTTTCTACCATTCTGCAATGACGGATGTGAGACAAACCTCTCCCTCCACAGAGGAAAATTTTCAAGGTCTCATGCAAACTTTGTGAGAGTTTCTGACTTGTGGCTGAAAAGTTAATGGTAAAAAAAGGAGCTTTTTGGAGCCCTTATGTGCTGGTTTGGGAATCTGATCTCAAAGCAGGTTCAGCCTAGACACTGCGTAGACTGCAGACCTCCAGGAAGTGCTACCTTCTCTAGAAATCAGTGATAAGGATGCTGATTGTGGCCCATTCCCTATGGAGACAGGAGTGAGCTAGCACATGGTCACAAAAGAAGTAACTTCGGCTTAACAGCAGAGACACAAAACTAGGCTCCTTTACTCAGTTCTGCTCAGGCAAAGTCAAATATGTGGATTTCACCACGCAATGTACTCACCTAAACTCTTACTGAATGTGGCAATATGGAAGTGGAAACTATTTTTCTGGACTTTCTACTGTTTCACATGGAAACAGTATTTTCTGCATTATCCATTCAACAGGCACACAGTGGTGCTCTGGTCTCTTACATCGATAAGGATCATACCTAACAGGTAGCTGTATTTTAAATCGCTAGTTAAACTACTCCTGTGTGTAGTATAATTGTCATATTTGAGGCCTGTACGATGAAATATGCGATGTACTGTCTGAAGCAGAAGGAACTCAAATGCAGGTGAGAAGAGAGGTGAGACAGCAGGTATCTCCCTGCTCAGATGTACAGAGACACAGGGGCAGGATGCTTGAAGAACGCAAAAAAAAGTGATCCTGATTATTTAAAGAAAAATGATGGGTACATGACCCATTTTTCATGCTTGTCTTAAAAAAGAACTGTGAAATATTGCATCCGATGTCCAGGCCGCAAGAATTTTCGTGTCCTTGTAGAGCAGCCAAAGCCTGGTACAAGATAATATATAACCTCCTATTAACAGGCAGGTAGATGATTTACCACGTTTCAGTAACTGTGTAAATATGAGCGCCAGGACACTGAGCCTCATGAGCCTCCTTTAGCCCAACCACGACTGAAACGTAATGAGCTGAGCTAAATGAGAGCTATTAAACAACTCCAGGTACAAACGCTGCATCACAGCCCTTTATGTACAGGGAAGGTGTGACGTGTGGTTACTAGACTACGTGTGGCTAATGTCTACAGACCGGAGTTGCTCAAAAGCGGAGGTGCACATTAAAATGGACATACTCTTTATAAAGGTTGGTTTTTTTTTTTTTTATTTCAGTCACAGCATATTTCAGTCTAACAACTCTAGGTTGGTTTATTTACCAGTAGATTTAGTTCAGCTTTTACTGTTTTCCTTATACATGGTTAGTCTGTTCTGCCACTTCTGCATCAAGACATGAGACAGTAATCCAGGTAGATGTGACTTGGAAACTATTAAGCCTTACTGTGGTGCTACGACTTCTTCATCCTGATTGCATCCTTCTTCTACATTATGACTTGTCTCAAAATCTAATTTAAATTCACAAAAGAACTGCACTAATAGATATACATAGATGGAAGTTTTCAGTTA
Organism: Falco cherrug; assembly: GCF_023634085.1. NCBI lineage: Eukaryota > Metazoa > Chordata > Aves > Falconiformes > Falconidae > Falco > Falco cherrug. The sequence goes on from NC_073699.1 coordinate 5,255,370, forward strand.
TCCTCTGTGACAAGTCCATATTCTTCCTTGCTAGATAGGATACAAACATACAAGTAACAATCAAACTTACTGAAAACAATAAACCATTAGGCCTAGAGTCATCAAACCAAACAACTTTTGGCCCTCTTTGAGATCTTGCTGTTAATAATTTACTACTTGCTAAAACTGAACATGCTCAAAACCTAGCTCCTGAATTTTTCATTAAGTCCTTTCCATACCTGTCTTAATTTCAGAAATAAAATCAGACTCTTTTCTGCCAGTCTTGGCTCTCTCTTTGAACTTGATCTCCTCTCATTACTCACACCTCCAGTCTGTGCAAAGTTCTTTCTACAAAACTCCTTCAAACTTGACCTTTTCACTCTGCCTACATTGCCAAACCCTTGTCTAAGATCTAATTGGATTATAAGCCTTACACAATTAAAATCTCTTCATCTCTGCTTTTGACACCTCCAAACTAGTTCTATTCACTGAAGACCTTGCTTCAAAGATCGTCCTGTAGGTCTGTAACCTGGTTATGTACACGTGGCACCTTGCACAGACATTGTTCCCAGCTTGGCTGCTTCCTAGCTGTAGCAGGAGAGCTTAGCCCAGGCTAAATCCTCACATACTGACCCAACTTTTCCCCTGCAAGCTGAAACCTGTTGCTGAGGTCATGCACTAATACCCAAGCAACCTGCTACCTGATTGCTACAGAGGTGGCAAGTTGTGCTCACCGCTACCTATGGGCTACAACTTCTCTGCCAAACTACTTCTCTAGCAGTTTTTTGTAGTACTGTTTATCTAGTATAATACCCTAGTATCATACTGTTTTCTTGATTCCTCTTCCCTGCTTTTTTTTATATTAAATATATACTTCTATAGTGTATATATATATAAATACATACGTATGTACACACATACCTATGTGTATATATATAATACTAGACTATAAGCTCTTAGGAACAACAATACTTATGCTCCTAACAGCTTAGCAGAACAATCTGTCGGCACTTAGAACTACACAGACCTATTTGCCTGGGATTTCCAGCCAGCACTGCTACAGAATTAGAAACAATAAAATAAATAACCTTAAATAAATAATAATTAAAAATATATGTATACCTCAAACCTCCAGGCTATCTGGTGAGATCAGGAAGTTTTCCATATGGGGACACTGAGACGTATTAGGAAGGAGTTAACCTGTCCTGCGAAGAGCAGTCAGGAGTCTTCAGTGAGCAGAAATGAATGCATAAGCTACCCGATAGAACTGAGAAGGGAAGAAAACTTCCAGAAGATAGAGAAAAACATCTTAATTGCAAGCTTTCAAAACCCCTGTGCTGGCTAATAGAGGTAGCAAGTCCTTATGGGAATAAACCTTACACTAAACTGAAGGTAGAACCTGAGGATTTATAGGACATGCAGGAAGGGAGAGAAAGTATAAAAGGAAACTCAACCATAAAGAAAAGTAAATTGAAATAAAACCAATGCTATTTAAAGGAGAATTCTTTGGCAAAAGAGTTAAGTAAGAGCCTAGAAACCCTCTCTTCCCCATCACTGCATTTTGAGGGAATGAACACCCCAGGTATCAGCACGGTGAAGTGCAGAGAGGATGAAAACTTTGTGTTTAAATACAAGTACAAATTAAATACTGGGGGCAGGGGAAAAGAAAAGAAACACTGAGTTCAGCTAGAGAAAGTAAAATCAATCCTCTCCATGCCCAAGGCTGCGAGCCATGCCTTGGGCTCTACCTGTCAAGTGCTGCAAAGCATTCCCGAAAAACCCCTCTCCTCTAACTGGCCATTCGGGTGGCAAAACCTTCCCTTGCTCAAACCCTGCAACCGCACTCCAGCCGGCCAAGGCACTGGAAAAATGAGCGATGAGCAAGTGTCAAATTCGATCCCTTTATCTCTGGCTTTTAAAAGACAGATATTTTTTTTTTTTTTTTTAAAGCAAATCAGTGTAGTGCGGCAGCTGATTAGGCCTCTTTTCGAAGAAGAATTTTCACAAGGCTCTGTGTGCATACTGGCCAGGGCTATCAGCTCATCTACAGGGACAGTATTGAGGCTGCTCTACCTTCTAGAGACCCACAGATGCATAAGCAGAGAAGAGAAATTAACTCCTCACCCTCCACGGCAGGCACAGCAACACTGCATCATCTGACAAGCTCTCACTGGTACAATATTTCAACGCTTTATGTATTTTCAGATGACAGGTATATCCTTGATACACCTCAGTGGAATGCCTATGAAATGAAGAGCGGTTGTAAAGCATAGGAATTTGACAAAACTGAAGCTAAAAGTCTTCAAAATTCAATGTATGGAAAGACTTTATGGCTTCCTTAGTTGTACTTCTGAAGTCATGCATCACTTTGTGGATACCCATGTGAAGTGATCCTGACTGCACCTTGTTTCCTCCTACAAGGCACAAACAAAAAATCCTCCCAAACCCCATCACCTCTGTACCTGCAGGGACCAGATTTTTACCTTTATCAAAATCCATGGATTTACATTACCTAGGGATATGGCAAAAGGTATTTCATGGAGGTTTTATTTGGCGGTGCAGGAAAAAAGAGTTGCTTTTTTAAAAAAATAAAAACATTTTAATAAATTTTAATATTTTTTTAAAAATTAAAATGTTTTTTAAAAAAAAAATAAAAAAGGAGGAAAGGAGAAAAATAGCTTTTGCTGGTTTGAATTGATCTGAGAAATGATGCTGCCCATTTCATATGAAAAGAAAACCTTCCTTGCAGTCTTCATACAAAGAGTGAGGGTGCATGTCAAGGGGTCCTGGTTGCCATCCCAGTCCCCCAAACAGCTGTGCCAAGGCAATAAATGTCTCCTGATGCCACCTACAGCATTCCTGCTGTTCGGGCGAGTACAGCCTCCAAACTGGGATATGGGATATGCTCCTTGGTGCTAACCTATCACACTTACACCCAAACCATGAGAGGTTTTTTATGTATTCTCATTATGTGAAACAGGAGAGGCCAGAGGATAATTTTGTCCTGATCCTTTCTTTCTAAACTGCTCAAAACTAAAGAAGTAAAGTTTTCAGTGCAGGGGATTTTTTTTTCCCCCTGAAATTTTCAGGTCTTTACAAAAGTTTGGACTATCCTTTTCCATATGTATTTTTGCAGTAAGAGAGCAAAGAAAAGCTTATGAGTTGGTTGGAAAGTATATAAAGCAAACAGTGTCATATAATGGAAACTGTTCCCAAGAGCATTTGTGATTTCAGCAAGTACAGGGCACTGGGAGTTAACCACTCTGTTATGTGGTTTGTCTTCTCCAGCATTAATTTTTGAAAAAGTCTATCATTTACGCACTTGCAATCCAAACAAAAGAACAAATTAAAAGAACTAAGCACACAAACCATGCTGGGCAACAGAGTGTCACAGCCAAACGTTGCCAGTAATCTATTATTCACATTGTATTATACGAACTGACCCAGAATTAACTATGGCTGCCCTCTCCTGGAAAACTCTCTAAAGCAAATGAAGTTCTCTCTCATCCGTTTCCACTAATGGCATTAGCATGCTTAGTGGCAAGACCACAGCAGAACATGACAACTGGATAAACAGCTACAAGGAAGCATTAACGAGTGACAACAGAATTGAACTGTTTTTTCCCCTAAAGGTCCTGAATAGATATTACAGGGCCCCTCGTAAACCAGAGTGTACAACTGAGCTCACTCAGAGAATACAAACCGTGTGGTTCCTGGCCGAATGTTTCAGAATGGGTGTCAAACGGCAGGGTGGGAGTAAGAAGAAAACAACTTGCAGTCACTCCCTGGAAGATCTTTGCATTGAGAGATCTGACCGTGAGCTTTAGGAAACTTCAGCTGGGAATCTCATCTCCCTTCAGGCTCACGGATCGGACACTTGCTACACGAGCCCATGCAGGGTCCCCAGGAGGGGACTCGGTGCTGGCACCAGACTCAGCAGACCACAATGCAAGAGCCTGCTGGTATGTGTTTGTGCACCTCCAGGGAGCACTTACTCACTCTTCAAATAAAGACAGTATTCCCAGATGATCTGAGAACGAATGAGGATGGGGCAAGGAGGAGGTAGCCACCTGTACTACATGCATGGGGAGAAGCAGAGGACATCCAGCCTGACCTGGCATTGGTGATTTAAAGAAGAGATACTTTTAAGGAAGGGAAAAGGTGCATCCAGTCTTCATAGATGTATAGTCAACAACATGTCCTGACCCATAGCCTCAGATGTTATTGCCGGAATACAGTACCAGTGCATGTGCCTATATAATCCTGTCCATAGCTATATAATCGTCCATTATATACCATTGATAGGCCTTTTCTCTGAAGACATTTCTTGCTTGAGCCTACTCACTAAGAATCTCTTAAAATCCTCTCTTGAGAAATGACAGACAGCATAAGACAGTGATTTGGGAAGCTCACTGGCCAAATCCGAGTTATTGCTTCTTCCATAAGGGTATCACTAAGTTGTATGTAGTGATAAGAGCACATAGTTACATTCTAATATTGTAGAAACATGATGAGATTTCATGAGATTTAGATTCCAAATTGATCAATAGAATATCCCTGATAAAAAGAAAAAAAATCAGAGGTGAAAAATTACTTTTTTTACAAGAGGTTTGACTTTGAAAAGGTTCTAAAAATGGCATCAGTCTTAAACATATATCAGAGTAGGATGATCTGTTAAAGTGAAGCATCTCACTGAAAATTATGAAAAGCATCTGAAATCTATAAAGTTAAATTTGAGCATTTTAGAAGCTCAGGAGTAAATATCTACAGATGTAGAACTTTGCTACCTTTTCTGTACTGTTTTCCTCTCTCTCCTCATTGTTCTCGACCATTTCTAAACATTTCTCATATTTGCCTCTGACAGCAACTACGGCATACCAGGCACCGTGTGAAAACAGGCAAAACCTCTGTCCTTAAATAATCACGTTGTCACGTAATGACCAGTGAAATCTCCATGTATGCAAAGAGCCCTTTCAGATGCCACATTCAATTTGCCTCAGTGAAAAGTAGCTGCAAGAGAAAACAGATGCTCCACAAAGAGTTTGCCAGCTGTTGAAGTGATATGCAACGTTAAGCACACTGAACTCCAACCATTCAACCTTTCAGAATAAAGGGAACTCACTCCCCATCCTAAAAACACTGAGCCAAGATCTTTGTTACTGTAAAATGCAATGAAGTAATGCTACTCTTAAGTTTCTCACACAAGTACAAAAGCAACAAAGCCACAAAACAAAACACCGAAAAATTACAGAAAAATACTGGAGAATTGTCTGGGACAGGGAAGATCAATTCCAGTTTTCTTTAATCACCTGAATCATACAAAACCCAGCTGTAGCATCCATCCTATTGGTTTCCCCATTTTATTTGCAGCTAGGCTCCATTTTTACATTCCAGAGCATGGCAACCTCAAGTTAAAAATGCTTTTTAAGAGCAAAGGTCCATTTCCTCTGACACTTCTTTAAGATCTAATGTAGATGAAAATCACTATCGTCTCTAAAAAGTAGGATGAAAAATCCAGTACAATTGTTAATTGCTTGGAAATCAGGCAAGTTTGACCTACTCTTACTTCATTTAAGTTTTTGTCTAAGAAAAGAAACCAGTATCTGTCACAGTGTGCTGACATTTGTTACTAACAACTATGTGAAAATCAACTTTTTGAAGGGTGACACTAGCCAGAAGTGAATATTCTCTCACATCAAAGAACAACTACCAGTAAAGACCAACAGGACATCTACTGGCACTTACCAGTTTTATTTATTTTGTAACATCTCAAAGTCATTCAGCAGAATGGACTGCTGTCTCTACCATCCCAAAGCACCTCATTAAATGAGTGAGTTAATCAAGTATAATCTGCTAATGAGAAAACATGATTAAAAAAGTTTAGAGAAGTGTGAACGAGGAAAAAAATCAACAGGGCAGTCAACTTCTTTCCAACCTAGGAACATGACTGTGGTTCATAAAATGCAAGCTGCAGTCTGGTTAACAAAATACATACTGTAGTTATGTCTTCTGTGAGTAAACAGTAATTAACCTCCTCAAAAGTTCATGGAGATACATTCTGATAGGGGTCCATGGAGGTAATTTCTGTCCTGCCTACAGTTTGATCGTCTAGAAAGGAAGGGTCTTCCAGCCTTACAACGCAGAAGTTACTACAAACACATGGCTACACACCCTGCATGGCTTTGGCATCTGGGCCTCCTGCTTTTCTTTATATTTGTTATTTGTACCCTGCTGAACTCATGATATGTATAATTATCTATTTACACATCCACTAGGTTTATCGAGAAATACATGTAATCACTCATTCCTGGTATCAGGTTCACAGATAGATACCTAATCGATTAACTGTTATGTGCTAGTAGCTATCTATGCATACAGCTACACTGTACGCTATTTACCATGATGGGTTCCTCTGCCCATTGCCCCACCTATTTGAGAGCTGCTGTAGCATCTCAAATCTTGGATGTTTTCATATATCCATTGTCCATCCCTGTTTACGGCTCACTAGGTACAGAATTTTCTTCCAATTTATGCTTGTCCAGAAGGGCTCCATCCCATGCCAAATAACAGCTTTTTCTACGCCTAGAAGTCTAGTTATATCTGCAGAATTTCTACTTGACCCTGAGATGGAAAAAAAGGCTGCATTTGCTCAGTCAGCCTTTCCCCTGCAAATACAGCAGCATTTCACACACATCTTTTCTCATGCATTGTGAATCCATGGAATCAATAACCGCAACAAGAAATCTAAATATTGGAAAGAAATCATGGTAAAATCACTTTGGGCAATCCATCTGACATCAGCACAAGGTTCATTTTCTTGCAGTCCTTTACTTACACAAACCTTTAATCTCTGGTCTGACCTGCCTGTCCATAACACTGAGCAACAATTTACCTTACCTAGACTTACCATCCTATCAAAACAGTGCTAAATACTTGAATCCTGTACGAGAATATGCATTTTCTGGGGACTCTTGGATCATTTGCAGGCACGGCTCTTATTGCTTGGCCATAGGGTGATTTGCCAGCAAAGCCAGCAAATGTCATTTCCATGACTGCCCACTTGCTGAGCCCTGGGTAGAATAAAAATATGGCACAGACTGTATGTCCTGAGACTTGGAATGCGACCTGCCGTCTTTGGCTCTGACAGCTGAGCAATTTCTGCAGGGCAGTCATATGAATGGCCTTTCTGTTGAGATTTCCAAAGGAGCACAATACAGCTGTTAATTAATAAAATAGCTTGCTTTTCTGCACATTGTTTATACTAATAAGCAGAGCTGCTACTATGATCGTTGCTTTTCAAGTTACCATACTGCCTTCCAGAAACAGACCTGCGGCAATGAAGATCACAGACACACTAAAAAATGAGTCCTAATACTTCTGAAGTAGTTCTTACTCAAAAAGATCACTCCAGTTAAGGGAAGGGAAAAATTTCTTTCTTCTCCAAAGACTAAAAATTTGTTTACTTGTCTGGTTGGTTTCTCTTACATTTCTCTCCTTTATCTTCACTACATCACTGTCACAGGTCTGTTAAACAGGCAGCACCCAAACGGATGCCTCAGAAATCATTCCCTACTTAAAGCTGGTATCACAACACACCAAGAATCAGTGATCACTACACATTAGACCGTTAATGGTCTCCAAGAAAACGACTCAAACCAGCTTAACTCAAGTGGCAAAAGAGCCTGGATTTATTTCCTGGGCCCCCATTTTGCTCATACTACAGTTTCTTTGGATCCTGCCCCTGCCTGCCTACTCTCCACTACAAAAAAAAAGTCACAGCTGCTACTTCTGATGGTCCTTACAGATGTGTTCCCATCTCCATCCATGGCCACAGCCTTATTCTCCGTCACACTCTGCCCTGTCACCAAGGTTGGTCTCAAATGCTCTTTTCAGCCTTCTCCTAAAATGCCAGCTACACACGTGATGGCCTCTCTACATGAGACCACTAGGTAGCAAAATGACCTTGCTCCTCACAGCGCTTCCAGGACACCACTTTTGGGGACACTACTAGAAGATAATGGCTTGGAAGGTGGCCAGAAGAAATGACCACTATTTCTTTTTCCTGCCATTGCACGTAGGCAGAGTCTTACCCAACCTTCTCTCCCCAGGCTCGCAGAGAGAGCATTTTGCTCGCTTGTTGCATCTGCCTCGACTTCAGTGGGGCAGCAGAGATTTCTGCACGTGTAGTCAGATGTTGATTCAGCATCACAGGTGCTCAGATCCCACCACATACAGGTGCTACCACATCACACTTTCATCATCGTAACACAAGTTCCCACTGAGAATCAAAGGCACATTTCTCATAGTAACTCTCAAAATTCACTTTTATCGTATCATTGAGGCCCTCATAGCCATTCAAGGAAGAGATCTCTTGCTCTGCGTTCTGCATTTTTTTGTCTCAACAATTTTATTAACAATGAAATTAATGAAAACAATGAGCCTTATTAGTTCTTTGGGTAGCAAGGCAGAGAGCAGTCATAGTGCTCCTTGCCCCAGCAGGGGAGAGATGGAGAAAAATCAAAGCTCTGGTGGCTTCTGGGCTCCATTGGAAAAAAGCTACAGATGTCTTTTGCAGTACAGCTTTCTCAGGTTATCGTAAATACAAATACAGCATACCTTCTTCTCTGTAAATTCTCTCCAGTCCCACTGAAGGAGCTGGATAAAGCAAAAGACAAGAAATAGCCAAAATTTAGATTGAAAAGAGAGCTAATCTCCAACTGTAAGTAAGTCTATGATTGCTCCACATATACCAATTCTTCTAATTTATCCAGTGTAGTTGCAACTTCAAAATGATGAGACTTTCACCATATTCTGTAAGAAATACCTCCACGATTCAGCAGTTCTTACTGTCAAGGCTCCTTAAGTTTCAGCCTGAATGTTTCCATCTTCATTTTATTCCATTAGTCTTAGTTATAGCCTATATTGCAGCCTCAAAATAATTCCACTCCTACATATCCTTCCAGTATTTCTAGCCTTCACTACCCTCTGGCATAGGAAGACATTAGAAAAATAACTAGAATAAATTAAAATTGTCAGAAAAACCAATGAATGCCAGATAATGTAAAAATAAATACAATTAGAGCAGTTAAAAATGGAGAAGGCCTATTAGATTACTGAATGCATCTCTGAATACAGGATGTCTTAAATTAATCTGATGTTAAATGTGATCTAAGCCAAAAGGTCAAGAAGAATCTTGCGTGTCTTCTTTAATTTAGAATTTCTTGGCCTTTATATAGTATGTCTCAAATTGCTAATACAGCAGCACCTGAAAGTGTGTTAATTTATTTCCCCAAAACTGAGTAATTTTTTTTTTTTTTTTTTTAAGAAAATGATGTGCATTGTCTTACAGCAAACTTATCCCCAATGTGAAGATCTTGGACAGGACTTAACTAAAGTTACCTGTCAAGCCTGTGCCTTCTGCAAACTGAGTGGAAAAGGAAATATCACTGTGCCTGCCTGCTGTCAGGTAGAACTGCTGCAGCCAACGTATTTGAACTGCAGTTTCAACAAACACACATGGGAATGCAGTACTGGAAGAATATTTGATTGTGTTTGTTTACCAACAGTTTTGATGCCAAGCAGCTTTGCCTGGCGAAAAAAAGAAAAATGATGGAATTTGATTTTTAATAATACCGCAACTCTGATAGGAACTGTGTTACAAGAAATACCATTTCAGGATATCAGAAGACAGATGGTCTAAATGAAACAGCAATACATCAAAATCTCGAATCTGTAAGTCTTGTGAAAGTTATTTTAAAGGGAACATAAACTTAAACACATAAACACATGTTCCAAAAGTCTGACCATGTAGCATGACTCTGACCACCAGCAGCCCCAGTTCAGTTAGGTTTTTTTTTTAGTTTTTTTTCTGATTATACCTGAATTAGTTCAAGATACAAGTAATCTCATTTTTTCAGCAGAGGACCCTCAAAGAAGAACAGTAAAGTTGCTCTTAAAATCTTAAACCAGTAAACCACAGTTAGTCTCCAAAATATCTAATAGGCTTCAGCCTCTTACCGTCTGTATTTAGTTTTAAACATTTCTTGACCGAAGAGCTGCTTTGAAATATCAGAGGTCTCAGTCTAGAATGATCCCTGTTTCTTTGAATGATCTTGATACGCAAATCTAGATCTAAGGAAGCACCTTCTTTGTAACCAAACTCTTCATTGTTGGCTCAATTAAAAATAGACTCAAGAGCAAGTCAGGCTCCTTAGCAACTTAAACAAATGGGAAAACCCACAGTCATGGCTAACCACTAGAGGAAAACCAAGGTGTCTTGTCTCTTTGGCAAATTTCCTTCCTTTATTTTACTACCAGCCTCTTATATGAGAGACATTTGCTGACATACGTCAATGATTTCAGTAAGGATACTCCCATTCTGCTCACAAGGCACAGAGGAACTATGGCTGAGTTCAGGTCTTCCCATTTGCCTTGTTCCTGGAAAACCTGAGGCATGGTGGGCTTCTAGTGCCAGGTTGGACCTTCCATCCTCCCTTTTGTATAAGCAGCACATAAGAAGACATTTCAGATTCATTTCTAAATATTCAAAGTGTGTAATGTAAAAACTTCACCTATCCTGACAGATTACAGGACATCGCACATCTAAACCACCTGACAGTATCAACAGTCAAGGAAAAAATCATTATGCTTTCCTTTATGTTTCTTTAGCACCTGGTTTAAGATGGTCATTGCTTTGGCGTCTTGCTTTTAAGACAGCATGGATAGCTAGCACTTGAATAACAATACTCTGGTTTTTAAAGATAAAACTAGGGTCTACAGCAACAATGATGATGGCTTTTACTTGGAGACTGCAATGTAAGAGGTCCGACGGATTTTGAAAAAGAAAAATCCTTATAATCATGATGATAAAAGTCTACAGTGTCCAGAATATCTTTAAAAAAAAGTTCTTTTTTTCAAGATGTGCCTGGCAGATTGTCGCAGGAAGCATATGCCCTGAACATGCATTCAAATACTCATCAATCTTTGGAAAGTCAAAGGGATCAAGTCAGATTTTCTGAATTTTAATGCAGGGCCAATTATTTTTGCAACCAACCTTTAAAACAGGACTGACAGGCATAATTTTGATATCATTTTCACTCTTTCTATTCTGATTTTACAAACAGTATCCTGAGTCATGGGCTGTGTTTAAGAAGCTGTGTTCGCTTTGCCACACACTGCAGGAAAACATCCTCATTTTTTTTGTCAGTGCAAGTTAACTGATTGTTATCTTTGTATCAAGGTGAGAACTTAAAAAGTCTCAAATACACATACGATCTGTCAGACTTTGGAAAGAATCTAACTGGCAAAACCAGATGGGAATGGCAAAGAGACCACAAAACACTGGGAAGAATCCAGCCACAAGCCTGTTTTATGGCAATATATTTCAGAATCTTGCAAATACTTATCTTTTTTGCTGGACAGACAGGTTGAATCAGGTTTTGTATTTTTTTAAAAAAAATATTTAAGTGAATTCTATCTGCAGAAAGGAAAAAAGAAAAAAAGCCCTGGTAATACGCAGAAACTCTGCCATCCTATATATCACAGTGGTTTCTGTCTGTGAGAAGTACCGTGTTGTTTGAAATTATTCCTAATCTTTCTTAAGAAAGAAAGATGACTGAATCACATTGCCAACACACCAAAGCAGAACTGTGCTGCTGATACACGTCTCTTTGTGCAGCATGCAACAGCTTTCCTCCGTTGTTAATATTGTATACACAGCCTTGGCAGGCTGAAATTGTGGTGAACAGAATGAATCCACTAAGCCCTGGAAATGACAGCAATGTTTTCTATCACCTGCTGGATAAAGAAAAGGTTACTTTCCTTCGGTGTCCTTCAGTAGCATTTTGTATTATTAAATGTTAGACCACAAGGACTGACAGGAGAGAAGCAGATGGTACCTGCCTTTCTCCTAACTTTTTGCCTGTTTTCCAGGGGATGGTTGCCTTTTCATCCTCCTCCTTGGCAAAGTAACGAGCTGAGTTTTGCTTGCCTGGGGCTCAGGCTTCAGAGTAATTTTTAGGTGTTACATGAAGGCACTAAGTAGCTCATCAAATGAAGGGTTTAATAACTAGCATGAACAGGGTACCTAACTATCACTCCAGACTTAGAAAGCCAGCCTTTGGTTTTTTACCATCATAGCAGAAAAGCATAATCTGGTATAATTATTATTATTACTAAACACAGCTGTTAACATAAACCTAAATTATCTTCTTTTCCTGACTAACCTAGGGCTTGCTTTTCTCCAGCATTTTACCTGGCGACACATAAACACCGCCAAACACTTTATGGTCCTGTTTTAAGTAGTATTTTTAATTTTTAACCCCTTCTTTTAAGGATTAAGTGCACTTGTAGCCCTGTAAAGTAGAAAGCTGAATAAGAGTAACAAATCAAGCTGCATGGGGTCTGAGCGTCATGCAATGGGGAGAGCTCAAGGAAACCTTGTGCTGCAGAAAGGTGCCCCCTTCCCCCATAATGCCCAGGCACTGGGTTGCTGCAGGTTTTACATGGAAGACGTGAATCCATCACACTTTCACATGGAAGACATGAAGCTGATCAGCTGCAACTGTTTTCAAGAATCTACACATAAACGCACAATTTTCAAGGGAAACATGGGTGATAGATCATCTTTGGTCTACCTCAGCTTCGAGCTGGATGAAGAAAGTTTCACCCTCCCTCCTAATCTGCTTTGTAATGATGCTTGCAAAGAACTATTTATTCTTGCTCCAGCGGCCAGTGACAAAATAGCACAGGGAACACACAGCAGCAGCCAAAGGGAGGAGATCACAGCCCCCCAACAGGCAGCCTGTGGGTTTATCTCTGGGTAAGCGTCCCGTTCCTATCTCCAGAAAAAAGTCCTGTTCCCCTCCATTAAACAAAAAGGTGGAAAGGAGGTACTTTAAACACAAACAGCAGGACAAGCAGAATATTCCACCAACACCACCATGTTAGACAAAGGGCACTCTTCCCATTTTTCCCATCGCTTCTGACATTTGCCATGAACATTAACCCTGTCAGAGGAACACCCTCACTGTAAGTGCTTTCCAAACCTGACCACCCTGTTGTTCATTTTGACTAATAAAAATGAAAGCAAGCAGCACACGGGCTGTATCCAGACATTCTATACTGCTCACAAATTCCCCCGAATTAACATCTCATCTATAGCGCAATGGTCTAGAATTTTACAGCCCTCTAGCAGCGAAACAAGGCACTATTTAGAACATTTTGTAAAGTTATCTTTCATCAAAATAATGGTACGTTTGCCAATGGGTTTTCAGTCCCTAGATAAGTTTTATCCATCTGCCCCAAAACCCTACCTAAGTCTTCAGTTTTTTTAGCTGATCCTCACCTACACAGAAGTATAAAAAACTCCAGTTTGCTGCTGGCAAAATGATGAGACACAACTGAGTAGATTTCCAAACTATGGCAAATTTCAAGAAAGGGGGGGGGGGGGGGACGGGGACGGGACACACGACACGAGAATCCCATTACTTTCTCCGTGGTGTGCTTCAAGAGCCACAGGGAGAAACTGGGGTTGCACAAGCACGGGCTGTACAACTCAATTACCGACATCAGAAGGCAACTCACATCCTCAGACAGCATCTCTGAGGTTTCGCCATGAATGCCACCTGATCTAATTAGGAAACACTCAGCATCTCTGTGGCAATTACTGAAGGAAATAATTATGACGTGACCGCTGTCTTCTTTCAGATGGAAAAGCAGCAGAAAATGCCAGGAAATGGAAGTTGGATGGGAGTTAATAAACCAGCCTGTGGCAAGAGTGGAGAGAAACGCTGGTTCCATGAGAAGGTACAACTCTCCCAACTGGAAAACGAGGAACAACCAGCACATTGCAAGCCAAGGACCAACAGAAAAACAGTCCATTTAGTCATAAATGAGCCATAGACTTACCATCATAAAGCACAGCTTATGCTTGCAGACAGCTGCCTATCACAGTTTATTATAGGAAAAAAGCCTTTAATGGGTGCCACAGTTACAGTTCGTGGCTGCACTACTGTCACACATTTGCCCTCAAGAGACACCAGGTGACAACGTGTTAACAATCCTACACCTATTAATGTTATGAATTAAATTTCTTTCAACACAGGAAGCAATTTTAATTATCAAAAATACTTTGAAGTTCCCACAGGAGTTAGTCTGGTGGTTACAACAGGGAACTGGAAAGCAACACTCTTAATTGCAGCCCAAACCTTAATCGCTGATTTGCTGCAAGAATTTAATCATGCAGCTTAACTGCCCTGCCTCAGTTTACTGATGTGTATAATATTAACAAGAGGCTCTGGAGTAATCAAAACATGGCAGACACTTTGCAACACAATGAAGATGATCAGTATGGTACTTACGCAACACAGAGGTGCGAGTCTTAATTAATGTTTATAAAGTGCCTGAAGAACTTGAGAGAGCTGGCACCGAGGGAATACAAAGTATCATTACATTTATTTCGCAAAGAGGTATGAATATGTAATTATAATTTTATTACCCACGCAGATTTATATGGAGGGTTTGAGCACAAAAGAAATTAAACTTTTTGACACTTTCTCTGCAGCGCAGGTTCATTATCGGGGCAGTGTATCAAATGTAAGGGATTTAATAACTCACTTCACTCTTAAGATCAACTACAGAATCACACCCAAATCTTCGCTATCTTCAAGCAATGTATAAGTAAAAAGCTGCGTGTGACAAAAGCGTTTAAAAAGTTAGGCTTCTTATGTGGATGTTATAGCATCGCACAATCTGAATACTTTCAGAGCATTCATTTACTGTATGCTGTAATTTCCCCTGTATTTTGATTATCTTGACATTTTCTAATCATGAGAGTTATAAATTTTAAAATTATATGGCAGGCTTCATAGGCTGCAGATTCACACCCCAAATGAAGTTACTTTTTTTATTAAATGTTAAATCGCTTTTGTCCAAAAGGAGAATTGTATTTTGGCCAATTTTTGCTTTTTGAATGCTGCCACAGATTTTTTCTGGTAATGCAGCGGTCTGAGTGACAGCACAGCACAGATTTTTCTTTTCAAAAATCCTGGATAAATATTGACCGAAGATGCCAGTTCTGCCTTTCACCACTGAGGTGAATTAGTTTGGGCACAAACTACAGCAGGGTTTTTTTCCATATAGCGTCCAGTGTGACTCAAAAGTTTCTAAGCTGAGCTTAGAATTTGCACAGATTTTCTGTCTGAGCAGCTCTAGCATTCTCAGGCATTATAGCCAGGGTCTGAAATTTGGCTGGGGAGGTACAGTTACCTCCATGTTAAGCATGATGCTTTTCCTGCTCAACCCAAATTCCTGTAAATTACTAGCTTTGTAAAACAACGGATTCTGTATTCGTAGTCAAAGACTTTTTATCCAGACACCCTCTATGTTCTCTTTACTGAGCAGTCCCATTTCCAGCACCACAAGATAGGGAAGGTTTCCCTCCGAAGTTCCATGTGCAGTCCAAACCCTTCACTCCTATCAGATACACTCTTTACTAATAATCAACAGCCAGAAGGAGCGGTGTCGTTCCTAACTCACCACCTAGCAGCATTACGTTCAACGCTGTTACTTCCATAAACAAGGTAAGGGGTATATTTTTCAATCCAGCTTTCCCTAATTCTGAAACTTCAACATGCAAGTTTTGACGGTCTTTTGATCATTGTGTCCTTTCTTCAACTGCAAAAATAACATTTGCCAGAATAACTCGAGCAATTGGCTAATGAGATCTGTCCAACCCAAGACAAGACAAACTGACACCAACGCTTCCAGGTTTTACAAAGGACATGTTTACAAACACTTTCCAGCCATTATATCTCATCTCTAATAGCTCTGAACTGATGTATGAGGCAACTCTACAACTCCTTTGCTTTCAGGCAGATTTATGGCACAACTGAAAGCAATTAATTAGCATGACCAGACTACACATCTCCTAACCTTCAGTCTCTTTCAGAAACTATTTGACTAATAACAACATCAGTCTATAATACAGTTTCAGTTGTAAATTTTAAATTTTTATTTTAACTTTTGAAGTGAGAAAGCTTTCTTTATAGGTACCATTTGAAATAAGTTCTTTCTTTTTTCATAATTATTTCATTGCTTAATAATTAGACATAAAGCATTAAAAAAAGAAAATGTTACTGCATGCCCTGGCAAAGAAACACCCCAATGTGTGACTTCAGGCCTCTGTCCTCGATCCACAACTCATGCGTTGGGCAACTGTGTATAGGACTTCTCTGTTTTGACAGATATAATCTAAAGATGAAAACATATTCCAGGGCAGAAGGGTTTTGGCTTTGAAACCACTAACATCACAGGGAGGAATGTGACCACTATTAGCCCTAGTAGCGTGATATAAAGTTGGATTTGAAGCTCATTTTAACTCTCAGAAGGGAAAGGTGCATTTGTGTACACTGAAGTCTTACTCTCTGCCAAAATGGAAAATAAAGAAGGTGCAGATGTCAGGTGGATAACCAGGAATGAGATCTTCAACCATTACTCAGAAGGCAACACTTAGCAAATCTGCACTGAATACTAAGGGAGAGCTTAAGCTAAGATTAACACACTGATTTCAATGCTGAGAGTCACACAGACCCTTTCGGCAAACACATCTGAAATATTCTTCCTTAGCCATCTTTTTCAACAGAACCCAGGCTTAGTCAGGTTGACCTACAACACCTCCAGAAAGTCAATGTACTGAGAAATGTATTACTTCTACCCATCCATACATCTCCCCAAGGATCTTCTCAGAAAAAGAGGTCGCATTGCAAAGTCTTCTTTGTTTGTGGAGCTCATTTGTCCTGCATACATTTAAAGTGACCAAACTCTTTGTTTAGACACACACACAGTTTCTCTCAAAATACGGCTATCTCAGAAAACAAACAGCAAGGTGGGAAAAGAAAACAGGTTGTCACTGCTGTCTCTGCAGCAGCACTGCTCTGAATGAATTCCCTAAAATACTTAACCCACAGATAAAAGCTCTGATGGCAACATCATCACCCAAGACCTTCACAGAGACCAATATGTGATGACCAAATGGCTATAAACACAAAGAACTCAAAGTTAGATTGCTTTACAGTAATCCAATCACATCACTCTGTACTATAATACAACGCCTTGGAGAAATAAAAGAAGAAACAGACTATTTTTCATTATTTTATGGTAGATGCTATAGTGTCCTAGTAACAGAACCGTATCCTTAAACTAACTGCAAAGCTTACAGTGCTGAAGCCTCTCAAAGCTACTGCAACTATACATGTTTTATAGCACAGCAGAAATAACCTCCTCATTTTAAATTCTGTAAGAAGGGGAAGGTGGTTTAGAAATACATCCATTTATGTATTCATTTCTATTCTTGGCAATTTAACAAGCTCTACGCAGTGAAAAGAGGATCGTGGGTAATAGAAGAAATATCCTCTTATACGTATGAACCACCAGCAACATAAAGCATAAAAACATGCACCAGGCACCAACTCTAGTTTATTTGGATTCTGTAGGTCTCAGTATTACAGCCATAATGCTTCATGCTGACTTTGGATATACGTGCATGTGTCCTCTTCTAAATTCTAAAAGAAGCCTTTGAGGTAGTTTGCTGTGCAATAACAGCAAGGATCCATACCTTTCATGGCTTGGTTCTCCAGTCAGACTGAAAAAGCTTTATGAAGGAAGGAAGTACCATTAGCCCTACTTAATAACGAGAAACAGGCACAGAGGGGTGAAACACCTTGCTTACAATTACACTGTACGCCAAAGATATAGGTGGGAATAGGACCCCCAAACTCCACAGCTCTGTCCACTGTGATGCACTTTAGTAACAAATTCCTTTGAACACACCTAAGAAAAAACTGTTTCCAAACTTCACAAAAGCGAAAGAACAACTTTACTTGCAGCTGGGCAAAAGAACCCTACTCAGTTTTCTGTAGAAGAATGTCACTTTCTAAGGTTTGTTTTCTTTCTTTCATAGTTTATTCCCTTTCAGCAGAGCAACCAACAGACTCATCACTCCTTCAAAGCTGCTTTCTTTTTCCCACACTGGCATTAGCTAGATAGATAATTCTTCTCTCCCCTTCAATAGGGAAGGGTGAATTGTACTAGAGCTGTTTGGCATAGGTTTAGGATACTATTTGCTATGTCTCTGTAAATAGCTGCAGTTCAATAGAGTTTCTATTTTTATATCTATACTTTCAAAACAACACAGTAATAAATAATAATGGATTTTCTAGGAATCAAGCAAGTGGAGACAAGGAAACACTGTCCTGTGCAAAACAGACTTCATGGCATGAGGCTGACAAGAAGAAAAAGAGAAAGAGATGAAAACCTGACATCAACATGAAGAGGAGGAACAGAGAGGGTGCAAGAGTGGAGACCCTGACATGATCTTGCAAATGAAGGCCAAAGGGGATGGTACAGAGACTAGAGGGGAAAAGGAAGTGGTAAGTCTCTGTCAGTGACAGAGTAGTGGAAGAATGAAAAACAAGCAAGCAAGAAGACAACCTTGCTGGTCTTTGCATCAACATTGGCTAGATCTTGCCATTGGAGAAAGAAGTGGTAGGAGGGGCCTGTAGGCACGAGTTTACACACAAGCAATATGCACTACATACAAGCGGAGGGAACAGACCAGGCATGCCAGTCAGACAATAGCTACAGTTTTGCTGCAAACTGGCAGCATGCTAACAGCGCCGGCCAAAGCTATGATACACAATTTCATATTACTTCATTGCTAGTGATCCTGAGCCCCAGAGGCAGAACATGGGAATGGGCCTCCTCGTTTGGCACTGCAGAAAAGAACTGATCCTATTTATATGTAAGGCAGCTCTGAAGCACTTGGCAACCACTTTTTTTAATTACAGCTGCTCTGGTCAAGTCTTTGGCCATCTAATCTACCACTTAACATGCTCCTGACTGACTGCAGGTAAGTTGGATGAATTCCTGGGTCTAAAGAAATTTTGTTACCAGGGCTGTCTTCAGTGCAAAACATGCCTTTCTTCAGTTAGTACTATGTTTAGTGTGTGATACTGACTTTCCCTTTGTTACGGTGTCTGATTTAAACAAACAGCTTCCTTTCCTGCATTCCTTGAATGGTCTCTAAACCATTCCTGTAGGTGCTAAACTTGCTTTTCTTAAACTATGTTTAATTACATACAACATATGAATTACTGGAATTGAGCACTTAGCAAATGACCTGTATTGAATATAATTTTTTATTGAAATACATGAATTTGTTATTCATTTTATACTGTTCTTTTCAGAAGAGATGTTGCTTTAACAGTAACACCAGCTATTCTCTGACAATGAACCTGTGAAATCTTTTCTCCAGCTTGAGCTGAAATCCAGATGTTTACCATTCAGCATCTGCCTGGTCATTCTCTTTTTGCTTTCCTTCCTGCATCCTGCAAGGACATCACATCACTTCATCTCTACAAACTGTACCAAAATCCTGTGGTCTATCCTGCCTTTGGAAGATTTCCAAATCTTTCAGAAAGCAGATTGCAGTGTACCACTAATTGCAGTTAAAAAGAGTAGATTGCTCAAGTAGCTGTTATTTATACATTTGACATTCTTAAACATACACTTCTAATACCTACAGAGTTTCAACAAAGCGTCAGTGAAGACTAAACCTGCACTTAGTTTTTTATCCCTGTAATTTGCAGGTCAGCCTTGTGGTTTCTTTTATTGCCAATAATTAAGCAATTCAAGGTAGAGTATTTCACTCACAAAAATTTACATTGCTCTAAGCAAATATGCTCTGGGAAAGCTGTGCTGCAAACCATTCCCATTTGTTGTCTCTTCCTGTAAATTCCAAGCACACCCCCAGAAAGCAGGTACCTTGCTCCTCACTGCTGTGTGCTGCTTCACTGATGCAAAAGAAAAGAAGGGATGTGGTTTCTCACAGAGCTGAAGAATCACTCAGGCTGATAGGGAACTCTGAGGATCATCTAGTTCAACCCCTGCTCAAAGCAGGGTCAGCCAGAGCAGGCTGCCCAGGGCCACGTCCAGCCAGGTTTGAATAGCCGCAAGGATGGAGAGTCCACAGCCTCCCTCAGCAGCCCACGCCAGTTTTCAGACAGTCATTGCAAGAAAGTTTTCTTATGCTTAAATGGCATTTTCTGAACTTCAACTTGTGCCCATTGCCTCTTTTCCTTTCGCTGAGAAGTCTGTCTCTGTCTCTACATCCTCCGGTCAAATATTTCTACATATGGGTAAGATCCTCTGAGCCTTGTCTTCTCTGGGATGGCTTCTTCCCCTTGTCTGAAGAAGGCCTCATCTCCTTCTCCCTAATCTGGTGGCTTGCGGCAAACACCCTCCACAGCATCACCTTCATTGGTCTGCTCTCTGAGCATGACCCATCAGTGCCCAGCTGGCTCATCACCAAGGCAGACTTCCACGCATTCCCTCTCCACTCTCATGTAAAGTGCAAAACCTGCTGTGGACCTCACTGTCCTCCTCTGTCGTTCCTATGATGCTTTGGCCCCACTTGGTCAGGCAGATCCTGTCTCTTTGTAGCCATCATTGATCCCCGAAGAAGATCCCATAGTTACAGAAGCCAGACTTGTTGACACCAGCTGTGCAACTATTTGCTGACCTACAGGGTCTGTCCACTCCTTCTCTGGCCCCCTCCCGCAAAGGCGAAAACCATCCGGGCCATTTGTCCTCAGCGATGACCGGTGAAACTATGTAGCCACACTTGATACGCTCCAGGTTTCCTTGACGGCATTGTTGGTGCTCAGGGGGAAGCAGATGACAGCCCAATGGCTGGACAGGCCTAATCATCTTGTCTACAACATCCCAGATCTAAGCCACTGGTAAGGAGAAAATGTCCCTAGAGAGCAGGTCAGATTGACAGATGGGGATTTCACCCCACCCCACCCCAGGAAAGAGCAACCCATTACTATCTGCCTGCCTTCTCTGGCTCAAATGCTTCACGGGACAGAGCTCCCAGCCCCCATCCACACCCAGGGAGCTGAAGCTCTTCTGTAGCTGCAGATCTGCAGGTGGAGCAGGAACCTCCTTCCAGAGGCCAAAAGTCACAGGTTTCTGCCTTTGCCATCATGGAAGTCTTCATTTCTGATTTGATAAGCACAGACTGCCAGCACATCCTTCCATACAGCTGTGGGTTCAGGCTTTTGTACCTTCAGGGTCATGGAGAAGAAGGTCCATTTCTTTCTGGACCACTTCTGCACCTGCTGCTGCATCTGGGACCTACTTTTAGGCCAGCAGCTATACAGGCTTCTCCACAGCATCTGCTGAAAGAGTGCTTGATGTTCCCTAACTAGGAGTCAGCTGGAAAAAAAGAAGCTCTAGAAGCGCCTTCTGATCAGGAATAGCTGGCAGAGCTCATCAGAAGCTCCTAGAGCCCGCTGGAAGACAGGCCTCCTGTAGCTCTCCTTTCCCAGCTGCAGCTGGCACCCTGAAAATCCCTTATGAGTTCCCAGGAGTCCTCTCACAGCCCTAGAAGTTCCCAGGAGATACCAAAGGAAAGCACCGAAACTGCTCGTCTGTTGGCTGCCTCTTTCAGCTGTGCTCACCTCATGAGTTCACTACAACCCTGATGACTGCCACGAACCACAGCAGCGTGTGCTCACAGCCCGCTTTTATTTGTGGAAGTACAGAGTACAGCTCTGCGGAGAAACAATACATAAGCTACCAAGCAGAACTTCTTAAGCTGCAATGAGAAAAGAGCTGCTAAACTCTAGCTCATCACTGGCCCAAACAATATAAATCGACATTTCATGGGAAATACTGCAAATCTCTTCATTTACATTATCCACTTTTCTCTGATGCCTTGATTTTCCTGTGTAACCAACAGCTGTTACAAATTTTTATGGGAAAAATAATATATTTTATTATTTTTTATGGGAAATAATATAATGATTTTTTAAAAAATGCAATAGGAGAAATAGCAAAACAATAATAAGTTTGCAAGGTTGAAATTATCTGATGTCCAGCTTTGAAATGCAAACTCACAAACATTAAGGGAGCACTATGGTAAATCAACAAGGCATTACACAAAACTCTGCAAATGAGGTACTGATTTGAAGCAGCACTAGAGAGGAGAGTATCTGAAACTTCTCATGAGATACATAATGCTGGCAGACAGACAACTGATTTCTGTTCTCTAACGCTGACATAAGGTAAGATACTTTCTCATTTGTTTGGAAAGAAAACACTTGAAGTTGTTCTTGTAACAATAGTTCGTTACTCTTCGAGGACTATAGGAAAAAGTAGAGATTGATGCTTTGCAGTGCTTTATTTATACATTTTTGCAGGAATGCAGAAATACTAATTCTCATCCCTCTGTCTTCCCATTTATAAACCAAAAAAATAATTCCAAGGGTACTGGTTGACCACAACTTTTTCTTGTGGTTGACTGAGTCAACATCAGCTTGTTTTGCGAAAAGGAGTCTTAAGGGGGGGACTCTAATCTCCTACCACTACCCCAAGGGGGGTTGTAAAGATTATGGAGGGAAACGCTTCTCAATCATGGGCAAGCGGCCCCAAGCTGGAGGCGCAGACTGGATGTCAGGAAAAGATTCTTCTCTTGCAGAATAGTGCAGTGCTGGAAACGGTCATCCAGGGCAGCCGTCAAATTTCCAGCTGCAGAGGTACTTGAGCCTTGCCCAGGCAAAGCTGACCTAATACAGTTTGGTGCTTTGAGAAGGAGGCAGGACTCCAGCAGCCCCTTCCTTCCAAGGGACATTTCTAGCTTTTATGATATGGGCTTGGTGGTACCTGCAAAGGTTTCTGCCCAGACTGGGCAAACATAATCTGCCAGACATAATCCCAGATGAGGCAGACAGCTGCCTGACCCGGTATTTTAATCCCTGCATTCTGGCTCCCACGTCACATTTATGTCCAAGACCCGATTTGCAAATTCAGCTGAGGACATAGGGCAGCACAGAGCAGATGGAACAGCACGTTATGACCTCAGAGTTGTATTTCTCCTCATGAACTGACTGACTTGAGAAAGCAAGTCACAATGTCAGGCTCTCCAAGATGCTAAAGCAGAAATCAAAGTTAGCATACAAAAACGTCAAGTGAAGGATGTTCTTGTGCTTTGTTGTCAGCCAGTGAGTTCAGTGGGAAACATCTAGCTGCCCATGTTGGGAAGTTGTTGAGGAGAGAACCTGAAAGTCTTACTTAATACTTCACATATTTAATTGGTCTCGTCCACACTTAACAGTAAACACAGCATGTATCCACACAGTGCATGAACTGATGTCTGAAATACCAGCCATTACATACACTGGGTTGAGAAAATGTAATTTTAGCTTGCCTGGAAGAGATTAACTGTCCATTTTACACTCCCAGGCAGGTTGCTGACCCAGTTGGTAAGGAAAAGAAGACAAACAGGACTCCAATGAGGTTTTTGAGCTCTGACTCTGTGTAACATAAGATGTCTTTTACTTACCACCACCTTTCACAAAAAATCCCCAAAACTTCCATGTAAAATCAATGCCAAAAGTCCTTATGGCTTCTTGACAACACCCTCGGGCTTGATAACAACTCAAAACGAGAAAGAGCTTTTTGATTGTCCTTTGTTTCGCTGTTTGACAAGGTTGGCTTTTTCTGCCTGGAAAGTGAGATCAGCTGCACTGTGAATGCCACTCATTTTTTTTTTTTTTTTTTTTGAAAGAAGTTCAGTACTCTTTCTTAATGATGGTCAAGGCTTGGATACACACCATCTGCCCACAGGCTCATTCCAGAGGTAGATCGCTGTTGCCACAAGTCCCTCAGCTGCAGCTGAACATGTTTGAAACTTTCTGATTCACCCCACCCCATTTACACTTGGGAGAATCAGAAGAAGTCTTGTTACATACTTCATTAAAAAACAGGCAGGTATTTTGTGCCTATCTGAAGCAATGTGAGATTGAGAGACTGACAGCATTAATTTTCTTGACCTCGGGGCCCCACTCCAAGAAAAAAAACAACCACTAAACAGATGAGGTTTGCTCGGGGTTTGGCATAAGCTCAGGGACTATCTCAGATAGAGCTACCCAACATCAGGCCAAGTGAATTCCACCCTAAACATTGCTTAATTCTTGGGTAGAGTAATCAACAGTACTTTGCTCATATTCTTTAAGACTCAGAGTATTAGTCAGGCAAAACCCACTGAGCCATTAAAAAAGCCACCCACTGACTGCCAAATTATTTTTTTTTTTCAGTCAAGAGGCTAAAATCATCTTTGGTAGAGATATGCAAGAGAATGGTGTAATACAGGTTTTCTTCTACAATGTTCTTAGCTTTTCCTACACTGCTGAGCTGAAGCATCCTCATTTCTCCCCTTTTCTTTATTCTTAGCCTCCTCTCCTAATTGCACAAGTATTTATTCACCCATTAAACTCATTAGGCATTATTGTACAGAACTCTAAGCACAACATACCAGACAAAGACGGTGTGTGGGGGTGGGACCAAACAAGGAAGAGTGAGCATAACGGACCCACATGGGACAACAAAAATCTGTCTGTAATTATTATTAATGCTAAAATTTTGTAGCACGACAGTGAGTTAAAATAAAAATACAGTGACAACAAGCATGCAAAAGAACCTTGATAACAAGCAACCATATTAAAAAGATAAAGAACAACAGTTAACATGTGATTCCTGATAAATTCGCTTGCCTAAATCACCATTCCAGGTAAACACCACCCTATGTGCAGTTACGTGGCCTTTCCTGCTACAGGCTGCAGTGCTGCCCTGTTCACTGCACTTCTTCTGTTTTAAGGTTCCTCACTGAACACCTAGAATTTTCCCATTGTGCATGACCATAAATCCTTGCTCAAATATGTAGGGGCACTGGAGGAACCACCATTACTTTCTGTTTTCTCCTAACATTTCCCCCTTAAATTTTACCTTAAAGTAAACCAGATTTTCATGTTCTTCCAGTTATTAAATTAGGAAATCAGAGCCAAGCAATATGCACACTTCCATCCTTTTAGGTCCTCAGCTGTTTCAACAGCCTTTTTTAGTTAAACAGTACAAGAACTTACTTCCATTCCTCAATTCAGGGCTCTATTCAGAATAATCTGCTCCCAGTAGCTAACTTAGGTATCATGACTGCTTTTCTCCACTGACAGTACAGCCAGCCGGGTCTGGCAGTGCTAGATTGTAGGTGGCCTGAATCACTGATCACTTTCTCAAATTCAGATGCTAAAGATAGGCTTCTGTAAAAAAACAGTCTGAATATGGCCCCGCATCTCTGCCAGTTTTTCTCCTGTGATTTGTGTTTGCCCAGCTCTGAACCTCTCAAAATCTCATCAAAGATGCTGCAAGAAATGCTCAGCACTCCAGCGTCTCTTTCCTGGAACTTGTACCATAACCGTGTCTCTGCTTCACAATTTCTCTCCCTCCTTATCAGTGCTTCCCTTAATTTGTATTATGTAATCCCTATTTGGAAATTATTTGTAGATCCTGTTTATTTTCTGTTTATTACAGCTTACAGGCTACTGCTTAGAACAGGGCTGGTGTTGCACTAAGTGTCACTGACCACGTAATCCAAGTGCCCTCCAACATGACAAATAGATTCTCTCATTCAAGCCACGATCTCCACTTGCTTAAGACCTTTTTCTCTTTTAGCATGTCTTCAAATTTTCCTGTTTTAGTTGAGTTCACTATTAATTCATCTGCTTTCTATTTACCAGACTTCGCTGCAGTCAGAGCAAATGTAATCCACTGAAAAGACATGAAATTTGGACTGAAATACAAAGGGCTGCGAGAATTTTAGCGCTTGATACTGCCAGCCTTTATTCTAAGAAGTAACCTTTATTTATAAAAAAGGTCACCTTTGAATGAGTAGCAACAATGTTTATTAAGAATTTGTAGGACTGAACCTTACAAATGCAATTTTTTGCAGGTTATTTAGAGAGAAAAAAGACAAACAGCCGATCAGATTTAGACACCTGTTTAAAGGCAACTCTGCAAATTGTCTGGAGACCAAAATAGATTATTAGCAGGAAATAAAGTTTTCTTAATATTGAATCTGATCAGGCCCTACTGAAAAGCAATGGAATTTTGTCCCAGACTTTCATGCAAGAGGGACTTAGCACATTTACTCTGCCAAAGTCCTGGCAGCATATACAAAAGCAAAGCTACAGCAACTGTCAAGGAGAAAGCTCAATTTGGATAAACCTTAAATTTCAATATAAATGCATACACGCTGGAGAAAGAAAGAAACATGGGAAGATACAAATGTCAGATTTGAGTGGCTGAATGCACCAGTGGAAACATTCAGCTTTCTACATGATCCACAAATTACCAAACCTAAGGGAAAGCAAAGAAAACCCATAATATTTAGGTCCAGAAGAGCATGGTTCCATGCAGAAATGTTCACAGGGGAAGAGTTGGTGCTTCTGTTAGTGATGCTATTTTCATTTTAGTGTCTTCAAACAAAAATATCAGAATACTTTACCAACGTCAATTAAGACTCAGAATGCTTCTGGGACACACATCCTTATTACACCCATTTTTACAGACTACAATGACACAGAGTTTGACTCATTAAAGGCCAGAAAATGAGTCAGCAAAGAAAAAGAACCCAAAAGCCTCAATCATCCACCGTCTGTGATAACCACCGAAAAACCTCTCTCTCCTCCGTCATTAGTCAGTCTTGGGAATAAAGTCACTTATCTGAAACATAAAACTATTCCACACTTAATGTTTGCCTTTTTTGTATGTTTGTTTTTCACTATGATTGCCTCCTAACATTTCCCAGCCTTGCACACAGACTGATGCACTTAATTTTGACAGACAGAAAATCCCTCTTAAATCTGCTGCAGTGTTTATACTGGGATGTATAAAAACGACTTTGTGAAACCGAGTCTCAAAATAGAAAAAGAGATTAAAAATATTTTGCACATGAAGACTTCTCTAGGCTATGAGAGAAAGAGAAGAATATTACAAACCTTACCCTCTTTCTCCTGATCGCCTAAAGGGGCCCCTACAGAAGAACTATTATCTTTAATCTTATGCTCTCTTTTCAGCACGTATTTTATTTTCTTCTCTCTGCTAACAATACCCTGGCCTCTTAATAGCTCCTGAGTTCACCTCCTAAAAAGATATTCCAGGATAAGACCGCTCTGTATTAGATTTGCAAAGGTTTAGAAACAGCTTGGATCCTCTCTGTGCTAACAAACACTTAGTGGTAAATGCCTTCTCAAAGAGAGTATTGCAGCAGTGATTTGGTCAGCATATGAGCCAGTTTGCTTAACAAGCATGAACCTCCCCGGCCTGCCAGTATTACCGCAAAATAGAATCATTTCCCTAAATGGTTTCATTAAAGGGACATTGTGAGGCTGAATAGGAGATATTGAATGAAAATGGACAGAGTGAATTTCTAGTCGTGCCAAACCAGTCTGTGGCATCAGTCACAAAGGTTTCACTGAAAAAAAAAAAAATGCCTCTCTTGCTTCATTCGGAGATGAACACATTTGCAATGATTCTGAAAGATTCGCTGCCACAGCCACTGTAGCTATACAGCCCTTATCAGCCACGATCGAGCCAATTTATCAGAAGAACCCAGGATGAGTTATTGTCTGACAACGCCAAGACTTACATTTGCTGTGGAAAATCATAATCATCCTGTTGCTTCAAACACTTCCAGTTGAATTGCCACCCCAACTTATCCATCCCAAACAAAGCCATGAGAGGAATATCAAGAAGGAAGAGTGAGCCATGCAGAGCAACGACAGCCTCTCCTCGAAGGGTCGTCACACCAAGCTGCTTAGAAGGTAACAACAAATTCTGCATTTTAATGAAAACCAGGAAGAGGAGGTCCAGGAGAGCACCGTGTGAGACAGCTGTTGCAATTTTCATTGTACAACGATGGCTGAGCACAAACTGAGCCTCCCATCTTTTGGGATTTTTCAGCTTTCTCTGGAAGGTGGGAGGATTCTCCTGAGGGAATTCCACCTACGCAGTAATTGAACATGGGCCATGGGCACTAGGATTGTTCTTGCTTCTTTTTCTGCCTGCAGCCCACATTTGAATTTCTGGAAGACTGAAACATATACCCCTATTGTCTTCAGGCTGGTAATAGTGCAGCTGAGTGACACTTGGCAGCCTGTGACAAAAAGAGTTGATGATCTATCCTTAATTTCTCATGAATCTATATGTGCATTTCCACACAAGAGAGTGCTTTAGTCAGGTACAATATACTTCTTCCTCAGACCCGTCCCACAAAATAAGTGCTACTACAATATTTTCTGAATCTAAGGCACAATACGGTACTAATATAATCATTCCCAGCAATAGGATTCACGTCCTCAACTGCAGCCATGTAAAAGCTCTCTAAGTACATGGAGATAAATACACTTCCAAAGGTGTCTCTGTTCTACTTAGCTTGGGCAGTTCTTGCAGGATGGAAAGAATTGCCCTGAAACTACTCATTTCACCCCACTGACAGTGGACAGAGCCTGGACTTTCAGGCCATTCAAACTAAGGAGATAAACATCACCTATAGGGTACAGGAGAGATGATTATGCACAAACTCCTACGGTCACAACTTTACAGTAGTTTTCAGTGGGATGCCTTTTTATTGTTATCAAAACTCTGAAGGCGCATTTCTAATGCCAAACCCATTTTCAGATAACACGGGCATAAAACCAGCTGAGAGGCATGTAGGTTGCAAGTGTAGGTGGGGTTTCTGTAATTCATCTTGTTTCACATCCACTGTAAAGATAAATAGCAATGCACAGCGACACTGCTGGTACTTGTTTACCTTGCTGCTGACTTAGGGCTTATTGGTCAAGAGAAATCAATGACATGAAGTTAGACTTCCACATAAGTAGTAATGAATGCAAAAATAAAATAAGGACAAGCAGATCTAAACTTTCAATGGCCTAGGGAAAATGACTAGTTTAGCAAATGTTTGATGTGATGCACAAATTCCTTTAAAAAAAGGGGGGGAAAAAAAAAAAGAAAGAAACAAAGAAAAAGAGCAAGCAAGCAAGAAGAAAGGCTGCCTTACTTCCCTGAACTCTCAGCCACCTTTCCCTCCAGCTTTCTCTATAATACAGAGCCAACATGCATCTCTGTCAAATCAGCCTACGTGGTCACACTGTAAGCTACTGTCCTCCAACCTGGACCCTGAAACAAAACTGAGAGACCAATAAATCATGTTACAAAAGGGAATCTCAAAGACCACATAGTTGGCTCTTTTTCCCCTCGTCTTTTGATTTCCCAGTGTCTTTTCCTTTTTTTTTTTTTTTTTTTTTCCCTGGCCCTACGTGATTGCTTCTTGCAAAGCCATTTGGTAGATCAAAAAAGCTCATACACAAAGACAATTAATCCTCATCATCCTTAGTGTGACTCGTACTAACCAATTAAATTTAAAATAATTTTCTTCATGAGACAGGATTGGATCAAACCCTGAGATTAGAAAGTGACTGAACTTTCCAGAAGGTCACTCACAGTGAGTTTTCCTGATATTAAAGAGTTTCAGTGTACGACCTCAAATATCTATTGATGGAATCCATGCATTCCAAATATTGACTAAACCTTCCAATTACTGTGGTAGGGATGGCTTTTCGGTAGGCTTGATTCTGGTGCTGCTCGCAATAATAATATATGTGTGCAACTTCTTTACATCTGTGTAGTTAATAAACTAACAGAGCCAGGCCATTCATTCACTGTGTCTGCTTATCTGGAGATCAATTTTGATAATAGACTGTGGTCTTAGCAACAGGACAAATGTTTCAAGGTGGATAAAATATGGGAAAAAAACCCCAAACAAACTAACAAGTGGCTACAGCATAGTCGGGGTGGAAGAAGAACCAGTCCTCGCAGAGGATTTTAACTGTCCTAGGCGGGAAACTTTAGCTACAGGGCCTATTCACAAAGTATAGAAAAACAGTACCTTGTGAAAATAAAAACAAATTGGTATATCCGACCAAATGCTTCACTTCTATGCTTAACAGATAATCATCAACACTAAAAATACATCAGAAAAAAGGCACTCTTGATACCTAAAGGTTTCTCACTCTCTCACTTCCATAGAAAACCTTTCAGTGGAGTCTCTGCTGTGATGACAATCCCATGTACAGAGGACTTA
The DNA here is from genome assembly GCF_023634085.1 of Falco cherrug. NCBI lineage: Eukaryota > Metazoa > Chordata > Aves > Falconiformes > Falconidae > Falco > Falco cherrug. The sequence goes on from NC_073699.1 coordinate 5,285,389, forward strand.
AATCTCCAGGGTTTTCAAGACAACAGTCTTAACCAAGACTACATTTCTTACTGCTGTGCAAATCATTGCCACCGTGGCAAAAAAAAAAAAAAAAAAAACCCAACCAAATTTATCTCTGGGCAAATATTCAAAACTTTTTGCTGTAATGTAACTTTTTTTTCCTTATCTGAAATAAGTTGTTCAGAGGCTGGTCAGAGTAGACAGTACCATGTTCCTTACTCCCAGCCCTGCGGTCCCAAATTTTAGATGCAATTACTCCAGTCAGCACTCTGGAAGTGAGAGGATAGTCAGACAGAAAATTTCAGTAAAACAAATTAAAAAGTGGATGATATTTACCAAAAAACAATTTGACAAACATGGTTCCGAGGCAATTTCACACATTGCTCTCCAGGATCCAGGGTTCTCTGTACCATGTTTTATGCAACTGCAGCTGAATGCCTTTTGCTTAGTGTGAAGTGCCCAATTTAGTTCACATGAGTTAGTTTGCCTCCTATATCAATATCTGCCAATGTTTTAGCATAAAAAGAAATGAGGATGTTAGGACTTTTTTTTTTTTTTTCTTTTTTCTTTTTATGGAATCTGGTTGGCTATTGTGAAAATGCTAGGGCAGTTGTTTATATCCATTTTGCATTTAGTCTAAATTAGCCTTTTAGAATTAAAAATACCCTAGATTTCCCCCGTCTATCATTTTCTCCTTTCTGAGCTGATGGAAATTGCAATCAGAACACTGTTAACCTCCAACAAATTAAATATTGGGAGAATATATTAAGCTGAATACAAAAACCAGATAGACTTTAGATGAGTTGTAAAAGGCAAGAAACAAACTGGAATAAAAGATAGTTGGAAGGAAAAGTAAGATTGGTTTGTAAGGCTGAAATCTGATTTAGGCCCCGCACTCACTGGAAAAGACTGCAGGATGTAGGCCTTGCAGTATAACACAAAAAAAGGTAAGACTTAACATCAAAATAATAGTTTCAATTTCAACTTGTGTGGGCACAAGTAAATTTAGAAAATGTTATGCCTTCACAGTGGTAAATTAGTGCACTTTGCCCACACACATCTTTTTTTAAAAAAGTGACAAAGTGATCCAGAACAATATTTCCCTTTTGCAATGGCAAGTCATGGAGCCAGGTGTAAAGCTTTAAAGCTCTGGATTCTCAGCCCTGTGTTTAGACCCCAGAATTAAATGACATAATCTCTTTTTTTCATTTTCTTAAATGCAACTTTGAAAGTATCTACTACCTCAGGGTGCCCTGTTTTGTATTGTCACAGACAGAAAATTTTTGTAGGTTATCTGCTTTTAACCCCTTGCTCTGAACTCAAAGCCTGGTTGAGGCAAGACTACAAAATAGGACTGAGCCAGAAAATAATTATTGATAATCAGAGAGTTTCCTGCTTCCATTTGGGATACAAGAACAGCAATGACAGCCTTTTGCATGGCACTTCATTATCTACCCTTCCATTTTTGGTCTGAATCTGTATACAACGAACGCAATTTAAAGATAATTGAAAATCTGTAATCAACGAAAGATCACTGAAAATCTGGTTATCTTTCACCAAAAACATTTCAGAATACTTCCAAGAGGTGAAACCCATGACGGCAAGTCCTGAGGTTTAGCCAATACTTTCATTGACAATTTAAGTTGTAGGGCAGGGCAGGGAAAAATCTAAAAAATAAAGGAAAACTGATTCAAGCTAAAAGGTGCAACTGGTGATTTGGAGCACATGAAATAAAATGAAATGGGATTTTGATACTCAGCCCAAAAATGAGTAAAATGCAATTAATCGAAGATGAGGACAGAATATTTATCTTCCAGCAAGAGAACTCAAATGTAAATATCTAGTGGCTAAAAAAAAACCACCAAAAAACCCCCACCCAAAAACCTGGCTTAGGGACCAGCAGCTCCAGGAAGGCTCTCTGCTAGCAGATCGGATCATTAGGCACAAAAATACAGCAAAATACCTACACATCCCTGGTGAGCTGGGCTAACGGACGCAGGGAATCCAGGGGGGCACTGCTCCGCTGCGTGCAGCATTGCTGCATTTCACCACAAACACCCGGGATGGGTTTGGCCCACACTTTGAGACTCAGGACAGGTCAGTGGGAAAAATGTTCACAAGATGGGAACAAGAAGGGTAAGAAGCTTTCACCTCACCAAGAAAAAACCCAGAGGGAGTGTTTTTACTTACGCTAGAAAATGGAAAAAGGGTGCAAGTGGGAAGCGTGGTAGCCAGCTCCTGCACAGAAAGGTTTTTAAACAGAATGGGACTGGAGACCTCAACAGGGCTCAAACATTCAACATGAATCTTGTGTTTATTACATCTTGAATGTCTGTTTCAGGTAGATTGTATTTAAATCTAAGTTCTCAGAGAGACATAAATTCCCGCTTCTCATATAAATTTTTAATGCACTTCCATTATTAAACCAAATTTTATTCCAAGGAGCTTTGACTCTAAAATTAATCAAAAGATTTTTGCCTTACTCCAGATGAAGCAAACACAGAATTCCAAGAGCCTAACACAGAAACTGGACTTCTAAAAATAGACTGTGCAGAGCGTGATTTGCTGTAAGTCGAGTGGGTAGGTCACATATCACTTCTTTCTTGGCTGATCAGCATCGGTCAGGTGCTGCTTGAAAGGCAGACCAAGAGGGAAAGTAAATAGATTGATTCAGCACAGAGCTCAGAAACACACACTGATATGACAAGAGATAGCAGAAACTCCACAAAATAGAGTGATATCTCTATACATTTGAAAACAAGAGTTTGAGGTTGATTCCCCCCTCCCCCCGCCTGTTTATCACTCTGCATCCAAGTGCTAAAAATAAAACTTGTTATTTATGAATAGGTGGGACCCAGATCTACAACCAAAACAAAAATATAGCATAAAACATCTCTCTTGGTCTTCCCAATTTGAGCAAATTAATTCCTGTCAACAGCACAGACATTCTGCATGAGCAAAAAGAACAGGAGCTACAGCTGGGAACATAAAACCTAATGGCCTGTGCCCAAGGTCTCCCCTCTGTGCTGGAGGCGAAGCTCAGCAGAAGACCATGGAAGGGAGTTTCTGGTTTTGGAGACCCAGCATTGAGGCAGAAATGTTCAGCACAACAGCACACAGATGCTTTGGCACAAGTCAACGAAAGGATAATGATCTATGGGAGGTAACGGTGGGGCACAAAAAGGTGTTTGCAGATGCACAGCAGTCGTCTGCGTGTTCCTCCTGTCTGTGGGGCTACACAGAGCCACTGCTCACATTTGAGCGCCACATGCTATGGATTTTGTTGAAAACCAGTTTAAAAACGCTATCCCAATCCTCTTTTGCAATGCCTGTTTGGTGCGTGACGAATAGTGCAGAAATACCTCAATAAAGAGCAAGATACCTTTAGTGAGATCATCTCTCTCCCTGATAGGAAGAGGAATTTGGTGCAAAAATCAATCTTCTCCTTAATTGTTTGTATTAATAAAAAGGCTGACACATCAAAAAATTTACTTGGCTTCTCAGACATTACCCTCAGGTTACAGCCTTCAGCACAGTGCCCAGCAGAACACTTTGAAGTTTCCACAGAGGGGTTCAAATCCTGCTTGTGGGGACCAGTCCCAAAGGCTGTGGGGATGCAGCAGGTCCAGGCACCTGGCATTCAACCACTGACCTTCACTCACTGCTCTCGCATCCTTTTCCTTCAACCACATACTCAAAAAGGCCAGAGTCATCCTTCAATGCACTATTTCAGAAGTGGAGAGGGGGGAAAAAGAACATTCATAACCTACCCATTGAAGGTGTGTTCCACAAATGTTCTTTTGTGAGACTGAGAGTAAAAGGGAGACTAAAACTGTCCATGGATTTTACTTTAGTCTTACATCAGGAATATATAACACCCTCTGTCTGACTCCATTTTGGCTAGACGAGTCTGGCTTTCCTCAACATATGAGACAGTACTGGAGTGAGATCACGTGCCTGGTTCAGTTCCAGCTTCAATCCAAAATTGCTCTTGACACAAAACCAGAGAAAACTTGGCAGCAGCATCTCCCAAACTTGGGTTCAGTCCCGAGCAAAATTCCAAATGAAACACAAGGTCCCAAATCTGCATGGAGCAAACCAAAGAAAACGCTGGCACCGATGCTGGCAAAACTAGCGGCCAAGTTTTGCTGATATCCACACAGTGCTTCTCTTTCAGCTGCCCACAAAGAACTAATACTGCCTTATGCAGGCTATTTGCCCTATAATTGGTTCCTAAAACCAATGAGAGGAATGTCAAGGAAAGGAAAACTGCTGTCAGTTCTCATGGCAGATGTGTCCATGGGCCATCACCCCCGAGACCACTGCACACAGAAGTCGGAGCAAACTTGTACTGGGTAGTGCTAAAATTCCCAGTAATGAGAAACAAAAGGGAAATCTCAGGCATGACTAAGTATTTGATCCCATCAAAAGAAAGAGCTGAATTTTAGCCTGTGAGGATGGGAGTGACCACTTCGCATATTGTCTCTACTTATGAAATAGGATTGGGGGCTAATCTTTCCTGAGCATTTCCTGCGTGATCAGGCTAAAATCACTTAAACCACGACATCTTTGCTCACATCAAGTAGGATGTTTATGCACAGTGCGTCTACAAAGAGGTCGAAACAACGCTCTGAATGAGTAAGGATGCCAGAACTGCCTCGATGCTTTCCGTGATTCAGCCCTCGCTCCTCCCCGAGATGTAAGGCAGGACTGGTACACACCGAAGTCAAAACAGCGTCTTGCATGCCTAAGTGCCACAAAACTGTTGCACGGGTGATGCTGTACAGACACTAAATAAGCCTATGACAAGCTTTTTCCTCAAATACACATGCATTTTCATTAGTCTAAACTAAACGGTGACCAGAGGACGGAGTCAGACCTCTGCAGACAAGCACGCAGGAGGATGATGCTGTTAGTGCAGTGGCTTACAGATTGGGAGGAAATTTTTCATTCCCTAGAAGTGGGCAGAGAATCAATAGCTCATTTTTCATGTTACGGTTATTATGCCCAGTGCTCCACGGGTATTGTGTTATATACAGCCTCTATAGCAACGGCTTAGACTCCTCGCTCCTGTTTGCTCTGTCAGTGGCAATAATTGCAAAAATCCCCACGGCTCAGGAGCGTTTAGCTCCGATGGGGAAATACAATTGTGGACCCAGTAAAAGTAAAATAATAGCCAAAGAGAGCACCACATAAATATGAAAACAACTGTAGCACAACACCTTTCCAGTTCCATTAGAGTGATTACCCCAGCGGCAATGCAGCTCCTCAAAAAAGCATGCAGTAAATGGTGACTTTTTTATTAAAAGTGCCTTTCACCATCCACAAGAATTGCTCCTGAGCATTGTAGCAACATCACAACACTGCATACGCTGCTGAGACTCTGCTTGTAGACATCCCCCACGTTCCTTGAGCTGCAGGTTTAGAAAAGTTGATGAGGACCTGGAGTGTGACTCTCCCCTCCCAGGCTCACCTTGAGGCCAGCGCAGGAAAACCTCATCTCTGTATCACAGTTTTCAGCTTCTGTCAATCTGTGAGTGCAAAATGGATATACTGTGACTATACAGCGGGGGGCTGAGGGGAGGGAACAGGCTGGGGTAAACTTGACAACATCCTCTACCTTTAACACATTTCTGTCTACCTGAAGTGAAGCAGAGGACTTGCACTTTGCTCAGGGAAGGCCTGTGAATATATCTCTTTTGTGTGCAAGAGTAAAACGTGGCTCTGAAATATGCGGTGATTACATAGAAACTGTAAAGTACAGTAAGGTACTTGCCACTCTGGTGTATACCCTATATGTACTTGCCACTCTAGTGTATACCTGTATAGGGTATAGTCTACCTTACAAGTACAGCATCAGCATAAATATTAAAAATAACACTAGTAATAGTAACTGGGAATGCAGAGCTATAGTGAAAAGCAATACCTGAAGTTGGTGGCAGCAAGAACAAATATTGTCCGGTGATACACACCAACCTGTGGATCCCCCAGACCACAGTACACAACAGAAAAGTCATTATTTTGGTTTGCAAAAAGCCAGAGCCTCAGAACTGACAGCTAAGAGAAGTGTACAGGAGCAGCAGAGCTGAAAGCAAGCAGGCAATTAAATGCCCCCTTAATGGGAATGTCTTTCAGGTAAGTGAGACAGGGAGTTGAGTGTAAAATGGCTGTTTGGTGGCAAAGTCTTCAAGCCAGGTTAAGAATCATGGAATCATAGAGAAGTTTGGGTTGGAAGGGACCTTTGAAGGTCTTCTACTCCCCCCCTCCTGCAATGGTCAGGGACATCTTCAACTAGATCGGGTTGCCCACAGCCCCATCCAACTTGACCTTGAATGTTTCTAGGGATGGGGCATCTACCACTTCTCTGGGTAATCTGAAAAAAAAAAAATAATTACAAAAGCTTGTGTCAAGGGCTGACTCTCAACAGATTGCAGCAAGGGAGCTGCTCTGCTACATACAAAACCCTGGCCCACAACCAGGTCATCTACAAATGATTTAGCACTGAGCACGCTGCGATTATATGGTAGGTGACTGGGGAGAGCTGACATTGCATCTGCCCTCCCCGCTAGTCTGGACCATGAGTGGTGCTCCACACAGGGTCTGCCAGCACAGCGTGGGGGGGGCGGCTATCGTGAGCCCGCCAAGGCTCCGGTGGCTCTGCAGTATGGGTACATCTAGGTGGGATTCTCACTTCGAGCCGTTCAGTCATAAACCCGCAGAGGGTAGCCTCGCGCCAACGGCTCCTCAGCCAAGTGCACGCACTGGGGGTCTGAACCTGCGGTTCCTCTCGTCCTGAGCAGGACTATTATTGCAGCAACATGTCATCAGTAGGGCACAACCAGCCTGTCTCATGCCGGTCTAATTGCAGATCATGTTCCCTGTTGGCGGGTGAACAATCCAATGTTTGGTGAATTCTCCTTCACAATGATATGAAGAGCCAACACTGAAGGATCAAAAAGCGATGTTGCTATGAACGCTTGGCCACCACAAGCCAATTATCCATGTGGTAACTCTTCTGACACCTCCTGCTTAAAACCCAAAAAGCCAGAAGGATCAGAAGGACCCACTTTCATGGCCTGTGTTCATACTGAAAATCAAGATCAAGTGAGCTTTTGCCCTTCTCCTCCACAGGAGGTTTCCCATGATCCCTGAGTTTGCCTTAGGACACCTGCGGGATGCTGGTACCCTGCAGGGACAATGACAGGATATACTGACACAGCACACCCCTTTACCTTCCATTTCTAACTTCTGCAAAAGTTCCTTTGAGAGCTTGTGTAGCAAATACAAGTTATTTATTAAACTAGCAACCTTAAATTAGCAACTGTAAAATTCCAAAATTTCCTATCTCTACAAAACACACATATTCAATATTCTCATATATATCCCTAGGTGTAAAGAAAATAAGAATATTTCATTTTCACCCAGAGAAACAGTAGCAGGCTTGGAGCTAGGCCTAACAAACCTTTGCAGCCTACATGAAATTTGTCTCATTGTGTTTGCAGGAACACAGAAAACTGTTTCACCAAATTCCTTTGAGGAGAAACAAAAAAACCACTGGTGACTGAACAGCAGAATAAGAATGAGAAAACTGGCTGGACTCCCATGTTCATTTTCTCCTGACTGTGCAAGAAAAAGGTCTATCAATAAAACTGAAAGATAAAAATTGATAGGATAAAGCAGCACACACAGACTCTAATTCAATTAACCTGGAGAACTTCCTGCCAAGAGTTTCAAATCACAGCTGATTTTCCTGTGAATTAATATAGTTTTTACCATATCACACCCTAGATTTGAAATGTCAGAGTAGTTTATAGCACCAAAGAGTAAACTGATGGTTGTCTGGGCAAAAAACGGCAACAATATTCTACCACCATTAAATAGTAATTGCCTTATATGTGTTTTCCCTCTGCTACAGATATTCCGCTTTGGCTGTTGCTGGAGCAATACCAATTTGGTCCTGAAAAGATGCTCTAGTATTTGCTTTATACAAGTGACTTAAACAGGGGTATGCATATAAATAAAGGATATCAGAGGAAAGGTTTGCAGGCTCAGGAGCCGAGTGGCCAGATTTAGGACCAGCCTGTGCTGAAGTGGTAACGCGCCTGCTCAACCAGGTTGTGCAGCTGCACTGTATATGGCAGGCAGTGAAGGGGGCTGAAACGCCAAATTTCATTAAGATTCTCCAGCAACTGCTGCAAAAGGAATTAGCATGAGAAGCAGAGCACAAAGCTATCAGAAGAACGCTGCACAAGTGAATAGAAATTGAAGAAAAATGAGCTCCTTGTGAAATATTGCAATCACTTCTTTAAGCAATAAAGAGATGGTTTGTTAAATAATAGACTAGAACAACTCCAATAAAATAAAAATTGTCAAAGTACCCTTTTAAAAGTTGCTACACAATCTTCTAATTTTGCTTTCATTAGTAAACAGTAACAGATGATCAGATTTTGTCATAGTCTTGTCTAGACAATATCTTACCAGCATTTGAATATATTAGAAAATGAAAGAATACCAGAAGAAGAAAATTTAATATAATCACCACTTTTTGAAAATAGTTTGTGCCGAACATTCACTTAATATAGCTCAAATAAAGTGAGAAACACATCAAGGATGGAGAGACTGTTTCCTATTTAAGACCAGATACAAACAGCTTGTCCTAACCATCTCTTTGGCATCCACTTCCCTTCCCTGGGTGTTGAACCAAATGAGCAAAAATAATTGGGCCAAAAGAAATGGCACGTTATTGCCTGACCAGGAGCCTCAGCCTTAATTAGCCCAAGGATGACCTGGCTTCACCAGCCACGAACTTTGAATTCTTTCCCACAAACACTTCACAGAAAGAGAATGAAAGGACAGAAACAGAGAAACAAAATTTGCACTAAATTGTGTCTCATTGCCACGTAGCCTAATGTGCTTAAATCTGCTCTCCCCGCAGCCAACGAGTTGGCCACTACATCTTCAGAACCACAGTGCACGCTCAGGAAATTCATCCTCCTCGCTCCCCCGAAGCACCCCCGATGTGATGTGCTGCAGCAGCCACTCCCTTGTACAGTGCCCTCCCGCGCGTGCACAGAGGATATGTTTTCCTGTAACCAGAAGAAAAAAATGCCCAGGTTCCTGCAAAAGCTATGCTCACTGTCCCGTGTCCTGCACCATCACTCCTGCAACTGGCACAGCTCCCACCCAGTCTCTTGTGACCCCTTCAAGGGTACAAGAAACCCTCTTTGGCCTGTTGAGGTATTCACCTGTGCCAACTTGTAGGAACATAATTACTTTTTGAGATTTCTGTCCCATTTCAAATAGTGTTGAAATCAACCAGTGTCTTGAAAAATTACTGGAGACAGGCATACCGACAGCATTGCAGACACTGATTTCCTCTAGGAAAATAAGTTGTTTATTTTAGGAAATAAAGCTAAAACCCAGCTTCCTGCCTATATTGCCAGACAGAAGTCCCCCTTCCTTAACTCCATGTGTCTCCAGCTCTGTCTCCAGCAATCCTAACTTACATCCAAGGTAAAGAAACAAGCCACAGTCTTACTTACATCAATCATTAACACAAGAGCGGTGGATAATGCAAGTGCACACCATACATGTATCTGTCATTAGGACCGCAGATATTCTTTGGCTTTTTTTAAATTCTCAATCAGCAGAGAAACAAGTCACAGTTTTGAAGAAAAATCTGCTACATTGGAGACTTTCTCAAAACCTTTTACTACTGATTACAGAAAAGGTTGGTGTCATTTTCTCAACTAGTCTTGACTCTGTTGGGCACGGACTTGAAAGACAAAATGGAAGAAAAATTAAACACCACCTGGGTCACCAAATTTGCTCCGGGAACTGACATTAGAGCCTACTTTCATTTATTTGATATTGGAAAGGTGCTCCGCTCTAGCAAAGGCAGAATGACACCCAGTGGCAGAGGTTAAACCTACAGAAATTAGATTAGGAAAAGAAAGATGAATCATAGGGGTGGTTGATTTTTGAAGGACATGGAAAATTCAAAGCAAAATCTGATATCCTTCTGAAAATCTTGTAGTGCATCAACCAGAATTTACTGGGTGCAGCACAGAAATCTCAAAGTGAAGTAGTAGCATCTGTAATATTTAGGGACAGGATGACCACAGCAATTTTCTTTCAAACCTTTCAATCATCAGATCTGTGAAAAGAAGGGAGCGAAAAGAAATAGGATGCCTTAAAGGAGAAAGCTATTCTGGTGAAAGACCCTGGCACTGGTTCTGCAAAGAAATTTCACATGCAGTTTTTATTCCTAGTAGCTCCTTGATGTTTCTTGAAAATAGGGTACGACCAATTCCAGACCTCCCGGTGTCTCAGCACACAATGCCAGCGATACTATTGAGCACATAGTGCCACAGCAGAACTCTGAAAACCTGCATTTGGTTTAGAGCCATGCCACTGGTATTGCTGGGCCAACTGGTGGCTCACTCGTGCTTTGGCTTCACCGCTCATCAAGCGCAAAGATTGACCCTGATGTCTTCTGTTTAGTACTTCAAGTTCTACTGCTGAAAAATATTCTACTACAGCGATGTTACTGTTAACCCAGGAAACTTTTTCATCAGTTAATTGTAAATCTTCAATACAAAAGATAACACTGTCATTTTTCCTAAAATAATAGACTCATACTATAGCAGATATCTGCTTTAGAAATGACATACCTTAATCAAGTGGAGGCAAACCCCTTTGAAATGAGAACAAAATGCTCTCCTTTTTTTTTTGTTTTTTGATTGCCAAATTCTTTCAATGCTTTTCTTTTACTCCTCTGCTGAAATCCAGAATTTCAAAAATTCTAAATTACGTGCCTCCAGTTTTATCAATGGGTGCTTTGGATTTTTGTTTGAAAGACTGCTTACTTGCCACCCCCTCCTCCAAAGAGAATATAAAAGACTTCTTCTGCATTGATAATCTACATGTCAATAGTTAGGAACGCATTTCAGGGAAGGTCAGATGGCACATAACTTACTGGGAACCACTCTGCAGGATTGCAAGCAAAGTTACAGTAATGTCCTTTCAACAGGACAAATAACATCTCCATTCACTACGAGCCAATCCTGTCATGTTGCCTTACTTTAATTAGCCCTTTCATAACACAATATTCATGTGGAAATTGGGCTAAAAATACCCCCTGCCAAGGTGACTGAAGAAATGAAGTTGAAAACTTTATTTTGCATATTTTAAGATCAGGCTTTGTCCTGAAAAAATGTAGCATATTAGTTGAGTTTCATGTGGGGAAGGGAGAATGAAAGCAAAGGGAGGGAAGGGGGAGACAGGCCAGGAGCTATCACCTCTCCATCAATGATTAACCAGCCCAGGCTAAAGCTAACATGATCTTCCTGTGTTCCTCAGAAGCAGAGCACTGTTATTTAGCATCTTCGATTACATTAAAGCCATAAAAATTAAAAAGCCAGATGTTGGGCTTGGATGCTGGAGCACAACCGCTCAGCAGCATCCACAAAAATATAGGAAACTAAGTCAGCCCTTTGAACTGGTCCCAGGTGCAGAGGTGGACAGACACGGCACACACATGCTTTCCTAGGAGAAGACAATATGGCTTGTGGGGATGGGCAGAAGGGAGGTGGATTTCCTCTACCTGCAATTGTCACAGCAGAAGTCAACTGTCTAGGAAGGTGTTGTTAGGAAGAAGAAAAAGTTATCTCAGTCTGTTTGAAAAAGATGTTTATAAAGGAAAGAGAGAAGCATTGACTTTGTCTATCAGCCACACACGGCCATGGCATTACATGGTCTCAGAGCTACTCCCTCAACAGGTCTCCTTCTTAGCTTGCTCAGTTTACAAATCAAAACAAGGTATTTCATGTTGTTCAGCCACCAACCTCAGCCTGGTGCACCAGAAGATCAGCTGGTGACCTTTCCCCACCAGTAGCCCATCCTCATCCCTGCACTGAGGAGCCCAGAAACACAGCCGAGCTGGCGACCACACTGCTGATACGGGAAGCCGAGTGGGCACGCAGCTTGATCTTCCGCTCTCGTAATGGCTGCACCATGCTGACAGCAATGCAAATTTGTATCTGTCAGTTTATTAAATCGATCTAAGTACAAAGAATCACAGGCGACTGAGGCTGTGATAAGGAGAGAGCAGTTTTCCAGATCAGACCCGCACGATGAAGATGTCCCCCTTCTTTTTCCCCAAACCCTTCAATTAAATGCACATGATCTTTTGGCAATGTAACTCATCCGAGGCTCAGCATGCTCATCTTCCACAGGCAGAAGGACACATCAATATTATGCATACCAGGACCAGTACTGGCAGATCCACACCAGTGGTGATGTGAAGTTTTGAGCTGGTTTTCGAAAGGGCCTTTTGTCTAGAGTAACGGCAGCAGTGCTTTTGACTTTCTGCAGCTGAACAGAAACAGATGAGGGGCAACAGCAAGCCTATTAGGACAAACCTGAATATCACGTTGCATGCAAAAAATTACAAGAATGATCATTTTCTGCCTTTTTGTGTAATAATTCTAGTCTACTACATTGCCATAAAAACCAGCAAAGAACATTCTCACTCAAAAAAACCCCAACAAACCACCCTGACACTAAGAATTGATCTTCCTCTTTTTAAAGGGAAAAAAGAGCCCCTCCTTGCTATAGCCGTTTTCCCTTTCCCATGTGTAAAAAGAAGCTACCTGACCATAGCGGAGAGCTGCTACTGATTCTGAACTTTTCACGAGCGGTGACAAGGGATGTCCTCAGGGGTCAGTACTGGAGCCGGTACAGTTTCCCGTCTTCACCTGGCTGATGGGATGCAATGTGCTCTCGGGAAGTTTGCAGATAACCCCGAAGTGGGGAGGGAGAGCTGTCAGGATACTGAAGGATTTTGCTGTTTAGAGGGACATTCAGAAGCTGGAAGAATGGGCTGCCAGAAACTGCATAAGCAAAGTCCTGCATTTGGGAAGGAACAATCTCAGTACAGGTGCCCAGGCAGTAACAACAGCTAAACATACGCTCATTTGCCTTCCTGAGAGTGCAGTCTGCAAGTCAATCACAAGTGATTATTCCCCTCTGCTCACCTGCCTCACCTGGAATACCATGTCCACTTTTGGGACTCCCCCAGTACAACAGAGATGCTGACAAACTGGACCGAATTCATATGGCTGGGGACCAGAGCACAACATGGATGTGGAAAGACTAAACAAATTGGGAGAGGAGGGTCAGGAGGCTTTTGACCATCAATATCCCTACATAAAGGGAGCTTACAGAGAAAGGTAGGGTCTGATCTTCTCAGAGGTGCACAGCAGAAGGACAAGAGGCAATGGTTACAAGTTACAGTGAAGGAAACCTTGATGAGAGGAACGGAACAAAACCATCCACGCTAGAAGAAAGCGTGGACTCTCCATCCTTGGAGATTTGCAAAACTTGCTGGAGGCAGCTCTGAGCAATCTGACCTAACTGTGAGATTAGGCTCCCTTTGAGCAGGGGGTAGGACTACATGGCTTCCAGAAGTCCCTTCCTACTCCAAATTTTTTGTGATGCTCAATATCTAGGTCTGTACTCATGCACTCCTTTTTTTGTGATGGCTGTTACAGGAAAAGGCAGGCAAAGGAGTCAGGTTTCCATCATTCCTCTTTTCAAGGAGACAGAGATGGGGGTACAGCTTACACTTGTCACAACTTATCCACACCTTTAAGCACTCCAGAAATGGAGGGATAGGAGAAATCCTAACCTAACTTAAAACCTAAAACCTTCTTGTTAGAGAAGAGATGAAGTGGCCTCCCTTTCTTCTGGCTTGAAGAGAAAGAGTGTCTTCAGCTCCCACGCAGCCAGGGGACCTCAGTATGACCAAAAGCAGCGGCTTTGTTGTGACTCTGTTCCCAGTTTTACTCTTGGGGAAGTGAGAAACAAAACACAGTGGGCAACAGAGAGCACACAGAAAATTATAGACCCTCTGTTCTTCGTAACAGCAGTTCGTCTGGAGTTAGATTAATTCCTTTAAACCATTCAAGAGAAAAGTATAATTCTGGAAATAGTCACTGGTAAGTACAGAGCAGACTGCGCTCTGGCGATCGGGAGGATAACAAATGAAAGGTTGTTGCCCCTTCTCCTAAGACTACCAGTTCAGACAGTAATTTGGGTGGCAAAAGAAAAATTCCTTTCCCTTTTTTTCACCAGACAGTCACTCACATACCAGAAGAATAGCACTTATTTTATTTGGGGCTTTTAAAAAGTTCCTGAGGCATTAAGGTGATCAATGAAATACAAAATCAGAAAGGGAAATAAATAAATTAATTAATTAATAATAAAAACCCCCCAACAATTTTAGTACCTTGCAGCATCGATCCTCAAAACTTGAAAGGAAGTGAGAAGCAGCTGAATTGAGTGTTGGCCATTTCTTTGCAATACTTTTCATACCGGGATCACAGAACATGTTTCATTTTTATGAAAGACACGTCCTTAGCAAAGAGGCATAGCTGAATGTCTGTATTTTTTGATCCAAATTTAGCAACTGGAATTTTTACAGAATATATCATGCTGTAGAGCACCGTATATATAGGTCTTTGACAACGGGATCTCTACTAAAAAGCTTCTGAAAAGGCAGTCTGAAAACAGTAATAAGGAAACAAACACAACTTCATAATAACAGAGCACCTGAAAAGCACCCAGAGGGATGCTCTATCTATATAGGTAGCAGAAAACTGAAAGGAAATCAAAGTATAAAAATGAAATGAAGCACTTCTATTTGTTTGGGTTTGTTTGGTTGGGTTTTTTTTATTTATTGCATGCACGCAATCTATCATAACTCTTTTACTAACTTTAACTGGTGAGTCAGAGAAGTGTCATTGTTCTATTGACTAATCCGCCTGGACCATCAAAACAGCTTTAGCGCTGCTATTCACTTATTTCATTAAGTGATGGATTAGTTGCGGCATTGCATTCCTCTCCCCTCCTCACCCCTTCTTTTTCTTTTTGTTTGTTTGGGGTTTTGTTAAGGTGTTCCAGGACACAGAGCTTTCATTCAAACCACAGAAATTCTTTGGCTTTTCACCTGTGGAAAGACACTTCTGATAACTCATCTCCCTACCAGTAATATCAAAGTGAGCTGGAAATTCAGGAAGAAAGGTAACAGGAAGATTTTTAATGATCTCCTCTAAAACTTTAAGACTACAACTAGACATGTAGTTCTCAATAACTGATGTTGTAGCAACAATAATGTCTTTACAATGCTTGGGTGAACCGATGCAATTAAAAAAGGGCAAAAGCACAAATGCAATTCCTTCTCCTGTGCACTATTTCCTTGCCTGTACTCATACAAAAAGTGTGACGACTTTCATTTAAATTGAAGGATTAACAAGACCATGGAAGAAGTATTTGTAACTAAGGAGAAAGGATTTGAGAAGGCAAACCAGCCACCATCAATCTTAAAACTCTAGTTGACCCCAGTTACACATGCAGTCCTTGTTGACACTCCTTTATTTCAGAGTTAAAAGGACTCATCCTCTTGCTAACATGATCAGACAGGAAAGTTTATATCAAAGCTATAAAAAGTAATGACAATTTAAGAAAACAGAGGCCTATTAATTTTTCTACAAGCTAAAATAGGTCTTTGAAGTGCAACCCAAAATTAGACACAGTAGGCAAAACTTCAATCCCTAGCGCTCTGGGCCCCTACAACATGTCCAGAATATTAAGAAAAGCATCCCAGAATCTTAAAAACAGAGAAGTTGCTGCCCGTGCAGGGGAAAAACTGGCAATGCTGGATTCAAAAAAGGGGGAGAAAAAAGAAAACCTCTATTCCTGAAATGAAATTTTAGAAATCAAATTTTTTTCTTCTCTGTTTCCTGCAAAAGGCCATCATCTTCCTCTCTTGGCAGCCTTATCACCGTGACATTTCACTCCTGCCCTGAAGGCTATCTTTTTAATATCTTGGTAAACCTGGACGGGAAACATACAACAAGCAAAACACTCCAAAATAGAGGCACTTCTGCTTCAGTAAGTACTTCAAGGATATATAAACTGCAAAAAATATCTCTTATTTCCAAGGCCAAAGGTATTTATAGAGCACTATCAGTGTGTCGGGAATCTGGTTCCTACACAGTAAAAGAAAACTAAACAATGACCGTTTGATTGACTACTGCACATGTTGTGAATGAGAATATTGTTATTAATACAACTAAACCCACCATTTCAAAATACACCAATAGTGGCCAATCCCTTGGAGTCTTTGAACACAGCCTGACATTTAATTAGGGATTCCAGGATATGGTAGGAGAGGCTTCCCAAGCAAGCATTAAATTAAATGATTGGTTAGGAACATATTTTAGTATCACTATGAAATAATATGCTGATCCCACCCACCTATAATGAACAGCAAAACAACTTTTTAAAAAATATATAGAAGATATTTTCATTCTCATCCTCATTTTTCCTGCAGTGAGGATTTGAATATGATTTTTCTCATCTAATAATGGTTCCTTCGGTTCCTCCTCTTCCATGTGACAAGACAGAGTTGAAAGTCTCTTGTCTAAAAATTTTGTGCTGCATTTGCTGCAAAAGACACCAAATTAGCTGTATTCAGTTAGGCTCCATTTCTTGTGTAGCTTTTCTTTTGAAGAAGACCCTGGCTATGATTAACGGGCAAGCAGAATGCGGATTACTACTTTAGAGGCATTTTAAGGGGAAAAAAGATCAGCTTTTGACATTGAAACACTGGTCTAGTCATAAAGTGTATTTAAAAAATAAACAACTGGGGAAAAGACACAATGCAAAACCTCAAGGTCTTTAACACACTCAAGACTTCTAACTCCTCACTTTCATCTTTTCTGATCTGTTCAGTAGCAGCAAGCGCCTTGTGTGGTCCCTTCTGCTCAAGTGTGCTTGACAAGACGACTGTCAAGTTTAAAATGACTTCTTTTAAAAGATAACTTTAAAAATAATTCATTCCTACAAATCACGGGGACAGCCAGGGAAAAGAAGCAGGAAAGGAAAGGGGGAGAATTTACCACCCTGCATGCTCATAAAACCGATACTTTGAAGCAGCAGGACAGTAAATTTCTCCAATTTCTCCACTCGCGTTACCCTGTAGTGCAGAGCACCAGGCTCACGAAGCCAACCAGAGTTATAAACCCTGAGACCTCTTCAGCTTCCCCTCAAGCTGAAACCAGGACAACTACTTACCTGGCACTGTGGCTCCTCTAATCCAAGACACATCAGCCTAAAATCAACGTGGCACACCAGGCCATTCCTACCCAGTGCTGACAGTCTCTACAAACCCATATTCCTCTTGCAATTGCCAAAAAGATGGCTCAGGTGAGGCAATACTGATTGAAAAACCTTGTTTTCCTCTTCCTCATGCTCCCATGCATTCAGTGAACATTTATTGACTTGCTAGAAATTTTACTGGCAAGCTTTCTGGCTTCAAATAATATTTCTTTCCCCTTTTTTAGGTATGTCTATCAAGTAAAGCTTTAAATTCCACCTAACGCCTTCGTTCACTTGGACATCATCAGTTTAAGCTTTAGCTCTCAACCTTTTGACCAGACTGTAAAATAAACTTGTTAAAGATTATTTTATAAATCAGTGCTGGAATGAGAGCTGGGCGAATGCAGCTTCTGACAGGAACTGCTCAGGACAGCTTGTCAAATAATTGAGCACAGATGTAGCAGTAATCACCAAAAAAGTCCCTTACTAACTTACTTCTATTTGTATTACTTTATTTATCGTTTAATGGTCAAATATTTGTGAACATAGCTGAGAGTATTTTACTGAAAGACAATAAAATCCATAAGATACATTATTCCCTTGAGCAACATGCCTATCCTATGTATTTTAACATCTTTATGTCAACATTGTCGCTGAAACTATATATCCTTTTGAAAATAAAACCATCTTCAGCTTTTAAGCTCTTGATCTATGTGATTATATATACAACGTTCAATAATTTCAACTTAGGCTGCAGATTTCAGGGTTTCCAACATATGACCTAACACGCTATTAATAAAATCTACGTTTTTTTACTACTATCCTTTTTTCAAACACATACTGTACTTAAGCCACTGGTGTACTGGCAAGCAAAAGCAAGACTTTTAGCACTTAGGAGAATACACTACTAGTATAAAGAGATATTTGCTTGCATTAAGAAATGTTCTAATGTAAATTAAATGGCTTTTGAAAAGTTACAAAGTTTAGATTTCTAGCAAAACATAAGGCTCAGGTTTGCTCTCTGAGACAAAGTGCTCTTCTACTAGATTCTGCTGTTGTATTATATTTTGATGGGAATGTCACCCTGCACCCAAAATGTGAATTATATGACCTACAGCCATAGTTTTCAGGTGTGCATTTTGATTGCGTCCTGGCTAATGGACATAGGTGCTCTGCTCCAGAGTCCTGGTCCCCCAAAACCTAAAGCAGGGTGCTGATGGAGTGCACCATGGCCCCTCTCTTTTTGCAAACTCACTGACTACTGAGAAACTTAGAATACATCTTTATGACAATTATGAGATTTTAAATTTTTATTAGTCAGGAAGCATTTTAGAAGGCGATTTTTTTAAGCCTCCATTTAAAACTTAACCATACATACAGAGATTGTCAGTGCAGAGTTGGGCATTTGCAGGCTTAGTAGTGACAATACACTGACTTTTATCTTTAAATGACCAACTTGAAAACATTATCATACAACAATAGGACCAGTATGAAAATGCTGAGGTGTTTCCGTGCAGTTCTACATGAACCATCACAGAAACTATTCTCACATACACGCCTTCCATATCACCTCAGCAGATGTGAAGATGAAAAAACCCGAGACAGGGATCATAGTGATTTCTTGGCTGTCTGGATTGGAAGGTCCTACCTATGGCCTAAACCTGTGCTGTCAGGTTTCCTTTACCTGCACCCTGTTCATAGTCCTGGATGTGTTTAAAATTAAAGCAACAACAACAATGGTAAAAAAGGGGTTTCTGTTGTACTTGGCTTTCAAGGCAGAAAAAAAGAACAAAGAAAGCGCACTTCCCTTTAATGCTGTGGGACTATGAGAAACCATCCACAGTGTGTGTAGATTGTACATCTCCACAGTTCATATCTTTAAAGTCCCATCTGGACAGTTTATTTTATCTTCATTTTTAGTGCAGTATAAATCCCTGTAAAAAGCAATCCCCAGAATGGGGATCCTGAGGAAGCAACACAAACCGCCTATGGATAACAAGACTTATTGTTTAGACTATGGAAAAAGGACAGAAATGGAAAACCATAAAAGTGATCCATGAGATTAAGTCTCTAAAAAACAATGTATCCCCATGGGAAATCAGACTTTCTTCACAAACAATGCATTTCAATATCTGTAATACCATTCTGAAAAAAAAATAATATGGCTACACTATTGAACAATCTCAGGTGATTATTTTGGTTCCAGTTGTATGTCATTTCTGTTTATCATACAGATGTTGGAAACACAAGTAGAGCCCACCCAATTTTCCAAAGTGTCACTTTTACTCTGGTAATCCCCCCAGTCAAACATACATGACTGCCACACAAATATTCACCAGGTCATGAGGCCTGAAAAGTGAAACCAGAGGTTTTAAAAAGCTCTCACCAACACATTCATGACCTCTCTTCTCCCCAAAGGACTGATCCTCTACCACAAACAGGAGACCTGACAATTAGGGCATAAATGAAGAAAGCAAAATTCTTACTTGTTTTTATTATTTGTGACCCCTAGCTTAATTTTTAGTGTATTAAGGGGAATGCAACACACTGGAGGACCTGACTGTACATGCAAAATAAACTCCCATGATTTACTGTAAAAATTTTGCCTTCCTTGCCCCAAAATGGTACCCACTATTAAAAAAAAAAAAAGAAGATAATTTTATGAAGAAAGAAAAATCATTCTTTCTACCTGGAGATACTCAAAACTGAAATTAATAGAGTTGTGTGCAGAAAGCCAGAGTGCACAGGAGCTTGGAGAGACCAGTTCAGAGATGAATGAGGAAGGTTGCTTCACTCCTCATTAATATGCTGCATTTTAGATCATGTCTTTGTCCTCAGGTAGTCACAGGCATTTTCTTTCTTCTGACTTTATTAAATTGTGCTGCTATCAGTTTTTCATTACTTTCCTCCCAGACTTGCTCTTAAAGCCAACCAACACAGTCACATTCCATCAAGACCAGACCAACACCAAAGCAGCCCATGTTTATGCCACGTAGTCCATACGATGCAAACTTATCCTCCCAGTGACAGTATCAAACCATCACACAGGGAGATGGGAGTTTGTTGAGAGAATGGGATGTCACAGGAGGATGTTAATTAGCCCACTGGAAAATCCATACTCAAGTTGTTACAGCAAAGTGGAGACACTGGAGACAGATTATATCAGTTTTTCATTAAATTCATTCATATTTCAGTTCCTCCTTGCATTAAACCGAAACAGCGCCTTTCAAACCTTTACTGTGACAGCTGTCCCCGTTCACAGTAGTAGTCTCAGAAATGTCTCACCCAAATGCCTGTGCCAGGCCACCAGCATGCCCAAATAAGAGCACAGTATGCTCACTTTTGTCATCTCCCCTCTTTCTCATCATTGTCAACAACTGGAGTCTCTTTTTTTTTCGGTGTTTAGACGATACTACGTATTCTCTGTTACATACGCTGTGCCTACTGCAATAAGGCTGCAAGCTCTACAATTATAGTAACACTCAAAAAAGGTGTTGAAATGGGGCGTTTTGATTAAGACTTACACTAAGCATTTGACTATAGCCTGTAATTACTGCTAGCCTAGGACTTCGTAGTATACAAGATCAACTTTATGCAATGAGGGACTGGGTTACCAAAATCATCTGGAAGTGGTAGATGTTTGTCAGGTTGATACTCTTCCACTATGTATTTTAACAATAGAGATATTTATTTATTTAGGATAGAGATAGGAGAGTATTCAAAGGGAGAATCAGGTAATTACAGGACTAATTCCATTTAGGAAGGAAACTTATTCACAGAGCACTGGGCAGAAGTTAGTTCATCTCCTGGCTGAACGGACAGACCACTTCATTTCCTAACCTGTGTATGTAATTGCCTTTATTTGCCACTATAAAAGTTTCATTAAGATTAAGTTTAAACTTCTATTAAAATTCAACCGATCATGACATCAACTACCACTGTCTGAATTCATACAGATGCCTAAAGGAACAGATACAGGCTAAAAAAACCCTTATCTCCTCCAATATTAGACATAACAGTCTGTCAAGAGTCAGTTCACAAGTTTATCTCCTAAAAAGTTCATCCCCTTGAAAAAGGCAGTTTAGTATGTGCATGGAGCAGAGGAAGAGAAACAACTCAATGTAAGAGGTCACAATAACTGACTGGGAACTTCTAAAGGGGGGGAAAAAAAGGCAGGATTATTCTTGTTCCCTTCATTGATTAAGCAAAGGCTTACAGAAATACCATCACAAATCATTGTGTGGCAGTAAGAGGAATCCTTCCAGGTCAGACACTCTCCCTGCAGAAGTGCAGAACACACAACAAAGCCTATCACGGTTCCCCACATCACACACGTTACTTCATCTCCTCCTTCAAAATGTCATACCTCTCACAGGACAACGAAAATAGAAAACCACAGGCCTTCTGGGAAGCCGGGAAGTTAGTTTCTCCAAGGAGAATCTATATAGTTCCCCTATTATATTAGACACTCTATCGTACAGTTCCCCACCCCCTCCACAAACCACCACCCCAAAAATCTAGCTGCTCTTTATAAAATACGCTCGTGGCTACTGAAGAAGGTCCTGTTGAAGTCAGAAGTTTAACACAAGGCATTGCAGAAGAAATATAGTTATGTCAGGGAAAAAAGCCTGTCTCTCTTCTCAGCCTCTTAGAATATTGCTATACTAGATTTAAACACAGCAAGGTCAATGGCTTTAGCTGTACAGAGAAATTACTACATATTTGCAAAATGAAACAGAATTCTGATTATAAGGAAAGGAAGACAGGGCTAAAAATACTGACCTAATACCAACCACTGAGGGATGGTAATGAAGAACTGGTCTCTGAGCACGCCGAGACACAGATCACCTTGTACAGAGTCCGCCACTTGGAAATGGGTACCCATCAAATTTCCAGCACTGTGGAGCACAGCAAACCATTTCCCTCAAAGCTGCCTCTGAAATGCACCCTCCCATAAGCAGAAAAGAGCAGATATATCATCAGCTCTCTACAACTTACAGACTTCCAGTATAAAAGATATTGTTCTGGGACTTTTAACTGTACTCTCAGAAACAGGCACAAATTGAAACACAGGCAGTTCCATCCGAATATAAGGAAGAACTTTACTGTGAGGGTGCCATAGCACTGGCACAGGCTGCCCAGAGAAGCTGTGTGGTCTCCTTCTCTGGAGACATTCAAAACCCACCTGGACATGACTGTGCAATCTGCTCTAGGAGAACTTGATTTAAGCATGGGGTTGGGCTAGATGATCTCCAGAGGTCCCTTCCAACCCCAGCCAGTCTGTGATTCTGTGATTTTTCATTAGAGAAGCTTGGGGCCAGTTGCCCAAGTAATGTCCACAGAGAACAACCAGTAGTCTCCTGAAATGGAGAGCTTAGAGGACCTCAGAAGACAAAACTGCTCTTCAAACTGGTAAGCCAGGACTGTACGTCTGAAACTTGGATCCAAATGTGGAGTGAATGGACTAGGAGGAACCTGCTGCTGGAAAGGCTCACCGCAACAGACAACTATCACATTATGAACTCATGCCTAAGCTCAAAGGAATGAGTCTCTGAAGTTGATGTAACCATGGGAAAACAGGAAGAACCAGAGTGCTGAAGCTCCCTGAGAAACATGTCAAATAAGATGTATCATCTTTCTCTGCCAGAGGTATGAAAGCCGGAGATACAGTAGAGCTCTCAAAGCGCTCTTTTTATCATCCTCATATGTCTTCAAGGTGCAAACTACCTGATGGTGATGGAAGGAGAGAGGCAGCATAAGGAAAGCTAAATGAGCTCCTGGATGGGTAGACATGCTATGCAAACTCACATCCTGCTGCTCCCATGTTCTGTCAGGAGGCTTTGAGTGATACGAGGAGTCCTTTAGCTTGGACATCTTCCTGTCAGCCAGAAGATACTACAAAACCAGAACTACACATCTGCACAGCCCAATTATATCACCATGCAGCCAGACTGGGTTTTTTTTCTCCATCCACTTGACTGTGTGAGAAGCCCAGGTTCCCTTCCTGGAGCTGACAGCAAACAACAGACTGGCTACAATGCTGAGGCCAGCTTGCCCATGGAGAGCGTGCAGCCTGGCAGAAAGAAAACCTGGAGAACCAACGACCTGCCCTGCTGCCCTGGAAGCAGCAACACATGAAAGCCCTTTCGGTGAAAACATAAAAGTAAATAAGAACTGAAAGGTCATTGCCTACCTCTTGTTTCCTCAGCTGGACACCTTTCCACCACAGGCACCGAGTATCTGAAGATTATTTTGCCTTACTACCGAAAGCTTGTACCTCTTCCACAAGCCTATGTGCAAACTGGCAAGCAGACCACGGCTGAGCTGCAGGTGCAGGCTCCTGACGTTACGGGTTATTAGGTTTCCTCCTGTTTGTTTTCCATCTCAGCACTTTGTAATGCTACCAATTAAGGGCTAAATTTATAACGGGTGCATTTTTGAGAAAGAAATTTACTCAGCACTTCTCATTTGTAATGTGATTATTTTTTCTTATGGTGTCCTAAAGTGTTTTACAAAATTAAAAATTATAGCTAGCTCCAAGACAGGAAAGAAATATTGAAACCTATTCTAAGCAGCACAGCATCAGCCACCAATTACTGTAAAAACCTGTTTATTTAATATGTCACGGCTAATTGTGGTAGCCCACCCAACACTTCCAAATAAATAATTAACAGCTGAATTTAGGAGCATGAGGTAATCAAATTACTCACTGCTTATGAAACGTTAAAAAAAAATATTGGTTTTATTTCAGAAGAGGAAAGCTTTTGCATAAAAAGCATGCTATATGTATATGTACGTGACAGGAGAGGGAAAAGTTGGAGAAAGAATAATTCATTACTTATTATTAGCCCTCAATTATTGAAATTTAGACAGAGAACTTATACAACTAGTTTTCTACTTTTCCCCTCGCCCTGTAAAACAGAACTTGGGGACCTAAGAGAAAAGTGGGAGAGCAAGTCTGAGTCTCTGTTACTACTTTGGTATGCATTTAGTTGCACCAAGGAAACTTTTAAAACAGTCCCTGTGTGGTCCTATGCAGGAAACATTTTATACTGTGAATAATTAACTATGAACTTAATTCTCACAGCATTTTTTTTTCTATTTTTTTGTTTTGTTTTGTTTTGTGGAGTAACACACAAGACTATTCTCACTCTCACACTGGCTTATGATTTTGGATCATCAGAACAATTGGAAATTCCAACAATTCAATTTTATTTTTTTAGAAATTAAGTGTTATTTTGATTAGCAGAGAAGGGAAATCACCTTCTCAAAATCCCAAAGTCACTACGTGGGATATTAATGGTATTGAGTCCCATCATCCATGTGGATTACCAATCTCCCTTACAAGAAACCACATTAAAAAAAAAATAAAAATGCAAAAGGTGGGGCAGATTCATAAGCTACTGCTAATGTAGCTCATGGTTAAATGATGCTTTATAAAGTAGAGAAAATCTTTAGATACACGGCTCTGCAGATCCTCTGAGGTTTCTAAGTAATGACAGATCTGAGAGTGGCTGATGAAATACTAAACTTCATGGTTTCACTCACAACAGCTCTACAAGACAAGCTTGTATTTTACCATCCTTGCTAGTACTGGTAAACCTTTGTCACCCCCAAATATCAGCTATAAGCATCTGAAAGACTCATCTCTCTTCACTCTGGCAGCCACCTATGGTCAGGCTCTAGACACATTTTTCAGCATATTGTAGGGATTGTTCCAAGTTTCTACATATGTTTCTTCCAGGTTTTGCACAGGTTCTCGTAAAAGGCACCTGGTTCTATTTGTAATAGGACTGTAAAAAGGCAAACACAGCACAGAGCCTGCATTATTCTTGGGTAACGTCCCCATATTCCTACATATTGGAGTAAAAATATCTGTTCAAGTCTACCTTCAGTGCTTATGGATAATGCAAATTCTGAAGGTGTCCCAGGAAGCACGGAGTTAACCAGTTGCCTTCTGAAGGGGCTATCTGACCGAGAAGAGATATAGTTCTTACACGGTTCTTAACTCCACTATTTCGAAATCCAAAATCCTCAGAACAATAAATAATATCTGAATTTGAAGAATAAATTCCATTAGAAGCAGCTGGGAAAAGAAGTCACTTCTGACTAACTTTTATGAGGAACTGAAAAGATACATGAACTATTTTTAACGGGTTTTTTTCCCTGCCACCCCCCACCCCCCTCCCAAAATTGTTGTCATTACCAGGTTCAGATGCTGCCTCTTCAAGACTGCAAAAACCTGCTTCTCTCCAAATATATTTTCTAATTTCCTTATGTAATTTCTTGGGAAAGTGCATTCAGCGTTACACTCTGAACACTTCTAACAGACCAGTGCCAAGCAATTACCTATTATTTCCTAATGTTCTCAGTTTAATCAGATTTTTTTTGTTGTAGTAGAATACAGAACCGAAATAACTTGATTTTCACTGTGAGACTCTTTTTAAGGCTATGAAATAATTTGCAGGTTGGTTTCTTTCAAATTATCACCAGAATCTTGTTAAAAAACACACCAGCACCCAAACGCTTTTATGCAATGCTGTTGGCTTAGGAGCCCAAGCATATGGAACAGGCTACTCATCCAGGAGGTTGTCTTCGTGCCAGTGCATGATACAGGCAAGCAGAAACAGGATTTGCTTTTAATTTTTTTCCAACAAGAAGTTCATAACTGATCCTTTCCACACAAGTCAGTATTTGCAGAGCTGCTCTTACTGTGTAAAAGTGAACCCTTGATATTTTATATGGATAAGAAAGTATTTTAAGTATGCAAAATATAAAACTACAGTAATGGTGTATCAGTGGGTTAAGTTCACCTGCAGGCTTGGAGTTACAAAGACTTCCTCATCTGCCTCCTTAAAAGTGGAGAATGAAGGGGGGGTTTAGTAAGTATTAGGCATAGCAATCCTTTACATTAAAAGAACTGCAAGAAAGCTCATCTTAAGAAGATCATAAATAGATCAATGTTATTTGGTTAATCCTGTTTGAGTATCTAAGATTGCAAGCTGGACTTACTTGAGTGACGTTACTTTTACTGAGCTGTGCTTACTGTCAACCTGTCGGTGAGAAAAGGTATAAAAAAGACCAAATATCAAAGTTTTAAAAGAGGCTCATGAAGAAACTACTGCACAGAAATAATATTACATCCCTTTTATTGCTTAGCAAGCCCAGACATAATAACAGATAATGAGGACAGCGGAACTGTTAAGGACAACACAGACCACTCAGAGAGCTGGGCTCATTCAAAAAAGTGTTATTGTGATACAAACACACACAAACGAATACACCTGTATTTCTTCAAGTAACAAAGGTTATTCTTAGAGAGCAGAAGACCTGCCATGAAAATCTGTAGCTTTTAAACTGATGCAGAAGGGTTGTGATACAGATTCATAGAATCGCGAGTGACACGGAGTGAGCAGGGAATGACTGTTCGCAGTGTCTTCTATCAGAAGCAGCAAAGGAAGTCAAACAAAAGTAGCAGATGGCACACTGAAAACAAGGAAAGGATATGCCTCGCCACACAATCCACAGTCAAGCTTTAGAGTCTCTTGCCAAGATTAGTTATCAATGCAAATATTTCCTTGGGTTCAAGAAAAAGTAGGTGGACAAAAGAATGTGAAGAGAGTCACCGAGAGCTATTAAACACAGCACCAGTGCTTCTTGGGGGAGCCACAAACTGCTATGGCAGTCGCTATGAATTACTGTGCTCACTTGATTCTTGTACCGTTCCGTGGTATCTACCACTGGGTGCTGTCAGAGACAGGATCCTGGACCATATGAGTCTTTAGTCTGACCCTGAACAGCCATTTCTATCCTCCCACACATGAAGAGTTGTAGGAAATAAGTAACTTTTGCTTCTAATGCCATGTTGCATTAAAAAAAAAAAATATTACAAGATGCATAAGCAGGCAACAAGCAGAAAGAAATAATACACTTTTGTATTTGCCATTGGTAATATTAACACTATAATCAGAATGCTATTCTGGTGCCCCTTTTTAAGAGGGAATGTGGTACAATAGGGAGGAAAAAAAAGGAAAAAAATAACTAAAGCTTGGAGAAAATACTTTTCAGTGACCAGCTTAAAAAGCTTAATCTGTTTAGCTTATCAAAAAGATTGAAAAAAATTTACTTCATTAGTGTCTAAGTATCTCTACGGAGAGAAAATGAAGAGCAATAAAGGACTTTAATTTAGTGTAGAAACATGTTACTAAAAGTAATGGCTGGAAGCTGGAGCAGAAGTTCAAATTAGGCAGAGAACAGGGACTACTCCTACCCTGACCTCTTCATATGAAGACCAGTGCCTTTCTACAATCAAACTCAAGTTGTTGGGCACAACATATTAGCAAGGAGCGACAGGTAAGCTCCCAGAACATGGGGGAGATCAGACTGAATGGCATCTTTTCACTGAAGATGTTTCTAGGTCCCATGGAGTCCAGGATAACCATCTGCAGTGGTTAGTGGGAGAGAAGGGAAAGGCAGCAGTGAGCTGGGGCTTACTGTGGGATAAATGAGTGTTGTCAAAATCAGGGAAGGAGTCCAACAAAAAGGAGCACCTCGCAGATGTGAAGGGTGAAGCTGGAAAGTCTGGGTGGGAGGATGAGGTGTAAAGGATGTGAAGGGTGAATGCAAGTCATTCTAACTAAAGCAGTCACTGAAGTCACCCAAGCAGTGGTGACGAAAGCGGCTTTAGCTGGGGCAGCTTGGGTCAGGGAATACGAGGAAATAGCCCCTCGCTTGAGATAGACATTCAGTCCCTTGTGGGCTTCAGTACATTCCTACTCCTCAGTCACCTTCTGAAGATAAACAGTGGGGGAGGACAGAAGTCTGGGGTAACAGATGTTCATAAAGATATCCATGGAAGACAGAGAAGATGAAGACTAAGCATTATGCTAAAACAAGAGCAGAAATTATAGCTTATCTAGGTATCATAGATGTAAAACAGATGATATCCAAGCTGTTTTGGAAAAGCAGGAAGTCTCTGGCAGGGATCTAATTTTATTGAGTCAAAACAGCCGTTAACAAAGAGTTGTCTACAGAAAAGGAGATAATTTCCCAAAGATTATCCTTAAATATAACACTTTATAAAGAGACATCAAATAATATATTGGCTTGCATTGAATGTAAAAGGGAAAAGAGACCCAATCAGAGGTCTGCAAGAACTAGGAGTTTTTCCATCTTCTTGGACTTAAGAGTTTTTCATAAAACTGATTCACTGCTCACTCTCTCACATACTTACTCATTTGGCAGACTAGTTTTCCCAGAAGGCTATTTCAATTCAATAATGCCTGTACAGCAGAGACAAAAGCTGGTGAACAGGGAACGATGGATGTTCACTAATATAAGACAGTATGAGAATGGAATGGCAAACACCTCATCTAGACTTCCTCAAAACAAATAGAAGAATCTAAAAATATTCATTACCCACAAAGACAGCACGTTGAAAAACAAATGGGACTTAAAGAAATCCAGGGAGAGCAGCCTGAAGACAGGGGTGATGTGGAAGCAGGGATAAGTATGCCTGAACTTGTGCTACCACGCAGAGACGCCGTCCCTCAGAAGTGAGAAGCAGTTAATCTCTATCATGCAAGAGTCAGAAGTTGAAAACAGTTTGTTTGCAGCTCTTGCAAGCAGAGCATGGGCCTGAAGGCATTGCTGCTGCCCCTGCTAAGTGAAACTTAAATTACATTCTCTTATTCCATTACTGTATTGTGTTTCCTATATTGTTTTATGTCATTTTAAATAACTACACCCAGTGGATGTCTCAGCAGGCCGGTCCGTGGACCAAGAGATTTCACTAACAGCCGTTTCCTTCATTTTGCTTTTCCAAATACAATCACGTTGTGTGAAGTTACAGTACCCCATGCAACTTTGAGGCATTTCTGTGAACAGCTCAGCAGTGAGCAGGGGTGAACTTGATAACGTACAAGTCCTTCTCTAAATTAATTCCTTGACAGCAATTGGAACCCAAGAACAAATACAGGGAAAAA
Organism: Falco cherrug; assembly: GCF_023634085.1. Classification (NCBI taxonomy): domain Eukaryota; kingdom Metazoa; phylum Chordata; class Aves; order Falconiformes; family Falconidae; genus Falco; species Falco cherrug. The sequence goes on from NC_073699.1 coordinate 5,314,536, forward strand.
GAGAACAATTAGGCTATCTGAAGCTTTGTTGTGCCAACTGGAAATCATCAGATCCTACATCCCAGTCCACCTCACTGCCCAGTTCTCTAGTCTGTACTTCATTGGTTTGTCTATGAGAATGTTACAGGAAACAGTGTCAAAAACTGTTCTTCTGAAATCCAGGGTTGCGAACCTACTGTTTTTCTCACCTTCTCAGGATCCTGAACTTCACCATCCCATGGTCACTGCAGCCAAGGCTGCCCCTGACCTTCACAGCCCTCACCAGTTTTCCCTTGTTTCAAGTGTCAGGTCCAGGCAGATTGTGTCCACCCACCGGCTCCTCCATCACGCCTGTGGAAGCTTCTACCTGTGTACTCCAGAAGCCTCCTGAATTGCTTGTACCCCGCTCTGTTGTGCCTCCAGTAGTTTTGGAGGTGGTTAAGCTTCCCCATGAGGACCAGTGCCTGTCCATGTGAGGCTTCTTCCAGTCATACAAAGGTCTCATCTTCTCCCTGAACAGGTGGTCTGTAGGGGGACACGCAGCACAGCGTTGCTTGCATTGGTCTGCCCTCTGAACCTGACCCATCAGCTCCCAGCCGGCTCGTCATCAGTTTATGTTTACAGCCCTTCCGTCTAAACGTTCTGCACTACTTAGCGGTTTGTTTAATGTTCGGTATTAAAACAAGAGAGTGACAAAGTGCTCTCGTTTATCTTCCCTATTTAGCTACACTCTACTGCTTCCTAACTGCACTTGCAGGGATGATGCTTAACCCATGTCAGCTTCAAATTGAAAATAAAAATTTAAATATAGAAGGCTCATTACAAAAATATTAAGAAGATACTTAGTAAGGAGCCACAGCTGGAAATGTTTGTTGACCATTGATATTTTGGAGTTTCCCTGATCCTACCGAAGTTCATTCCTTTCTCCCAGGGCCATTCATTGTGAAATCGGCACATTTCAGTTTTGCCATTTCTGTATCCAAAAGCATGCTCATGAATTTCTTTATTTTCCACTGCTTTGGGAAATTCTGCAAATAAAGTGTTGTTTTAACAGTTTGCATGAAAACATAGCAGTGACTAAGATCCATTACACTCCATTTCAAGCCCAGACACCTAGAGAATTAGCTAAATGTGCACAATTTACCTCCTACGTAAATGAAGATTATGGTTAACTCTGTTGAAGTCAATGCAGTTAAGTCAGTGTAAGATAAGATAAACTGGGATAAAGTCTAAAGCATTCATTTTAAAAAGTAGGAAATATGTAAAACAGAAGTAAACAGACCAAAGGCTTTCTGCTAGAGAGCACTAACAACCTCCTACATGAGGAAAAGTGGAGTAGGTGTGTGTTGGTTATTATTGGTATAATTACGATCTGATTTTAAAAAATACATTTTTATATACGAAAAAGTTACATAGTAAAAATATGTATCAGTAAGTTATGTTATTTTAACTATATAACTGAAAACTGAGGTTACACACCTGACATTTTTCCTGCAGATAAATCTCACAGGACACAGAAGTTGAATATTCCAGAATTTAATGTTGCCTTTAAATCTTTAATTTCAATATTTGACATCCTAAAAGTTGCAAAAACATCAGAGGTTTATATGAAGAAAGAGACTGCTGGACCTTGCTTACCTTTTCTGGTTTGTGGTTGTTTTGGTTTTGGTTTTTTTTTTTTCATCTAAATGAGGTAAACTGAACAAAAGAAGCCATTTCGTTCTCAGATACCAGTGTCCATGCAAAAGGCTAGGATGAGCTCGGAAAATCTCATACTGCCAACAGAGAGCAGAACTGGTAGGATGTAATGGAAAGGGTTGAAGGAGAGACAGGTGGGGATCACTGGAGGTTAACGGATGAGCTCAGGGAGCAGCAGCCAGCCGGCGCTGAAGTGGAGGTGGTAAATGTGACAAGAGTGGCTTGCGACTGGTGCCAATTAAAAGAGATGAAAAACTGTTGGGAAAAAGAATCGGGCATTAATTTAGGAAGCCTGACTGTGAAGCGAACATACTCCAAGCTAGGAATGAAACTATGCCTGTGGATAATAGAAACCACTGTAAATCTTATTAAGCAGGAAGTCTAAAGAGGCTTTTCTTTCGTTTTGTACCTAAGAGTCTGAAAATCATTGCATTATTAGATTAGCTTACAGAAAGGTAGTCATTCAATATTCCAATCATATCCACAGGGAAAAAAATTGCTGAAAAAGAAGATTTATAAAAACCACCAATGCCAAGGCCTATAATTGGAGGAAAAGGATGGTTTAGCCCAGAGTTGGGCTAACAAATGCTAGCCCAGGGAACACAGACATTGAGTTCAATGAGGATTATAAAGCTTAAGAAAAAGCAGTTCTAGTCAGCCATAGCTCAGTTTTTTCCAGCACTGAGACAAGAAGTAGTTGCAAGTGCTGGCTGCAATTGTTCCTACTCACCGTACACTTTCTGTCTGCCCTTAATCAGTCCAGGAGTAAATGTTCATACCTAAAATCAGTTCTCACTCCTCGGCCCGAGTGGGACTGAGCAGTTTCATGAAAAGAAATGAATCAAGAAGGCAGTTCACACATTCAACTTTTAGTGGCATTGCTGTAGTCAAGGATTTGGGAGAGCCAGGCTTCATTCCCCGCTCCGCCACAGTATTCTTGCACACCATGAGGCCTGCCATGAATTCTATCCCCTTGCTTCTAAGCTGCACAGCAGAGATAAAAATTCCTCCCTAATTTAGAAGAGCGCTGTCAGCCAAAAAATTGGGGGTGCCCAGACATAACCACACTTTAAAAAGTCAAATCTTAATATTGAAAATTCAGGAAAGGACTTGTATTCAAAAAAATGCTTAAGCACAAGCTCAACTTAAAGGTTTATTAAAACCACTACATAATAAGAAAAATTTAAGGGCACTTCAATTTCAGCACATTCTCATGTACTGTCCTAAACACAGATAAACTTCTTAAATACAGCAAAAATGTGTTTGTTAACTCCTGAAGACACACAGCTGTCAAAAGAAAAAATAGCTGAAAGGAATCCAGGAACTGAACTTCCAAACTAGTTTGAATTAGTTAGCACAGCAGAACTCGGAACCTACCAGAGGGTAAAAATAACTTTACATTTCATACAATTTTGGTACCAAAATTCAGAGTTGTCTAGACTATTAATCAATTTACTACTTAAGTGTAATGTAAGCTATCTAAGTATTTCATAGTTAAAGAAAACCAAGCGTAGTCTCAACTACTGTGACTCACTCGGATGAAACAAAAAAAGATCATACACATTGATTACATTTTCGAAACCATCAACATATCATAACCAATCTGCTTTTTTCCAGTTGCTGAAGGACAGCTTCAACAACCAGATACCAAAATGGAAGGACAGTTAAATATTTTTCTATCTACTGTTCACAGCTGAAATTTAATCTCATACACTACATGCCAGGCATGAAGGTATTGGAGAGCTTCATGTCCATCACTTTCTAATCATATGCCTGCTACACTTTTAACCTCTTGTAGTAAACAAGAAAAAAATCCACTGAACTTACCTTAGCAGTATTTTGGAGGTCTTTTTGCCTATTTCCTATACATCAGCAAACATTCACTGCCAGGTTGTTTGATAGCCTCAATACCTTAACAGTTGTTTTATTCTTTCCAATGTTTCGCTTTGCTTTTGGTTAGTAGTGCTACTGTCTAAAGCTCTCTATAGCATTGCACACGAACAAAATAGGGAAAAACACACGGACTTTCACTGATAAGCTAGCAAAGAAGCCTTAACCAAATTGTTAGGCTGCTTGAATCTGAAGGGTTCACCGATTTTGTAACTGAGTAACACAGCGTAAGTTCTGCCCGATATCCTACATGCAGGCAGTACCTACTAGCAGAGGCGTAAAACATTTCACACATCATTTACACTATGGTAATTTTAATTGATTGCAAAAGATGCAGCGTCTCAGCGGGGTTTTCCCTTGAAGACCTCAATACAAACAACTGATAAAGTCAGAGGGCACACCTATGTCCCCATTTACATTGCTACACTTCACAGAACCACAGACTGGCCGGGGCTGGAAGGGACCCCTGGAGATCACCCAGCCCACCCCCTGCTAAAGCAGCTTCACCTACAGCAGGTTGCACACAATTGCGTCCAGGTGGGTTTTGAATGTCTCCAGAGAAGGAGACCCCACAGCCTCTCTGGGCAGCCTGTGCCAGGGCTCTGTCACCATCAAGGCAAAAAAGTCCTTCCTCAGACTCAGATGGAACTTCTTGTGTTACTGTTTGTGCCTGTTGCCCATTGTCCCATCGCTGGGCACCACTGAAAAGAGCCTGGCCCCGTCCTCTTGATACTCCCCCTTAAGATAATCGTAGACACCGATAAGGCCCCATCTCAGTCTTCTCTTCTCCAGCATAAACAGGCCCAGCTCTCTCAGCCCTCCCTCAGACGGGAGATGCTCCGGTCCCCTCACCATCCCTGTAGCCTCCGCCGGACCCTCCCCAGTAGCTCCCTGTCTCTGGAACTGGGGAGCCCAGCACTGGGCACAGCACTCCAGGCGCAGCCTCACCAGGGCAGAGCAGAGGGGCAGGATCACCTCCCTCCACCTGCTGGCCACGCTCCTCCTGGTGCCCCCCAGGGTCCCACTGACCTTCTTGGCCACGAGGACACACTGCTGGCCCATGGGCAACCTGCTGCCCACCAGCACCCCCAGGCCCCTCTCCGCAGAGGTGCCCCCCAGCAGGTCACCCCCAGGCTGTACTGGTGCGCGGGGCTGTCCCTCCCCAGGGCAGGACCTTACACTGGCTGACCTTCACCAGGCTCCTCTCTGCCCAGCTCTCCAGCCTGCCCAGGTCTCGCTGAACGGCAGCGCAGCCTCTGGGGTACCAGCCGCTCCTGCCAGGGCTGTATCACCAGCAAAGCTGCTGAGGGTGCCTCTGTCCCTTCCTCCAGGTCACTGATGGATGAGTTGGACAGGACTGGACCCAGCAGTGGCCCCTGGGGAACACCGCTGGCTACAGGCCCCCAGCCAGGCTGTGCTGCTGGTCACAACCCTAACTTCTTAAAAAAGCTCCTGCAGTGTCAGGATATGGAACAATACTGTATTTCTAGTATTTAAATATAAACCATCTTTCTTTATCTACATCAAAAATAGGAAAAAAAGGCCAATATCTTGTTTCCTTCTGGTAATACCACCCTTTTAAAGCAAAAATAATATATTCTTAGTTGAGAAGTAGTAACAAGTTTTTGTTGCCTCTAATTTTATTTCACGTTCCTCTTACTTCTTACTACCCAGTCTTTGATGATGTTTTACTTCCTGTGATTGATACAACTTAATAGGTTTTCTGTCAGTTCTGGTGAATTACCGACATGCATGAACAACTTCTCTATACCATTAATGTCACAGATACTTGATTACAATTATTATATTTTAAAGGAGGCATGATAAGCTGTTGGGAAAAGACACTGAATAACTTCACGTTGTAGAAAACATTGAGTATTTTTTCCTGTTGCTTTCTATATACTGTAAGAGACTTGATTTTCCTCTGCTGTGTCATTCTCATTCTATAAGGCAACAGGCTCCTCCATTATTAACAAAAGATCTGAATCACCTGCGTCTTGAGAGTCAGCATCTCCACAACAGAGATTTTGTGGAGATCCATCCAGTTTCTATTTCTAAACCACAGGATTGCAAGTTTTTTTTTTTAAATATTTTTTTTTTCAGAGACAATAATGACAGTGATGAAATAAGATTTAATGTATTATCTTGGGATAGGCGGGAAACCTTCTGGTACCCACCCCCCACCCCCACCCCCCCAAAAAATATATATCTTTGAATCAAGAATGGTAATGTCATGGTAATGCCAACTGGAGAACATTTTCCCACATGAATCTCCAAAACTACTGTCTTCCTTTAGCTGTCTTTAGCTGTCATTTATGTCTTTGTAGTGCTTATGTTGCATTCTTTATTATGTTTATCTTCCTTGTAGACATAGATGGAGACCATAGCTGTTTTCCTCTAAGATCGACCACAAAGCAGAGGAAAAATGTGTGTGTGGGGGGAGCTATGTTTGTACATGCATTGAGCAGAACAAAAATAAAGCAACAAACCACCATGACTTCTTCATTTACAATACATGTGTGGTTTTTTCCTAAAGCACTGCTAAGGCACCTCTCACTGTGGTAGCTAAGCGCAAAAAGACACATTACCAAACCACGTTGTCTGCAAAGGAGCAGATGTACCCCACAAACAGCAAGAAATGGGTTTGGTTCATTGCCCGATTCCACCCATTTGCTTAATCTCACTGAACCACTGATTTCCCTATCAACTTTCGCAACTTGAAAAGGCCATACAGAAAAACGCTGCCTTGTACAAATGCAATGGTTGCTAACAACCTTGGATCCCTTTTTGGCCCCAGTAGTTCTTGGTTTTGTACTTTTTCCTTCAAATGTATAGCCTAACATCTAACCCTAAACTGATCAGAGATGTAAATCAACATATTCTCCTGAAATTTACTTGAAGCCACAAAATTCTTCATTTAAAGTTGGAGAAAAACATCCTAGCACTGATTGCATGTAACTCCATAGTGTGGTCAATTAGCCCACTAGTGATTCCCAAGGCAGAAATGCATAATATCAAGATGACATTTCTTCTATAATTTTATTTCTGTGACTACCAAGCCTGCTCCAAGCTGCTCCAAGCGATTATCTAGCAGTCATTTTCACTTTCTTAATAATAAGTTGACAGCATGCTGCAGATAAATTGATTCACACAGCTACACAATTGATTAATTCCAACTGGAAGGAGATCGCTGTTGCCATGCAAGTCAGCAGGAATCTTGATTTTGCTTACTTCCCTCCTCCACTCTTTTTCACAAGCTCAGGCAGAAGGGAACTATGCTGGTTTTGTCAAGATAACTTTCGGAGGGATAAAAACAATTACCAGAGGCACAAAATGCTTTCACAGAACAAATAAATAGAACAAGCCTGCATGTATACACAGGGAAGTAAAAAGATTTGATGTCTAAGCCTCTCTTAAGGACCCTATCTGTACTGTGTCCATTCCAGAAAGGAAAAGGACACTTGTTGCAAGACATCGGTAACGTCAGAGGACTGGAAAGAAAGCAGGATGACTGTCAAGAATGTCCAAACCTCCCCTGTGTGCTTCCCTATATATACACACACAATTAGTCTCAGGTAAGGAAGCCCAGGAATCCTTGTCATCGTCACAGCAATGTGGTTTTCAAAATAAATTTTATATCTGAGAAAATGAAAATAAAGTAAGGAAACCTCAAAAAAACCATCATGATGCGTATGGCTTATTTGGGTATTGGGTAAAATTGTGGCATGCAAAGCAATGGTTTTGCTGAACAGTCTTACGGATGGCCTCCATACATCCTGCTTGGAGTACGGGCATGTAAAATAATAGGAGTTAGCATGAAGACATGGTAGGTCCTACATCTGTATTTTGAGTCAGGTCATTAAATAATTGGGGCCTATGAAAAGTTTCAATGTCCACCAAGATCCAAAGTCAGAGAAGAAGCCTTAATTTTTACATTTCCTAAGTCCTTGAAGATTTGACTTTGCAATTCAATCTTAACTTCCCTGACTTAACATTCTTTCAGTGTCATTTTCAGAAATGATAGAGGCGCACATTGACTCCAGCAGCAAACTGGCTTTTGTGTGTCTCATCACCAACACATTTTAACAATGCATCAAAGAAAAGCGGACCAAGAATTTCATTGCCGAGATTTATAACTACACAAATCACGGCCTCACCTTGAAAGTGTCTTGAATATAAGAAACTGAATTTTTCCTTCTATCTGTGGAAACTGATGTGGTCACATTATAGCTGAGGATCCCATGTCCCACGTCAGAGAATAAAGGTTTCTTAGCTGTGTTTAAATAAAATGCAGCATTAGACTGCTGTGGTATTTTTAATGACTAAGAAAAACTACCAAAGGGAGTTCCCAAGTAGTAATGCAATTTAGTAGACTAATATTCACTTGTACTTTGAAATAAAGCCATTAAATTATGTCAGAATAAAATATGCTGAAGAAATATTTATAATGCACGTACACAAACAAGTGACACAGACACATTTAAGCAAGGCTGCCACCAGAGGAGATTGTGTTGGGGTTTATTTTCAAACAATATCTATTGCAGGTGCTTGATGTGTCTGTGCAAAGGCAGAGGCTTTTGGTGGTGGGAACAGGAGACAAAGATATTTATTGGCCACAGGGGCAAAACAGTCATTGGTACTTCATGGCAGCCACTCTCAAAGCTCCCATGCTTCTAAGGAAGGAGTCCATACTTTCCAATACTTCATTCACCTCTCAGATTTGCAGTGATTTAAAACTTCCTTAACTGCTTTCTAATTAAATCAGGATGTTATTTTTCCTACATTTGCTCTGATTTAAATATTTGGTTAAATACTTTTTAATTAAGCCAGGCTAGTATTCATATGAAGAGCTTGATACTTCATTAACGATGCAAAGCAGACGGCTGCTTTTCTTTCCTAAGGAACAGTCTCAGATCACAAGTTTTTCAAAATTATAACCTAAAATCTGAAAGTCTGAGATTTATTCCCTCCCTGTTGACCTTAATGAAATAAACCTAAGAATTAATTTTAAAATTTGGTGTCTGGGGTGAAAAAGCCTTACTTCTTCAGAATACTGTCTCTCAAGACTACTTTTTCATGGAAAAGCCGTAAGAATTTCTGAAACTATGATGCATTAATTTTCCAGCAATCAAGCTGCACCGAAAATAGCCATGAAAATTGACATTTGACAACAGTATCAACATTGCATTATTTAGTGCTGACATTAAACAAGTAATATCTTTTGCTGCCACTGCAAAGCCTTATATTGCATCTATCAAGTGTTTTTCAGGCTCCCTATGCAGTCAAAATGCTAATCAAGTTAAATAGTTAGTGGGCACATCCTGATTTAACGTTTGCTTTGATTTCAGTAGCTGCAAACTCCACACTTGGTTTACAAGAACTGAAGTTCAAAGTACGCCATGGTGTCAAAGTAAAGGAAGACAGAGGCCACAAGAACGCAGTTATAAAAATGAAGGATCAGCTAGCAAGGGTCTAGAAATCAGCTCATTTGGACCCAAGTTAAACAAAAATCCCAGAGGCAGGGAGATGAATGTTAGGCCACACAGGCTTCCCATTCGCAAGATTAAATAAAGATAATGAAATAACTTCTTTTTTTCCTTCTGCACAAAATAAGTCAGCCTCTAATCTCTGAATGCTACTCTTATTATGCCACATTAATATGCAATACAATACTTTTTCACTATGTTGAAGACTCTGCAGGAGTCTGGTGGTAAATATCTCATTTTACAGAAGGCAACACTGAGAAAGGGATGGCAAGTAATGCACTCTAGACCACACAGCAAGACAGAAGCATCTATTAAGGTAATTGCTTCATCCTCAGGATATTACAGCGTGTTAATGCTTCCCAATGAAAATTCAAAGTCTCAGCCCAAACACAGCATGAAAACACCACGCACTGCCCTAACTCCTGGACAAACCGCAAAGAGTAAGGGCAGAAACTGTAGAAAATCCAGACTGGCCAGAGATGCCTTTCCAGCTGAACCATCACATTTCTGCAGGTTCTCCTGATGCAACAGCAAGAATCTGCACCACCTGTTTGCAGTGTAATGAGCTATTAGCACCTTCATTATAGTAATTCACTGATAAACCATGGCACAGCCCAGCACAGTTCTTCAGGGCTGTAAATGAAATTCCCGCAGCTGGCAGATGCTACCGTGACGGGGCTGTCTGCTCCCGCAGGCACATATTTTGCTATCCTGATTGTTAAACTCCATAAACCCCACTGGGGAAAGTCACGGCCATCTAAGCAAGTCCTATAAGGATGTCCATGTATTTTACAACTAATTTATGTGTTTCCCATTCAGAATTAAGACTGTGCTTTTAACCATAACTCTTTGCTTGTTGATCTCAAAACGATTTCAAAGCGCGGGTGTAAAAGGAATCCTGCAATGAGACAGAGCAAAATTCATCCTTTATCAGAGGGCTTGCTGGGGAGTATTGATACTGCGCTTGGTCTAAGCATCCTTTCTTTTCTTTAATAGATGGTCATGTAAAGAAAATAGTCAAACACTGAAGACAAGTGTGTCTAAATATTTGAGATAATCTGACATATAAAGTATTACCAGTCTTTTTTTCAGCAGGCTTCAAATAAGAAAAGGCAGCCTGAAGACAGATACATGCTAATTAAGGTATTTAATGAAAACTGAAGAAGTGAAAAGTGTCTCTCACTGCCACATAGTAATCCACTGTCCAGCCACAAGAAAGAAGGAAATAAAATCTCAGTATTGCCCAGAGGATGAGGCTAAGTCTCTGGCTGAGGTGGGATAAAGGACAAGTTGTATTTTGTGGAAAGCTGGAGAAAGTAGACAAAATTCACCCTGAAGCGGGAAAAGCAGATGTCACCTTAAAACCTAAGAGAAATTGGGAAAACCAGGATGACACAGAAAATTCCTCTGACATTTGGCAGGGAAGGTGAGTTCACTGACACATCTTAGAGCAGTGGATAAACACAAATATGCCTTCATTTGTGAAGATAAGAATTCAGCCCAAGCGATTTGCCTCAGGCCACTCAAAAGTTTCACAACATCTAGATGTCCACCCAGATACCTCTACCGAAAATCAGTCTCTGAATGGGAGACTGCCTTTGGTTGTCAGACTTGGTCTGGAAGATCAACATAGCAACAATTTTTTTTCTGATCCTCATCCAAGATGATCACATAGCCCACAGGACAACTCTCCCTATGAAAGGACTGATACCTCAATTTGTATTTCTTACAGCTGATCTGCACTCCACCGCTCATCTCTTTCTCTCCACTAGAAAAAAGACAGTAATGAAAGGATAACGCAAAGACTTTGTAAGTTTGATGCCATCAATTTTTGTGTTCCTTTCACTTAGATTAAGCTTTATCCAGGAACCAATTCCTAAATACTATAGTCTAAATAATAATAAAATTTTAACTGGGGTATGTCAGGTCATACTGTCTTCTTAATAAATATGGAATAAAACATATCAAATACAATATCAAATACAGAAAAAAATATCTCTTTTTACCAGATCCACTCTCCTTGTTCACAGATATAAATAAAGTGGAGATGGGCATTTCCTCCAAAATAAACGAAGAATAAGGGATCTTTTTTTAATTATTTTGGAAAGAACTCAAAATTACAAATCAGTGGCTTATTTTTGAATTGTACATTCATGACATCCTTTTTTTTCTTGATATTTTCAGAATACATTAACTCAGCAGTATCTGTAGTTTACAGTAGCAATTAGCATCCTGGGGAGTCAGCTGCAAATAACAAATTCATTAACAAAGTAGAATTAATCAAGTATAAAATTAAAAATAAGGAGGAGCTTGCATAATCTTAGAATGACAGAACAGCTAAGACAAGCCCTTGCTCCAGGCAAGGATGATTCTGTCAAAATTATGGTCAATTATTTAACTATGCTTCTTTTTCCTTAACGGTTTATGAAATTAATGGAGGTTAATTATATAATTAAATAGTAACTGTATCATGGCCTGTCTAACAATTAAATTGGAACCATAATCTCCTCACTAAACTTCAAGATGTCCTTGCAAGTTTTTTATTTCAGTAAGAGAAGGTATAGGGGAGACACTCTTAACGGGAAGTGCGTAGTGGACAGACAGTGTATGGTTTCTGGGAATGAAATCCCAAAGCACAGCTGTTCCTAAATGTCAGGATACGGTAGGAAGGTCTTCTGCCATTACGCCATTAGATGATAAAATCAACAGCAAGTAAAAATCAGCCCATGTTTTATTTTATACTCACAAGATGGAAAGGGATGATGTGTAAGAACACAGCACAGAGCTACCGTTTTATCCTCCGCTTACTGAAACCTGCACTTAAATTAAATGAAACACCAGGATAACTTTAGTTTAGCCAGGCTTTTCTCAGACAGTGCTCCAATGTAACACTTCGTTATCATGTGCTGGACATCAGGATGCAAAACTGAATGAAGTACCACAAGTATTTTTTGAACTGCCGTGGGGGAAGAGGATGGACAGAGAGGAGAAGGCAAGGAGGCCGCTTGCCTCCTTTGCTTTTTCTTACAGTTAACTGGTCACAACAGAAACTAGAACAGTATTTCTAAATCCCAGCCATGCCGCTGCATTAAGTGACAACGCACTTCATAGTCTGCTGTGATTACATGGTAAACCAGGCCAAAACCATTGGCTAGTCCTCTACCTGGCTCCGTACCGCAACCTCCAACTGGAAGGCAACTACAACGCATTTCCACTGAATCTTCCATTTCAACTATTCATATCATCATGGCTATCATTTCATTGGCTGTAATTTTATTTATTGTTCCCTGTCTATGACAATCAGGGAAAAATCCTTCTTAGGGAGGATATTTTTAACAGAGCTCAGCACAAAACACAGCAGAGCTGGGGCTGCAGCACTTCTGACCTGCAGATTGGCTTTCCCAAGAATGCCAAGCTAAGAGCTGTTTTACTATCACGAGAAAAACTTGTAGGATTTGGGTTGGGTTTTTTTGTGAAGCTTACCCATACTTTATGTAAGACTACTTTAATGAGCATATTTATAAGGAAAAAGCCACTTGGAAGAAGAGTCCATGAAGTCTACCGGGACCCTTGTTGTGGTAAGTCTAATTCACCTAGGAAGTGCTGAAATACTGACAAAGATAAAAAAGTGAAAAAAAAAAAGAAAAAAAGAACAAAACCAGATCAGAGACAGAATCACTTCAGCTTGCCAGAAAGGCAAGTAACATTGTCTGTCTTGGAAACGTACTCAAGAAAGTAGACCTTGCAAACTTAAAACTCACAAGTGCAAAGTTACTTTCATCCTGAAACAGTGGCAAGATGACACCGTTATTGAAGTGCTATGGTTTGCTTTGCGTGCCTATTTAAAATAGCTTCCCTTTGGAACAGCCTATTGAAAAGGAAGGCAAGGGCTCTGAAGCACTGTCGCATTGCCTTTCTTACGTTTGTGAGAAAACCCCTTTGTACCTAAGGCTGGTCAAGACCCACAGTATTTCAGGATGGCAAACCCTTCTTAGATTACCAGTCTCATACATGAAAGCACTGAGAACAATTCCACAACAGATTTAATAGATACAGTCTTAAAAGAGAAAAATCAAAGCAGCATTTGTCCATCTTTTCCTTTCCCCCCAATGAACACTAAAGCATTTACTAATTAGACTTCATAACACTCCCCCTGGCTAAGTAACAATTATCACTACCATTTTACAGGTTGCTAACCAAGGAGATTCACTCAATTAGAATGAAAGGATCAGTATCAGGCCACATTGCGACTCAAAAGGACAGACACTACTGCAACCTGAAGTGCCTCAATCCACTGGGCGGCAAGACAGGGTACAATTAGTTATGCATTCACTCTGATCAAAGAGAGAAATTTCTAATGGACTGCCCTGCTGCAGCTCAGTGTGCCGCTATCTTTCCTCTTTGTAATAGCAAAATTGCAGTGAAAAGAAACAATTTTCTACAAAGCAAGTCCTAAACACAACAGCGCAGAAGCTATTTTTGCAGCTAATGCTCACTGTTTCGTGCCATCTCTTTATCCTTAAAGCAAAGGGTGCATATTTCATCAACTGCAAGCTGAGAAGTGGATCCGTATACAAAATGAAGAGAACTCATGCCTTAACATATAGGAAAGCAGATGAGTCACTTTAAATTACAATCAATGGTAACAATAATCCTACAGCTAAGTCTTGAAAAATGAAGAGGTACTTTTCCAAAGTACTTCCCTAAATTTTCATAAGGGGCATATCTACCGCTTAAACTAATGCAAAAGCAAGGGATCAATATTACAAGACTTTCTGTATTTGACAAGGGAGATTTTAAAACTTTCCACTTGCTTCTGCATTTCAGTTCAAGCTATTCAAATCCTCTCTGTTCCCACTGTCCTTCAGCCACATACAACAATTAAATGAAGAAGCTCTAATTTATCTAAATATTTGCAATATTTTATTATTTGCACAACTTTATGCAAGGCATGTATCTTAATAAGGGTGTTTAAAGGATATTTATGAGCTAAAACAGAACTGATGAAGAGCTATATATCCCCATCAGTCATGAGGATGTATTTTAATTTCCCAGAGCCTTGTACTGACCAGACCTGACTTGCCAGGAAAACTCAGTGCTGGGCAGATGCTTCTGTTCTTGGCTATAAAAATACCTCATCTTCCTTCTCCTCACATTTCTTTCAGTCTGCAGCTTTCATTTTAAATCTCTGCAAAGTCTTCAGAAAGCAAAGCTGGCCTGATCATCAAATCAAAAGCCTGAAAGACTCTGGAATATCCTGTCACTGGAAGCAGCATAAAATCTCCTATATATCGTTAAAAAAAACCACCTTCCACCAGAGACTGTTCATTCAGTGTGTGTTTTACACACCATTCGGGACATGCCCAAAAGGGCAGCTGGACCATCTTGGCTGTGGCAGGGAGCTCGCCAGCGCAAGGCGCCGATTCACACTTTCAGTTCAAGTGTTCATGCTTCAGTCCATCATCTTCTGGCTAGGACTGTGATACTCTTATAAACAAAGAGACAGATTATAAGCTAAGTTGATATGTTGTAGTGATGAAAATGACATACGTGGAAACACATTTTTTTTTTCTTTTTTGGCTATGGCTCCTAAATTTCTCTGCCTTCCCCCATCATATGGTTTTTTCTATTTATTCTCTTCCATATGTTTCTACATAATAGAGAAAGCACAAATAAACTAAGAAAAAGAAAAGAGAGATCTCTCTATAATTATAAATTTTCTTGCGTAAGCCTTTCTTTCTGGTAAGCATTTGGGGAAACAGACTTTATGAACAGGTTCCGTTATCAATAATGGGACAAGTTTCAAAAGTAATACAAGCTGGTGTACTTCAGAAGTGCAAAGGCTTCAATTTACAGGCTTCAGGCATTTTTTTCCTTTGCTCTGCAATAACTAAAACCACTAATCTAAAGAGTAAAACCTGCAGCCTTTCAGCCGGCTTCACAGTTTAATATAGTGGCCTTTGCCTACTTCCATAGTGACAAGTGCCTAGACTATAAATCTCTGCCCAGGCACACTGATGACATAGTGTTGCAGTGAAAAAAATATACTGTACTGTTTCCAAAGCATTATCAATTTTTTGGTCTCCAACACCACGGGCTCATTACCTCTGCATGGTGTTCAATTCAGTGCTCCAAGTAGACAAAACTACCCAGAGAAGTTAACCGATGTCAAAAAGCACATTTCATTTGGGATAAGAAACACAACAGAGGAGCATGTAAATTATCAGCACATTCCAGCTTAAGTCATTTCTACAGGGTGAAACAACAGCTTGCCAGTAACAGGTTTTAGCATGCTTCTCATCAGGGAATTATTGTGGACCTCATGAATGCCTCATGAAGGAGTAGACAGGGATGTGCATGGGGACTCCTCAAGCCAATGAAGATACCCCAGAGGTGTTCACAACCCTTGTTGTTGTGCTGGAAGCGGCTCCTCAGCATATCACTTACAAAAATTACATGATAGCAACCCCAAATTTGTGGAGTTCAAGATCCTTAGGGCAGCGAGGAGGGCACATGGCAAGATCACTACCCTGGACTTCAGGAGACCTGACTTTGGCCTCTTCCGGGATCTGCTTGGTAGAGTACCATGGGATAAAGCCTTGGAGAGAAGAGGGGCCCAAGAAAGCTGATTAATATTCAAGGATCACCTCCTCCAAGCTCAGGAGCAATGTGTCACAATAAAGACAAAGTTGGGCAAAAATGTTAGGAGGCCTGCATGGAAGAACAAGGAGCTCCTGGGCAAACTCAAACACAAAAAGGAAGCCTACAGAGGGTGGAAGCAAGAACAGGTAGCCTGGGAGGAATAAAGTGAAATTGCCTGAGCAGCCAGGGACCAGGTTAGGAAAGCTAAAGCCCTGATAGAATTAAATCTGGCCAGGGACATCTCTGAAAAGAAAACTAGAACAAGAAAAACTTCTATAGGTACATCACTGATTAAAGGAAGACTAGGGAAAACATGGGCCCTCTCCAGAAGGAAATGGGAGACCTTGTTACCAGGGACATGGAAAAGGCTGAGGTACTCAAAGACATTTTTGCCTCAGTCTTCACTAGCTAGCAACCCAGCCACACCACCCAAGTCACCAAAGGCAAAAACAGAGACTGGGAGAATGAAGAACTGCCCACTAAGAGATGATCAGGTTTGAGACCATCTAAGGAACCTGAAGGTGCACAATTCTATGGGACCTGAAGTGATGCATCCACAGGTCCTGAGGGAACTGGTGGATTAAGTGGCTAAGCCACTATCCATCATATTTGAGAAGCTGTGGCAGTCCAGTGAAGTTCCCACTGACTGGGAAAGGGGAAATGCAACCCCCACTTTTAAAAAGGGAAATAAGGAAGACCTGGGGACCTACAGGCCGGTGAGTTTCACCCCAGTGCCCAGCAAGATCATGGAGCAGATCCTCCTGGAAACTATGCTAAAGTACATGGAAAATAAGGAAGTAACTGGTGGCAGCCAACATGGCTTCACTAAGGGCCAATCATGCCTGAAAATTTGGTGGCCTTCTGTGATGGGGTTACAGCGTTGGTGGATGAGAGAAGAGCAACTGATGTCATCCACCTGGACTTGTGCAAAGCATGTGACTCTGTCCTGCACAACATCCTTGTTGATATCCCAAACTGTAGAGACATAGACTTAATGGATGCTTGGAAACAACCCTATGTGTGAAATTTTCATCAAACTGCCATCAATACTGTAAATTTTCCCATAATTTGGAGAGGGGGACAAGGTTCTTGTAATTTAACATCTGTTTACATGAAGGAACTGGAAAGAGAACAAAAAGTTTCTGTTGGGTGAAAAAAAAGCCAACCTAGTGCAAATGAAGCACATACTTCAAAGCATTCTCTGCATCAGCCAGCCATGCCAGCTAGAGCACGCTACTGCTGCCATCTGAGATCGGATTTGTCTGTCCACACCTGCTCTACACTTGGCAATACAGGAAAGCAAGCACTGATTAAAGGCATCTTCATGCCACTCAGACACGCACTTCAGAGGCTCCCTCTGTGCCCAGTTTCCTCTTATCCAGAGTTACTGATGGACCGGTTCTAAGAAACCTCCTTATTTTCTGCATGCATCAAAGTGCAGGGAGTTCTCTCCCCACCTTTCCGGGGTGTCAACATTGGTTGCCTGTGATGTCCTCAATGTCATAACCACGACCCAACCCTGCCCAATGAAACCCATTTGCATCCAGCTCCCTTCTCTCTTCTGGGGTGTCCAAAATGGGAACTGTTGGTCTAAGCCCCTTTATTCCATCATTCCACCTCTTTTATACACTGTGCAGTGATTTTCTGCAGAACATTTGTCTACCTCCATTTTGCCTCACCTTGTCTAGTATTTTTTTCCCTCTAACCAATTAGCCTGATCATCTTTGTCATGTAAGAATTTGCAGTTAAGCTCTACTGTAAATATGCAAAGTGCTTAAAAATACACTTGTGATAACTTAGCCAGACATATTTCTAGCTATGCATGCAAATCTACTGAATTTTGAAGTAGCTGGTATACCATGCCTCTGCTTTACCAACATACATCTCCAGTGCTCTTGCCTTCCCCTAATTCTTTAAAGAATTTAACACATGAAAGTGGATGGTGCTGATTTGCTTTCATTGTTATTCTTATTCAAGAACTTATTCAAGAACCTCAAATATGCTCTGATGATATTGAACAAGAGAGGCAGAAGCATGCCAGCAACAAGCATCACTGTAGCTCTCTCTTAGCAGGCACAGAGAAGTTTTCAACTATGTACTGAGGCTGAAGAAGACACTGCTTCTGATAAGCAAAGCCTGTGCTTAAGCCCACTCAGTAAATTTCAGAAAGGAATGCAGTGGTCTAATTTACATAACAATTTTGAAGTTTTTTTAAGGATGTTCCTTTATGATTGCCAAGTCTTCCTTTAAACTAAACTGTTCTTCTTTCCCTTCCACTGTTGTATTTATCATTACTGCACTTACTAATTTTTAAAGGTTGCCCTTCTTTGCAAGAGCTAAATAGGAAAAAATTGAAAGGTTGAACCCTGGCAGATAATATAAATTTGGCAAACAATTTCCTTCTCCATCCATATCTGCCAAAACTCAAAGCATCCCATCTTTATGACTTCATGTGCTTCTGGTGATTTAGAAGTGAAGTAGTAATTTGTCCACTTACATTTTAACAAACATGAGGAATGGCACATTGGCGTGGATGCTACTTTTTAGGAGTAATTGCCAGTCATCTCAGCTGGCCAAATATGCTTTTTTCTCCTTCTCTGGAGACAGAGAAACCTCCTTGCTGGCCTCTTTTGTGCAGAGTGAAGCAATACAAATTGAGATGAATCCTGTAACTTCCAAGCATTTTGTCAATTTTGAGCACCCTGAGAGTGATCAGAGCCAAATGGTTTCATACAAGAAGTATCAGCGGCTGCCCTGAGCTAAGTACTTGCCCCAGTTCTTTTCCACGCCAATATAGTTGCATTTATTGTTATGACATTGAACAGAACAAATTCCTAGACCAAGCCCTTCTCAGTGGTCCCCTAAGGCGGTACTTTAACACAGGTAAAACACGTTGAACGGTCTCAACAGAAATAACAGGTTGGGTTGCTTTCTTCTTCCAGATCATGGTGTGGGCTATGGGACTCATGGTGCCATTGTTTGATACAAAGCGCTCACCAAACCACTGAAGTTCTACCCAAAAGACTTTTTCTTTCAAATACAGTTAACATTGAAAATAACACTTTAAAAAACACATGCTTTCTCTTTTAGCCATCACCAAACATTCTTTAGAAAAACTGCAAAAGCCCAAACAAGAAACTACTGTAATACCACAAAAAAATTCTGCTTAACCCTTTAAGGGATGAATTATGCCTTACAAACTGTAAAGGTATTCAAGCTGTGAGTGGTGCGCTATATAATCAAGGATATAACCAAGATCTATTTGCTTGTGCTTACTCAGGAATAAGAAAAATAATATTTCTGTCTACCATTCTGTTCAAAAGCAGATGAACAACTTTTACTCGAAGTTGAAATACCACGTATTAGTCCTCAAGCAGAAATCAGGACAGGAAAAACTTCTCGTCAGAGGGAAAATTCACGAATGCTGCAGTCAAGGAATTAGGATGGAAACATTCACACAAACCTAAAAGCGAAGATTTTTGCGGCGCTTTCTGTAATCAGTGTGGATGTATTTAGGTAAAATCTAATTTTCAAGTGAAATAATAAATGCCTCATTTTCATGAAGCCTGAGGGAGACTACATGTACCAGAGATAATACAGAGACTATATCAGGCATAGAAGGCAATATCTTTGGGTATAAATAACATGAGGAAGTGCAGATGCAATGTCATCAAATATCACCTTCCCAGACTACAGACAAGACTACACCTCCTCAATATACAGCTGAGCACCCTTTCTGATGCATTTAGAGGGCCCTCATTACAGCACGATTCCAAACTGTCCTGCCTGCCTTGTTTTAAAACATGCTTCTCACCTGCAAGGTGGCTATGTACCTTCTCTGGCCAGGCTGGGATAGCACTATAGATTGCTTTGCAAAACAGTACCTTGTGCTGGTAGGTTATAAAGTGCTTTGTATCCACAGTTTATAGCTCAGTTGATCTCTGTAGCTACAAGGCTGAATGCTTTAGCACGTGGCTAGGAAGAACCATGAGTACCTGCAGCTTTTCCTGATGTGGTTTTATTTCCCTCAAGAGAGGAACCAAAGAAACCTTTGCAGTAACTGAAGTACCATTGCCAAATGGTGTTCAGCCCAAAGTTACACAAACTACAAGAGAAATCTAAATATTTCCCTGTTTTACAAATACTAAAATGAACAGTCATTACCTGAGTGCAAATAGGGATATTTTACCCATTAGTAACAGGGATCTCTCTATTATTAATGCTTTCTCACTCCCCCCTTTCAGAAAAAGGTTGTGGCCCAGCTGCTTTAAAAATACTCTATTTTTCCTTCTTCAGAACCTCTATAATTACTTTTGAAAATTGTAGCTATAACTTGAATGAAGGACATGGAAGAACAGGAAAGTTCTGAGTACTGTTTCAGATCCTGGCAAACATATCTTGGAAATAATAGATCAGCCTCCAGACCACCAGCTGAGGAAGCGGTAGAAATCCCATTGCTAGATCTCCAGACTACATTAATAATAAACCCTAGGAAAGCAGCAAGCTTTCCATGGAGGGGCTGGAATAGGCCAGGTTTGGTTTCGAAAGTTCGGTTCTCAAAACCTGATAGAACTCCAAATTTAATCACTTACACGAATATCCTCTCTCTAGCCACACAAAGCCAGGATTATCCATTCGTCTCCCAGTTTCTACGAGACTGTTAACTGCTTGGCTAGAGGATGACCTGAAATACACCTTCTCCAGGCCCTCCTTACAGTAGCACATCACACACAGCACTTTCTATATGCAGCTATAGAACCAGCAGAAGGGCTAGGGCACACACACAGGAAAGGAAATCCATATTCCCATGTGCTACTGAGTATTTCTTTAGTACACACAATCTTGCTTTCAGCTCCATAACATTTTAGAGGCCAAATCTTCTTTTGGAAGAATCAGATCAACAATTTTTGTCTTTTTTTCCTGCTTCCCTCTACACAAGATTTTTTTTTTTTTTTAATCATCTTTAGTTAGATTCAAATAGAATTTTTCTTCTTCAGAAATAGGTTTTTCATGTGAGACGTCACCAGCCTTAAGTGTTTGGTATGTCTGGCTCTTCCCTCCTTTCTCCCTCCCCCAAGAGATATTCCAGTAGACTTGGGAAAGCACAGTAGTAAGTCAAAGCACAAATGGAATAATGTCCCCTTCCGGCCACTCATGACAGCATTTTTGTTGGAATGATCCAGTCTGACTCATGCAGGAGGCACCTCGCCATGGAACTCAAGACAAATTGGCAGGAGTTTGTGCAGACAACACACCCCCTCTCCAGTCTTCTCAGGAGACCTGCTGAGATCCTCCCCCTTCACTCCTGTCGACACAATGCTTTGCTTATCCAAAGGTTTAATGACTGAAACATCAACCCACCAAAGGGCAATCACAGAACCACAGACTGGCCGGGGCTGGAAGGGACCCCTGGAGATCACCCAGCCCACCCCCTGCTAAAGCAGCTTCATCTACAGCAGGTTGCACACAATTGCGTCCAGGTGGGTTTTGAATGTCTCCAGAGAAGGAGACCCCACAGCCTCTCTGGGCAGCCTGTGCCAGGGCTCTGTCACCATCAAGGCAAAAAAGTCCTTCCTCAGACTCAGATGGAACTTCTTGTGTTACTGTTTGTGCCTGTTGCCCATTGTCCCGTCGCTGGGCACCACTGAAAAGAGCCTGGCCCCGTCCTCTTCACACTCGCCCTCAAGATACTTGTAGACACTGATAAGACCCCCCCCCCTCAGTCTTCTCTTCTCCAGGCTAAACAGGCCCAGCTCTCTCAGCCCTCCCTCAGACGGGAGATGCTCCAGTCCCCTCACCATCCCTGTAGCCTCCGCCGGACCCTCCCCAGTAGCTCCCTGTCTCTGGAACTGGGGAGCCCAGCACTGGGCACAGCACTCCAGGCGCAGCCTCACCAGGGCAGAGCAGAGGGGCAGGATCACCTCCCTCCACCTGCTGGCCACGCTCCTCCTGGTGCCCCCCAGGGTCCCACTGACCTTCTTGGCCACGAGGACACACTGCTGGCCCATGGGCAACCTGCTGCCCACCAGCACCCCCAGGCCCCTCTCCGCAGAGGTGCCCCCCAGCAGGTCACCCCCAGGCTGTACTGGTGCGCGGGGCTGTCCCTCCCCAGGGCAGGACCTTACACTGGCTGACCTTCACCAGGCTCCTCTCTGCCCAGCTCTCCAGCCTGCCCAGGTCTTGCTGTAGCAGCAGCGCAGCCTTCTGGGGCATCAGCCACTCCTGCCAATATATGGCATTTAGAAAGGAAGATGAGATAGAAGACTAGGACCAATTTTGCCATCATAGTGTGATCAGCCAACACAGAATCCAGAAGGTATAAAGTTGTTAGAAGAACTAGTTCACCTTTTAGTTTTGGCCCTTGTGAGTATCGAACTGGAGACAAAGACACATAGTCATGACGGTTTGTATTAATGGTTCCTAAACTTTTCCAACCATAAATTCACTTCTCTGTGCAATGAACTCACTCACATTTAAAATGCCAGGCTCTTTCCACAAGTCTCAGAAAAACTGATACAACAGGGATGCAACAGGATAACCCATCACGCTCACAACTCAGCTCTATGATGCTGTGCTACCTGTAGGTTCCTACCAGGTATAGGACAACTCCTTTGGGTTTGACCTCATCTCTTCTCCAGACGTTAAAGAGCAGAATCATAACTTAAATCAGATTCCATAAACTGATGGAAAGGTCCTGACTCAGGGCAGAAAGCATGGGCAGGGGACGTCAGCACCAATAATCACTGGTACCTGGTTTCTCTTATGTTATAATTTTTTATTGGATTCTTCCTTCTTCTCAGCCTCTCACTTGCCATTAATATATACGCTGATATTAGGACTGTATCCCCCACCTAAAAATTAAGACCTGAATAATTTGCTGGGCAATGTTAGAGTAATTAAAGCAAGTTCAAGCAAAGAGAGCAGTGTTCTGTGGCCTCTGCCTTTCCTGGAGCTTTTTGGTAACTGTGTCTGATTTCAAAAGAAATTCTAAAATTCAATATGCAAATTTTACATACATGAAAACACCCCATGTTGATACCAATTAGCTGGTTTGTATTTTAGATGCAGTAATATCAAAAGACAACCTCAAATAAATGTTTTAAAATTATTTCTCCAAGGTATGAATACACAAAATGACTCAGGAAGGCTTTATGAACTTTCCTTTCTCTACCAAAGGAGTAGATTTTTATTTGAATTAATAAAGACGACATGGGAGAGGTGTGCATTTTCACCTTTAGGGGAACAGGTGAGACTGTGGGAGGGTTATGAAGCCACTTTGTCTTTTGGCAAGTGTTACCAGAAATTCCTGCTCACAGGGATGTTCAGCTTGGCTCACAAGACCTGGGAGAGCCTTGCCCTGGAGAAGGGACAGTGGGTGGCAAGGACCACCTGAGCTGGTGGGACAGATTTTCTGTTCCCTTTTCATTTTCCATCTACTGTCAAGCAGGTCTGCTAATGAGAAGACACAACAAACCAGAGGAGACAACCACCAAACTTTATCTTTTGTCTAAATATTACTTTTTGAGTTTTGTACTAAGACAATAAAGTAATGGGGGGTGTTTATTTATGGAGGGGAGACTGTGCTCAGTTCAGCACTACAATAAAACTGAGAGACAGTGAAGTGATAAATCAGGAAGGCTTGGTAGAAACTAAAATTAAAAGTAAGCCTCACTAAATCTTAAGAATGGGATGTCTACATAAGCAACTTGATGTATAGTTTCTATTGTTGTTTGCAGATAATTGTTATCTATTTTCTCTAGCTGAGAAGTGCCTTCTTTATTAAAGCACTATCACCATCATAGAACACTTGTGAAAATTAACAGCCAACTTCTCTTCTGAATATTAATTACTATATGAACATTCCTTGTCACACAGCTTTCAAAACATGCTCTCTCCCAGGATATTTAATTTCATGCAGAAAGCAATTTTAGATCAACCTACACAAATTAGTGAATGAAGAGGACATGGTGCATGTAACTGCCTGTTCGAACTCCAGGAAAGCACACCCCACTGTGAGTTACTAGACTTGCAATGAAAAATTAATTCAGGTTTTTATTTATAAACAAAAATTGGTCAAAGGACAAAGAAGAAGTGGTAATGGTAGATGGCAGTGGGTTGTTTAATAAAAACTAGAGCTACGAGGCAAATGCTGGACTTGGATTTAGTTAAAATGAAATGGTTTCATATATGTCATCGGAGTGAGTATTGCCGATACTGTAAAGATGGAAAAGGTTAAAATAAAGGTATGAATATAGAGTAATCAGAATTAGAGTTACAAGTATTACATGTGAGGGGGAATAATATAAAAAAAGATATTCAAGAGAAAACCCGTGAAAGCAGCAACACCAGAGCCCCCACCCCGCAACAAAACCATCAGACTAACTCAGACACAGCCTTATGACTGGCTAAGACAGCAAGGTCATCCAGTTGCTTACAAAATACATATATCAGCCCAGTCCAGACACACGTTAGTTATTCCTGTTCGGCACGGTGAACTTCACATCAAAACCAGTTCATACACTTCAGCGCATCTCAGGGCTGGAAAGATTCAATGATATTTCTGAGCACAGTCAACATTAATCATTCAAAAGCTGGAGTGCCTAAATTAGTCTGAAAGATACTGCAGTAAGCAGAGCTTGGCCAAAAAATAATTAAATGACTACTGAAAAAAAAAAAGAAAAAGAAAAAGAGAAAAAGAAAAAGGATAAAAAGACTCCTTCATTCGAGGAAGGGGGGGCAGCAGGCTGCAGAAGTGCTTCTAGCTGCTGGATCTTCTGCTGACCTTTTCTATATTAGTAACAAGGTGAACTAAAACTCTACTAGTTATTTTCTCTTTTTAGGCCCTAGCTCTAGAAACATTTATAAACAACACTAAATCTCTGCTTCTATACATCCAAGTTAAGGTTTCTGCAAAAATGATGCCAGGATCCTGATTTCTCCGCCTCTGCTGAAACTATACAATGGTTTTATCAAGCTGCTCATGAAACACAACCTGAAAGCTCATACCTTATTTCCCTAGCAAAAGCAACTGAAATGGTGCTTCGTGCTGGAAATTAATTTAGTTGTTGGTTCCTTTCACATGAGTAAAATACTCAAACCTCTGTTACTTTATTCTCATTTCCTTCCCACTTTTAACTGACATCAGATAGTCCACATAAAACATTTTGCACAAAATTATACTGGTCAAAACTTTTAAGAAAGAAAAAAGGAAAAAGATATCCGCTTTTTTAATCTATCTATCTATCTATCTATCTATCTATCTGTAAAGCCCCTATCTTCCTCTTGATGGTATGCTTATAAATAATTAAAATATATGAACAGCAATAATAGCAAAATACTTTCCTTATTAGGCTTGAACTCAATTTTCTAAGTATATTATCACCACAATGAGTCTCTATTTATCTTGCCTGTGGTAGTACTTTATAATGATTACATAAAGAGGTCTATTTTAGGAAGGTTGTATCTTTGATCTCTTTTTGTATACATAGAAAATTTGCAACTGACAGATCCATTACATTCGCAAATGATATTCTTCATCTGCAAATAAAATATTCTTTATAAACCACCTAAAGAATCATTTTGTTTCCTTCAGAAAAGTGCATCCCTGCTTCTCTCAGCAGATATAAATTGAATGCATACTGTGAAAATCAAAGAAGGTATTGATTCCTTAGGCAAGCACGTAGCATTCATCACCCAGGAAGTTTGTTATTTGGATTATATTTTTTTAAATCAACTGCCACATAAACGTATCTATTTATAAATTCTGTCTGCAAACAATGAGGCATTTCCAAGACAGGTACAGTTTGTGTGAATTTTCCATAAAGCAGAGAAACTGAAACTGATGAAGGAAGCTTTCCTAGCTGGCTTTATGGAGCGAGCCCACAGGCGCTCACTTTGAAGCACGACTTAGTTCACAGTACCACTGAACCTGCCCTGCCTCCACCGCCACCTTTCCCACCTTATTCTCCACCCCCCCTCTCTGCAGCCTTTTCTTACATACAGTCACTTTATTTTCCATGTACTGTCAGTCCTGAAAAAGTTCAGGCAATTATTGACAGAATAAACTTCCACGTGCTCTTCCATTGATGTCTTCAGTAAATGCCTTAAATAGCTCATGTGCATTCTATGCTTCACCTGACCATAGTTACAATGATACTAACTAGACGGCACAGAGGGCTTATGGGGACAAAGTTAAGATGCCATCTTCTATCAAAATTGACCAGCATACCTCCAAAGGAAGAAAGAGGACAAGACCACTGGAGAAAGAAGTGTTTCACAGCCCTGCCAGGACCAGTGTACCAAAGCAGCAGTATCATCTCAGTGTCTAATCAACAAACTTCTGTCAGTCTCTACATGCCAAATAGGAAAAATAAGGTGAGGAAAAACAAGAAGGGGGACGAAAAGGTATTTCAAAGTGAGAAATACATTTCTGAAAGGGAACTACCCACGGCATCAGCCAGCTAACATTAGTTGAGGATGCTAACCTCAATTTCATGATTAACAAAGATAAACCCATACTGTGGCTTTTAAAACTTTGTAACAGAGCCTGTGTATTCCTTAGGTGGATGGATCACCATGAGCTTTGATCCCTGAATGAGACAACTCTTACCCATTTCTCAGAGTTTCAAAGGGAAGTCCTGGAAGTGCTATGCTGTTTTATGTTCATTCATACCACACAAAAGATATCCCCTAATTTAAACCAGATTTCATTGCTGCATAAAACATGGAGCATTGCTCTTAGGATGGCATAAGCTCGCGTACATTAGTCACAGTTTGATTCCAATGATCTGCGAGTAGTTTGCTACGATTTGATGGACCATACTGAGAAGACAAAACGAGCACTGCAAAGGACTTATTTATCTATAAATATGTATCTGCCCCCAAGAACAGTGACTCTGTCCAATATAAGCTCTAAACTCAAGAGATGGGGAAAACATGGTTTTGCTCCCCACTGGGGTACACTCTTTCTGCTGGAGTGTGACTAAATCTAATCTACTGACAGACTAGATTTAGTAATGTTCTTCTTCCCAAGAATGTTATAAACTTGCATTAACATCCTCAGGCAAAAGTCTCCACACAAATGAAAAGGAATATTGTTTCTATTTTAGAGATGCGATAAAACCCCTTAGCCAGCCACCTACATAATATTTCCACTCATCCTGGTTGCTGAAAAACCAACATTCAGATCACCTCTAAGTTTAGAATAAAGGTGTATTAAAAGTTAAACTGTTGAGAAAATTCAGGATTGCAATTACCTTAGTTGAAGTACAACCCTGACTTCCACTCAATTCTTACCAGAAATCTTCCTGTCATCTTTCCAGAATGAGTACACCTGACCACACAGCAGCTTTAAGGCATACAGCAAATCATACAGATTATATGGATTCTGGAGAAGAGATCCTTTCATATATCAAACCTCAACACCTCATTGAGAGAAAATTCATAACTAGTAGCATGGGAAAAAAAACCTACCAGAAAAATATATGTAAAAAATCACTTCAGCACTCGCGGTGCAAGCACAAGGAATCAAAGAGCTGACTCAAACTGCACTTCCCCAAATTCTTTACATTCACCTTCCTGTTCTGGATCTATTTTATCAACTACCAGAAAAATAGACCTCTGGGCTCAGTCACAGAAACTTCAGGCAAAGCTCTGGTTTTATTGTGGAACATGAAACAACTCATTGCTGATGCCTAAATACTATGAACACAAGCAAATTTAAAATAGGCTAAGCACCGGTATCTACAACAGCTACAGCTGGGCACGTTACCAGCACTTGCTGTGCAAGTTTCTGACTTACAGTTTTACTAACAGGCTTAATCCTTTCCTGTTTCACTTCTCTTTTTCAAAGCCTAAGTGTGAAACAGTACCAAATGTCGTGTAAAAACACAGTAATTCCCAGGTGCCTTATTGAAACACTGGCAAGGTTGCAGTAAAATCTGCTGGCAAGGCAGTTCTGCAATGTTCTATATTACCATGTGGTGGAAGGCCACCCTACCTAGGTATCTTCATACCTCTTCTGACTGATTACCTGCTCAATAAATAAATATATTCATATTTTAAATAGATATGGACATTGTGGATTCCTTCACTGTTTCTTCATCTTCACCAAGAAAAGTTTTTCTGTAAAAGAAGACGTAGTACTGAGCAGAGATTCACCAAAATCTTTCCAAGTGCTGTAATGCCACAGTGGCAGCACAAATGACCCATAAAACCATTTAAGCTGCCAGTATCCAAAACAGCACCTAAAGCCCAGGAAACTTAAAGGAATCACACCGATACTTATATAAAAGCTTATTACATATTCAAATTCCTAACATCAGAAAACTTCCCCACTGGCACCAAGTAGGAAACATTATATGCAGGGCCAGTGCTTAGGTGACACTTTACAAGCAAGAATAGTCCACTTGTGTGACACCTTAATAAATGGCTCTTCGGTTGCTGGGGAATAGATGCTTTTCTAAGATTCTTCAGAACGGCTAAATAACGTGGTGAATCCATTAACATGAGCTGTCTGAAGTTCCTGTAAGTCTTTCTTTGGACAGTTCCTGTAAGTCTCTGTTTACTGCTGTGTCTTTGATGCTCCACTGTACACTGCACGCTTGGCAAATACAGGCACGCAGGCAGGGGCATGGCATTGCTGGGATGCTGCGAGATGCTGTTCTTTGCAGAAAAAGGTGGTGGTGAAAGGGGTGAAATCGATAAAAAAGTTGGAGTTGATTTCAAACTGCAGCTGTGCATGTGCTATGTCTGCATCTGGTCTCCTGCCTCCCCCATCCAGACCCAGGACTGATACCTGGGCTTCCTGGCATGACCCCGAGCTGTCTCACGGCTCTGGATTTACTGGGCCGTGTGTGACACTGGGCACCATCTCTGGACCCAATCCTGACTTGCTGCCCCACGTCCTGGCTCAGCAGTCCTGCGTGCCTCACTGTCACCGTGGCTCCCCATTCCTGGTGGAGCTGCCAGCCACTGCTGCACCCTTTGGTGCTGTCACTCCTCATCACAAGGCACTTGAAATTCTCACAGATCTTCCTGAAATATTGCTGCTGAAAGCAAAGCAAACCCAGGGAAAGCATAGCAGGACCGTGATATGACACAGCAGTTAGTGCCTACTTACACAACTAAGGGCTGACAGATGTAGACTGCTCCTTCAAAGTGATCTCAGGAGGTAACATTGAACGCTACCTCTGCCTGTTCTTGGAACAAAAAGTCATTAACTTGAATTTTTATTCTTAAGAGCAGCATGATTGCTAACACAAGAATGAACAGGTCCACAAGAATGAACAGGTCCACATTCCTAGTGGTCCTCCAATTTCTGCAAGAGGTAAACAAGACCCTTTCCTAAAATAGAGACATTATACAGTGATAGAATTATTGAGATTGTACAGATTAAAAAGGCTTTTATCATAACAGACTATCATCTTCCTGTTTTTATTCTTAAGACCCATTTAGAAGTCAAGTTAAAGTTCTGCTCTTTTTTTTTTTTTTTTTTCCTGCTGGCACTGTTATTTCTCCTGGCCCAGGTAGCTTTCCAGGAAAGTAAGCAATGTACAGCAGGGACATCTTTCCCGTAAGAACAAAATGGGTAGAAACATTAAACCTTGAAGCTTTTTGAGAACAAGCACCAACATGGGCACATATTATCGCCCTGTCAGCATGCCATTAACAAGATTAATCCACTGAGCACAAGTTCTTTTTCTTTTACACATGGTACCTGGCAACAAAGACAGAGATCCTGCTGTAAACTGAAATTCCAAATTGGAGTTTGAGTTGTAAAGCACATCCGAACAGTGGAACAACTTGGTGACATCTGTGATTCCAGATCCTCCAGTCTATTTTTCTTTCTAGCACAAATGTTTACCATTTTCCTGTGACCTCAAGTGGTAGTAGATAGCCCTTGCCCAGGCATATATTAGTCTGGAAACAGAACATGGAAAATTCAAACACATCTCTGAGATAACATTAAATCCATAAATTTCTTTGAAAACTAGATTCCCTTTTCAAAGTATAATTCATAAATGCCTTAAAGAATAATGAATCAAGGCCACACACATTGAATTAACAGCACAACTCTATTCTTGCTCATTTGTGGCAATTTCATGGTGAACAGAGATGAAATGTCTTCCTAAAGAGAGGATTTTTCTCAGATTAAAAGTAATATGTAGCTTTAAGTGGGTTGATATTTATGTTAGATCAATGCAGCAACTCTAAATACACAGAAAAATGTGACTCAAGCATTGCAGGAAACTGCAATTAAAAAATGAATTAAAATCGAATTAATCTTTGCCCTGTCCCAGTGTAATGCTTAAATTTCAATTATGAAATCGGTAACAAAAAAAAAAAAAAGAATAAATTATACATACAGCTGAACAATGGCAGTGAAAGCTAAAGGAGAAATGCAGCAACTCAATAATAAAAGTGCTTTGCTTGAGGTCAAAGATTATTATTTGCACTGGAGTTACTTGGACTCATCTGCATAGCTGAATATGACAATTTTACAGCAAACTTATGAGGTTTTGAATGAAGTGACTGACATTTGGGAAAGGATATTTCCATAAACAAATGTTGACACGTGACAGATGGATAGAAGGGCTATTTGAGGACTACTGTATGTATTCATGTTATTCATACCACACTTTTCTTTACAAGCTTCCTAGCAACAGAATTTCTAACTAGGTCCATAAGAAGCCACATGCTCTCACTGCCCTCCCCCCACAAAAAAGCATCTGTTGGGGGAATTCAAGAATTCAAGAAAATCATTCAAGAAAAGTATTAAACAAATGCTCTTCCTGACTAGCAGAGGAGGTACACGAGTGATCCAAACTGGTTCAGTTGAAATTTTTTAAAATATATTTTCCAGACAGGATTTGTTTCAAATGTGTTGCATTTTGTTTTATTAAAGCTGAGCTCTGAAAACACTGCCATTACCTGTGAGAGCACAAAACCACATGTGCTGAAGGTGTGATTGCTCAAAGGTTTTAGAGGGAAAATTCAGGATCTTTGGGCATGAGTAGGTAACCACCCATCACTGACCACAGGCAGTAATGCTGAAAGCTGCGAGCGATAGCAGGTGTAATACTCCTTGTCGGCCTCTATTTCAGCTTTTCAATTTCCTGTGTCTGCCAGCAATGCTGGCGATCTTGTCTGTGACCGGTGGCTTAGACATCACAAGGTTCAAGATCTGAGACCTAAGAACGGCAGCCCTGGAGGACAAGGCAAGGGGTAATGCTCAGAGAGTTGACTTTGGATCAATGACACTGAATTTAACATAAGCAAATCATGCAAGGTCTTCAAGGCATTAGACGTGTTACCCCAAATGACAAATATATACACTTCTCTGCAACTGAAAGAGGGAAGTGCTGTTCAAAAATCACTGGGAGATGATGAGAACTTCCTTCATTTACCAATGGAACAGTAAAAAATAACAAGTCAAACAATTCTGCTATACTCTGGTATTTCTGCGATTTTTTTTCTAAATTTCAGAATGAAAGATATTAGCACTGCACTGGAGGTGGACATGGTAAGCTTTCGGCCTGATTCCTTCTCACATCTTTAACACACTGCAGCAGACACACCACTTGAAGCCATGAATTCAAGACAGAAAACCTGAGGGTATGAATGAAAACAAGATGGGGAAAAAAGAGGATTATTATTAAATGTATTTATATTTGTAGCAATGAACATACTGGGTTGTTGCCTTGGGGCTTATTTATTCATTTATTTATATTTTTTTCTTTTTTTCCTTGAAACCAGCTAGGTTTTTATGGCTTGTCAACATACACTGCTCAAATAGTAGATTGTGAGTATGAAACACATCTAAGTTAAAACCATGGTTTGCCACTGACTCACTAACAGAGAAACAGGAAATTTCCCAAGGATCAAAGCATGCATTTTTAAGTCATAGAATGTGAATTTATCAGCAACTATTCTTCATTCACAGACATGTCATGAGGATCCCTTAATGGCTTTACCATGCATCAGATATGTGAAACTGCATAAGTGCCAAACACTACTATTACCATAGTATTAATATCCTCAAAAATCTTGAAGACACAGAGATGTTCCTCATGACCTCCCCACATCTGTTTCAGTCGCTACACCTTGTAAGACACATGCACGCACAGTCCTCTAGCATAATTTCTCAGACAGTGTGCAATTCCTAACTGAAATCTCCTGATCTTCCACTTTAACCGAAACATTATTTTCAAAAGCCTTAATTTTGACTGTCTAGTCTGCACTGAAAATTTGCTATTTGCTAAACAGCAATTTGCCTGGAGATCAAAACCTTCGAATAGCTAATTCATGTTGTACTTATTCTCATTTCCACTCTGGACGTCCTTTCTACAGAGTTGGGACAATGCTTCCTCCTGCTGTTAGTTCCAAAGGCCTTTGTGTTATTGTTCATTACTGTTATTTTTATATTAATATAAATTAATATATTTTGTATTACCATTTTATTATATATAATAACATGCTATATTATTATAATATAAATATAATAAATTAATATAGAATCAATATAAATATATTAATGTTACATTAATACATACAGAAGAAATCCACAGGCTGTCAGTTTATCTCAGAAGATATAGGGATCAAAAAGCATATTTTTTTCTTCTAATCAAAACAAATACATCAAAAACATTATGCTAAAATCTCTATCATACTCATACAGTCTAGGAAAACCAGATTTCTGCTGGGTAGACCGTAGTCTTTTCAAGCATCCTCAGCAAAAAGTCAAAACACAGATCACTGGAGGCAGTGTGGACAGGGATGGATGTGGCAGAACAGCACAGCTCTATCTCGGTGGACTCATTCACCTAAGTTCTTGCTATTACCTCAAATACCCCATTTACTTACATTAGAGCTAGCTTGGTTTTTCAGCTCTAGTTTCAATAATTCACATACTGTTTCAAATATATTACTGGGCATGTTTTCAGGTTGTTTTTTTTCCCATGGATTTGGCTGTCTCCCTTTATTGCCATGGTTTGGTTTTTTTTTTTTTGTTTCCTTTTTTTTTTTTTTGCCATATATTCATTATTATACGGATCATAATTTTAAGTAGAGAATCTATTACTCTGTAGTTCACCGAGGTATTTCTTAACCCCTGTCATAAGGAAACTCTAAGTTTTCGTATTTAAAAGATGCAAAAAACATCACAAGCTTCTGGAATAATTTATTGGATTTATGCCACTTTATGCTTTTTAATCACAATGCCAACGACAGGTGCATTCATCTCCTGAATGCTGACTGAGCCCAAGACACAGTGATATTTCATCTTAGACTTCGAACGTCATAACATTTACAAAGTTAAAGACATCTATCCATCTCTGGTCACTCACCTAGCAGACACTCCTAGCTCTCTCAAGAAAGTCTCTCTGCAGTAATGTTTAACTTTTCTCTGATTCTTATTGTATAAAACCAACTTACAGTGAAGATGTATTTAGCTACTTTGCCACGGGAAAGCAAAGCAATAAGGAATGCTGCATACCTTCAGGGATCAGGTTAATAAGAATAATG
The DNA here is from genome assembly GCF_023634085.1 of Falco cherrug. NCBI lineage: Eukaryota > Metazoa > Chordata > Aves > Falconiformes > Falconidae > Falco > Falco cherrug. The sequence goes on from NC_073699.1 coordinate 5,347,754, forward strand.
AATTAAATGGAACAAAGAAATGAAAATCCATCTGCTGTTGGGAAAACCAAGCCTCATAGACCTGAATCCCCCAAAAGAAACTGTACAAATTTGTTTTCAGGATTAACATCAAAGGCTGTTGGGAAAAGACACGTATGAAATCAAAATATGTACATATCACTGCATTTACCATGGTGTTTACCTTGTAAACTTTCTGGGGAAAAGAGCTGTGATTTCTTTTGCAAAATAGTAGGGAATATAGCAGGCTCAACCCCGCGGTATGTCCCCAAGGAGAACTCTGAAGACATTAAATCAAATTGTACATTGTTTCAGTTTTGATTGCTTAAAGGAAAACATATGAAATAAAATTGATTTAATGTACTATTAGTATTAGCTGCAATTATCTGGATGGTTAAATTCAGCTTACTGGCAAACACATTTGAAAAACTATTCAAATTTACTCACCTATGTTCATCACAATATTCCAAACCAAAATGTCTATCCCTAATTTAATTTTGCTAATGAAGGAATCAAGGCACAGTTCAATGGCCTGTCCAAGGCCTGCAAAGACACCAGTGACAGGCTCCTGCTTACATCTCCTACCACTGGATAACTTTTCTCCTTAGTACAGAGCTCAGTAAAGGACTTCCATCTCAAGATTATTTTTTAATTTCTCTGTCATTTGATATATCAGAAATGGAAACTTTTTTTTTTTTTTGTATTCCAGACCAGCACTTTCATTTTTCCTCTTTGAGAGAATAATCCTAATTGTACTGTATTTCCCGACATCACACATAAAACTGCATCTTGTTACTGCACTCCTTTATTAACTTCCTTTAAGCTAAACTTACAGTTTACAGCTTGGCTGTGAAAAATGTAACTGGAATAATATCTTCCAAAGGTGACAATTAGAAAAGAAAAAAAAAAAAATTACAGAGGAACCACATGGACTTTTAACTGACTATATGGCAATTATATTATCCCAGGGATGTTCATTGAAAGAAAGCATCCTTGCAATGAGACATTAAAAGAACTATACTTTGTCTTGGGCATCTTTTACTAGAGGTTCTCAGTGCATCCACAGTCATTCATTAATTAAATGATAAGAACCTTCAGTGTCGTCAAGCAATTACTGCTTATCTCCCCTTAGTAAATCTAAAATCACAGACAGGGACAGATAATTTTTAGGAAGACTTTAAATCTGCCCTTCCCAACTGACATTACTTTCATAAACAAATTAGGTTTCCTAGGTGGGTATTTGAGATACTTACAAGTTGTATGTAAAGCAAATGGGAGTTGGGGAGCATAAGCTGGGGCACACAAATTACGTGAATGCCTACAGCTACTTCGAGCCAAAGGCACTGCGGAAAAGTGAACCAAAGGAGTCCTGAAACAAATTCTAACCCTCCCTACTTCACACAATGCACAACAGCCCCATGTCCCAGCTTTCCCTTGCAAGGAAGGTTGCAATAATGGTTGAAACTCATAATTTCATTCATTTACAAAACAGGTCACATTTTTAATGTGCATTTTTTCCCAGCATGAACAATGTTTTCTTGAAGCAGTTTTTCATGATTATCATCCTTTTTGGCCTTGGATGCAAACCTGTCATAGTATCTTTTAGTAGCTTTAACGTCATACCCAGCTCTCTGGTAGTATCAGAATGGACTTCTGACACGAATGATACAAAGTCCTGCCTCCATCAAATAAACCAAGGACATGAACTCTCCTCCTGTCTGTTACCATTCAACTTCGCAAAGTATTTTAGATGCAGTTTGTGTGCTGGACTCTACACAAAATAAGCACTATTATTAGAACTAAAGATGCATAATATTTATTTATGATTTCTTACTAATTTTGTTTTAAATGTCTTCATGCAGCTGCCTATGAACACACTCATCAAAAGCTGACAAGAGTCAGGCCACCCCTTACGGACTGTTGTAGTGTTTGTTCCAACTTTTCACCTCCTACTTCCAGAAAACAATGAAGTTAGAGAAACTCAAGTTTTGTTTCATCTTAGGTGTTTTGAAAGATGATGTTGATGAAGTTTTACTAGTATTAAGCAATGCATGACTGTAAACCAAGTGCCAAAAGCATGATCCAACAGCAGGCTCCAGACAAGATCTAAAGCTACTGTGCAACTATGATACCTCATCCTCCACTGCCATGAAGAAACCAGTAGTAAGGTGGCTACAGAAAACTCCAGTGCTGTCAGGGATACTGCTGGACATCCATGTCTCTCAGATGTCATTTCTTTGGCTGTTTCTCAGAATGACAGCTTTTCCTCTCAAAATTTTGTTGCCTTATGTCTTCTTCTTCAATGCCCAAGCATTGAAGCTGAACTTTGGGACATTTTAGCAGCTCATCTCTCCCATCTGCTACAGCTCAGTGTGATTTTCCTATGAAGATGCGGTTCTCAGTTACAATCATGGGTAAAAAAAAGAAAAAAAAAAAGCTCAAAATTAAGTATCTATGTTTTTCTTTTACCGGCGTTACGACCACTAGCATGTCACAGCCCACACCATCTGCAAAGCAAGACTAAATTAGCATACAGCTAAATCACCAAACACAGAGTCGAAGCATGAAAAAATCTGATTCACCAGCATTCAGTTGAGTTATCCACAGATAAATGGCATTACATCGTCACAGAGGGCACCAGACTGGTCCACTGAGTGAAATCTTAGAAAAGGCACTTCCTTCTCTCTGTTTCAATTTCTTATCTACAAACCGGTGTTAATGCCACCTGCCTTTTTATGGAGCCCTTTGAATGGTACAGATAGACAAAAACTATAAAACATGTTACTACTTTCAGCATGAGTTACACAATTTTAATCAAAGGAAAATATTTCCCATGGTTTAGGCTAAGGGAAATCACAGTCAGAGTAGCAGTGAGACAGATTTAATGAAAATGAAGTTTCTTAGAAAAAAAACAAGCCTAAACAAATCCCTTGTTAATTATCATTATCTTAATAGTTTTGAAAAAGGACGTCTGAGAAATTTCCTTTGTGTAACTTTGCTGTCAAGCAATCAATCAGCTCTGCAATAAACAGATCAAAAGTAGTAACGTAGCAGAGCCTGACTGAATCGGCGTGGTGATCTTGTTTTACGCTTAAGCCTTAAGTAGCCACTTGGCACATGCATAGGACAAGGCCTCTATTCCCTCTTTTCATACAGAATAGAATTGCCTCGTATCAGCAGAAATGGAAATTTCTCCGTACTTTAAAACCACTTCATTTTGTGCCTCTATATTCGGTACAAGGATCCTGTAAACTCCAACAGGAAGACAACACCAATCTTTGTTGTTGCAAAATAAACAGCAGGGAACTTCCCAGTTTTTCACATTCAGCAAGCAACAAATTTATTTTAGTCCAACAGACCAAAGACACACTCCTGCTAAAGTATACTTGCTCAGCAAAATACCAAAACCACTTTCAACACTGTGGACTCCCATTTTAAGTTCCATTTTTAAGTTCCATTGCATTGAACTGCATTATTTGGGGAAACAGGCTATGAAGAGCATGATAACAAGCTAGTCCCTAGGGTACCAACGAGTGCTTTTTCATGGACCTCTCCACTGAATAGTGTGGGAACATATGTGAAGGCAGCATGAGAATTCATTGTGTTACAGAGGCTTGCTGTGATACAGACATCTGAGCTACTTGAAAGTCCGAGCGAGTCTTTGTCTGAGAAAACAAGTAAATAGCTCTTTTTATTTGGCCTTTATTGGAATAATTGATGTTGCTATAGAGAACACAGTCATAAATTCAATCATGGTTCTCTCAGAAAACCAAAATAATCTCTGTAAAGAACAGTCTGAAAGCAAGCACAATAATTTAGCAGATAGATTTAATGCAATCATAACTGCAGAGCAAATTTACCTTGTAAATTAAGGACCTACATATCTAAATCTATACATTTAAAAGGGAACACAGTGTTACCTTTGCTCAAAGGCAGTTCAAGTACCAAGTGAAAACAGAGTTTTCGGATGTCAAACACTTCAAACATTGACTTTTTACAGCTAGTACTTACATAGGACAAAATCATCGCAAAGAACTAAGATTCCAATTAGACCTCAAATTTCTTTATCTGAGAACTTGGTGGCCAAAAAACTCTTTCAACTATGGGCACAGTAACAGGCATAGATTTTTTTTACCCAATATAAATTTCAGCAGATTTTCACAAAACTGTCCTGTTATCAATCCTTTGGAGTACATATGCTAGTGACCCCATGGAGAGGAGCTGAGTAGACACCCTGACACACACTTCTTGCCCTTGTTTGCTTGAGCTCTGTCTTGGGAACTGTTCGTTGCTCCCTCAGTGGTGGAGAAATTCACAACGTAGACAAAAGCAGGTTGTACAAGGCAGTCTGGGGAACCCAGCCATAAGTCTCTTTGCATTGTTTTTTTCCTTCCAATAGCAATTCAGTCAAAAAACAACTAAAATGGGCTCTAGGCTGCAAGGTAGACTTGAACCTATCATTATCTAGACAAAACCACCTCAACTGAAGCTTTCAGCTGGTTCTTTAAAATCTCTTCTGTCGAGATGGGAAAACGTAACCATCTCCCCACCAATATGACTCAGAAACATAAAATGTCACTTATCTTTACATCCTCTGTCAAAAGGAATCTATTGTTTCAGTACAGGAACAGAGACTCCTGTTCTCAAAGCTCTCTATCATCACCAAAATGGCATGTACCTTAGTCACTGGAGGAATCTAGAAAAGTCAAAACTTTGGACAGATTTGATAAGCAATATTGATGTTGTGATATGCATTTTCATCCTTTCTTGGATTCCTTACCAAGGCCTGTAACCTTCAGTGGCTGACAGCGATGCCCCAGACCCACTACATTCCAGTGTCTTAAGAGTGGAAGGAATTGCACATGCTGCTTCCTTCTGCCTCCTGTGACAGGCGTAGCGGACAGTTCTAAGTTTAAACAATATATGTTGAGGGAATTCTGTTGTTTTTCTTTTTTAAAGCATCATAAGGATAGGATGCCTTGGCAGAAGTTATTCATATAGATCAGTAATGCAATTTCATGGCAGTTTATGTTTGTGAAAATCACTGTACTGAACTGCACACAAGACTCATCTAGTCCAACACTACCTCTGCACCAGAGGGTTCAGAAGGGAAGGAAAGAGCTTAATCTTCTGGTACAGTGGAAGCAGGAAGGAAGAGAAAATGAACAACACACTCTTTTAATTCTTCTGCTTTGGTCCCAAGAAACCTGGCATTTAACAAAACTTGAATTTTCCAACAGAGGGCTGGAAAACAGTATTAAGCCTTTTGAAAGCTTCTTCACAAAACATCTACAAAACGTAAGGCCAATAGCAATTTTCCATACCCTTAACCATTTTCCAAAAGTTTCTCAGTTTTTTGAAATGCTACTCAGGTTCACATCAAATGTTTTAATGACTGTTCCTCTGCACGAAACCATCCCTTCCCAACCAGCAGAAAGAAGCTGGCAGTGGGACAAAACAGGATTTTTAAGGGACTGCAGACATTACTTTTACAAGATCAGACACGATGGAGTAAATTCTCCCTGGATGAGCCAATGGGAATTGCATGTCAGCACATGCCCTTCACTTACTACAAATCACACGACATCCTAAGGATTCCTATACGAAACAGTTCCTCAGGCAAGATCTCCATTTACTCTTGCCTGAGGTAGCCTGAGTCAGATCTTCAGAGCTGGGCTCCTGGGTGCTCAGCGACACACAGGCAGAATGAAAAGCTTCTCCCAACCACAATGCCACATAAAGATGAAGGGCAGATCTCCTGAATTTCAACAGGAACATGACTTGGGCCCATAACTTCTGCCCTTTAGAACCAAAATACATAAATAAGTATTGGAGGGATTATTATTTTTTTTTAGTATTGGCAGCTTTCCCCAGAGAAGCCTCATCTGTTAATAAAGTATTCTTGGTAAAAATTCTCCAGTCTTCTTTACCCTTATAGGGTACAAAATCAAGTTCATAGCTCTAGTCTGGCCTGCTTCCAAAACTGAAACATCTGCAGACTTTAAACACCTTTTTACTATAAACTCAAAACAGGCTTCCTCAGGAAACAGTTTGCACTTATTCTGGAAGCCACACAGTACTAAAAAAATAAAACCCTGAAATATTAATAATACCGTTCCCTGACACCAGAGTGCTTTGCAAAAATTTGAGCAAAAATAAAGAGTAATATCGCAGAAATTATAATTCTGCTTCACATATGGGATCTTGATTTGCATTCGAAATCCAGGAAAAATCCAAACAATAACTGTATTTCCTGAGCCACGCCCCCCCCCAAAGCGAAGACATTTATAACTTCTGCATCTGAATGGAACAAACAACACTGATCTCGTCTGTTTTTCAAGAGGTTAGAAAGAAAAAAACCCAAACCCTTTCAACTGCACGTAGCTTTCTCTATACTACCCAATAAGCATACCTTCTCACTTCATGGTTAACCGTTGCAAAGGAAGACGCTGCATACCCACGCATCCCAAAGCACCTCCAGACAGGATAATGTGGTTACCTCAATGGACACTTTGCCCTTGGATCTCTGCTGCAGAACTCCACCAGGCCAGCAAACCCGTAATACCAGAAACGGCCTCTTTTCCTGTGCTGGTTTTGGCTGGGATGGAGTTAATTTCCTTCGCAGTAACCAGTATGGGGCTGTGTTCTGGATTCGTGCTGGAAACAGTGTGGATAACACAGGGAATTTTTCATTATTGCTGAGCAGCGCTGACACAGAGCCAAGGGCTTTGCTGCTCCTCACCCCACTCCGCCAGCGAGGAGGCTGGGGGTGCACGAGGAGCTGGGAGGGGACACAGCTGGGACAGGTGACCCCAGCTGACCCCAGGGGTATTCCAGACTATATGACATCATGCTCAGCATGGAAAGCTGAGGCGAGAAGAAGGAGGTGCAGGGGGCTGTTCGGAGTAAATGGCGTTCATCTTCACAAGTCACCGTTACACGTGCTGGAGCCCTGCTGTCCTGGGGATGGCTGAGCACCTGCCTGCCCATGGGGAGTGGGGAATGAATTCCTTGCTCTGCTTTGCTTTTGCACACAGCTTTTGCTTTACCTATTAAACTATCAATCCACAAGTTTTCTCACTTCTTTTTCTGATTCTCTCCCCCATCCCACTCGGGGGAGTGAGCAAACAGCTGTGTGGGCTTAGTTGCTGGCCCCACCACACCACCATGCCACCTCCCTTCTTTCTCCCACTGTACTTGATGCTGAAATAGACATTTTGCCCCAAAACAAATAGAGTTATTCTAGTGGGAGCAACACTGTCCTCAAAATTAATCACTTCATGCACCTTGGCACTATGCTGAAGGGCATTTAACACACACTGATGATGATCATCCCTACTTAAAACTGTTCAGTAATTTTAAATCATCAAGATACACACGAAGCACAGCATTGCAGGATCATCTCCCCTGTAGTCCTTTATGTCTACGGTTGTAAAGCAAGGAACATACCATTAAGTGACTGTTCCAACTCAAAATAAATGGATGGCAGAGACCAAAATCAACTTAAAGAGTATATTTAAGAGACTATGTTAGGTGCACTGATTCCCAGTAGAGTCCAAGCTACAATAATATAAAAAGTGTCTTTTAAAATAGTTTTTCTTTTTTTTTCCTATTGCCAAACTCGAAGTACCTCCAAGAGGAAGATGTCCCCCTCTTTTACAGACATAGAAAGTTGTCATTGTTCAGCAGAGCAGAGATAAACTTGGAAAACAAGGTCTCTCAACTCTTAGTCTAGCAATCCATCGATGCAACGGTCCCCCAATACTACGGACTGTAAACGCAAAAACCCATTAGGGGTCAAAATTAAAACACACGCTGAGGATCATCAACTAACCTGAGTCACTGAAGACTGTTGAATCAGAGGACATATACCAATTCCCTTGAGGTAAAGAGCTTTACATCTTGTTCTGATATATATACCCTTTAACAGCAAGATTGAAGAGTGAGGGAGGATGATGGCTCTAGGGAAGAATGGGCATCTACTCTTTTCCACATATCTATTAATGGTCAAAATGTTTGGGACTGTGTGCGTGAAGTGTATGTAAAGAATGTTCAAAGGCTGAGAAAGAGTGTTATTTGGTACAGAAAATACACTTCTGATATTAGCAACTATGAGCTTCAATTAAAATTTGACTAGAAAAAAACTCAACAGAACCTTAAATATTATGTGGTAGAAGGTATTCATGATTTCTGAGCAATTATTTCTCAATGGCTTCCATCACAGAAAGGAAAGCGTGGTAACTGAAAACAAAGCATGCATACCTGCCTTCAGTGTAGTCCTGTGGCATAAAGACAAACATTATACTCAAAATCAGTTTCAGTTATATTCTGTAAGTTATAATTACCATCAGTGCTTTAATTACTGCATTTTGCAGATGACCCATACAATAACCACTGGAAAAAAGTCATTAAAGCTCATGAAAAATTTAATTCCAACGACTTCACTGGATTGGCTTCTAAGTTCAGCTTTTAGAGTCTTGGAATAAAACACTTTGACAGTTTACATCATTAAATAATTGAATGTCATATAAATGTCCTATTTTAGTCATCATTCGTTTAATTATCTCCACTGTTGAAATAATGAAATAAACCCATGCTGATCAGTATGACTTAGCACTCAGAAGCACAGACCTAAGGATACAAACACAGTTAACAGTATTTTTCCTCCAGAAAGATCAATTTCAGCTTCAGTGTATATCTTCTAATATACCTGATTATCAGCTCCTACTGTTGGGTTGACCATTCTACCTGGACTATACGGCAAATATATATATATAACATACAAAAAAGAGTCTTGCAAAAGGGTAAGAACTGCTAAAAATAAGTAGGGACTGAAGAAGAGAAGAATCTGTTGAAAAATGGATCAAATTTTTATCTTTGTATCTCTCCAAAGAGACTATTTTCCCTTCTCCAGTAAGTCTGGAAGCCAGTCACCATTTGCCAACCTTCTGTCTCTGCAGTGTAGTTGGGTTTTCTCCTCTAAGACTCCATGGTAGCAAGCTGATCACAGTTAGCCCAGGTGTGCGATTCAAAAGTAGAAATACTGCTATGATTTTTTTTGAAGTGTATGTCTAATAAAAGTCAGTATTGGAGTTTTTAAGATATCTGAGTTGTAAGAGTATCTGAGGTACTCTTTGAACGGACAACATGATGCCTGGAAAACACTATTTCATGTACCATTGATTCGTAAATATACATTTTATTACGATTCATCCGCCACTAATGATTTTAGAATTGAAGGACCATAGAATCATTTAGTTTGGAAAAGACCTTTAAGATCATCAAGCCTAATCACTAACCCAGGTCTGCCAAGGCCAGCACTAAACCATGCCTCTAAGCACCACAGTTACACAGTTTTTGAACACTTCCATAGATGGTGATTCTACCACCTCCCCGGGCAGCCTGTTCGAATGCTTGACCACCCTTTCAGTGAAAAAAAATTTCCTAATATCCAATGTAAACCTCCCCTGGCACAACTTGACGCCATTTCCTCTTGTCCTAGAAGACATATTTTTTCACATTTAATACAATTTTAAATAGTGGCATTAAATTCATACACCGAAGCATTTTAAACCACACTCACAGACACTTGCAAATATGGATTTATTTACATGTGTGCATCACTGCTACAGGTTTCTGTTTGCAAAACAGAGATCCTGCACGTGAAACAGAAGTACTGTTTCTCAAGGCCGCGAAGTCACTTTTATTCACCCTGAAAACTATCATGTACACTGATGTCTACCCAGAAGAAGCCTCAAGCTTTTTATATCCCAAAGGGATATTTCTGCTTCTGATCGGTTGTCCACTTGTAACAAAAGAATACTGTGACTTAAATCTCCACCATTTCCTTTTAAATATTTAACATTCGAATTTTATTCATCCTAATGTCTGGATTGTTTTCAGCAACTAATACAAATTAAACACAGAGCAACAAAAAAGTTCTAAGGAAAGCAGGTCCACTGGCAGCATGGAATCAATAACCAACCGAGAGTCTGAATTCTTATAATGTTCTTCTAATCTTGTACTAACTCCAATGAGGTATGAATGAGAAAAAATTTAACGGAATCCTACATCCTTCTCTTTAATCCCTGCAGACTGGTATAGAAGGAGATCTCAATTTAAAATGAAGATAAAACAGAATGAATACATCAAATCTGTATTTACAAAATGTCTTGACATATAATAGGCATAATTCTTACCATCAATAACTACTGGCTTTTTTAACTTTCTCTGGAAAACTCAGCCTATGGCATTAAGCTTGTATTGAAGAAAAATGCAAGCTGTGGCATGCTTATTTTCAGTCTAAGTCATGCAATGGGATGAATCATGCGCCTGAGATGGAGCAGAAAAGCTTGTCACTAAAAAGTGATTACCCATGTTGGCTACAATCTTTTCAGACCAAGAATATTACTTAGTAATGAAGAGGAGAACGGGAACACACACTTCATCCCTCCAACTGAACTTCATCTTCTTATGAGGTAGGCAGTGACTGTTCCTGTCGGTGTGCCTATTACACATAAGGGAACTAGGGCATTAGGAGTATTAGCAAAACATGTAAGTCCAGACAGCAATCACACCCCTGTGGAGATCTGACACCAGATCAACCAAATATTCTCATCCACAGATCTCACTGTCATTTCTAAAGGTTGCACCACCTCTAACACATCCACCCACATTATCCGTAACTCAGACAGAAAACAGATTCCCTCTGAACCCGCAGTGTGACCTATACAACACACACCACCAGATTCCCCCAATTTATTTGTGTTCACATGGGAACGACTTTTAGAAAAACATCAGGTGCTGAGCAATGGTAAATCCAACACCCTTCATGTGAGTGGTCCTGTGATTAGTGAGTTACTCTCCCTGTTCACAAAAGCTACTGGATTCACATCTGACTGTATCTAACTTCAGACTCCAGCCGCTGGATCTTTCTTTGCCATCACCGTGTTTTCTTTCCATCACTGATTTTCTGTTCCTCAAAATGTATGTATAGATTGTAACCAACATCTCACAACCTTGTCTTCTTAAAACTAAATACACCGAGCTCCCTCCCAATCCTTTCAACATATTTTCCTAGTTATCTGAGCGTTTCTGAATCTCATACGATTTTTCAAAACTATTGCTATTTTTCACTATAACAACAGGACTGGTGTAACCATGAAGGTCTAAATATGTAAGTACATCAAAGTCTGTTCGTATGTTGGGTACCTATATAGCTGTAACGTAACATTTAAAAATCTTTATTATAACAGTATTACTTTACAAAAAAGGAAACATAAAAATAACTTAAAACTGAAAATATGCAAAGAGTATATATTTTATATAGATATATATTTCCACAGTCAGATTTTATCAAGATTTCCATATTGCCGTTACCAAAGAAAACTGGAAAACGACTGAATTTGACGCACTGTACATGATGTATGCTGCCTTTGAACAATGAGATTTTGCTTGTTAATGTTTTCCCAAAGGCTTCTTCGTAAGGAACACGGGTCAGCTCAGAGGAGTTATAGAATCATAGAGTCATTTAGGTTGGAAAAAACCTTCAAGATCATCAAGTCCAACCATTAAACTTAGCACTGCCACGTCCACCACTAATCCATGTCCTTAAGTGCCCCATCTGTGTATTTTTAAACACTTCCACAGATGGTGATTCCACCACCTCCCTGGGCAGCCTGTTCCAATGCTTGCCCACCCTTGCAGTGAAGAAATTTTTCCTACTATCCAATCTAAACTTCCCCGGCGTAACTTGAGGATGTTTCTTCTTGTAGTGTTGTTTGTTATCTGGGCAAAGAAACCTACCCCACTTGTCTACAGCCTCCTTTCAGGTATTTGTAGAGAGCAGTGAGGTCCCCCTGAGCTGTCCCCTCTGCAGGCTCAACAACCCCAACTCCCTCAGCTGCTCCTCATAAAATGTGTGCTCCAGACCATGAAAGACCACGGCAGTTTTGGTACTGCTGCCACCTAAACAATTAGAAGAACTAAAACAAAATTTAGCTAATTGTAAAATGCAATTACCTTTCAGAGGTGTAAACCAGCATTAATGCTTCTAAGCGCTCAAATAAACATAAACGGGTTTCTCAGACATTCTCCAAGTAGGCAAGTAAAGAGGAAACTGGAGTATTAAAATGAAAGGAGAGCATCAAAAATCAGGAAAAAAAAAGGGGGGGGGGAAAAAAGAAAGTAAAAGTTTCTTCTGGAAAATAGTAACAATCTTCAGCTCATAAACTGTATTAGTGTTGTTCTTATTTTTGTGATTAATACCACCCTGGATGTTACTAGCATGCTTCTTTGCTTCTGCATGAAATACATCAAGCTTAACTGATGCATTTTTTTCTTCCCTGGTGTTACTGAAAAGGGAGGCCGTACCTTGCTGGGTCAAGAAGTATGAACTCTTAAAGTTCATGCACAGCGCAATGGTGCAAGTAGGCACAGAGCATTTCACAAAGGATGGGCACAGACAACCTGAGCCTGGCAAACTGAAAACACAGACAGCTGGGTAAACCTCAAGTCTAAATCAACAAGTCTTTCTCAGCATGCAAACATTTAAGAAAGAAATAGAAATGTCTACAGTCTACCATAACTAATTTATAAATTATTCTTATTCTGGATGGGCAAGGGATAGCTGATTAAAAGGTACACATCAAATGTGCATCTGACACATGTGTGCCACGCCATACGGGTGTAGACACCCTATAAAATCTGCATCTTTCCTTGATGTGAACTTCTTTCAAATCCACAGCATTTCTGACATCAAGGTATTTGTCCTGTCTTCATAGTAGTTTCAAGTGATGAACTTCATGACATGATTACAACAGCAGAGTAGGAACCAATTGGACACTTTTAAGTTTACGTTTTGTGGGAGTAATGTCGATCAAGTGACTCCAGTTATTGGTGTCATAAGTAGATCTATGTTCACTGATAACAGAAAAATGCTTTGGATAATCAACAACCCAAGCAAAAAATATTTCTGTTTTATAGACTTTGAAATGCAGTTGCTTCCAGATTTGAAAATGAGCATTTGGGTGCAGTGAAATGAAAGAGGCAATTGGAAACCAATTAGCTGAACTGAAAATGGAAATGGTTTCAGCCCCAGATCTGCAATCTGCACTGAGCCTTGCATCAGCGTTCTTATTTTATCTTATGCTTTGAAACAGGCTTCACATGACGAAGAACTGCAAACACTCCCTGGTTTGGTAGAATGAGAGTATTTTGATATTTATCAACAATGGTAGCAACAAAACCATTACTGACATTTTGATTTATTCGTATTCCTACATTTATAGATGTTTAGACGGACGGTTTTTATGTCTATTTAGAGACACAAAATTCAGACCAGAAGGTTTCCACCCAAGGCTGCTCCTCCACATGGTGAAGTTCTGTGCAGATTGCAGAGGTTCATTCACCAACGGGACCGACCAAAGTATTAATTAATGTAGCCACTATAATGACAATACAGAAAGCTTCCCCTTCCTTCTTGCCTCCTTGGGATGGGTATTTGGAAAAGGGATGTTTTGGGATGGGGATAGAAATAGTTATTTCCCACAGGTTGACCTCACACACCTTGTAAGGAGCAGCACATGACATAATATGTACTTTTTGAAGTTGCGGAGGTCTGTTAGAAAGACAGCAGCAATGTGGCCTTCTGGTTCTTACCTCATAAGCAAACGTTATTGAAGGAGCTTGCTATCATGAACCAAAAATAAATATTTAGGGCAATCAGGAAGAAAATCTATTTCGTAGCTTAGAGGTATGTTGCTCAGTAGCCCCTCCTCAAATTAGAGTAATTAGAAGCTCTGATATTGATACATCCATAGATAAAACACATGTGAGAGGGTTCTGACAATGTCCCACTGTGAAACTCTGCAAGTTCCCACAGGTAAACATAGAGGTACAAAATTCTGTATTTTGTGTCATCTTTACTTAGTATATCAGCAATGCCCAAATATGAAAACTCTGGATATAATTGGGACCTTTACCTGTCCCCCTGTATCAGGTCTCCATGCCCAGGGAAGATAACATGCATTTAATTGTTGTCACTGTTTCTCTGGATCCACTTTAATTGGCAAGAAAATAAATTAATTTTCCCCAGTTCGAACCTCCCTTGCCTGTAATGGTAACTGGTAAGTGATATCCCTGTCTTTATTTTTATTGAAGAGCTTTATCTCTTTTTCTCTCCCCCATCCTTTTGAGGTAGAGGAGTAAGAGAGCAGCTGGGGGGTGGCACCTTGCAGCTGGCCAAGGTCAACCCACCACAGCCCTCCTCAGGAAAGAACTGCCTGTGTTCTCTGAGTAATAAGGAGAAGAGAATTTACTAGATATTAATTGGCTACTGGATAAATTTAATTCTGTGGGTATATCCCTTCCACATACATCTCGAGTTTTAGTATCACAGACATACTGAATGCACATGGTTTTCTTCAGAGACTATCATGTAGCCATGGCCAGACAGCAATATTCCATATGGTGTTGCTACTGTACCTATAAAAAGGCTTTAATGAATTCTGACATCATAGACTCACATTAGTAGTAGAGAAATGTAATGCCTGCCACATTTTGGTGGTCCCAGCCCCTCCCGCAGCCTGTCCTCCCGTGTCTTTACCTCTGTCATCCTGCACTGGATGGCCGTGCTCACCTCTAGCAGGCATGTGAGAACATTCCATGCCCATCTGTTTGATTTTAAATCAAGCTTTTTTTCCAAGCCGTTTCTCATGCTGCCCCTTGGCTCTTGGAAGAGTTATGTCGCTTCACCCCCTCCTTAAAGCATTTCCTTGGTGTGGTGCCCGCAAAGGCTTCACAAGGATAATGACATGTCAGAGATCACTCCCTGCCTATTGCGGTGAACCACAGCATCTCCTTGTTTTCTTGAACCATCCCCAGCTTATTCAGTTATTTTCTTTCATCTTTTACACAGGTGGTTATTCCCGGACACGGTCACCTGTTTTGCCCCATTGCTTGCAATGCACCAGTTAGCAGGATTAGAAGGATTTATAGTTTCTATGCTAGCAGACATAATAAATAACTATTAATTGATTATGTGTTTGGGAAAATAAATAAGTAAATTTGCCATTTTCCATGGAACATACTAAGTTACATTCCCACATTAGCACTTAATTAACTAGTCTTTTAAAAAATCAGTTACTATATTTAGGTTTCTCCTTATTTTTCTTCCCCCTTTTAAAGTAAAAAAAAAATAATATGAAATTCCTCATATAACTACAACTATTTCTATATATTAGAGAGAGACAAATGGAAATACAATCTAGCTTGAAGATACCAACGGGATTTTCCTTGTCAAATACGGACGATTTATATCTATACCTAGTGGCTGGCTTTTCAAAATCCCCACCAGGATTCATAGACATGGACAGAAAAAGCAGTGCTATTTTGGGTTGCTGGAAGGAGGCTGTTAGTCACAACGAACACTTTACAGTTGGTATACATTGCAGGGGCTGTTGACCGAATGAACCTTTAAAGGAAGGCAATTTTAAGCCCAGTAAAACTCAGACACAGGCTAACACTTGAGGAAAAAAAAAGTCTTAGGAATTAATGTGAAAAATGCTCTATTTTGTCACACAACTCAACATGCACAAGAAGCCTTCCTATGGCCACAGAACATGAGAATCCCACAGAAAGGCGACCTCAATATCGCAGGCACACAGTCTATTTAGAAGCTGCTAATGAACTCACCTCAAATTTCACAAAAGCTGTTTCAAACAGAAATCACTTTGAAATCCAAGTAATTCCTTACCTCAGGTATTTCAAATCTTTAGTTTAATTGTAATACTTTCTTCTGTGGGCATACTCTTGTTTTCACATATGTTTTACTGTTTGATTAGTACTAAATCCATAGAGAAAGGGGTTTGGGCCATTGATTTTGTGAGGTTTTGTAATAATTTCCTGGATCCGTATTTCATATGGTATTTTACCTGCGTTGCCTAGTGGCCGAGTAAGTCTTATAAGATATTCTGCCCAGTGAGCGAGGTGAAAGAATTCCAGCCTAAGCAGTCAACTGGAAGGAAGAGAAGGAAGTTATGAGGCCAAGACAGTTTGACCTGAATATTCCATTCTGGGGTAGGAATAGGCTGAGGAGTTCAAGCATATGAAAGTGGAAAAGGTTGGTCTGTATTTTCGTACATTTTTTTCCTAAATGATGGGATAACTACCACCTCTCCTGTGAGAAGACCTACCACACAGCAAGCCTCAAAGAGGCTTTCCAGCCCCTTTAGGCACTGGCAGGCTGCTGTAAGGTCACCCCGGAGCCTTGTCTTCTCCAGGCTGAACAGCCCCAACTCTCTCAGCCTGTCTTCACAGGAGAGGTGCTCCAGCCCTCTGATCATCTTTGTGCCCCTCCTGTGGACTCTCTCCAAGAGGTCCATGTCCTTCTTAAGTTGGGGGGGTCAGAGCTGATATCATATCACATCCTTATCCTTTTCCTTTTTTGCTCTTACTTTCCTTTGCATCACATAAAAATGCTCGGCACACAAGGCAGAAAAGCAAAGCTGAATAATGGAAAGTAGGTATTACAGAGGAACCAAAAGCAGAACTGTTACTGAACTTATAGAAATGCAGTATTGTACAGCAGAGCTGCCTTTTGCAACGCTCTAGGAAGAACCCAGCAGAGCTGTCAACAGAAGCTTCAGCTCAGGAGGCCTCATGTGTTTTGGAAATTAACTTACTTTCTCTGAGTAGCATCTAACTTCTGGGACAGAGTTTAAAATCAACTCTAACAAAGAAAGTTACTCAACTTCAAACCTGCAATAAAACCAACACCTCCAAAGATCAGCCCTCAGGGGGACAAAGAAAGGCAAACAAACATCAACAGTTTAACAGCCACTTTCACTTACTTTAACATTTTCAGCAAATTAGTGTTTTAATATTCCCTGGGCAAACTACAGTAGTTGTGCTGTCAGATTTCAAGACACAGTAAAAATCTTTTCCTCCTCACAACGTTGTGTATTAAGCAACCCATCTGGTTTGAGTCTGATCCAATAAAATTAACCTGCATCCTTCAAATAGATTTTAAATGCGACATGCTGGAGTTGTAACGATAACTTCATGAAAGCAATGCGCATTCTGCTCTTCCTACTCACAAAATCATGAATCAAGGGCTTGTTCACATTTCAGTGTTTAGTAGCCTAACTGTGTGTTCCTTAAATCCTGCCCTCAGATGCATTGGGGAATATTACACAGGGTTCCAGGCTTCCTAGAAGCAAATTTTACAAGTGAAACTTTATCTGTGAGAATAAACATTCCCCAAATTTGTTTCATTTACAAAGCAACTATTTAAATAGATTTCTTCAAATGATACTGCCTTTTGGTGTTACCAATCTTGTCTCATTTATAGCTTATACGCATGGTGCTTCCGTATTTCCTTTAACATTTAAATATTCGCATACTAGCGTTGCCCTGGTATGGCATACATGCCAATGACTGTTAGCAGGATGTAAAGCAACATTTGGAGTGGTAGTTAGAGCAAACCCTGCCTGACTTCTTAATAACTATAAAGATGTTATCATTATGTCATACTAAAGCATGCTGCATGGTTGGAGCTGTTCCAAGTTGTATTCTCTAACTCACAGAGCTAGAAAAAACCCCTTAGTTCCTTAGTACAGGAAACAAGGCAGATTTCAGCTGAGCAAACGTAGCTGGTTTTCACCAGTTTTACATCTCCCTGTGCTCCCTTCAAGGTCACTGGGGAGACAGGCATTCTTTGGTCCTGACCCAGACAACTATATAAGCCAAGGAACTCAAAACTTGCAAGTGCTTCTTACTATCCTTTCAGCATAAAGGCAGCCTAATACAACAGGATTAGATACGGACATCTATAGCAAATGATATGGATCTTGTCCTTACCGTTTCTGTTTGAATACATTTTCCTTTCATGGAATATTAACTGAGATAATTTCAAAACCCCCAAAATAAACAACATTTTTCATGGATGCTTATACAAACAAATAAGAAGTCTCTGGAATGCAAGGTTATTATTTACTCTCTTTTTAACTACTCAAATCACAAACCCTGTTTTGAATGGAATAAATTTGTTGATCTGTTTGTTTATTTCTACAGCTTATAGCAGTGATATGCCTTTCATCCAATAATCCTCCTTTGGGCTTCTTTGATGCTAAATGGATTTTTTTTAGGGTTTTTTAGGTTTGTTGTTGTTGGGTAGAAAGGGACAGGTCAATAGTAGCCTGTCAGAATGCGTAGCATCATCAGAGAGTACAATGTGATGTTAACCTGGCATGCAAGCTCTAGACAGGTCAGGAAATATAAAATTACATGTGCGGTCTTTCCTCTTTCATAGCTTTTATGTAGCTGTGCAGATCAGTGGGAAAATATCAGGCAGAGACATTTATCCTTTCTGCAAAGATAAACTGAGATTTCAGGTTCCTACATATCAAGTGGAGAGAAGGGACTTTGTTGCTGTTTGTGACGCAAAGAGGTCAACCACGAGCCCATCAGTTTGGCTTAAAATAAATTGAGCAGCATAACTACTTCAGATTTATGAATGTTTCCTTTCAGAGTTTGTCCCTGCTTCATAGACATTTCAACCAACAGGTAACATTATATCTTCTTCTTCTCCTTCTCTGACCTCTTTTACTTCCCAGGAAATGCAACTTCATTCATTTCTCCTACTGAAACTCCAGTCAATTGTGTTTGGCCATGAATCTCCGCACCAGGGAGTCTGGAGATTAAGTTTATGGTCTTCCTTTTCCAAGAGGTCACATATGAATCTCTCCTGGAAGATGCTGGTGGTTCAACTTCTTAAAGGAGCTATGACGGCCTTAAATACAAAATTAGTATAAACAAATAAAATTGACCAGGCCGGTAAGAGCCATGGCAAGTCTCATGTATGCAGGGTTACATTCTCTTCCTCCCCAAACCAGCAGAGCCTCATCCACAGCATCCCTGCAAGCGGCTCCTCGTTATTCCACTCTCTAAGACTGACAAGATGTATGGTGTGTTGGACTGCCAGCCATGCCTAGCAGAACTGCTGGCGAAACCTTTACAGATGCTGATACTTCCTTTCATAAAGTCCTTCTCATTTTCTGTAGAAAGAAATGGAAGGGAAGGACAGAAGGGGTGATTCCTTCAGCAGGAGTCAGCTACTCTAGTTCTCTTATTTGCCTCTATTATCAGCCAAAAAGCTAAAATAACCCGTCGTAACACAGGGGCAATGGGCTCATAATGGACATAGAGACTGGTGCCTTTGATTTTCTGGCTTTCCATCCCGAAACATCTGCTGGTAAAAACCCTTTCATGACAGAGCTCATCAAAAGGACTGACTTCCTCCAAAGTAAGTGCAATTCCAGATGTAATTTAGAACTGGAAAAACACATTATGGAGCCAAATCGTCATCTAGAAATAAGTATTTAGGAGTTTCAAATATGGTTAGGAACTTCCCTCTGAACAACAAAACCCAGCAGAACTAGAACTAACAGAGGTTCTAAAGACCCAAAGCTGAACTGTAGAAGGAACAGCTAGCTCCATTATGGTCCCTAAAAAAGCTGATTCACCTTTTTAAGGACCCGTGGGCCTGAGCACAATGTAGAAGGCTACGAATGAAGTTATTTGCTGCAGTTAACAGCATTAATAACACATAATACAATACAGTAAATACGATACTACAATAAATAAAGCATAAATCCAAGAGGGTGGGAAACTCTGACAGACTACGTAACATCCCCACTTGATTCAGAGCAGCAGAAGGAGAAAGTGTATTGTAGTCACTCCCACAGGGAAATTTCTTGCGTGGCAAAAAATGAAGCAGTCTGCAACGGGAATGCCTGGTTTAGGACTCTGTGGGAGCAGAAGGAAACAAAGTAGAATCTTTACCTCTATATTAGTTATTTCTTAGTTTTCTTCCCCCTCAGTCCTAATGTTGGTTTTATTGAGCTAATTTGCATTTATTAAAGTATAATTTATTTCAGATAACTCAAAAGGAAAATAAACATAACGCCTTGTACTAATGAAAGTGAAAACCAATATGACAACAACGTTGCTAATATGATAAAAAATGTGTATCTAACCAAGGCAGAATATCAATCCTGCTGTTTCTGGCCCACATTCGATCTTGTGAAGAGACAGAATGAAGATTTTTAAAAACATATTCATAAATAATGCACTAGCACAATCCAGTTAGAACAAAAGTTTCTTTTTCCAAGACCAAAAAAATATCACCAGGGACTCACACTGGGGAGAGTCCCAATGCTATCAGACATTTTACTTCTTTTGGGAATAAAGTGGAATATTTTCCCCATTGCACAGAGTCTTTTAATGACAATGGCCATGAGCCTTGCTGGGAGAGCATTTGTGCCTCTGCAAGTGCTGCCCAAGACAGCTCTACAAATGCCTTCCCATGTGCTCCCACTTGCCAGCCCTGTTAAACGGAGGATGGTGGGGCAAAAGAAGCCTAACCAAAAACCCACTCTGAAAAATTTATAGATACAGGAAGGACAACTGGAGTAAATGACAAATTTTTCCCTCATCTATTTTCACAAAGTATTAATAGACAAAGAGGAGTCAAGAATAAAAAGTGCTTGGACATACATTTCCTGCATTTGCAGCCAGTGACAATCAGATGCCTTAGCTTGGTCCCATCATGACTGGCAAATGGTCACAATCAGCTGACAAGAAAAGCAGAGAGAAAGCCAGAGAAAACCTCTCACCTCCCCAGATACAAGTGGTTCCAGAACCACTTCTGTCATTTAACATCACTTATTTGACTTGATGTTCACAGCTATCTGCCAGCACAACAGCACAATTGAAGGCAAAAAACCAAGCACTGTTCTTCATGCTCAAAGGCAGCTACGCAGTATGTAAAGTACTTCCAGGGCAATTACGTTACATGATGCTCTAAAATAAATTCAATTATTAAACAACACCATATGTCACTTCCCTCCAGCTGAGAACATAGCATACGGTTACTTTGTTAAAAAAATCAAAATCTGCTGGAGTAAATAGTATTGGATGTCACTACAAAGATTCCTTCTTTGCTGCCGTATGGGGTGAAAGCGTAACTGTGAATTTTGGTAAACTTTAACCTTCCCTCCGAGTGCTTCTTCAACATGTCTCTCATTTCACTCTCCTACCTGAAAAATCTCTGCTTCCCTAAGTTCCCACCTCCACATTTCTTCCCTAGCCTACAAGCGCGCTCATTCACGAGGCAGCCACAGCTGCTATGCAGCTAACAGGCAACGTCAACACAAACCTTGCTGCATGGTCTCCCAGGGCAGCCCCTAGACCTCACAGCTGGGAAGGCACATCACACACTAGCAACGGGTGAAATCCTTTCCCGCCCACATCTCTTGCCACGTCCGGGAACGTCGCTCCCAACCCTGTGCTCTAGCAGCCCCGCGATACCGCCATCCGCTCTGCTGCTTGCTTTGCCCTCAGTGTGGCGGCTGGACGCTCAGCAGGTCACATCACTTCCCTGCTTTGCAATTTACTGAGTATCAAACGCTCTTCCTACCAGCCCAGCTAAATCATTCATCTTTGCCCTGATCATCTCCCGCCTCAGTTACTGTGACTCCTTTCCTAGCTGGTATCAAATTCCCACATGCTTCCTTCCTTTCCAGGCTTCTCAAATCACAGCTGCTAAAATTATCCTCCTAGTCTGACAGTGGCATCATCCTTCCCTTCCCCCCAAGATATATATACTTTTACTGTACGGACTCCTCCCCTCCAGCCCAACACGTCATGCCTAACAGCAGCACGTGCATGTTCCCAGATCCTGATCCTTGCCTTGGGTCTCAGATTTCATTTCTTATTCTGGTCCTTTGCTCCTTCTGTAAGCAACCAAACCCACAGCCTTTATTTCCTCCTCGCTTTTCTTCTTACTGTTCCTCTGTTATCCTCTCCCAGCCTTCCACAGATGAAACTGCAGAGTATGACCCACTGCAAGGTCTTCCATTAAAGGACTCTTCATTACAGAAAAAGCTCAAGAATTTCCAGACAAATTGCTTTATATATACAAGTGGAAAGATTTTACATGTTATGAATTTAAAACCAGTGCTTTATAACATGAACAAGTTTTGGTTTCCAAAAAGTCTTCCTATTTTTCTCCTTTGCAGAAATCATTACCTGGATAATTTTTACTATTTCCTTTGGGGTTTATAAGGATACATATTATGATATTAAGGAACACTGGCAACACGGCGTGGCAATTTAAAAGCAAGTCCAGGTACTTTAAAATCAGTAAGACACACACTCTCTGGTATTCATCTTTTACAACCGTCTGTTAGTAGCATACAAACAGTTTTTTAATTTCTGAATTCAGCTTTATACTAAACTTGCAAAATGATTAAAAGGAAAAGAAATACTAAGAGACCAGGAGCCGAGCCTACAGTGTCACCACTTGATGCTGGAGTTTGAAGGGGGAGATGTCAAAACCTTCCAAACCTACCACTCCCTGTTCACTCCCTGCCTTTACTCCTTTGGTTATGAAACAGATACTCCACAGAAGGGAGCAATTACAAGTGCTATTCCCCCCAGAAATTCCCAGGGAGGATCGCAGCTCAGGATACCGCATGGTATTTGGCACAACATATAGTTGCTCAGCTGGGAAACAGAATATGTAGAAGAGACATAAAACAGGCTCTATGAGGAGAGAGGTCCCTGACAAGCTGAGATCAGAAATCGTACCTCCAAAACTGAAGTGAGGAGACAGGAGGAACTGGAAGTACAGTCTCTAAACTAGAGATAAATACATTTTAAAAGCTACACCTAAGACAAGACCAGTAACATAAAGATCACTGTAAAAAAAAAAAATAAAAATGGAAGAAAAAGAAAAAAAGAAAAAAAGAAGAGGTGCCCTACTGAGAACATGGAAGATACAAAAAGCATTAAATAATAACATATGGTTGTAAGGCTTCCAGAGGAGAGATCCTATTAAATATTAAAGTAAATCCATTATTCTCTTCTGCCCGGTAAGAAATACATTGAACACTGCAGATACAAGATCACCCACAAATTTAGGGTGAAGAGACTGGAAATAATAACAAAGTAATATTCCTAGAGATTCAGCACACTTTTATCTAAAAACCGAGGACAAAAACCAAAGACTGAATGTTATCTGACAAAAATCTCATTAGCCCTGGAATTAAAACACAAGCAGATCTAAAACATTTTTTTAAAAAATAGAGAAGTGAGAGAGAAACCACACTTTAACAGCAGAAGACAATGTAGAGAAAATAGTAGGATGCTAAGCTCAAGCAAAAAAAGGGAAAAGGAGGCCACTCAGTTTATTAGGAATAGCAAGAAGTATCTGGTAACTAGTTCAGAAAAAACAGTAAAAGTTTTTGGACATGTTTTAGAAAGGATTATGTAGAACAGATACATCTCCTTTACACAAAAGACAACCCACCATCCCACAGATTGACACCAGCTTCAGTAGAAAAAGATGAGAGGATAGGACTGGATAATCCTATTATATATGATATATATATATACACAAATATTATATATTTTTAAAAATAAAAAATCCAATTATATATTCATATCTGCATGTTACATGCTTTAAAAGAGCTTTAAATCTTTTTTAGTAATTTCTTTCAGAAAATTTGGCAAAGTAAAAATATTTCGTTCCAGCTAAGGAAGGACAGTTGTACTTAGAAACTGGAATAATAGCTTGTTATATAAACCTATTGATAAAAATGTTGATGCAGAGATGTTTACCAAAATGTCAACACATAGAATAAAAGCTATACTAATGGGATTTATGCACATAGAAAAGGATTTATGGTACACACAAAAAACCTGTAGGTAATTGTAGCAGGTCCTTTAAGCTGTTATAAAACATGCATAAAAAATTACTTGCTGTGATATAGGCACCGAAAAACATAAGTGGTTTCAAAGACTAATTAGATAAATCCATTGAAGAAAGTTCAGCATGACCTAATAAACACAAAGCTATGGATACAACCTCTGGCTCAAAAAGCGCCTAGGATGCGGTTTTCCAAAACTAGAAGGGCACACATTTGGGAAAGCATTCTTTTAGACTTGACATTTCGTTTGCTAAAAAAGGCTCATGCTACGGGCCACTGTCAGAAAAGGGATACAGGGTTAGGGTGGCACCTCTGATCTCACCTAAACCAGATCTTGGTGTGGTTACTCTTCCTAGACCCCCAAAAGCTGCAGAGAAATATTTGAGTGCTTTAAGAGAACATTTCTTATTCTGTGTAACTCATGGACATCTATTTCGGAACTGTATAAAGGTCTTAGACCTGCTGGATGGAAATACAGGAGTCTAAAGGTGAGACTCTCAGCTGGGACATCCCACCAGCCCAGAAGTAGCGGAATGCCTCTGGGCAGTGCAGCCAGAGAGGGTAGAAAATGGCTTGTTATAAGTAAGCACCAGAGAACAAAAGTGGCAGAAGGACATCTAGGTTCTGAAAATTTCAGATCACACTGACTAGAAAATAAAGGAAAATCCCCCTTCTTTTCAAGATTAAAATCTTGAATTTCACATCTTCAATGTGAAGATGCCTTCACATCTCTGCCTAAATATGAGAAGTTGTGATCTTCTCATATGTCCTACTAGCTAACAGTTTCAAGGGAGGTATGATCTGACTTTTTGTGGGCCAAACTCTCCTGGGGAAGTATATGAAATCTTACTAAGAAAAATACACAATATCCCAAATTGGATAATTTTTTTCCCAGTGTCTTCCAAGGAAAAATTGTATCTTACAGACCTCCTTTTGAGGGACTGGGACACACAGACCAGTAGTTAATTTGCTGCTAGACTATGATCTTTTCAAATGTAAAAGGGATGAGCTCCTTCCCTTGCTGAAAACTTCATTTGTGCTACGTTCGAAGAAATCCTCGGTGCTAAAAGCGTATCGCAATGCCATCTGTCAGAGTAGCCAACTTTCTGGACTATGCGTTGTAAAGGCTGAAATGCAGCCTAGCTCGGCTTTCAAAAAAGATCCCAATGTGCTCAGGGTTTAAATGCATTTGTTACCTAACATAAAATGTATCAACAGTGAAACGATGCATAAAAGCTATCATTTGTCGTCCCACACAAATGCTGGTCTCGAACCATGCAACCTTGCAAGCCCCCTTATTCAGCCTATAATTGTTTACCCTGGAAAAATGCAAGTTTTCTATTTCCTCCCCAAAATGCAGTAAATTACATAAAGCACACCCACAGACGAAGAGCTCCCTATTTTTTCCTTTTTATTTTGCCTCCCACTGAACTCCCAGCATTAGGTGAGGGCTTCCAACAACAACTGGGCCTCTCAACCTTAAGAGTAAATAATTTCCTTGCTGTGGGCGAGTTTTCTAGAAGAGGCAATCACTTTGGTTAGACCAACTACTGTAACTGGCTAATGCAGGCATCTGAGGCTCTTCCTCAGATCCTAAAGGAAAACAGAAGAACAGCAATAATGATCCCATGAGCCACAAGACTGGCTTCATACTAAAAGACATCGAGAAGGCAACTTCTTCCAAGGTTCCAGAAAGTGCTGAGCCTCCTGTAAGAATGTTTTCACCATCTGGATTGGGATGGTCTCGATGAAGCTAACGAGGTAATCCTGTATAGGTTGGCAGTCTATGTTTTCTTATACTGGTGTCTCACCTTGATGCAAGGTTAGAACCTATGTTTTTCAAGAAAACAACAGAAAGGTGTTTTTGACATAAAATAAGACAGGAAACCCACCAGATTTTCCATTTTGGCAGAAGGATTCCAATGCAGGGTCACAAGCACTGAGCAAATTTCCATTATCATTGCTGGCAAACATCAGGAAACCATTGGAGATGGCCTGAACTGGTACAGGACACAGAGGGACCATTAGCCCCTGATGTAAATGACGTACATCAGACAGAACTGGGGACAACGACACACAAGATACCTAAACACCTTGCAGCCCAGCTGAGTCCAAGAAAGGCATTTTCATTTTATTTGTGCTGCAGATAATCTTTATTTTATTCAAATCTAACACCAGGCAACAGCCTACCCAAGAAAGATGTTGTAGTCGCTGCTTAACATTACAGGACACTTTGATGAGATGCAAATACATTTGGATGCGTGGGGTGGCTGACACACTCCACTCAAAAGATTTTCCTGGGCTCTTCCAATCTGATCTCACAGCCATGCATTGAAAAGCAATCTAAATTCACCCTAGATCAGTACCTCTGCTGTGACAGTCAAGGTCTGGAAGTTTATTGCACTGCCTATGGCAAAGCACAGCTCTCTGCTAATATGCCCGAGCAGTAACCTTGTCCACATAAAAAAACCCAACAAAAAACCAAAACAAAACACATCCCCTCAAAAGAAACATTTTGACGAGCACCATTTACACAGCACAGATATGTATGATTTTAAGGGTTACCTCTAGGCATCGGATGAGTCAGCTAACAGAGGCCATTTTTTTTTTTTTTTCTGTGGGAACTTAATTATGTTCCACGGCCGCCATACCAGATATCACAGCCAATCTTCACGACCATGTGCTTTAGACTCTGGGTGCTGGTAAACACACCAAACATCGCAGGTGTGTCTAGACTTACATATAAAAATTTGCCTGCAAAGCTACTGGGGATAAAACCGTAAATTGTCTGTTAATTAAGACAATGCTAAGAAGGCTAATTTTGTATATACATTCATTATCAGAAAGAGAATACAGGGAGGGATTTTCAAAGTTTTCTACATTTTCTAGTCATTACTATTTATTCAAGGTGATACACAAAGCTTGACTTCTACACCTGGATCCTCACACAGGTGTGAAGGAGCCATCAGCAGGGACTTGCTAATTGAAACGAGAATTTCTCAGCCTGTAAAATAAAAGAGCCTGTTTCAGATCTGCACCTTGCCTTCCCCCAGGTCTAGTAGCTCCAGGAATAATTCCACATTCCAGACATAAACTTTCACTGCCACAGATGAAGCAGAGTCTAAAGGAACTCCCTAATCTGGGTTCCCCCAGGAATTCATCTGTAAACCAGTGGGATACAGAAGTGGAAAACTGGGATAATAGGAATAGCAAAGATGAGATATCATTAAACAATGTGTGACCTTCAAGGCACGACACTGACACAAACGGCACTCCTAAAAATCAAATTCCGTCACTTAGGAGCAAACATAGTACCCCGTTTTTGTAAAAGGCACATTTCAAACAGTTTGACTGCAGCACACACCAGAAGACTGGGCACACCAACCACCCAAGACGTCACTGAAGTGAGGGCATCTTTGTAAAGCTGAACCTCCTTGTCAGGTTTGGTAGTAAGGAGTTGAATCCTGGCCAAAACACACTCTTCTCTCATCAGATGAGTTTCAAGAGTCTCTTTGTATGACAGGTACAGCAATGCCTTGTTTTCACATCAAATCCACAAAAAAGTGTGAGTCTTGCAGTGTTCGTAGCTTATTTTGAGTTAATTCAAAGGACCCACAGAAAAAGGCTGCAGAGATTAGTTGTTTCAAACCAGTTGTGAGATCTGGCAATTGATTAAAAATCTACGGTAAATACCAGTGACTGACACAGGAAATAGAAGAAGGCGACATCTCTCAAAAATTGGAATTTCAGAACATATCAAAAACAAAATCCTTTTCCTCCTGCTTGTAAGTCCAAGACCTGGAGGTGACCCTTCAGAACAACATGCTGTACTTACAAAGAAATAACACTTTGTATTTTTCTAAGAGTCTAAAACATAGCTAAGATTGAAAGTCTAAAAAGTTGAAAGAAAACATATGGCTGTTTTAAGCTGTTATTAGCCTAATTCAACTTTATCATTAGCTCAACTCAGAGGTTAACACATTTCATATTTCAAATTACCCAGTCATATCTGCTACAGGCATGCTGAACAAATACCATATAAATCACAGAGCCTGACAAGATTTAATAGAAAAAGCTTCTAAATTGACCTATAAATATAACGTACTACAATGCATCAGATGGTGTTGCCATTTTCTTGGAAACAGCGGAAGAAATTAGGCTAGTTGTCTAATACCCTCTTTCAAGTTTTTTACATGACCAGGGGATGAATATTCAGGACTTAAACCCAAGGAACCAATCCCACATCTAATGTTTTACATCTGAGTTATACTTCAATAATGTGTTGAAGCTTAGAGCGAGACTCCAACACCTTCCCTGTTCTAAGTTCTAATAATCTGATTTGGCTGAAGCAACGGTTCATGTCTTTGACAAGTGCACTTACAGTTATTTTAACATCACTTTTTTTGAAACCCAGCAGTTCTGCAAACTCAATTTGCTTTGAATCTCATTCCCTCTTTGCTGGGGGAGGCAGCATTTAATATTTATCATCTCTGCTCCTGTAAGGGAGTATTTGCAGTTCTACTGATACATGTTACTGGGTTAATCATCTTTTCTTTCTCAAATTGTAAGTATCTTTTGTTCCTAAAAGGTAATGAAGGAGAGTTACTCATCTTCATAATTAATCTTGAATTTTAATTAAAAGTATTAACTGAACATGTCAAATGTTTGTCACTCTCAAAGAAGCATAAAAATTACACTTAATAATAAATGTTACTTATTCACATCTTGCCCTGGGTTATATTGCAGCCACAGTATCTATAACAAGATCCTTATGCTTTTTTATTTGATATTAATATGATTTATTATGCTATAACAGATGTATTTTATTCACTCCTCTACCACCAGCAGCACAAGAATAAATTTCATGGTACAACATGCTGGTGTATTCTGTGCAGTACACCATTAAATAAATGAGCTTGCAATGACATATATACTTTCCCTTATCTTCCTTAACATTGTGTAATAAACTTAAAATGCAATATTTATGCATCTCTTACTCTGCAACCAGGCTAGTCAAATGAACAACTTACATGAATAAACATAAGGATATACAAAAGCGTTTCAAAGATCAGAGACCAAATTAGCAGGGTAGCGATATCTTTCCCTATGTTATTTGAATATCTAATAAAAGTACATGATATGAAGGACACTAGAGATGAGAAACAGACTCTGCTCTAAAAAATATTCCTAGAAAAACAGCCTTATGCCTTTCCGTGCTAAGAATCTATAATGCTATACTTAACGCATCGGTTCTGCTTTCCCCTAAAAGCTAGCGCTGCTTGATCAACTTGAAATCTAAAAAGGATCTAAAAGTCGACCTGCATTATCAGCTTCTCACATAGCATCAATAGTAGAGATCTCACAAGCCTAATTCTACACCAGTTGCATCACACAGCCCTACCATTCTTAACGCCTCCAAGTGATCTGCAGTCAAGACACCCAAAATATCACCAAATACCATCACTTCGGGGGTAAGAAATCCATTCCTCAGATACAATGATGCCAGGACAAAATTGCCCAAATCAGAGGACTGATCCAAAGCTGAAGAAAATGCTAGATGTCACTAGCTATGCCCTCACATTCCAAATATAGGTGAACTTCTACAGTTTGCCTTTGCTAGCAAAAATATATCGTGTTAATGAATTATTCACTTAAATAGTTCCTCTATTCCCTTGCACCAATCTTTTCTTGAGAATATGGCAAGAATACCAGTCGTATTTATAAGATGAGATGTCACGATGGATGCAATACAGGTAACTGCACCAAAGGGAATAAAAGAGCATGTTTTTCAACAATCCCAGTGCAGTCCTTTCTCGTAAGGTTATAAAACACTCGTGACGGAGATCAGAGGCATTAGCCAGCTGTCTTTGGTGAACTGGCTTCCAGGATCCCGAGTAACAAGCAGCAGAAAAACCACTTTGCTACACAAGTCAGCAGATGTAAGTATGTGAACAGCAGAGCCATGAGCAAGCTTTGAAGAGCGGCAGAGAGGTCCTTTCTAGGTAACTGGGTGAAACTGGGTATTTGCTGCTCCTTATTATATCTGATGAAGTAACTCCAGCTAACTTAAACAGCAGTCAGCTCTCTCTACGCTAGTATGGGAGTGTGCCAGTGTCATTTCAGTTTTCATTTCCATTAGTCTGTAGGGCTGGAGAACAAACCACATTGACATTGTGATGTTTGGCTATTAGAAATTAGTGCTTTCCCTTGCATTTTGATTAGTTTTGTATAAAAGTAAACATTGAAGATTTTAAATCAATACGGAGGAAAATGGGAGTATTCCCCCCAGGTCCAAAATAAACAAAAAATAAACTGCTTATACAGTGGCCTTTAGATACATTAGTATAAAGTACCCTGGTTTACCCTGTTAAAAACTGATGTGAACAGCAAACAGGTCTCTTTACCTGGGAGTCCAGGTAAATAAAAATTACATGAACCAGTTGTTTTACATCTTTCATAATTTTGTTAGTCAGCATCACCCCCAGCAACACCAAACATGAGAGACACCACTGTAATTCATAATCTTAATGGGTATATTCTTGTTCCATTACACAGATATTGATTTACTCTGTATTATGATGAGTATTATGGAAGCTTCTTGACACTGATCAGCTAGCAAGCTGGTAATCAAAGAGAAACAAGTATAATGACCAAATCTATAAAGAAGCTTTTTTTTTTATGATCAGGTAAGAGCCAGAGCAAAGCATGACGAGGCCAACTTCATGGAGATGAGGACAATCATACAACAGATGGATGCTCATACGGGGAATAAAAAATATCCAGCTAGACCCCTTCCTCTACCGATTAACAAAGCGCTAAACCCAAGGTGGCCATATGGAAGCATTTTAATTTGCATGCTTTGGAATTTCAGTGACACGCATGATTTGCAGAATTACAATCATACGCATAACTAGCCCTTGGAAATACACTGAAATCGTAGAATTGGGGGTGGGGGGTGGGGGGAGTGCAAGCATTGCCTTGTATCTAAATAAGACTACAATAAGCAAAACGAACAAAAGGAATGGTAAGTGTTTAACACTAAAACCAGATGAACGCACCTGCAGATAGAAATGACAAGCTATGGCCTAAGAGAGGACTGACCTTAGGCTGGCAAAAGTGAGACCTCCTCGGCACTTTCAAATGCACCGTGAACGCCCTGATCAAGGCTCCAAGTAGCAGAAAAGGCAGAGGACAGACTTGCACCAGTTGTGGCCAGACGCAGTGAAGGAACTCCAACAGGACACCCTGCTGGAGACCAAGGGAGGTAACCAGATATCTTCTGCCAGATGCTTTGAGCAGACTTTCTTGCTTGCTCCACGTGACAGTCACACAGCCCTGGCTGAGTGCAGAGGCACATGACACACCTATTTGCATGGATCTCAAATTGAGATGGGGGGTGAGGGTGGCCACCGTCTTGGGTGCTGAGCAGCAAGTGGCGGCAGGCAGCGGCAGGTCTTAAACAACATGGCAAGAGAAGACTAAAGTTCCATCATGATTGGAGGCTTATTCATCTAAGCTCACAAAGGAGAGGTTTTAATCTCTCGAGTCTAAAAAATTAATGGTTGGACTTGATGATCTCAAAGGTCTTTTCCAATTTAAATGATTCTATGATTCTGTGATTCTGTGATGATCAACTCAAACTTACATTCTTACATAAATTGCCTCCTTTTTCGACAACATTTCCAAATCTTTCCTAGGAGGCTGTGTGAGCTAGTCAGATGACTCCTCAAATCACTTTTTTCTCAGTTATTTAATCCAGCTGACCGGTCTTCTGTGACCACCCCAGCACACTCATAATATATTGTTATTGATATACCTTGATTAGATACAAAACATCTCTTCAGTATCTTAGTGACATACAAAAGACTGTTCTGCATAATCCTTTCTGCAGGAAAGTTTCTATTGACTATTAATAAATGTCTTATGTACAATCTGATCACTTCTACAGCAGGAACAACCCAGGACAGTCTTTGGGACACTCCATCCAGGCTGTCAATCAACCCTGTTAGGCATATAAATGGGACTAGGTACAGCAGGAGCTGCTAGGCAATTGCCCCTTTAACACCACTCGTGCTACAACCTGGCAAATGACAACCTCAGAGCACAAATTCATGCAGACAAAATCAAGCATCCTCAAAAAAGGCAAAAAAATGGGTTACATTTTTGTTACAGCTATCAGACCATCAACACGTCTACACGTAAAGTAGTAATTGTTGTAACTTCTTCCAGTTCACAGGTTTAATTGGGCACTTAGTAACACAGAACCTGAGCTATTTTAATCATCTCTCTTAAATAATTATTTAAAAAATAAAAAAGATGTGCGATCATCACAGAAAAAAACACGGTACAAGCAGCATTTATTCTCAAAGCAACTGCAGAGCGGTGAAGGCAAGCAAGCCCCCTCACCTCTTGCAGGAAGAATTATTTTTGTAAGCAGAGGACAATAGTTTAAACATGTAAAAACTTCAGAGCAGCTTCCCAGGACTTGCTCTGTGTGTCCATATACAGACTGACTTGAAACTTATCATGATATTTTATAGCCACAGAACTGGTTTAGGAAATTCAGACCGGTATGACTACATGTTTGGAGAAAAGCAGATAAAAACATAAAATCTACACATACAACCAAAAAGGAAGGAATAATTTGCTGATCCCTATGTGCAGAAAACTATTAACAGCAATATGTAGAATCACACTAAATTAATACATATTTCCAAAAACAAAGTACACAAACTAGAAAGATTAGATGAATGGAGTCTATCGCTCAAGATACAAATTAAGAGCAGCGTAAAACTTCAAGGGACAAACGTTTCCCCACGTGCCCTGACAAGCCAATGCGTGGAGCAGCACACTTGTTTATGGTGGGTTGATAAAAAGGATGTAGTGAAAAAGTTACAGATCAGCCAGCCTCATAAAGATACATACCAGTATCACTTCACTTCTTCTCCCCCTCCTCTTAGATACTCATTTAGAATAAGGAAGCAAACACTTTTTCAGCTAAGAGAAGTTTGTTTCTTTTTTCTCCTACAGAAGATACTGAGCAAGGATGCTAGAATGATGATTCACTTCAAGAGAAGCAGATGGATGTTTTTGGTCTGATTATCTGATGTTGTACCACACACCAGAGCTGATTAACTATTACTGCTTAGCATATGAAAAGACCAAGTCCAGAAGCACAGCCCATTCATTACTATGCTAGTTCACACGTACATTAAATAAATATTTTAAAAAATGCTGCATCCTAGCGGTAATGGATATGAAAGAGTAATCACCAATTTACAGGCCTAATTATGCTTACTCTTCTGTAAATGAGATAAGGGGTAATTAAGGGAACATTTTCCCTTCGTGCACAAAGCCATGCAGAAGGAATGCAACATCCAGAAGAAGTGTCCCTCACCGATCTACCTTGAGAAGCAACAAATAGCAACATACACACATACATGTGTACCAAAAATGATCCTAAAATCTTCTTCTCCTCAACCATTTCTTTGTCCTCCACCATGAAGTTATTCTGTTCTATAAGAACATCTCATTGGTATGATAAAATGTCCCTTAAATTCACAGAATTACACACGTACAGTTTATGCCTTAGATTGCGTAGGGTACACAGCAGAGATGGGCAACCGTGGGGCTGGTTCACTGGCTGTGTCGGTCTGAATTTATAGTGTGCACATGCCAGGTCGGATGGGGCTTGGAGCAACCTGGTCTGGTGGGAGGTGTCCCTGCCCATGGCAGGGGGTTGGAACTAGATGGTCTTTAAAGGTCCCTTCCAACCCAAACCATTCTATGATTACATGGTTGATATGAAACAGTATAAATATGGGGCGTATAACTATACACTCATGGGCATCTCCTTCTGGTAATGAAGAGAAGTGTGAATTTCATGTAACACAATAGTAATAATTAAAAAAACCCCAAAACTTTTAGGTGAGAATGTAATCAGGTGAGCTATATTCCTCAAGAAGTTCTTAACCTTGAAGGCTTACAATGCATAACATACACATTTATTTATTTGGGATGTAGAAAGGCGAAGAAAAAGTGGTAGCAGTGGAGGAATCAATACACACTTTACTGTAGCATTAAATCACGGTACTGCTTCACTTCCCATTCAACCCATTCTACTCAGACAAGCCTAAGAACATTTTGAGATTTAATTGGTACAGGGGACAGAAACAGCCATATAGTGTTATCATCATCTCTTATAGAGGACAATGGAAAAAGCCACGTTCAGGAAATGTTATCTACTTAAACAGAGCACTTTTTAAAAAATTCGTTATTTATTTTTTATTGATTAAAATATCCTTTTTTTTTAAAAAAAAAAAAACAAAAAGGTATTACAGTCTTGCCTCCAAAGGTACTTTATTTTGGAGATTTTTATGGCGTCTACCTCATTAGCCATTATAAATCCGTGCTTTGTGGTTCAGGAGCCTGAAATGACACAGCTTCCACAGATGTCCTGGAAAACACAGCCAAGTGTTCCCCACTCCTTACATCAACGATCATTTGAATACTTAATTTCCTGTACACCAAGCTGATGCGAGGAGGACAAGCCCCTTCTGAAGATGACAGCACCAGCTTTCCAGGGAAAGGTGTTCTGATATTCTAGTGACAGGTATACGCAAGGTAGGCACAGAGGTATTCACATCATATATAAGGAAATAAAGTGAAGCATCCAGAACAAGATTAAATTAATAGAACAGACAGACAACAGAGTCTATTTTTAAAGTTCCAATAATAACCACCTACAAGAAAAGAAAACAAAATACTAGTGCTTTGGGAAATCAAAGCTAACATCAGCTGTCCAGCGTGCTCCTGAACTTTAGGGACACTGACAACATGGAATGGGAATTTAAAAGCCATTTTGGTCACATTTGCACATACTTGAGATTCTTCCTTTCTTGATACAATATAAACTATCCGTTGATGACATAATTCTGCTGCCATACTTTCCCTACCAAACAATAGCATTTGCTTTACATTTTTAAATTGATAATCCTGAGAAAGTTCCAGGACTATATGTGCCTTATTTGCGCTGGGTTTGCAATGCACAGAGATGTAGGAATTTGATTATAAGGAAAGCATATCAAAATACGAGGTGTAATCACTAAGCACACAGAAGTTACTTCTTCACACGGAACAGCGCTATGGATGTTACCCCACTGTGAGTGTGATTTAACACATGTATTTTACTACTTGCAGAGCTTGCAGAGCCTAAAGAAGGGGCAAAATAAATGAGAAAAACCCCCATCTTTCCACCCTAACTGCCAAATTCTGAACTTCTCTTTCTGTTCCTTGGAGACAAGCAGTAGTATTTCTGGTTTTGCAGAAGCAGCTCAGAAATGTGTGAAACAGAAGACATGACTGGACAACATCCATGCAGCTCCATGCTGTATTTGAGTCTGCTGCTTTTTCCATACAGAACAGAAGGGCTCTTGCAGAGCTTAAGGGCAGGTGATCGATGCCAGGTGAAGTGCAAACCCCTCCGATCCCGTGACACAAGCTGAACAAACAATTAGCAAAACTGCAACCCGAGCACTGAGCGGCGAGTGCCTCATGCAGCTTTCTCCTCCTCTTCCAGATGGATTAATTTTTAAAGATAACTTGCTTTTCTTTTCCAGCAGGGAAAGAGTGGGGACAGACTTCCAAAAATAGGCTAGCCTGTCACAACTGCTAACTGTCACGCGGTGCCAAGATTGGAGCTAATCTCTTGGGGAGGCGGCTGAGAACAGAGGGGAGTAAGGAAGTAAAGAGTCATTTCTCTTTCCATCGCCCAGCCAGAAAGAAAATAAAAAGGCAACCTGCAATCAATCACAAATAATACATAAGCCAAAAAGCAGTCATTCCCACTAAAAATATATAAATGTATCAGTTTACCAGCAGTTATTAGCACAAGTGGCATATTCTACAGCATCAAAAATGATGCCCAAATGTACTCTCTGTCCAAGGTCTCACCAGGACAAATACAAGATTATTGCCTATTTAAGTAAATTGTCCCAGCAAATTAAACCAAAATGCTCTCTTTAAATTCAATTTTCAAATGCTGTCCTAAAAAGGCTCCTGTTTGCGTGGCCTCTGCAGTGTGAGACACACTGAAGTCACAAGATGACTACAAAAAATTATATTCATCCTTTTGTGAGATGAGGTACCATTCAGATTACATAAACTCAAAGCTTATTTAGAGAAAGATATAATAATTAAACCCATTTAAATCCAAGCAAAATTTGCTCAGCATTAAATATTTGAAGTTAGAAGAGAAGGTAGGGAAAAAACCTACAACTGCATCATTATTAAATGGATGAGAGTATAATCACATTCAACAGTGATCTTAGCTCTGTGCATTCATTTTATTAAGAGGTCTGAAGCAGAATATTTGAAAACAGAAATCTTATTAAGAAAGTCTTCATCATCCTTGCTGGCGTTTTTCCTTCCCACTGCATGAAGGAAATCTATTTTGTTTGTATAATCTTTGCCAATAACAGACTAATTTTTTTTCATTGCCTGCCTTAAGTCACATGTTGTGGAACATTAAATATTCACTTCATTAAGCTGCAACACCAGGTGTTTTCTGATGCATCTGTGGAAGATGGTAATAACGCAATCTCAGCATCAGGACAAAAAAAAAAAAAAAAAGACAACATAAAACTGGGTATCATCACTAATTCAGGAGTTTAATTTCCCTTTTTAGGTCTAAAACACTGCCCACTTGTCTGTGGACAACAATAAGGTTTTATTGTGTAGAGTCATGTCACACTCATTTAATAAGACTGAGACACTGACCGACAATGATTATTTCATTTTTTTGAATGGTGACCATACCTAGAGGCCCCACTAATAACACAACTGTGATTTTAGGTGCTGGCGACAAGTAGTACCAGTTTGCGTGGGGACAAGTAGTACCAGTGTGGGCTCTGCCTAATGCCCAATTCCTTCCCTTTCTTCAATGTGCTTGCTGTATTTACTTCTACCTAGCACCGTTACGACTTGTAAAAAATGTGGTAGCTATATTTTCTTATGATAATATTTCTTGAAGCCAATATAAAGCGCTGCTTTGCTCCAGACCTGAATGTGCAGTACAAACAGTTTACTATCACGTTCCATGGGTAAATACTCCAGTGCCGCACCAGTATTGCGCACCAAGAGGAGGCAGCTCCCACGGCCAGAGTCCAGGAAGGGCCATGAGAGCAACAGCATCAATACCTTCTCCTCAACAGCTGAGTCAAAGCAAGCTCTTCTACAAAATGTCTATGGCAACCCATTAAAGTGAGCCTGATTTTATAGGGAACAGTGATGAGTAAGGACTGTGCCAATGGCCAGCAGCATTACAGTCATCACAGATAACTGAGGGCTCTAACACAGGTGTATCAGAGCTTTTTCCTCCCCTCTAATCTTAAATTATCAAAATAAATGCCTACTTAAAGAAATAATAACCGGTGGCAATTTTTTCTTAACGTCAGATATAAAATAAAATTAATTCCAGTAAACCAATCCCGAATTGAGAGTCTGAAAGCTGGTGGATGAGAAATACAACACACTTTTTAAACAAGCCCTCGCCTGGAGCCCTTTACTCGCATACGGTAAGTGTTTACGAGAGTTTTTATGAGAGCTTTTGTAGGGCTCATCCATATCATAACAGATACAGAGATTACTGTCGGAGCGAGTGCACTAATAACACACATGGCAGCTTGCTGTAAGCCAAAAGACCATGGTGAAAAATCACACAGATCACAAAACAGCTGAGATATGAACAAAATAAAAGTTTCCTCGGGGTATAGCAGAAGAAATTCATCTGCAACGAAAAGAGGACCGGAGTCCTACGGCAATTACTTTGTTATCTAAAAGTAGCTTTGGAAGTCAGACATTTTGCCTCGAAACCCCAGCAAAAGCAGCGTTTAGATGGCTGCATGTAGGTACATTTTAACCATTTTTGGATACTAACACTTTTCTAATAGAAGTAGCTTGGGAGAACCAACACATGTGGTGTACACCACTAGCTCTTTGATGGTCTTCTAACGACAAATTAGACCTAATTTTAAATTACCTTCTGGTTTTATGTTAACGATAGCCATGAAATATTGGTGAGGTAATAAAAAGGAGGGGAAAAAAAGCCAAACAACTCTAACAGACAAGTTGTAAAAGACTGTATCTTTAAAGCAAATGATTCTGCACAAAATGGGGCATTTGGAAACAATTACTGCAATTTCTTCCCTGATTTGAATCTACTTAAAGGTAGTTCTTTCAGGCAGATGGCAAAGAAAAAATACTGAATGTACAACGTGCCCACTTTCTAACTTATCTCCTGAAACACCTTGGCAGCCTCAAAAATTGGCACATCCCATGACTTCAGCTCAGGGACTGATCCTTACCGTGAATGTCCATGTTATATAGTCACCCTAATGAAAGAGCCAGTGCCAACAAAAAAACTTTGCAGTGGTGGGGAATGACCTCTCAATTCCATATTTCTGGGTGGAAGCAAAGGATGGAAATGACAACGCTGGAATATTGAAGTTGGGGATGCAAAAAAAGAATCCTCTTGTAGTTATTTTCTCAGGTCAAATCTAAAGGGTTGCCAGATTGCTTGGATACCAACATGCATTCACCAAAGCAAAATACTGATTCATTACCCTCACTGGAACGCACTGCTGATTAATAAGATTTGCCAATTATCTCCTCCCACCTTTCCATTACTGAGACAGCAATGCATATACCACAAAAGGTTTTGAGTGTGTGACAGAGTTTTGGCTACTGAAAAACAGTGCTGCACAATTTACAAAACCAGAAGGTTATTTCAAGACAAAATTGCCATGGAACACCGTCATTTAAATATTGAATGGCTATGCTTGCTTGCTTGATTTCTTTCTACTAAAATAATTTTTCTTGCTTTCTGTCAGTTGGCAACAAATACATCTTAACATTTGCATTTCAAGCAAGAAAAGAAATCCAGGCAGTTGCTCCAAAAGGAATGGAAAATATATGTAAACTCTAATACATACAGACCTACCACAGCCATCCAAACTTAGCCAGACAGGGCAGGCATCAGCAGTTTGTCAGAAATTCAGGAGGAACCCCAACTTTGCTTACAGGATCTGGAAACTGCTCTTATCTCCCATTTGAAAACCCTGTTCAGCCACGTCCTAGCCTGCAACATCTATTCAAACACTCGGATCAAAATGGAGCACCTCATTCTGCTCACTCTCCATAATCAACAGCAAGAGGCAAGAAATGTCCTTTGCATAATTTATGACCAAAATAGCCCAAATAGGGCCTAAGTTTGTTGTTGTTGGGTTGTGGGGTTTTTTCAGGGTGGTGGTGGTGGGGAGTGTGTGTTTATCACCAGCACTCACTGTAGAAATCACAGGTCAAGTGTTCAAGCCAAAAATGCCCATCTAGGCATCATCAAATAGGTCCAACTCTCATTATTATTCAGTGCAATTATGAAAATTAAAAACTGGTTCAATTGCTATCAGAGTTTGTATTTGCGAAGACTTAGTATCTACCTGAGACAAGCAAAAGAGCGACGTGGTGAGAAACCCTATTTCAGTTGCTTATATTGTTAGATAGTTATAGGGAGTGGGTAAACTTTCAGCAATAGACATTAGCACTATCAGTAAGAAAAAAACCAGGGCATGTGTTTGGGCAAAAGGAAAAAATAAAAAGAACAGGTTTTGTATAAATATTTTGCTATGAGATGCGTATGAAGACAAGTGGTCAAGCATTTTGTCTGGTAATTTAACTTGAGTTTGCTGCCTCATGGACTCAAAGCATCTAATCTAGAAACCATGTCACTCGGTTTCTTCCATGGGCATTTGTCAGACATGTCCCGGGCTGAAAGGCCACAGCCACGTCATGCTCTGCTGCCTTCCCAAATGGAAAGCTGCACAGAGCCAGGCTCCCTAATCATAAAATCCACCCCAAAGGCAGCCTCACCAGCCCTTTGCTGGGATGCTTTACCAAGCTAACATAAGAAGACAACACGGTAAAACAGACAACACCACTCAGGAATACTCTTGGATT
This sequence comes from Falco cherrug, assembly GCF_023634085.1. Classification (NCBI taxonomy): domain Eukaryota; kingdom Metazoa; phylum Chordata; class Aves; order Falconiformes; family Falconidae; genus Falco; species Falco cherrug. Next base: position 5,387,533 of record NC_073699.1, read on the forward strand.
TTCATAATCTAAGATGACATTAAATTATAAAATAAAATACATAAATACATAAAATAAATGTGGTTGCTCCACTGATTTACTACCACAACATGAGATCACCATGTAGAATTTACAGTATATGTTGGCACTTCATGGTATGTGATAAATAACAAAAGGAAGCACAGGATAAGAAAGCAGACTGTGAACGTGGACATGTGAATTGCACAACTTCCAATATACACACACATACATGTACACATGTATATACAGAGAGACAATACAGATCACACACATTTCCACTGTTGACTCTCAGCTTAGATGCTACCGTGTTTGGGTGGGATGCTTTTAAAAACTGTGCCATTTTATCTTTGTCTCTTAAGACAGCATCCTTGTGAAAAGAAAGAGATTATTCAAAGGGCTTTATTATTCCTTTTCTCTTTTTCTGAGCATTCAGCAACCCCTCCATGAATTATTCTCATTGCATATAAACAGGCAAAATAAATCCACCACAGGCTAACTCCTAAGATCATCCCACCCACAAATAAATCCTAACTGTTGCCCACTTCCAAGAATAAAAGAATGCTAAACAGCAAAACCACAGACTTTCAGGATATGCTGAAATGAAAAGAGAAGTAACCTTCAAAACTATTTTAACACATGAGCATTAAAACCATAGAACAAAACCACAAGATACAGGGACACGTGCTTAAAAGTATTTCATTGAGAAGTTCTACAAAAGATCAGCAAAAAAACCCCCAACAAAACTGAGGAAATCCAGGTGTGAGAAAGCAGAGATTTCTTATCCGTATTTTTTAAATTGGCACAATACTTTTATTATATATTATATATATGAAGATTGATGAAATTGTACAGGCAAAGGGTGGATGTGAGATGACCTCCAGAGATCCTCTGGACCTCTGTGCATTACAGGATCATGTGAGGGTGGAAAGTCCCTGCAGAGAAAACATCTTCCTAGGTACTTGAATAATTTATAGCAGCATGACGCAATGGTCACTCCAGATAAAATTCTGCCATACTCAAAGATTCCATGAATTCAGAAGTTTTAATCCTTTTATATATTAAGCCCATTCTTCTGCATTAAGGCAATCTTTCTGAAATAAAAAAGCTTTCACAGTATCATATAAAATGAATGATTTTAATGGTCTTTCAAACACAACACCAGACAGAGACCCAACCTGCATAGCTTCAAGGGAAGAAAGGGAATTTAGAGGCTGCTATTTATTTCTCTCTTATTTTCCACTTTATTCCAGAATATAACACTAATTCTAAGGGATTACAAATGCAAAAACATAACAGTAAGGCCCATTTTCTGTCATAACTGTGTCAGAAAAAGGTGAAGAAATTAAACCACAAATCTCTCTCCTGCCTCATCCAATTGCTCTTTGCATTTATATCAATAAAGATGCACTAATTCAGAATGGCTTTTGGGTACGTTTTTTCTCAGAAACTGAAATAAATACCAAGACAAGCTGGAAAGATTCAGAACAACCCTCCCTGAGCTGTGATCCTGCATCAAGACACAAAGATAACATCCCCAACCAACAGTTATTAAAGAAAACGGGCAGAAAGCAGTCCTGTCATTAAAATTCGGAGGAGCAAAGCCATCCTCACAGATAGCTGCAGTACCCAGGAGATGACAGAAGTGTGTATAAAAGCTCACCCAACATCTCAAATTTCCCCAAACCAAGCAGAGCATAAACCAAACCGAGGTAACAAACCCTGAGTTAGGGCACAAGAGGTGAGGCATCTTTCTGTATGTGCATATTTATACATGAACACACCACAAATTCTAGGCATAAAATCCTACCAATTTCCATCAGATGCTCTCCAACCATTGCTCACTTTCACACCATCTGTTTCTTCATGACTTGTCGCCTTTTTCTACTCCTGTGAAATAAACTCACGGACAATGACAGCACAGATCATAAACTAGTTTTTACCTGGCTAATAAGAAATACTGGTAGTTCAGCCCGAAATCAGACTGTTCCTTTTTGAGATGTTGTGCACACAGATGCCACTTGGCTGGTTTCAGTACCTCCTGTATCAATGTACCAGGGCCCATCACAGCTTGCAAGAATGGCTGCAGACTCCAAACCCGACCAGTACAGCCTCACAAACCTGGCAGGGAGATTCCAGTGATCATGCTTCAATCTTTCAAACACTCACCACTGCTATGTTTTGCTATTTGCAAGGATACTGGTTAGGTTTTCTACTTGATAAAGCAAACCTGACACATTAAGCCAACCTCAATTAGGAGTTTATCAAGATCTTTAACCGAGTGATAGAAATTTATCCCTTGGATTATTGTCTCACGTACTCTGCATACCTGAGTATAAGCAGGGCTTCAAATTCAGCAGCAGAAAGACCCATCCCTCATGCCGCAGACTCCTCTGAAGGGTCACACCATCTATTTCCTTTCAGGTTCATAAAAACTTTGGTCCCATTGAAGAAGGACAACTTAGACATGGACACTAGACACGCCCTTCAGTACCTTGCAAGAATAAAGCTGGTGATCAGGACCTTGCAGCACAGTAGCTCTTTCTGAGGCAATTCCCTCCCCCCCCCCCCCCTATTTTGTTATCTAGAGAGTCAGTCAGTCAATGTAGTGATTTTCCTCTCAGGATCCAGACTTATTTTTAAAACATGATTAATGGAACATAATGTAGTACCAGCTCTCACACTTGACAGAAAATAAAAATTTAACTGAACATGCTCTACTTTAAAAAATGAATAAGGGTAACTAGAGCAAAACCAAAGCAGTTACTTTCTGAGATGTCATCTCAGGTCTGCTCTGAGAAAGCACAAGCAAACTAAGATATATTTAGTAAAAATTAAGGTGGCACTATATGTCTGATTTATTCAAAACCTCATAGGAACTGAAAAAGACTTTTACGTTCATCCCTGCTTTTGTGCTTCCTGAAATGTTAGCAACCGTGGCTACCAGATGTCAGTCAGTAAGATCTCATTTTCATCACCAAGAAATACCAAAATGTAATATACACCCATGAAACTTGCTCTAAGTATTCTATCTTTTTAAAATGCTTCACATACTTTGGTGTCAGCTCTAAACAACAGAAAGGTGCTCCCACACATCCTACCTATTTTGCCTAAGAACTAGTGAAACCACCGCTTCTTAACCCATTGGGGAGATTAAAATTAGGAGTTATGGTGGTAAGAACTGGCCAGCATCAGTCTTAAAACAACCTTAAGACACTGGTCTTAAGTAACATCTGGGCCAACACAACCTAAGGAAAGAACGATGAAGCCCCCTTTCCTCAGTGCCCACTTCGTTTGGAGACAAGAAAATTAATAAACAGTCAAACGTAACCCCAGTGAGATTTAAACTGGATGTAAATGCCGGGAGGTGAACTTTCATCACCTTCAAACACATCTCGTTTTTCCCATTTCAGGCCAGAGCAATGTTTGCGGGATAACAGGCTGTCTGTTTCCTCTCCTCCCCTCTCCCAGAATAAGTGTCTGCAGCAGCTTAATTATCAAGTTACAAATAAACATATTCAGCTTGGTGCATACATTCAATTACAGATAATGAGCTCTAGACAAAAGCTATTGAACTATAACTGATACTCTATAAGCCGGTACACGACAAGCAATGATTAAATGTTACGGACTAGAGACAAGGAAAGAAATTTTTATTTTTCCCTTAGAAAGCATGCCAAGCAAGGAGATTTTCTGGGAAAAATCTGGCAAAGGTAACTGGCAATACCTATTATTTTTTCTAGTCTCATCCATTTTTCATAATATTCCAGTGAAAGTTCAAGTGGTACTCAAAGTTTTCACTCTTAGTGGTGTTGTTTCAGTGAGATGTTTACAAATAAAAGCTTACAATGTTTGCTAAAAGTTGAACTTTATAGTACCTCATGCCACACACTTGCAAATAACAGCTTAGATGAAGTGAAGCCTGAAGGCACGTTTTGGTAACTTCAGTAATTTTTAAAGTCCACGGTGACAAACCAAATAAACTCCAAATATGAGAAAGTCAGGAAATTCAGACTTACAGTTTACCTTAAAGGAAATGAAAACATCAAAGGTACAGACAGAGAGAAATGAGGTCAGTGGAAAACTCTGACGTCTGTCCAGGGCATCGGGCATGGTCAGGAGCGGCATGGATTAATCTTCTCCAGCTTCAAGACAATTTACAAATACCACATGTAGTGCTCTGAACACATTATGGCTACAAAAATGTTTTGCCTTCTACGGTTTATGACATAAAGAAGTGGTTTTTACGTTACTCTTTCTCCTTACAAAGTGAGTTTTCTTTTGCAATGGCGTAAGGATTCGAGGGTTCCTCATGCAAACCTTATCAGAAATATAGTTTCTTTATCTCTTCAAAAACGACTGTCGCAATGTTCCATCTGAAAGGTTTGCTGTAATCCTTCATCCTGGATTTAGCTTATTCAGATTCTAAATACAAAATAATCTGGAAATGTTAACAATTGCTGCTTCTTGGTATCTGACCAGTGGTTGCAAGTTCATCATTATTTTTCATTTTGGTCACGTCAGTTCAGACTGCACTCTCCTGATAGCACAAAATTAAAATCTCAAGTGCTGCCTCCTACTTCCAGCACAGCAAAACTAGGAGCACAGACAAGCAGAATGATTACAGATCACGGAGGGCTTTTGCGAGAGGTATTTCATGTTGTTACCTATTGCCAGAGGAAAACTGATTTCTCTAACCACAGCCTGTGGCTAGCTTTCAAAAGACCACAGCTACAACCTGCAAGCATCCCAGTCAGCCTCCAGTTAACTGGGATGAGCAGCAGCACTGAACACTGGACAGGACTCAGCTTGCCAAGCCTACTTCTTCCAAGTCAACAGGACGCTGACAGCTTCCTACAGCTCAAAGTGACAAGTTTCTCTTCTTTTCAGAATAAGTGCAACTAAGTGCCATCCACCAACAGCCAAGGACAGTTCACCTCATACAAACTCACATTTTCAGTAATCCTGGCGCATGTTACCCCGACAAAAAACATATGCTTTCTCATAAGCGCAACCCAACTGTCAGCCAGCCAGAGTCTTTGAAAATACCACTCCTTGAAAATAAGTATTTCAATAACCAATCCTCAAATACAGTCCATATTGAGCTTTGTTGCATCTCCTCTTGGAGCCATCACACTCTGCTCTTGGGGGGGTCAAGACCAGATGACTTTCTCCCCCCTCCTTACTGTTATAGCTGCTGACTGGAGTTGTATGTGGAAGTGGCCACGGCACCAAGCCTGTCAAGAGTTCAAGGAGCATCTGGATGATGCTCTTAGTCATGTGGTTTAGTTTTAGATGGTCCTGTGAGGAGCAGGGAGTTGGACTCGATGATCCTTATGGGTCCCTTCCGACTTACGATATTCTGTGATTCTATATAGACCTTCTTCTGTAACGGCTGACTCTAAAACTGGCAGCCGACTGCTGTCACCCAGGTCTTATTGTAGGGGTGAATAAATTTTCTTAGAAGATGCAGTCTGGATTAACACGGCTAAATATAGTGAGAAAAACTGGGCTAGAGAGTAAGATCAGGTCAACAGAAAGTAGAGTTTTGAGTGAAAAAAAGGTTGAATTTGCTCCACATTAATGGACTAGCCATTGGTTACTGCGTGGCAGTGCCCAGTGTATCAGACTTTCAAACGAGGAGGGAGCCAAGGAAGAACTTTGGATTTATTCTCTCTGTTTTGTAGCAGAGGACCTGATTTGTTTCTTCAAATGATCTGGTTCTCTCAGCTGTATCAATTCCTTGCTAGTGCTCCAATCTTGGCACTAGAGACATTTGATGTTTATTACTTTGTGCCCGGTACGTACTGTATGGCTTTCCAAGAGCTGAAATGCTCAAATCCAAATTACGCAGCTGGCCTCACACAGGCTGTCATTAAACTCAGCCATCAGTGGTGAGCAGTTGGAAAACAGATAATCCAACAACTCTTTAAAGGGGGCAGACATTGCTATTTGGAAGGATGGAGATCAAGGTATAGAGACTTCTGAGAAGACTTCCAACACCCTGCTAGACAGGTGACATCTCACTTGATGTACTGTTGGCAATAGCCTCTCTCTGAACAGGGGATGGGAGCAGATGACCACCGCGGGTCTACCATAATGTCAACAACTCTATGGAAGCTTAAATTATGTGAATACACAAACATATTCACAAATATCCAAAACCAATATATGAAAAAAATATCCACAGAAAATACTTCTTCTAGCCTTACACAAAGTCTGGCCTAAAATGACAAGCATGTAAGATAAAATGTCAGGAGGACAACGGAATTGGTAAAACCACAAAGGAGATACAGGTCCTTTGGCTCTATTGTTACTGTTCCAAAACCACTTTTTTTCCTGTGTTCATGCCTAAATTGTAACTGAAGGCTTGATTTAAATTCAACCTTTTGGTCAGCCACATTTAAACCTGTGTTACAGACTGAGTTAATTGTGATGTTTCCATGTCTCTACAGTATATTTCTAAAAATTATTTTCTACTTATGACCCTCCTGTTAGAATACTTAAAAGGAAAAAAACCACAAATAAACCACAAACTTGCTGCTCTCAGTAATGTGCAAGCACACAAAATAAAAATCAGTGCCATGGTTCCATTGTAACTGACATTTTCTTTTAAACTACTATCATGACATAATTCTAAGAACATTTGTGCCTTTAACGATCTCTGTTCCCAACAACATCGCACAGCTTTTTCCTTCTCAAGTCTTTCGTGTAACCTAAATAAGACAGAAAAGTAATATATCTGCTCAATGAAATACCAGGGTATGTTCCATGAATTCCTCCCAAAGCAAGACACAGATGAGCACACGAAAGCTCCAGAGTATTAACACATTTGCTGGGGCAGGCAGCAATGGGCAGAAATTGCAAAGATATTTCTTAAAATTATTTTTCTTGAGCTAAAATCTAGCAGTTACCAATGAACCAAGTCACAAGAATGCTGAAAACTCTTCCCCTAGTCCCACTAATTATCTCCACTTCGTTCTATTTATAAACTGTATTTGTTTGTGCATTGCTTTTGATGTACGGAAGAAGAAGTGGAAATCGAAGAAGCTAGATACGGTAGAAACTACAGCAAACCAAGGTGGCATTTACTCCACTACGAATAATATACAATGATGAACAGAGACAATGAGCATAAAACGACCGTATCTCTGTCAAGAACTGTATTTCCAGCTCCTGGTCACTGTCACATTTTTCAGGATGCAGTTTTAGAAATAATTTGGGGTCATTTCTGTAAGGAGTGGGAGAAAAAAAAATAGCATGCAGTGTATTTTAGATCTAATTCCAAGCAATAAGATTACTATTTAACTAAAAATAACCTAGCAGATTAAGTCTTCTGCTTCTAGAACAAGACAATGTCTGATGCAAACACTCAGTATGAAACAAATTTATAAATGAGCTTCAAAATCAAGCTCTATGGAACCAAAAGCAAAAGAGAACCACAAAAGCTGAGACAAGGCACACAAACTAAAGTGAGGTGCAAGCAAATAAGGTTTGGTATAGGTTTTGCATGAAATCACAGTCTGGTCAACAGAGGTTTAGAAAAGGGAAATAACCTTTTTACTCTCAATTTGAGCACAACAGTCCTGATGAGGAACTTGCGTGAACTTAAATGTGAGCCAAACAGTGCTACAATATGTTAGAGGCCACGTAAGAAGAAGAAAAGAGGCAATTAGCTGAAAAGCTGAAAAAATGAGATCAGATGACAGCAGAGCAGCAGATTTAGAGCACGACTTGAGAGGTGAGGGCTGCACAGACCTCTGAAAGTGAAGCCAAAGCTCTTGTAATCTGGCTGGGTGATGAACTAGAATCCATGTGTGAAGTGTGTGATACAGTCAAATACATGAGTGAGCAAGTTCACTGTAGTGATTTCAGTTCATGTGATACCAGAAGGGTACAAAGGCTATCAAGGGGGTCAATTAATAGCATTTACAAGCAGAGGAAGGACCCTACCTTGAATCTCTCCAACAACCTGAACTCTCTATGTGTTTTGCATCCTGCAGCCAGTGCCTGGGAATACACTGAATTCAGCTCACTGCAGTGAGCCAACAAGGAATAAATACACCTAAGATATATTTCTACATCTGAGTAAATGTACCTGAGGACGGTCAAGATCTTTGGCAGCTCACTGTAGTGTAATCACAGTCCTTTGGAATGAGGAATGAAAGCTCTTCAGTAGTCCCTGGGTGGCACAACACACAATGGTAACTTTACACAAAAACAAAAGCCAAAAGCGTGTGTGAAGGAAGCTCCTGTTACCTGCCTTGAAGGGGATTTGGGGGATGCTAGCACTGCTGCACAGAAGTGTGCCCTGTACTTCTCATGCTCGTGAAGGGACATGCTATAATAGCAGACTGCCCAGCTATTGGAGCCACAGCTGCTGTCAATATACAATAATGTCAAATTATTAAATGAGGAACCTTAAATACATTTTCTGTCTTTTCTGTAACTGTTACATGACTCAAAAGAGGAACAGCAAGTAAAATACAGTAAAACCGTACCCACAGCATATTAAAATAACTGATTTCCACTGATAATAATAATTAAGTGTGCACATTTAATTTTAAAAGAAGTCAAATGAATGAAAAAAACACAGAGCACTCCTGTTGTATGACGCAGTACTACAGAAGGCAAGTATAGCTGGATCCACAGAGAGAAACAGATGTTCCGGTATTCCCTCTCATCATCTAATTTCAGTCTAGCTGAAGTCACACACCTGAACCGCGAAGTACGAAGGACACAAGGGCAGGTGACTTGCTATCACGTGGACTTCACAGACCGAGACCAGCTTCAGAGGAGACATCATGCTCAGCTGGGAGGAAACGTGGAGGTGACAGGTGCATCTTTACATCTTGCCCCTCACTGAGAGCAAAATCCTTTTAAAAATCAGGGAAGAAGTTTTATTTCCCTGAAAGCCACAATCCTGGTTTGTCTCTTGAGAGAAACACAAGTGTCAGCCTTCCTAAATAAACAGTCACAGTGTGAAGAACTTGCTTCATCAAATTGCTTGGATACTCTCAAAATGCGGGAGTCTGCTTCTCCCAGCATCCCCAGCATGAAAACTCTGTATCAGGAACCCGGTCTCCTGCTGCATCTGTTTTTGGGACCAATGAAGTCTCAATTACTCAAGAGAAAAGGGGAAGACAGTGAAAATGGTGGTGATGCACTGTATCACCTTCCAGGTGAGCTCCTCAGAGCCAGGTAGGTTGAAGAATCTCTACGTTGTGGGTGACAATAACGATTTTGCTTGCAAATGCATATGGCCAGTCTTCCAAAAATCATGCAGCTAGTGCAGTTAACTGCTTCCTACAACAAATCACTTCAAATCGTTCAACAACTTTGTCCAATCTTCTCTTCATCGCTTCTGCTAATAAGAAATTCTCTGCATATTTCACAAGTACTTCGGCCACAAAAATATCCACTTAAATAATAAGCAGTGAGATCTCTCCACTGGTGCACATGTATTATTCATCACTATGTAATCTCAACAGCTTGCTTAACATGCCAGGGGCTTCTCTAACTTCCCACAAAAAGGCTGACGGATAACTTTTTTTCTCATTTTTAAGCACACACAAATTAAGTTTAGTCCATATGCTAAAGCTTTCCTGCTTCCTCTTCCCCCAGCCCCTAAGCATAACAAATCACAGGAAAATCCATCACACAGAAGTTTGACTAAATGATTTCTCATTTCATCAACGGACGGTAGTTTCAATCTGTCATTAGAAATGGATAAACCCGACTGTGTTTGCACTCTTCCTGTTCCATGTCTAGAAGACAAAGCAACCCAAATAAAATTTTAACCTGTTCTCTGCACAGGAATTAAAAATCAATCATATACGATAGAAAACAACCTCATTTTGCTTCAAGAGGCTGAAATTCAAAATGGGCAAAACCCTCACACAAGTATTCAGAACACGAGCGCCACGACAGAGGAAGGGGAAGGAGAGAGAACCAGATGAGAAACTTCAGCCTGTTATTTGGGGCAATCAGCTGGGCTCAGACATCTTTTTCAAGGACGTATCTTTGGGTGAAAATACATCAGCATTAGCCACACTAGGTCTCACTCACCTAGTAGTCAGCAGATGCCTTTTCTTTTCTGAACTTTGGAGCTCTGAAATGTAGCTTTAACCATAGTAATGAGAGCTGACAATCCCAGAACAGGATTATTTCTACTTCCTACCCATTCCTGCAAATGTTCCTTCTTAAAGTGAACCCATAGCACCAGCTACTCTAAACCAACCAAGCAGCCAACCAGAATATCTTCCCTGAAGCTCTGTAGTAACTGGTTTCTCCTACTGCAAGTGAAACCAGGCTGGGAAAGCAAGACTATTTTTGAGAATAAAATCCAGTCATTTTTTCCCATCCTTTCCTTATTTTCGTCTTGTCTTTCTCCACCCCAGCTAGAAGCATGTGAATGCTTGTTTTCAGCTCAATGCCCTTGCAATTCAAATACACCATGTTATTTTCCCAGGGTAATATGCTCTCTCCTTAGCCATTAAGGGATGAAGGATTCTGGGTTTCCCATGAAAAAAAATCTTTTCTTTCCCATCCCTTTTCTACACTGCACGGTAGCTCAAATAAAGGCCAAAACAGTTTTTCCAAATAACTTTGGACATGCTGACAATCTGTCATACCCCAGTGTGACTGAGCTGTATGCAAGTGTGTGAGGAATGACCCTGCCCGTCCAGACTGCATTTAATGTTCTGCTACATCACTCAATAAGCACATAATTCACAATCACCTATTAAAATAATACTGAAAAAACACATGGATTTGATTCAACAGCAGCTGAACAGCTGAACAGCAAAGTACCAGTTGTGTGCAGCACATGAGAAGAAGCATGAAGCATCTTCTCAAAAGCATAAGTTTGGATTCTAAATGCAGATGGCTTTACAGGTTTTTTCTTATCAATTTATTTTTAAATTCAATATAGATATTTGTGATTAGCCATCAATAATGCAAATGCCTTTGAAATAAGTTATTCTTTTCATTCCACTATAAAAAGTGACAAGAACAATTTTTTTATGTTACACTGAGTTATGAAAAAAATTCTACTAACATAAAGCACATTGCACTGCAGCTAACCAAGTCACTGATTCCACAAAGAAGCCCTTCAATGACAGCTCAAAGTCATATGGCCAGTCAGGAAAGAAAAGCAAAATATCTCTAAAGATCGGAGCCTGGATTTATGGTCCTTCAATTAAGAGGTGACCAAGTTGTTGAAAAGGTATTAAGAAAACAGTCTGATTTGCTGTTAAAACTAGTTCTAGTTTTAACAGATCCCTTATTAATTATATTAATGTCCTCCAATATTAGACATATGGGTTGGAACATCTTTTTACCACATATGACAGTGTAGGTCAGACCCCAAAGAAACATGTTGTGAAGATCGGCATCGGTAGCAAAAATAACTGGGTCTATAACACACCTTGAGCAACTGCCAAAAATGTATGACTTTTATGAAGAAACACAATCTTTTTAAGGATGACTTCTGATGTCGTACAGCACTGCCCCATATGTCCAACCAAATGCCATTTTTAAACCTGGAGGATATTTTTAGCACAACATACATCATCCTACTGTCGTCATTTCATTGAACAAAGCAAAATACAGGAACATGCTAAACGATGCATCCTCAGTTTGTGTCAAGAGCATAGCAGCAAAAGTACTGCAATACCAAGGAAGTTTAAAATGGATTCAAATAAGCTAAAGAAACAAGCAGAAGATGGCACAACAGATATCAATGGATTTGAAGTATGAAGTCAAGAATAAAGAATGGAGACATAAAATATGCTGACATACGAACTATATCTGTTCCTGACTAATCTCTGCTCCCCTGCCATTCACATAAGGCACCATCTGATCTTTCAAGTTTCTGCATGCATGATGAGCTCTTGGCTACAGCCTGGGCTGGTGCCGCCAAATCTTTGCAATTCCACCTGGGCAGGACAGAATGCAAGTTATCACTTCCGACTGGCACAATTTCCCATGCCCAGAGTGACCCTGCATGACAACTATATGCCTCATTACACCAGCCAAGAAATTAATCTACATCACCAGCCCAGTACAGCTTATTGCCATCTCAGTAGAAGCTTGAATTCAGTTACCGAAATTCAAAACAACTGATGAGTTTTTTGGAGGTGGTTTGTTTGTTTTTTTTTCCAAGGGCAACTTTTCAGAAAGAATAAAATTTAACCGTTTTGGCTAAGAACCATAGATACCTTCCGTTATTCTATACTCGGTGTCCATCATGACAAACCATTTGTTCATCTCACCTTCCTGCTAATAAATTACCTTTCTGAAGCTGTGCTCTCTGAAGCACAGTCAATCATCTCGCACTGGTTTGTAAAGGACGAAGCCCCCTCCCCCCAGTGAACTGGAGAGCGCAACCCATTTTCTAGCACAAAGGAGCATCAGAAAGCCAAGCCAGCTAATTCAGCCTGCACTGAAGGATAGTAGCAAGTAAAACAGTTCTTGGCATGTACCCACGTATCACTGAAATGACACGGTTGTGGGTTTTTACCCAGTTTTTAAAGTAGGTTGTAGAATATGGGCTTTACTCAATTTTTAAATAGGGTATAGAAGGTACTTAAAGACACACTTCAGAGAGATACTTCACCATCTGATACTGCTCATCAAGCTTAAGGGGATAATTTTGTCCAGCACTTACCCACAACAATAACTGGTCTTTATGTTGAACAATATAAGCAAAAATATCACCTAGTGAAACATCATCACAGTGAACAGGCTTTTAAAATGAGTTTGAGTAGAAGGTACTGTATAGCCACAGGCTTGCTCACTCTGCTTGTGGGCAGGGTGCACTAGTCCTTGATGCACGTCAGGCGTCCACACCAGAAGGCCACTATTTCCTACACCAGTTTGTTCAGAGTTTGCTTTGAGACACGCAATAACTTGCCAAAGCAATGCCAAAAACCACCAGAGCAAACAGCCGAACTGCTGAAGCCTGGTTCCCCAGGGACATGTGCACGGCTTCTGCGCTCCTCTCCATCATAAGGTCACCTTCACTAAGCAAAAGCAATTCAGTGCTGGGGTTAATTTGGACCTATAAATTAGCTGCTTTCAAAGATGACACAAAATAGGTAAATTCTCCAGCCTCTTCCCAAGTTTGCTAACATTTCGGGTCTCCTTCTTCCATTTTTTGTAAAACTGGTAGATCTATAAATTACATTTGAGTACTCCTCCACTTTCTTAAATTTGGTTTAGGATCCCCAATAGTTTAAAAATGCAGGGGGTGAGGGGTGGAGGGTGTCAGAGATAAGCGCAAATGCAGAAAGCCTCATTCCACAGGATTCAGTCTAAAAATGCACATAAATGCAGAGAATAGCAGCTGAATTCATAGTACAGATGTGCAAAAATTGGATTTTGCTCTCAGCTGAGGTAACTGCCTAAAGACTTGACAGTAAATGAAATCCCTTCCCCCATAAATCATCTTAGTCAGAAAATACATCTTCCTTTCAAAATATATTTGGAGTTAGAATGGTTAATTTTGTTTTATTCATTGAATGCCCCAATCAAGACGCTTCTACTAAATAAGCAAGATATCTTCTGCATTGATTCAGGGGATTATCTTTACTGTTAGCTTGATGCACAGTTCATTCCAGTTCTTCAAATCTAACGTTATCAAGGTTAGATTAAAAAAAAAAATCCATATGTAGATTATTTTGAATTTTTACTGTATTAATTAAGGGAAAATGGTTCTCTCATTTCTCTCCATGACAGGCATTTTATTTCCCTTGTGTGTTTTCAGAATACATATCCTGTGGCCTTTGTTTTCTTGTAAAGTTAATTAAAGATTTAGTTTTACTTATAAAACAAACAAAAAAAAAAACCCCAACAAAACAAAACACCAAACTATTTTCATAAAAAATATCTATTTAAAACCTACAACATCCAAATCAAGTGTTTTCTGACATAGCAAGGGGCACACTGCTCACGGAAGCTCATTTCTGGAGACCATCTAGTATGAATTCACTAATTAATTCTCTTCTTCCCAAAAGCTTTGCTTATATTTTGCTGTTGTTACTAGCCCAGGTAGCAAGGGTTACTCTATACAGATTGTGCCTTGTCAGTCTGGGAGATCACTTCAGGCTTTAGTTGCGGAGGGGGGGTTAAGCATATCACGGTGCTTCAGACAATTCAAAGAACTCAGTAATTTCATGGGACAATAACATTTCTGCAGTGAAAGATCCCCCTGTTGGCTTTCCAAGCTGGTGGTTTCTCTTTGCAAATGTGCTAGGCCTGCATCTGATTTTTATGAAGATTTGGTAATGTTTCCAACTCTGCCACAGTCTGTTCGAAGTTTATTAATGTGGAAAGTTTTGACACGCACAGGAAATGATCACTAAGGGCCAGGTTCCCCAGTTCCATTCTGCTGTGCTCCCTGCTGCTGTTCTTGGAACAAAATCTCAATATTTTTTTCCTTGGCGGCACTTGTTTTGCTGTGTTTGCTGGGCCGCAGTGCTACTGCAGTCTCCAGAGCTCCCACTCCTGCTTACTTTCTGCCTATTGGAAACATCACTACACACCCAAGGGGGCTTTGAACTCTGCTCTTCTTGCAGGCAAGAGAAGTAAAACCCAAACTACCAAAACAACTTCATACAAACACAGAAAAAAGCCAGAGTGTGGAGATAAGAGTCCAGGCTCTCACCTATGGAGGGAGAAGAAAGCATTGCTCCGAGTGCCCACGTACCAGCACACCCGAGGTTCAGATGAAAGTCTCCCATCTCAGTTCACCACCTCTCATAATCTTGGCAGTCTCCTCATGATGTAGCAAGGGAAGAAGAAGAAATGAAGATTTCAGGGGTGAAACATCTGCATTTCAATTGGAAGAAGATCCACAGAGCAAACAGGGGATGGTGTTAGGGCAAAGAATAGAAAATCTCTAATAGGAGGCAAGTGGGAATGAGAGGATAGTCTATTTGGAGATCGGCAATACTGCATACCAGGTATACGGCCAGAAAAACAACCAGTGATAGCAGCACTTGTCATATATATTGAATATTTCTGCTACCTAACAGCATAAATCACCTAAGACTGAAACCTCACTACACAGCCTAGGCACAGGAATGGCCTCCTGGTCTAGACTGCCAGGTCCTTCAGATTATGAGGACTGAAATTTTCAGGACACAAGAATAATTTCCAAGGAGTCAGACTGATGTCCATAGCTTCAGACACAGAACACATTCATAGCAGGAAGGGTTGAAGGGCAGGGCTTCCTTGACAGCCTAAGGTATCTTTTTTCCTGTAGTGCAAATACTTAGATTTGCTACCCAGAATGCCTAGATTTGCTACCCAGAAAAACATTTTTTTACAAAGTGTGGCTTGACTTTCTCTGAATTCAAATGTTTTCTGTTGTTACAGCATAAAATGGAATACTAAGAATACAACAGCACTGCAAGACGAAACTGCAAGTACTGCGTGTACAGTCTACCTTGAGTATATGCATTGCCTACGTGTGTCACACAGCATCAAGATGACATATAGTTTTCTACCTCATTCTGGGAAGTATTAAATATTTAAAGCATGGTCGACCATTCTGTCCCAGCTACAGCAAAGTGAGATTTCCCATGAGGTGGACTTTCTCCTCCTCTCGTCGGTTCTTTCATGACCCCTTTGCTGAAAAAGCCTCCAAGTCTTTCTAAAGCACCGACTCCCATTTGGAGAGATGCCAGGATGCACGTAGCGTTCTACAAACAGTTGACGCCACTGCTTTGAAAGTAATGTGAGGAGATGAAAGACTCCACCTGTGTTTAGACAATAATCCCCTTATCTAATCACAATAATTCAGAGTTATGCATGCCACAGTAGCATGAAGCGTATCATACCATTAATCCCTGTTTTTAACTGTGACAGTGAGTTTAGAGGTTTTGTTTCCTGTACTGTATAACCACCTTGATTCTATTAAAAGTTATGAGAGGGTTAGATTTTCTGAGGTCAGCCTCTCCACAGTGCAGATAAGTCACTGAGATGAGCAGCCAGGCTTGGCGAGAACGTAATGCTGTACCTACATGTACCATTCTTCTTGCATGGTTATAAACATACCTACTAATTCCATCTAAAATAAGACTTTGCTGACTTCCAGGTCTTGTTCCATGCCTCTCTGGCAGATCCAAAGAGGCACAACAAGCACTTCAGAAGTTGGTTTTTCTTCTGGGGTGGTGTTGGGTTGGGGTTTTGGCTTTTTTTTCCCCACTTTTTTCCAACAGAAAATATTCAGGTTGTCCTCTTGGCCCCACATGTATAAATGCCATTAGATATATACTCTTCGTTACCATCTTCTAAGGGTATTGAAAAAGCCATTAATGCTAAAATTCTTACATTTTATAAGGAGTTTTACTGGAACAGGTTCTGAAGCACTTTTAACACTTAAACTGACTGCATAAACTATAAAACAAATTCTGCCTTTCCCCTCATATTTACTTCTGCCTCTGCAAGAGCCAGGGTAGAAGCCATGGTGACATGCTGAATTCCAAGGCTTGGACGCTCCATGTAGAGGACAGCCAGGTGTCCATGCAGAAAAGACAGCATCATTTTCTCTTGGGAGTTTCCCTGTGTCCACAGGAGACTTAAAGCAAAACCTGCTTACTTTTTTCAGTCGTTGGTATAAAATGGTGATCGTGGAGCAGAGGAAGAGGTTCCAGGGTGAATTTCAAAGAGAAAGTGGTCAGAGGTTAAGTCAGCCTCAGCCAAGGAGAGAGGCAAGTGGATTAGGAAGCCCTCTACTGAGGACTGGAACGGGCCATAAAATCAGTATCTCAGAGAAACTTTTATGTCCATCAGCTGCCAGGAATTTTAGCATGCAGGTTCCACTCCTAGAGGTATTTTGTGGAACCCTCTTGGAAATAATGAGTAAGGAAATGGTTCATGACAATTATTCTCCCACTACTGAATGAGTGCTCCTGCCTGACCACCGGTTTGCGATGAAGTCCTGCTGTGCGAGTCTCTGCCCCCTCTTCCCTCTGCCTCTAACTTCTGCATTATGCTCCTAGGTAGACACACAGAGCAGGGGCTATACATTTACATGACTCACTGCATGATTCTGCAGATAGTACTGATGATTGTTGTTAAAAAGTACCAGCAGGCTGCATTCTGTTCTGAATTTTTGGCACTGACATGAAGTTTCCATTTGGTAATGCATCTGCCAGGGCTGGGAGAGCTGAAAGGTGGGACAGAGGGTTGTTTCCCTCATCCAGCATATGCTGCAATTATTTTGTGATTTCAGTATTTATTCCAATGTAGGGCTGTATGCAATCACCTCCTACAGTCAACAGGACCTTCTGTTTTGTGGTGTGCTGTATTTCTGTGTGTACTGTAGCTGCTCATTAAAAATGCAGCTGTGTTCCCTGGAGGAACACTGTTTTTAGGTGGAAGTCATGTTTGGGTATGCAGACCTTAGCAAAGCGTGTATTTTATGGCACCCACAGCACCTATGGAACTGTTAGATGTACAACAACCCATAGACACTCTGACATTTAAGTGTTCTATATGGTCTTCATAGGTTAACTACTAGTAAACAGCATAGCAGTTAGATACTAGAAAAATCAGGTTAACTCTGAAAAATCTTTAGCCCCAATCTACTTTAGATGCTTTTGCTTCACTGTGTTTTTCAATGGGCAAAAAAAACCACTTCTGTTTTTTTCATTGAAATACCGGTAGAAACTTTATTCTGTTTCCTTTTGTACTAAATACTGTCAATAAATAGCCTGAGGACAAATAAAAAAAAAAGAAGAGAAATAATTCATCCTGTTATCCTGGCTTCTGCTGACACCAGACTTCTAAGAATATGCATTTCCTACTCACAGTTCTGTTAATTCCTGTAGCACTCTTATGTTCATTAACTTCCTTTTAACACTACTGTAGATTATTTCCATGCAGTTGGGGAAAAAAAAAAAAAAAAAAAAAGGTGCAAATGGAGCAGAAAACAGAGTGGGGACTACAGAAGTTTGTTAGTTTAACAACAGAACTCCAAGAGCAACAACATTTTCAAACAAATGCAACACAAAATCCTCCTACACTGCAGTGTAACAATCAATTTGTTTGCCTAGAAAACTCCTAAAGCGCTTGTAAGGGAAGAAAGAAGTCAGACAGACAACTCAACAATATTGGGAGATGGAATTTCTTAGCATAAAGTCCCTACAGCAAATTGCAGGCAAAAAATGAAAGCTTCCAATGAAAGGGCCATGTGTTCAATTAAAAACAATAATTAGCATTCCTGTCCTTACCTCAGCAACACTGGCTCCTTTTGCATGAGTTTTCATACAGGAAATTCTCAATAAAAATGTACCACAGTTGGGTTTTTTTTGCAAGAACTGTACTCAAAGACTTTCTGGTAAAAACTGGAAAGCTGCAGGAAATTGGAATGCTCCAACTGTACCTTCCTTCAGAAGCAATCAACTTCATCTCATCCCCAATGCATTAACTGCACAGTAAAACTATGAGTAAGACCATTCTTCCATGCAAATGCCCATAAATTCAGCCATTTTCACAGCAAAAATGAGAACATATACACGTTTGAGAGAAAGAGGGAGTTTACAGACATACAGAATTATATTATAAATAAAGGCATGAAGAGTGAACACATCACCTCTGATACTAGAACCTATGCCCTTCTTTCCCTAAAATAAGGTTCACTGCAAAGATGTATTTCATTATAAATGCTACAAGTTTAAAATAAATAGCTTTCCCGAATAAGAAATCTTTAATAAAAATACATGCTCTGCAGATGCATCACTGCCTGTTCGTTTTTCTCCCTTCTAATTAAAAGACCATTCTAACTTCTGGTTGAAATTCTCCCTGTTCAAGTGCAGTATATTCCAGAGGGTTGCAATGACATAACTTCACACACACATCCGAACAGGATTCCACATCTGCATTATGGTAACTTTGTCTTAGATTCCAATTTACTCTACAATATATTACACAGCAGAGATTCATTCAGATGATTTCCATAATGACAACAGTAGCTGGAAAAAAGTACTTGTCTGCTAAATTGAAATGTGACATCTATATCAAGGTAAACATCCGAGTCCTCTGAATACTTTATTGGCAGCCACACTATTTTAGCTTCAAAATAAATTTTCCCCAATAGCAGTTTTTATTCCATTTCAAATCCATCAGCTCGTCTAGATTCTAATTCCCAGAGCTGCCCCTTTGAGTTTTTAATCTTATCTTCCTAGTGTGAAAGTGCTGTGGACCAGCACTTTTAAACACAATAATGCAACAGTTTTTGAAAGCTATATAAACCGCGTGAAAGACTATCCTATTAATTCCCTTTCTCATTACCAATTTTTCTCTTTTATTTACAGGGCTTAGGGATTTTAAAATTCAGTTACTCCAAGGGAAAGAAGAACTTCAGTTTCACTGAGACCTCCCCTCTGGCTCTTGACATTTTCAGAAACCTGTTGGACAATAACATTCAGGTCAGCCCAGACATGGAAATTATGCTAAGCTTAAAAGAGATCGATTCTATTTTGTAGGCTCTGATAATGCCTTTGGGCTCAAAGCGCTTTACAGATACACTAGCAAAAGAAGATACTCATCTTCAGAGTATCAGACTGGTAGTACTAAGAAAACCCTGGCTGGAAAACAGGATGGTAAACTGATTAAAGAGCACCAGAGGGTAAAGAAGTAACTGGTTGTTTTATTCTACTTACAAAGACTTTTTGCTGAAAGAAATTATCCTGTGAGCTGGAAATAGACAACTTTCCTCTTTAGATGCAAACAACTACCAGTAACAGACACAGATGAACTGAAAGCAAATATTTATTAAAATACCATTGTTGAATTCAGCTAATTAACTGAGGGCGAGCCTAATGTTTTACGGGACTTTTGGTTTTTAAAAATGAATTCTTAGAGGGGGGAAAGGATTAAGATGATGCCACATGCCATTAACTGAAACACTTTGTCTTCCACTCCAAGTTAGGAAGACTGACCTAAGCTATCTGGAAGTTATGAATATTAAAGATAAACTAAAAACCTTGTCTCCAAGGCAGCAAGTTGTTGCTGATATTGTAACCTTTTGCACCACTCTGATCTGGGCCACAAACTCCTCCAGCCATCTGGATAAGGATTTCCCTAGACCAGCCTCCTTTTCCCTTTAGTGGTGCAGTGGCAGCTGGAAACCCTTTAAGAAAAAAATGTTTGCATCTCTCCAAGCCCCCTTAAAAGAGATGTCACACAGAAACCCTCTGGGTTTGCCTACTCAAGACAAAATACTGATTTTGCTAGAATATATGATCTTACAAACACTAACATCTGCAAGGGTGGTCAGTTTATAACACCAAATTACCTCCAGCATGAAACATGATGCCCACCCAGCCTCAGATCCCCATTTGAGGCAGTGTCCCCGTTTCACATATCTCCCTGATTTCAGACATCGATGGCATTCAGGGCCTTTGTGACTACCTAGACACTTCTGAAATTTCATAGGCTCAAAGTTTCTTGCCTGCGTCCCATCCAAAAATAAACCTTCAAAGACACGGGTACCCTTGGGCTGTGCTCAATTCCTCCTTGTCATACATACATTCTGGTTTGCTGACAGAATTAATTGGTTTGTGGAGCATGAAGAAACAGAAATAGCAATATGTACCTCAATTAGACTCTATTTTTTAAATAATTTTTAAATTATGAGACTTTAGGGACTTTAACAGGTTTGCTTGTTTCACTTCAATCAAACAAGGTTAGCAACTCCTCATACATCCAGCAGTTTAACAATATTAAAATATACTATCGAGTCAATCTTTCTGCAAGCAAATTCAAAGTGCACAGTAAGCAGATCTAAAAAGCCCTGTAATTTGCAACTGGCAATCACCGTTCTGGTAAAACTGTGAGGAGCTTCCTTAATTCCACTGGTGTTTAAACTCAAGAGCCAAAACACATCATAAGGTGTCTTTTATTGCTGTCAAGAACAACGATATAGATTCTCTTATTTAACCTTTTGTGACTTATTGGGATCCTCTGAGTGTGTCAGAAATGTTTGCTTCACTGAACAGTAGCTTGAGAGTCTCCCATTTTTCTGTTAGAAAGACACAGCACATAAAGTAACAGCCTTAAAGCCTGCAGTCAGAACCCACTGGCTCTTTATAAACAAACTTACATCAGTTCTTAATTATTAGACATTTCTATCATAGCAACGATAAGACAGTGAATGCTTCAACTCCGAAAGAAAATGCCACCTTCTGCCAGAAAACTGAGACTGCTTTGCTACGCTCTGCCAGTGCCTAAAGGGAATATAAATGGATTGAGGAGGAAATACACGATGCGTCACTGATAAAATAATCTGGCATCACAAAAGGACCAGCAGCTACGGCTCCACCAAAAGAATCAATAAATGTGCAAATAGCAGCTTCTTTAGAAATCATTGCTTTCCCTCCAATACGTGGTGACAAACTCTGTGATAGCATTTACTTCAGGCCACCAGCTTCATTAAGTAAATCAGACTATCCTCATCCACCCACAAACTCCAGATGTCTATGGAAAATATTGATTTTTCTTGACTATGTTCAGGTCAAAGATGCAATGCAATAAAATAGGTTAAGACAACTACTGCCTTTCCAGTTTGTAATTAGAGCCCCGAAACGGTGTTTCTAGGTCCTGGTTTGGGATCTGTTGTCAATTCACTTTGACCTTAGGCGAGCAAATTTCAACACTCAGCAACTTGCTCCTTGCTGTAAAACAAGCAGTTAACTTATCTCAGAAGGCTGGTTGTTTGGCTTTGAGACTTTTTGCTCTTTTTAAGTTTTAATGACTGAATAAAATCCATTTCAGTGTAAGTTCATTAGATACACCTCATCCGCAACCAAAATCACATGTGAAGGATTATGTATCTGAGGATCCACACTAGGAGCTGGGTCTCCCGGTATGTCAGGGGAAGGGAACAGTCTCCCCGCAGCACCATGCACAGAAACCACCCTGCACCTTCAATGGGAGGATTTTTTCTTCATTGCTTTCCCTGGGAGGACCAACATCTTTTCCTGAAATGGATAAAGCTCTGAATAGCAAAGAGATACAGTTTAGAAAGT
Organism: Falco cherrug; assembly: GCF_023634085.1. Classification (NCBI taxonomy): domain Eukaryota; kingdom Metazoa; phylum Chordata; class Aves; order Falconiformes; family Falconidae; genus Falco; species Falco cherrug. Next base: position 5,409,570 of record NC_073699.1, read on the forward strand.
TAAATCAAGAAAACAAGAAATAGTGACTTTTATTATTGGCTTTAGGTAAGATGCAGAACTATTTCCCCGCTATTGCAAAGATCAAAATTAGCCAGAAAATTTGAGATACATAAATGGTAGTGAGCTGTGAGCCCATAAAGGTACTCCTGCTGTCCAAATCAAAAAAGCAATGATAGCAGCCACTTCATCTCACTGTGATCCACAAAACATGGTTTGGTATGAAGGGATACAACAGATTAGAAACAAGAGTTTATAATGAAATTTAATGCCCTCAGTTCTAATATATATATTCAATATTTAATACATAGCAAAGATATCAAAGCTTATTGTGCCAGAGCTTCCATAAAAGCTTACAACAGTCTTTATGGAACGAGACACAGAATTTAATCATATCATTTTTCTTATTGGATTATTTGATCCTTCTTTGATTATTTTTTTATCATTAGCAGTGAGCACAGTACAAACACCACTCTTTTCTTGACTCCAGATCGCCACTGATAGCTGAGGTAGATGCACCACACAACAACTACAAGAAGAACCCTTGATTCACATCTTATGCACACAAAAAGAACAAAAACAATCGCTTCAGGTTCTGAAAGATATTAGCATGAAAAATGTTCACTGTTTTCAGATGAGCAGAAGAAGAAAAAAACCGCTCACCTCTTCAACAGTCTTATTTGGACTTTTATTTCTCCTGAACTTTAGAGAGTGACTTATCAGGAATTCCTGTGTGATCTCAGAATTTTTGGGAGAATCCTTTTCACTAAAATCATGTTCAGATCAGCCTCAACAACAGCATCAGGTGTTCCTGTCTCCCCAGACTGGATGAAACAAGTATCCAAATTGTGGTAGTAAGTCTCCCAAATTCAAACTGGCAGTCTGCATTAGGATCAAGCAAACATGAGCCATCCACATGATAAAGTCAGCCTGTTCCACCCTCTTTCTTCATGTTGTCCACTTTCATTTTTGGACAAGAACCTAAGTTTTGTGGCATTTCTACAATAACTTCTTTCTATCTTAGTGGCTGAATGTTGAAGGCATAGCAGTGTGCCTTTTTGAAGTGTCAAGCATCCTTACTTTCCTTGCACATAAAAGATTCACAAATTCATACAAAGTCCTTGAAACATTTGGAGTTTGAGCCTCAGCTTTGAACCAAGGAAAGCTATCATCTTGTTTCCCATTTCTGAGAGCACAGCCCGTGACAGCAGTATGCTGACTGTACTTGCCTAACGCTGTGATTTCAAGGTGATTTATTTTTGGGGGGCACTGGACATCCACCCGCTGGGAGTTAAACAACACTTCCATCTTTCGTTACTGTTCTGGTAATCACGTAGCTCTGGAAGGAACCATAGTTCATATGTACCAAAAATATCACATGAAAGCAAATGTTTTTTCCCCTCTCTTCCTTGTGGAGAACAGAGGAATAAAAGGACAGTTCTTGAGTCCTAAAGTTGGTGCCAAGTCTATACATTTTTTTCAGTTTGGGGCTGGTATTTTCCCAGTAGTACTCTAAGGAGCAGCTGCATCCCAGATATTGTGAGCATCAGCTATGCAAAGTCTCAAGACTATTCTGAAGACAGAAATGTTATTCAAGAGTGAAATATCAAAACCATAGGATTTTAAATCTTCAGATCTCATTTTTGCTAGGTAGAATACAAGATGCACATTCAGGTCATTAAACTGTCTCTTCAGACTATATTTATAGGAGTTGTACCAGCAAAGAGTGGTCCCGCAGAGGCGAGGAGCTTGATTCCCATGGAAAAACACCTGCTCCTCCAGCCAGCAGAACAAGCCGTTTACTTGAGCTCTTGTGAAACCACACAGTTAATGTCAGGCTGCTTAAGGTCAACATCACATCCAAGAAGTGACAGGAGTGCAATATATAGATATACGTACATATACACCCCCCCCCCCCCGCCTAAAGCCAGCTATAATCCTGTTAGCATTGCCCAGGCTGGCCCCAGTGGCACTGCACTGTGGACTGATTCACCTCTACTTTCCATAGCAGGATCATAGCATTGCATCAGGAGCACACAGACCAGAACTCCTACCTCCAAAGCAGAAGTCCTGTCTGAGTATGACATTTCTTACCATTAAAAAGAGCTCTGAGTGACCCACCAGCGGTATTTTTTTCCCAGCAGTGAGAAGACACAGTTTGATAACGCAACATTTCATGGTAAGCAAGCAAAGTGCCTTTTGGCTTCTCACTCAACAGATACTTGACACCCACACATTGTGCAAACTCTATGTCCTCGTGCAAACAAGACCATTTGAATTTACAAAGGATGCAAGATATAAAATCTAAGACTAACAAAAACTGTATTTTTTTTAACACTGTACATGAGGAAGCTCTGAAAACTGTTCAGAACAGCAAACTGCTACCAGCAAAAAAACCCAGAAAAATATAAAATAATACTGCATCACCTAATGAAAGAGCAGCTCTGAAGCCTGTTCTTTATGGGTTCTTTCACCACAACCTGTCTCAAGTGCTCTAGGCCCAGAACCTTCTTTTCATACCTATCTGGAAAAAACCTGCATAAAGTACTACTCACGGTGTAACAATCATGTATTCAGTTTATTAAAAGTTTTCTTTTATTTAGCTCAATGAAATGGCAGGAAAATCAAGAGATCTTTAATGCCAACACAGGTTCCAATTTACTACACTGCAAGTAGGCAAAATGCAGAAGGAAAAACAAGAACATGCTGAAACCTACATTTTCTTTTCAAACCATCGTTTTGAAACTGATTAAAAAAACCCATCACTGTTACTTGATAAAGTTTGAAATCAACAGTAGAAGCTATTGCAGAAAAGGCTGGTGTATAGCATCTCCTCATTATTTGCCTGCACAATAAAACAGGAAGTTGTGAATGTGCTGTGACACGTGGTGCTAGAGGGATTTTTATCACTCTCCTTTTGCTTATGGTTTGCTGTGTGTTATTGCCCCTAGTGATGCTAAGTGGATGTAAGAAAGATTATTTCTGGTATACGTGATGCAAAAGTACACATAAAAAATGAGGAATGTAAGAACGTGTGATGGTTGAGGTCAAGTTGTTCCTACCAATGCAAAGTATCGGCTAAAAAAAAATAATAGTAATAGCAGCCTTAATTAGAACAGTCATCTTAAAATATTACAGAGCTTGACAAAGACAACTAAGGGACAGTCAGAAGGGTAAGCAATCCCTGCTGGAAGCAATCCTTCTAACAGGCTCCAGCCGCCACCTGCCAGAAAGCTTGTACCTTCTCTGGGTGAGCTGGGTGCTCCAGCACCTCCAAGTGAGCTAGAGCCACCACCTGCAATTTAAAACAAAACAAAACCAACAGAAACACCCACACCAACCAAACAAAAAAACCCCACGGTAACAACCAAAAATAACCCTAAAAACCCAAACAAACTAACCCCAACAGCTTTTTGCCACTTTAAAGCTGATCCTGGTTGTGCTAAGGGAAATGCAAATAACAACTCAACAACTCTCTGACTTATAGGGAATTCCAGTTTTCAGCTAAGGAATAGGTTTATGCAAACTACATAGCCAGGGCTCCTTGCAAGCAGAAGAGCTTACAACCTCCCCTCTCTCCATTTTTTGGGTTTTTTTTTTTAAGAAATTTGAGATTTTATTTGCTCTCTGCTTTTGAAACAATAACAAGAAGGACTGTAAAACTTCAAATCGAGAAAGGAAAAGAATACTGAATGAAGGCACATTTTATTGGCTATACAAATACACATAGATACACACATAGAATAACACAGTTTAAATAGGTTTATTTCAGTTCCAACTAACTAGCTATTCTTTAGCTCAGAAGAAATGAACAAACTCTTGGAACATCTGAAGAATTAACCTCAGAAGTAATTTAAATTTTAAAAATTTAAAAAACACTCAAGCACCTATCCCTAACATTCATGTAGCTGGTAAGCTCCACTCACTGATCCAAAAAGCCATTTTTTGAGTGCATACACTCCAGGAATTAAACTGATGTTACTTTTGCTAGATTCTCAAATCCAACCAGAACTCCAAGTCAAGCCTAGCAGCTTTGCAAGAAATAGAGGAACAGAAGAATAATCGCCATTTTCTGAAAATCTAACACTCAGCTTTTCTGATCCATAGGCAACAGCACTGCTCCTCTTGGCAAGGCTCACATGTACAGGCACCATCCACAAGACCTTGGGCTCCACAGGGACCTGCAGACCCCGCTCATGGCAGCACACTTTGGTGCCAGCAGCCTCCTCTCAGCCCCCTATTCTCTCTGGAATCCTCTCATGGTTTTATCTTGGTTTTACGGTTCAGATATCAGTAGTTAGCTTACTTGAACTAAAAATGTAAACAAGTGGTTACATGTAAACACAACGAAGACCACTAAAGGCTTAGTGTCCTTCTGTATTGTCATGTATTACTCAAATGCAAGCTTCCAGAGATGCGCAGTTTGGCTCTCAGCAAGTCTTAAACTATTATTTGAAAGAACTTTGGTGGAAAATCTCTCAGGTTTCTAAATTCCAACATGACCTGTCTTAGGAGCTCTTTGCTGTCCTAATCTCTCATTATTCCTTAGGTATTTCTGTGTAACCTCAGCACGTGGCTTCTGAGGAAAGGGTAAAAATAAAAACCTCCTACGGCTCCTTCTCCAATCCTCTGCAGAATGTGAAACCTAACTTCACTGCGTTTAAATCTGTACAGTTTACTACTACACATCCTGCTTCCACTGTTAATTAACGGCTCAAAATCAAGACATCCATGTTCTGAAACGCTGCTGGAACACAATTATAAAACACGATGCTGCAGAAAAGCCAAAGGTACTGAGCTACTTGCCATTATGCGCTGCCAGACTGGGTGTTACTAAAATGCAATACCAAAATAAGCAGGACAGCAAGACGTAGTTTCTGATACCGATGCCAAGTTGTCCATGAAGAAAATACCTATTGGGTAACTGAACCTTAGAAGGTATTTTGGGGACCAATGTGAGAACATCTACTGGAAGGAGAGGAATAAGTAATGGGAAATTGCTAGTAAAATGAGTCAAAGCAAAGGAACATCTCTGAACATTAAACCCTTATACTTATTTTATTCCTATCGTACATAGCAGCTACAAAATGCAGACTGAATATTTATTAGCGAACTGGAACAGCAGCAGCTTTGCTGTGCCTCTTCCATTTAAAATCATCATGATTCAAGAAGTGGCTCAAGGATGGCAGAAATCTTACAAGATAATCTACAAACTTGGAGATAAAAAAAAAATAATCAATTTGAGCATACTAAAGGACAATTTCAAAACCCACAACTTTCCGGCTGATACTTCTGCCAAATATTATTTATCTGCATAAAAGTAAAAGCCATATTCCTTTCTGTATGCAGCAGACATGTTAACATCTGAATATTTTACAATTTTTTTGAAGAAGTCGGAAAAAACAGCTATTTCCTAATAAGACGGTATTCTCTCAGGAGCACTGTAATAAGAATTTTCTTAATCATGTGAAAAAAAATCAAAATACTTCTTGTTCATGCTACAGAAAGGTACCTTGAACACTGTTGGTTTTTTTTTATATTTCAGTAATTCAGCCAAATACATGTCCTGAGTTTCCTTGAATAAAGAATAAATAAAGGTATGGGACGCTAAACAAATCCCATTTTGATTCCATCATCATCCAGAAAGTCATTAAATAAATTAATCATTGCAGACTCTAGTTAGCAATGATTATTTCTAATCTCCAAAGAGCAAGAACTGACATTCAGATCACAAGGGGAAGTGAAAGCGAAAGAGCCGTTGAGTTTTCTTGAGCTGCAGCTCACCAAGATGCAAACATGAAAACTCAGCATTATGTGGTGGCACCATAACGCACAATGCCCCTGTAAGGAAAATCCTAAATAAGGTATCATTTGGAAAGGATATTTGGGTTGAAAGTAATGGAAACTACTTGTCCATAATGGTTTCATGCAAGGAAGGAATTCAAGGGAAATCCAGTGTGTGGTACTACCATTGGCTGGCTTTGACTGCATGATAATTTCCCCAATAATATGTTCTCCATCCTCCCTCTGTTTTTGTGGTTTGAATTTTAATTTTCTTTCAATAATAGTAAGAGACAGCATCGCCTCATGTTCTGCTTTTAGACCTTTCTGTATCTTTGCTCTCCAGGTTTTTTTGAAATAATTCCCTACTTTCTCACTACTGTCTACGAAGAAGCTGTCCTTCAAGCCACGGCACCGAGCACACTGATGTTCAGCTCACCCCCAGCTGCTTGCCTCCTCCACTCCCAATCACGCTATTCTATCGGAAGAAATTTGTGGCATGAAACATTTCTCTAAACAAGAACTATTTGGAAAAACTCTTTACAGATTCTTAGCAGTGCACTGGTTTGAACTTAATGCTCTTAGAAGATGTAGAACGGTCTTATTTTATTAGAGGCAAACTTTATAATATTAAATATTTTACAAGCTGCAGTTCAGAACTGCCCATATGCTAACCATCACTTCCTACATTTTCATTTATAAACTTTACAATATTATCAGAATCTGGATACTGTAGACATGCAGAAGAGGAATAAAAAGCAAAAAAAAGTGGGGGAAAAACCCCAAGATATGGCAGTCATGACTTCTTAAATTTTCCATTATTTATTATGCCCAAGCCTTTTACAGTCATACACGTCACAAAGGGACACGTGCTTTTCAAGCCATTTGAAATATATACATTAGGAAAAAAAATACCTTAATGGTTCAACTATCTGCCACTTGCCTCCTCAAACCTCTCCCAATCCCCTCTTCCCACAGATTTTCCTGGATTTCAACTGTATCTTTCAGGAACCCCACACTTCCCCAAGTTCAACATTAAGAGTCTGTCCAAGGCACCAGACCAAAAGTTACTGAGTTGGAGAGTGAGGAATAGAACCTAGAACTGGATTTTTCATCACTGCACTGGAGCAGCAGTTCTGTATTTAGCAATGAACACGTCTCTGTCAAAGATCCAACTGCCTAAATGCTCTTTTATCCCTGTGTTTACACAGATATCTTGGAATCTGCTTGCCACACACAATGAAGCCAGATTAAAGGTCCACATTTGGATTAATTCAAGCAAGGTGGTCCCAGAATGTTTCCATCTAAAAAGATCAGCGTTAATTAGTCCCACTTTATTTTAATACATGAGGAGGACAGGATTATGTTTTTGGTCGTCCCAAACTCATTTCAGCCACTGAATACGTGCTTCACAAAAGGGTTGGTTCTCTCTGACTTTGGCACATGGTGTCACACTCAAGGATTTGTTAAGGACTAAGTCAACGACTCAGATCAAAGTCAGTATCTGGCAGCCGAGGTCTCTCCTGAAGCAAAAAGGCTGCCTCTGACAGGGGGAAAAGTTGTTGCTACCAAAACTTCATTGCATCCATGTGCTCAGGGCAAAAATTCCAATTTTTCAGTTAACAGGACAATAATCAGAGTGCCAGATGTTACCATCAAGCAGAATTTAAACTTCAGCAGCATGCTTTGAATAGCAGAACCATTTAAGAAGCAAATCTATTTCTGGAAGGTAATATACAACACACGGTCAAGTTGTGAAAAAAACACTTAAATCCCCTTGTTCTTCCTCTTCCCTACATGATCATTTTCTTTCCCTTGTTAAAAGCATCCTTGCTCAGCCCTTCTGTCCTACGTTACTTCCCACACCTTTTTCCCTAACTCCTTGACAGGCATGTTATTTGCAAAATCTGTTATTTTATAGGAAAGAGCCATGAAGACACAAACCAGGGATGCATCGATGAGACGTAACGCAGGGAGAGCCAGACCCCGCTGTGCCGCCAGCATGCTCTGTAGCTGAGGCAGTCACTGCCAAAGAGCAGAAGGAGCAGAACTCGACCGCTGCTCCTTGTGGGGTTGAGTTTTGCTACGTACTTTCTTTAATCGGTTTTAAGCAACGCAGAGCAAAGTTCTCAGAAACACCATTAATGGGTAGCTATGGATCTCCAGCATTGCTGCCTGTCCTTCTGGAGCCTCTCGGTTATAAACAAGCTTATGAAAACCAGGAGATTGGAGTTAGGGTTGACACTGCCTTGAAGGACCCATTTCATCCTGGTTTCTGTGGCTCCCAGTCAACAGTGGGCAAAAAGGAATTAAAGGGAAACGAATTGCTCCATTTCTTGAAGCTCGTGTCAGGACCAAGTGTAACTCTGGAACCTTTTTATTTAAATACAATACTACATCTCATATAGAAGTGTCCTGCAAGAAGCCGACCCTGACTTCCCCTATTATATAGATGAGCATGCTGGCCTTTAGGCTGTCGCCAACCACGTCTACCAAAACATTATGATTTAAGAGGTAGCTCCAGTGTTGTTGTTTTCTTCCACGGGTTTGAAACCCAGCTACCTCCTCTACCATACAAATGAATTATGAAGAGTAGCCAAGGCGCAACCGCAATGAAAAAGCAAGTGTTTGTTTTGGTAATCAGTGCTCTACACAAGTGGCCAAAAGAAACCCTCTAAGATCAAGCTTCATTGTTTCAATATAGACCATCTTTTTTTTTACTTTTACCTGACTTCAACGCTCAAGTGCAGCAGAGCAAAGGTGATGCTGTCGGGTTGCTTGTACAGACAACTCCCTAATTTCTGGAAAATTTTAAGACACCACTCAGCTACTTGAAGTCAAATCCAAAGACAGACTTCTGGTTTTATTTCCTGAAAGCATTAAGGCACGTACACAGATGTAAAATTATTTTCTGTTCAGCTTATTATATAGCTTAAATAATAACAGCTAAATTATTTCTCATTTTTTCCATTAAAACACCCCATTGTCTTTCAAGGGAGTTTTGTAAGCAAGGGAAATTATTAATCAAGGGAAATTATTAATCAAGGGAGCATTATTAAATAATCTCAGCACCTGCTTTTCCTGTGGATTTTTAGATTTCAAAAGAAAGCTGCTAGCAATGCTTGGTCATATATCAAAAACTTCTACGTGTTGTTTTATAATTAAGCAAAATTTAATACCGGGTAATTAAAGTATTAGGTTGTTGAACACTAAGCTTCTCGCAAAATCTTATTTTCAAATAAACTGAAATTCTAAATACATTCTAAATGGAAGAGAAAGCAGCAAAGGAAGCCAATTTTCCCTATTCAGCACTTACAGTTATTTTTCCAAAGTTTTGCTAGAACAATGCCAACCTAATTTTTAGGCTGATATACTTCCAGCATAAACACTGCATTCTCTCTTACAGCTTTCAAATGTTAGCGAGTACATCCAAACATTAAAAGACAGCCTACTGAAGCTGAGGCACCACACAAACCCGTGACAGACCAACAGCTCCTGGTATTCTCCCTCCCATCCTTTTTGTCAATCTCAACGACTCAATCACACACAAAGTAATAGGCCTAATCCTGCTAAAAGACAGAAGTAACTTTTCCATTTTACTTATTTTCATCATTTTTTGCTTCTAGTAAAAAGACAGAAAGCTAAACACCTGAAAAAAAAAAAAGAGATCATTCAGTATTCAACATGTTTGTGTACATGTGAAGCCAGTGTTTTAGATGTTTTTATTTGAAATGTCTCCCAACTCTGCTGATGAAACCAATAGCAACATGTCGCGATTGTGACAGATTTTCAAACAAGTGGGTAATCACAGTTTTGCATGTGATTCTTCTACATTTAAAAAAGAAGACTAAAGGAAAGAAATACTAAAATTCAATTTGAATACATTATTACAAAAGCTACCTTAAATTCAAGAGTGAGCTGCTAAACATACGAGAAGGCAGGGAAGAATTTTTAGTTTTAAAAAGAAATAAAATATTATAAGGAATAACCATGTTATCCTCCATACCGCATTGGAATGATGCCCTATCAGTAGTAAATAAAACAGGAACTTTGAAACACACAGGCTTCTGCTTGCACAGCTTCAGTTAAACATAGAAATCAAGGTGTGGGCTGAATTTCACTGAATCAGTGGATTTATACTGACATAAAAATGCAATGAGAGCTGAATGGGAACTATATTCCTGCAGGCTCAGCTATTTCACCTTCTCTAATAATTTCTATAGACCACTGAGTTGTCGACATATTTTTTCTCACTATTAAGAAATACTGACAATAAGCATATAAATATATTTCTTGATGACAAAATTTTAATTTCTCTCACATATATCGCTTTTTCTCCTACATCATGTTATGACACATCTCCTGCGATTTTTAGATTTTTCTTAAAGCTCTTTTGTCATGCAGATTGTACCTCTTTATAAATAGTTTTTTTGCAGTGGCAAATCTCCAATGTGACAATTGTCAGGGCTTTGGTCCACTGAGTTATCTAACTTCAGTGCTTAATTTTAAACATATGAATAGTCTCCCTGAAATGTAATACTCATATACACTTAATGCTTATCATAGTTATTAATAAATAGCTTTTGTATCAAGCACTGCCTGGAAACATTGAGAGTAAAGCTTCATTCTTCAGAGATACATATAGGACTAAGATGATCCATACTTTGCAGCAGACTCAGTGCATCACAAATTAAAGTAGTATCAGAGGAATAACAACCACCTCGTATTTTGTTTTTCATTATTATTTGCTACATGTTCAGGGAACCCAGTTGTTTACGATTATTTACAAATTATACGCAACATATTGTAAAACAGCCCTGAAAAAGCCTCTAGTTAATTTGCCTAAGGTAAATAAACGAAAGCAAACTACTTTAAATTCTACACCTCTACACTTAGAGCAAAAAGGCAAGCTGGTAGGCTGTGCATATTGCCTAGCATCTTTTCACGGGAAGTTTTCATGATAATCAGTTTCACAGAAATTGTAGATTAAAAAGATCAGCAGACTCTTGCATTCACTCCCTTGAAATCCTGACAACTTCTGCATGTTCTCCAAGGTTTTCTGTCAGAGGAGCAAGTCCCATACATTTGGGCATGGAGATCACTGCTAAAGGTTGACATTTCACAGACCAGCTGGTACCTTCCAACCAACATGCTCGATCAAAAAAAAAAAAAAAAAAATGGGAATAGGATTCGGCTCGAGATTAAAGACATCCAAATTTAGTCATCTGCATGGAGGTATGTCCTGTGCAGTTGGTGTTTACCATCCCATGCTAGTGAACGGAGACAGAGCTGCCGCAGCCGATGCAGGAGCCGGGCAGCCAGTGCAGTATGGCCTCTCGGATCCAGGGGATTGCTCTACCAGCAATATGCTATCAAACATGGTTCAGCAGACACATGATCATGCTAAACAGCCCTTTTAAGATATATTATAACATCTATATCATGCATGATGTAACTTTTTAAATACATATTACAACACTATAACCTATCTTACCACATATTCAAAAATTGCCATTGATAACACAGGTTTTATACATTTTCACATGCTCCAGAAGTCGTATATATCTAGCAACCACTCTCATTATTAAGTCTGTAGATTAATCAACATCAGTCAATAAATTAGGACAGCATCCATCAAACAAGCATACAAGCAAGCAATCCAACCTATTTGGATTTTGGCCTCGTTAGTCTCTTGCTATTAAATGTAATACTCAGCACCTTCTTTTAAAGACATAAATGTACCCCTTGTGTTTCATGCTTGGTAAAGCCATGTCACTTCTCACACTTCCACTTGTATAAGAAGCCACAATTTAATACCTTTGAAGAATAGCTGACACCTTGTGGAAAATAAAAAAAAAACCCAACAACCCAACACCAAAAAGTCCATTTTGAAGGAGTTTTCATAATATCAGGTATGTTGTTGGCTTATTTGTGGTATATAATACCAAACTACTTTTCAAGGCAACACCTCTTTCAAAGGCCTTTTCCCAAGGAGAACAGCGGTTTCTACAGCAACCAGTTGTGAAATCTTAAGTCCAGGAGTAGCACATAAATAAAGCAAAGTGTGAAGAAGAAGGTTATTTTCTGCTAAAATTCTTCTTTAGTGAAGAACCAGAGAAAAACAGCATCAACAAGTAAGTCTAGTGGAAGAACCATACATTAAATATAAAGTCTCAGGAACTTTATCAGCTACATCAACTCACCACAAATGCCTTCAGTATTGCATCTGAAACATCCTCACCCTGTGTGCCATAACAATGCATAATTCTCAAAGCCTGTTCTTGTATCGTATTTATCTCATGGATTTTCATTCCGCAATATTTTAATGCCTCTTCCTGATTCTCCCCTTTTCATCCTGGCATAACTAAGCCGAGTTCAATCTCTCCTGGGTTCAAGCGTATGAGCGGTCTGGCACATGGAAAAAAAAAATCTTTGGAGAAAGAGCTGTTAAGTAGCATCACTGGGGTTATAGAGATGGATTGACTGGAGGGGTACATGCAAGCCCAGAAGGTCCATGTGTGCCTGGACAGTAAGCTGAGCATCCGGATGCAGATGAGATGCTAGCACTGCATGAGAAGAGAACGCGGAAGGGTGCTAGAACACTTGCAAGGCAGTCGGGGTTATACTTTTAAGCAGAGATTAAGCAGCTCGTTAATTGATTAATCAAAACAATTAACTAGATGTCAAATCACCACAGCAGCGAATTTAAACAGTCAATTAATTCATATATTCAAAAGAACAGTAAATAATTAATAAGGAATTAAAGAGTTTGTTAATTATGTGGCAGTAGATTAGTTATGCAGAAAACTAAGTGAGAAGCAATTAATTAATTATGCAGAGAATCAAATGAGCCACAAAATATTTATGCAAAGAATCCATATAAATGGGCAGTTTAAAAGCAGATGGGTGGCAAAAATGCTGAGATATGTTAAAAAAAAAGTTTAATAAGGATCAATTACTAACAACTACAGTTAGCTAAGCTATTAAGAAAACCATTTGAATCAAGAATGAAAGTCAGGTCAGAAATCAATTGAGTGAGGACAATTAGGTTATCAAATAAATTCTAAAATAAAGACTCATCCAGACATTGGGAGTTATTGACAATTCCAAGGGGCAGGTTTGGTTTAGCAACACAGGTCAGTGGAACTGAAACGGACAGCAAAAATATGCCTCTGCCACAATATTTTAGTAACACAAACTTGCCATCCGCTTTGCCATCCGCCTTTGCTTACTGGCCCAGTGCTGTGCCCTGCCTGGTATTCAGTTTAGATTACAAATGAATTAGGATTCACGTTTTATATTCATCTGTAAATTGCCATGCATACAATTGTAGCATTAGACAAAAATAATACTCTGCATGAACATTATCTCCAAAGTTTAACTCCCCCAACATGCCTTCATTAAAATTGTAAATGAGCTGCATAATGGATCTGAGAAAACGGCCCCACTTACATCAGTTAAAGGGACAGAGATGTACATTATGGCATCACTGTAACTAGAAGGTAAGTTACACTGATGTGATGCTACAAACCTGCCCAAGCAGTGCCTCTGTGGTAACTGCAGACAGTATTGGCGATCAATAAGATACAGTATAATGTCCATCCGTAAGAAATATTTTATTTGAAATGTCTGTCTTATTACTCAGATGATTGAGATGATTTTTTAACACATCAAGTAATGCTAACCTATGGGAAAAAAAAAAAACAAACCACCAAACACCCCCCCCCCCCCCCCAAACCAAAAACCACACCACAACAAAAAACACCACACACAAAAAACCCAAACCAGACTATTTTTTTGGTATAAAGTAATGCAAATTTTAAAAGACAAGGTGGTAAAGATTGGATGCAGTAGGTGCAGTTATAAATCAGCTGGGATTCGCCCATGTTTAAAGTTATTGGTGCCACTGGCTATCCTAGAGGAGGGAAGCACAAAGGCTTCCTTCATTTTCAAATCCAAAAGGCAGCCTGGGGATCTGAGAATGTGTCTATGTATAGAAATGCAGGAAAACTTTATGTGCTTCAAAGAAAAAAGAAAAAAAACCCCAAACCAACAAAACAAAAGTCAACCTCAGTAGTTGAAACAGATTCAAGCTGTGAACAGCTCCCGGCAGCACGAGCTCCAGGCTTGCCAGCAGTGTACGCCTCAGAGCATGGCTGCTCTAAGGATGACAAGACAAGGTTTACCTGCTTCCAGGACAGGAAAGACAGATGAAGGACTGTGAGAAAAACTGGTGTCTTTGGAAAGCCCTCAGGTCTCCTTGTTCACAGTATGGCTGCTACTCCATATTCCTGGGCTCTCCCTAAGCTCTCCCTCAGCTGGCCTGGCAAAGGATGGAGCAACAAACTCACGGTTGGGTTTTTGGTGCCCTTGGCTTCACTCCCCTAAACAACTGATTTTACTGCCAAGTCAATCACACAGTGCCATTCAGGGGTGAAATGGCATTAGTCTTTTCTAGCTTCACTTTTCCACATGTTCTTTATTACAGCAACAGGATTTGGAAGCAATGAGTACAAACATCCACAGCAATATGTCTCAACGTGGTCTGCACAATGAAAAAAGGTAAGAACTGATGCTGCCATTTATGATATCCAAAATCACCAATGTCAATTCCCAGCCAAAATAGCCTAGGAAAACTTTTTTCTAGAGACCATCCAAATTTCCATATCCAATGGAAACTTTTATCTCCTCAGGCTCTACCAAGATCATTGCCCATCACAGCGCTACAGCTCTGGAAAGTCAATCTCAACTTGTCTTGGGCTCCACAAAGATTTGGTTTAGCTTCTTTAGTTTATCAGCAAATTTCCTCATGAGCAGGTGGCTAGGCCTAATTTGTTTTATTTATCTTTGTATTTTATAACCATACATTTCACATAATAGCACTAACAAGTAATTATTTGGGGTACGATTAAGTATTTATGAAGATAAGTATTTATGTAGTAGTTTTTATGGCAATGATACAGCATGGAAGAATACAATCCTGGTATCACAGCAGAGGCCTTTGAAAGCTGGGACATGGGACATGGTGTGGAGGCCAACAGGCATGGGAGGAAAAAGGCCACAGGCTGACACTGGAGACCCAGAGCCATAAACAATTCATCAACAGGATTTCAAAGAAATGCAGACCTGGGAGTGGGAAAAGCAGTTTTAGGAGTAATAAAGAGATCAAAAAACATACTCACCATATGCAGCTAATGTATGTAAAATACACCACATATAGTGAATGCAATCATACCATGCAGTTGCACACCAGTTAAGAAACAATGAGGAGAAAAAGCATACCAGAAAACACAAAACCAGCCTCAAGTGGCCTGAAAAACTGCAGGATGCTAATAACTTGCCACAACCCCCAGCTGCTTCTTCAGGAATATGGGTACCATCGACCTTAGGACCCAGAAGGGCAAGAGAAGGATGAGTGTAACAGCAAAGAAAGACTCTACTTATACATACAGAGAATACGTGTATAACAATTCAAACTACGCTATTATTATTTTTGAGGCTCATATGATTTAAATAAACTTTTTCAGCCACACCGGCAATAAATTCTTGACTTCATAAATAAGTCATAAGGTAAATATATAAAATAATTTATTTTTGTCCACAGGGCAGATTTGTTAGGTATCATTCCCTTGGAAATTCATGTATTCACCCAACTACAACTTCCTATTATGGAGAACTGGATCCAAGGTCAGGTCTCATCAGTCTCCAGGGAAGGAAAATGAAGTGAAAAATGTGAGTGCTCATGCCTCCATGGAGGAGTTTCCAAGCAGTCTCCAAATTCCCCTTTTCTATCCCTTCCTACCTTCCAAGACAGAAAGGAAATGCCTTAGAAGTAGATGAGTTGCTTCTCTTTTTACCCCTTTCCATACAGCAAGATACCAACTTTTCTAATGGAAATAAGAACTGATCATATTTTTTCCATAATTACAGAAATTCCCCGGAAAATTTTTGTTCAGAGTTTTCAAATAAAGAAGTCTTTTCAGGAAAAGCAGTTAACCTCTTCCCCTTGTCCATATATACACAGCTTCAGAGAAGATGCCACAACAGCCTGATCCAAGGTCTGAAGCATTCCTCCAAAATGACACGCTTCAACAGTTGTACAAAATTTCGGATAGAAGCACTATGTATATTAAAGAGACATTTCATTGTTGGAAACAACTCAGAGCTTTGTGCATCTGTGCAGAGCCAAAGTGAAACAAATAAATGGTGAGAATAAACCACCATATTAACCTCTTTTGATTTAACAAATAACCTTCTACTATTATTTCAAGAAAAGTCTCAACAGAAACAGACAATTACCATAGCTGAAAAGGCCACTGTGCTCCCTTAATGGCTGCAATGAAAACCACTGTTAGAAACTGTAACTTCATCACCCAGCTGTTTTTGTACCTTATTCTCCTTGGTGTGGCTTACTGCTCAGCACAGGTTTTCAACTCAGGACAAAACCATAAGAACGTTGTGGAAGGCTCTAAGATGCAGTAACAACTTCTGCAGCAATCTTTATTTCCCCCTAGTGACTGAAATTTCCTTCCTTTCCCTAATACCTTCATATGCCACACAAGGACAATTCAGAAAATTTAAACAGATGGCCCCGCATTTTATCATGAAGCAAAAAACATCTAAATGTGTGTAATCATTGTGAAAGATATCAAAAATGGACAGTATCATCTTATTGGCCCTTGGAGGTCCAGGAAGGATGTTTCCTGGAAGTTGACTTGTTAAAATACCCATTTAGGGTGAATACTTGATACGTTACATTTACTGCAGTGAAAATCAAAATAATTTTTATTTGTCTGAGACAAATATGCAAACCTAGTATTAATAATGTTATAATATGCAAACTCGTCTTGTTATCTAAAGGCAGTTAGCAGCACCAGAATTAGAAAGTATATTCTGATGAGCATTCTCTCTCAGGATTTCTCTCCAGCCACTGCGACAGTCCTTTGCTCTACAAGATGCCAAGTCATAAATAAGAAAGAAAATAAAACCAGTAAATGATACTTAAAATAGTATTAGAGACAGAGTAGAATATAATGCTTGCCAAGTGGGGGAAACAAATAAATCAATATTATTTAACACATTTCTAGATTGCCAACCACCAGAGCACATAGGAGCTTACAACAATAAAAATACAACTCCAATATAGTACCAACAATGAGCAGCAACAAAATCGATCAAAACCTAAGTGAAATGCATGAAGCTTTGGTTCTAGCCGAGAAAGCTCTCATCTTCCCTGAGCAAACGGCAAAAAAATGGGAGTGGGCTCTGGCCAGAAGACGGCGGTTACGGAAAATCTAAGGAAAGCAAGGTTACAGCCAAGTTTTTAGATCCATTGTTAATACTGAGGAGAAAAAATGTTATTAAGTGGAAGAAAAAAATAATTAAATGTACCGTATTTCAAAGTGATTCAAAGAGAACAAGAGATCTGTTTTATGCGAATACTCCATAGCATTATTTTTCAAAGTCCTCTCTGAATTCATCATGAGCCCCCACATTAAGAGCTAGAAATACATACGTGAGTCAGGGACAGTCATGAGAGATTTAGGAAGGTAAACCTAAAACACAGAATGGAAAAGCCTACTGCCATTGAAGATATTACTGTATCACCTCACTATGCCCAAGGACTTACTTGGAGCAATGAACATTTCCTAGGCTTACAATTGAAAGAAATTAACTAACTGAATTTTAAGTGAAGAGTTATTTTCTTCCAAGTGTTCATTCATTACAAAATGAGAAATAAGCAAAAAACCCCAACCAACCACTGGATGCTTTTCCATACAGCATGCTTTATCTGACTGGGGAATTATATTTTTTTTTCAGAGTAAACAGCTTTTTACACGTACACTTAGTATCCCCCATAACAAATACATGTCTACATTGGCGTGACTCTTAGCAGCTCTGAGCAAGTGAGAAAAAATGGGGGCAATCTTAACCTTCTGATTTAGATAAGGGCTGACCAGGTTTCCCCAGATATCTGTACTAAGAAATGATGTTCAGATGAACTCCAAGGACTTCTGATATTTTCCAGATAGTTGAAAGGCAAGTCTGAGCTACTGACTCCATTTGGCTGCGCAGATATCCAACCCACAGTGCGTGAGCACATCAGCTACACAGGCAGCAGTTCCAAAGCACCCGCTGAGCACACATAAATAACACCCAAATGTGTATGTTGATATTCCAATGAGTCCAGAGCACATCTGAGTCAACAAGCAATTGCTGCATAATGTACAAGGACATTTCTCTCAACAAAATTCTGGATAGGAATACGTAGACATGTGCTATACATCTGATATACATATTCCAGCTGTTTCCCATTTCCTGTGTTGCCAGAGGCTCTGCCGCTCTGTCTCTGGCAGTTACAGAAGTGAGAGAAAACGCAGGACAAACAGATCTACCAAAGGGCACAGATCCATACGGTACAGAAAACTAGGGGAGTGCACCAGCATCACCACAAAACAAACGCAAAGTACTGCAGGGGACTGTTACCTCCAGGAAGAATAAAGAGAGAGGCACGGGGGGAAGACTCACAGCCAGGGGAAGCTGCAAGTGGAGGTTCATAAACCAGAAAACTGAAACGCAGGCAAGAGGGGCCCTAATCCCATTTTACCTAGTCACAGCAGTGTTTTAATCAAATTTAAGCTCCTCAGCTCAGGATCTGTTTCACTGGATGAAATGTAATGCTTTCAGCCTTAAGCTAAATGAACCTGTGAAAATGATAAATTTTAATATTGGGCCTGGCAGCATGACACCACTCGTGGCAGCGTCGTCTTCTCGCAACTCAAAACTTGCCTTGGTAATGTACAGAAGCAGAACATCTAACTAGCCAAACGTCCAGCTGGCCTCAAGACTTTTCCAGTTAGGCAGTCTTTATTAATACAAAGGAACATACGAGCCAAATGCTTTTATTGCTTTACTAATCACCTTTACTGATATTTGCATGAAACCTGACTATTTTCTCAGTCCATCTGTTCCTGTTGCTCATTTATAATGTGAACTCTTAATTCTGCCTTGTTAGAACCAGCTCATACGGAGGGAATACTGTCAGCAAAAAGAAAGGATCATGATTTTTAATGGAGAATGGGAAGCAGAAGCCACTAGATTTGCTATTAATGTCATTTCTAATAATCCTTAAATAGAACTGCTTGTACATACAGACCTTTTCAGGATGTATTGACTGTATTAAAAAGTCAAATAAATGTTTTGTTAAACTAAAAAGCAAATCTTTTAAAGAAGGAGTAAAAATATTATCTCTTGTAACCTTTCTTGAATGCAACCAGAGAAATAAGTAATGATTTAAGGTGTTTAGAGGACACGAAGCTAGTTTTGCTACGTATGTATGCACTTCACAAGAGCCACACAGGCATTAGACAACTCCTCATCCGCGTACTTCAGATATAAAAACAGTAACCAGAACTCTTCACAGATACCGTTGTCTGCAGATTTACGATAGGGTGCCCTACTGATGCTATTTATAAACTGGGCACAAACAGAAGGTCCCATTCTTTTCGTGGCCAGATCCCAGCCATTTAAATAATATCAAAAGGTGTGACCTAAACTATACTGCAAAGTTTTTGCCAGCACATCTTTAAAAAATACCAATTAGTAACATGGCTAACCCAGTGTATACACAGCCCCTAGTCTCTACTGGCACAACCACCTGCTTTAGCTGATGAACTGCTGGTGTTAACAAGACCTCCAGGAAAGCTGTTATATAGGAAGCAGTACAGATGTTGGGTTTTGTTTGTCTGAATTGAAAACTGAGCATTGTGTAATGGTTTTTTTTTGAGTTGTATTACAGCTTAGGTGTACTCACATACTGAGTGCACTTCAAATGGGCACCGTGAGGCCAATGGTGATCAGCATACACATCCACAAAGTAACAAAAAAGGAGCGCAAGATCTGGATTTGCCTGAACTGCAATGACAAAGAGCACATGAGAAAGGAAACCTGAACGCCCTGACCACCTAGCTCAGACTATCTCACTTCAAGATGGTCAAAACAGCGCTGGCTGGAGAAACCAGAGTATCAGTTGCCCAGGTCTTATGCACCTCAATTAATCAAATTTCTGCCTCAATAGCAAGGTTGGAATTTGCTCTCTCTCGAAGCTGAATGGATAGTATTGTAACTCTGACTGTAGGGCACAGCAGGAAAAGCCTTCCCCTACGTGCAAAATCCATTGATAAAGAGGTTGCTTTTCCGTATGTTTGGTACCTTTTGTGGAAACATTTAATTATACTAGCCAAGAAAAGACAATTTTTGACAGGATAAACCACATCTCCTCTCACCATGTGAGTAGTTACCCTGTTAAACCTTTGTAATGTAGACTATTGGTAATGTGCCATATTGTGCCACAGTGAATGTAAGATTTAAGCTTGCTTCACACATCTTTATCCGTATGCCCAATTTTAATTTTGAAATAAAGAAATATATATGAGAAGGACCTGAAAATTCCCTGGGCTAACATAAGGCCTATTCAGGACTCTATTAAATAAATTGTAGTTCATTTTTCACTGGGAAAATAAAATGCTATGTGTCAGACATTCACTACTTCATGGGTAACTTTCATATATTTCCAATGTGAAACTTGTTTCAATTTGCGAAGATAAATGCCTTGATTTTTCTTCTTTGCTTAGTAACAGCATGCAGGGTAATACAAGCTGGGAAAGTTGGCATTTTTCTTTGAGCAAATTCTACTCAGCAGGATCCAAATCCTTAACTGGAGAAAATCAGCATAATTTCTTGAATATTAGATGCTCAAGAAACGCTCAGTCTCACCTTTCTGAGAAATTCTGAAAAATTACTTTTTTTTATTAACAAGTTAGCCTGCAGAAAGTTAAAATTTGATTAGGATAATCAATATTGCTTGTAAATTGTGATATATAATACCAAAGTAGCTCTTTCCTAGAAAACTGAGAATGGAATGAATGAACACGGCACAGCCGCAATGCAGTGCTTCTTCCAACAGCGAGACCTGCAAACTTACCAGTTCTCTAAATAGCAGCTGTGATTTCTTTTTCTAATTACAATTCACTCTCTCTCCCCTCCTCCAACCCCAAACTAATTTTAACATAGCTTCTTGTTAATTAACTACGTTAATTGGTAATGCTTCTTGGCAAATTTAGCAGGTTTCTGCAAGCACTGGCTCTAGTATCTGTGTAAATGCATAGTCATCCTGATAAAATTCATGAGAAGTCCCTCCCTCCACTCTACATACTTCTCCTCATTCAAAAATCTGTCTCCCTCTCTTACCTAAGGTCTGGCTGTGAAGTCCCAGAAAATTCAGAGAAGACCACTGCTGAATACACTATAACCCAGAAATCAAGTAAGAACATCCTCTGCTATAAAGCTCTGTTCCTCAGGATACTTTCTTAAGAGGGTCTTTGGATATGTCATAGTTGCCAATTTCTGAACTTATTAGGAAAAAAAATAACATGCAAGTGCAAACTAATTTCATCCAGCCCTGCAAATACATTATTAAATGCTGAATCTTCTTCAAGGTTTGGAATTTAATGAATTAAGGAGTCCACGTTATCTGTAATGGCATGGAGCACTGTTATGTGCAGCTGAATTCAGCCACAACCATTATTGAGTCGATGGAAACCACTGGGATTTAGCTTCATTGAAAACCGTTTATTTATTTAAGTATGCAAATATTGGTTTATCCACGCACTGAGCTAACTATAGATTTCAAAATGTTGGCTTTAACTATTTTAAATTATTTTCTGAACACTTACCAACCTGTACATTACAGGAACACAACCAAACTATGTCATGACAGTGATGTTTTTACCAAGATCTAAGAGAAGGGAATCTTGCATCACCTCCCCTTTGATTAGCCAGCATCTCCTATCCCAAGACCCCAACACCTCACACTGAGAAAGTGCTACGGACGTCCTTTGCAAACAAATGCATAGACTGTATTGGAAATACTTCCAGTATGTTACTGCACAACTCAATATCCAGATTTTTTGAATTGAACAAAGGTAAAGAAACTACAGTAGCATCCCCTCCACTCTTGTCTTACCCTCCCTCCTCTTTTATGCTGTACGCAACCTGGACCTGGAGCAAGACAAAGGGGTTTTAGGAAGCTACTTTCTAGAAAAGGTGCATGCTTTCCTGCAATACTGTTCACTGCAGGAATGATTCTGCAGTATGTAGAAATTAGTAACCTCTTCCAGAAGTTTGGCAAGCACTCCAAGCTGTGATTTCAATTTGTGATAATAGGTATATCCAGTATGAACCATGCCCGCTTGCCTCACTGTTGCTGTTCTCGGTACAAGAATACTTCCAGTGTATTCTGCAATGAGGTTTGTTAACTGTAGCTCTGCAACAAGACTGGTGAGAAAAAAAGAGAGGACTTGAAAGCATTTGAAAGTCATTCTAGAATAAATCTGCAGCCCCATAATACTGCGCTGGGTTCTGAGAAACAAGAGCTGCCAACTCAGCTAACAGTAACTGAGTAAACAGTAGAGTGAAACTGCTGGAAAATAACTGCTAATAGGACCAGGAAGAAAAATGCCAACTGCATTTTTAACAGGAATCACATCGACAACACCATGTCTGCTTGACCTGTAGCATAACAAATAGTTCACAAGTCTTACAAGTAATGAATAGCTCTAAAAGCTGTAAATTTTTCAGTCCTTCATTACGAAGTGACAACCGTTGCCATGCCAGAAAGGTGTCATCTCTAATCTGTCTCTGCACCTCTCTAATAAGACACATCTTGATTTTAATGTATGTCTAAAAAAAACCCCATGTTTGCACTCTCTTTCTATTCATTTTTTTAAAAGAGTTTTAATGATTTTGTGTACTGTTTAAATTTTTCTTCGTGGACTTCAGAAGTAGTACTGAAGCTTCTTCCCCTCTTTTCCAGCATGGACTCTTCTTCCAAAAGCTCTTCAGAGCTGCAAGATTTTAGCTTCCAGAAGAGAAAGGACTGAAGTAGTATCAATACAAGAGGAAGAAACAACTGGGGAATAAACCCCACCCCGATTCAAGATTATTTTCAGCAAAATCTTCTGCGTGGCTCATCAGTCCGAAAGTCCTGCCAAGCTTAATCACTCTTGTTAGGATCCTAACCTACAGCACTGGGAAGAGTAGCCAAATACATCAGCAAACCAAAATTGTCAGTGAAAGTAACAAGTACACAGAAGAAGCTAACAGAATGTATCCTCAATGCAAACACAAATAGCAGTTGTGATTTCCCAGAAGTGGGTCACAACAGCATGTGATTCCTACCAAACTTCCCCAACAATTTCAATGTACCGCCATTAAATATGCGCCATTTTGTATTACAGAAAAGCTCTCTAACTTTTGGTATGACGCTATATTAACTTAATAAATTTCAAAATACGTCTTTCCAGACTCGAGTTCCTCTGAGCCAAAATTCCAAGAAATGTTTAAGTCTTCAAAATTAAGGTGGACGTTTCTCTAATGAATAGTCATACAAAACGATTTTTGCATAAACAGTATTTTATGCATTCAGGTTTTGTTATTTTTGCTTTTAGCTACTTCTGAGAAGACATGCAGTCAATCCCTAACACTAATAAGCACAGCCTCCAGGGGGTTCCACTTAAATCTTTCTAGCATGAAAAGTAGACAGTGAAAAAAAAGCTAAACTTCACACATTCAGCGAGATTCCTTGAATTTAACTATACATGGTTAAGTATCTGCCATACAATACTGCATCTTAGCTTGCAAAAACCATGTTGAGTTACTGCTACCCTGCACCTGATCTACTTGCAGGAATACCATGACAACTTGTATTCAATGAATTTGTACTGTGGCTAGGAAGGAGCAGCAAAGGGACCAGCAAAGCCTCTGACTCCAGCTCTGTAGCAAGCCTGGGTGCTAATTCATTGGATAGCCTGTATGGAAACTGGACCTTCTTTCCCTGTCATTGTTACTCATCAAAGCTTGACAGTAATAAATGCAAAGAAACCTACAATACTACAAACACCCGTGGTTCTGAACAGTATGCTCAACCACAGATTTGTAGTCAGCTCTGCCTGATAACAGAGAAATGATCTGCATAATTTTATTATTTTTTTTTAAAATCCAAGAGGTGTTTACTCTTTAAGTGCTAGAATTACACAGCAGTCACACTTAAAAAGCACCAGTGTTCAAGGGAGGGCACCCTGCCTGCCATCATTTCTGTGGGTACTTTCCTCAGATTGACAGAATTGGGCTTTTTCTTGGTGGGGGGGTGCGGGGGGATCAGCAACCTAAATATGTTGATGCATCTGGTAAACAGCTTACACAATGGCCATTAAAACTACTGCTGGAATACTACTAAAACATGTTTCAATACAGCCTTTTGATACGTAATGTTTTCTGGAGTTCTACTCTGCCATGGTAACATACACCATCATACAATTTAAGGAAATACAGTAAAGGATAATAAATATAGCAGCCTTGATCAGACAAAGTTTTGGCTTTGAAAAAAAGGATCATAAAACTGAAATATATCAACATTACTGCATTCTGATGGCCAGACTAGGGCCATAGAGCAAACCAACAAAGGGAAATTGCATTTATATGCATCTAAATATGGGGAATAGCAGATGATCGATAATTATTTCCTTGCTATTTTTCTGTCTAAAGATTCATAACACAGTAAAGGCTGCAGCAAAATATTATTGCGCAGCTTCATAAACTTTCCTCAAAAAAAAGAAAACAACGTGGCATCTTGCGTGTATAAGCAATACCTCAAGGCTGATGGTGATTCACCCTTAAATCCGCATTTAGCCCACAAAAGAGGGCGTACAGGCCCGGCCATATGAACCTCACAACCTGCGGACGCAATGAACTCTGTCCTAAGCAAGACAAAGCACGGAGAAGATGACAGGAGGTTACTTCAACACCTACTCAAGTCCCTGCTCTTTCTTGGTGGTAACATGATGGTGCTGAGAGCAACGTGCAGAAGACCAAAGAGAAGACCATCAAATTCTTTACATACAGATCACTGAAAAGCTTATAGAAGAGAAAGATGTTTGGCTATTGCAGGAAAAACGCTGTAAGTTTGCTAAAAATATTGCTCGCTTACCAGGTTTCCACATCAGGGAAACACACAGGGGACCGGTGCAGCATGAACGATTAACACATGATCTGGAAAATGATTGACTAGCATAGGGATGAATTTTGCTGACAATATAAAATTGTTCAGAATAATAAAAATTAAAGGCTTACTGTGAAAAATAGTAGCATTGCATAAACCTCCTAAGTTATGGGGTGATAAAATGGCAGCTGAAATGCGAAAGAAAGCAGATAGGTCTGCAGTCTGTAGTGGATTTGCATGGCAAAAGTTTTGGTAGCTGGGGTGGTACAGGGGTGGCTTCTGTGAGAAGGTGCCGAAGCTTCCCCCGTGTCCGACGGAGCCGACGCAGCCGGCTGCAGGACGGCCCCGCCGGCGGCCCAGGCCGAGCCCATCAGCGCCGGCGGCAGCGCCTCTGAGAGAACGTATTGAAGAAGCGGGAACAACCCGCACAGCAACTTGCAGCGGGAGAGGAGCGAGCTGTGTGGGAGCCGCGGCCCTGCAGCCCCCGGGCAGCGCCGGAGGGGCCGGAGCCGCTCCCGGCCCGGAGCAGAGATTCCCCCCCAGCCCGCGGCGCCCCCGGCCCGCGGAGCCCCCGGGGGAGCAGCTCCCCCCCCGCAGCCCGGGCAGGGCCCCCCCCGGGGCAGGGGGTGCCCGCAGGGGGCTGTGACCCGCGGGCAGCGGCGCCGGGGCAGCTCCGGGCAGGGCCTGTGGCCCCGCGGGGAGGAGCCCGGGCTGGGGCCGGGCTGGGGCAGGGCCTGTGCCCCCGGGGGCGGGGGGGGCTGGGGCCGGCTGGGCCGGGGGGGCTGCGCCCGCGGGGGGGACACGCTGCGGCAGGGGGGGAAGGGCTGCGGCGGGGGGAAGGGCTCCCGCTGGAGCAGGGCAGGGAGGGCTGTCTCCCGCGGGAGGGACCCCGGGCTGGGCAGGGCAGGGGGTGAGGAGCCCCCCCTGAGGGGCAGGAGCGGCGGGGGCAGCGTGTGAGGGACTGGCCCAGCCCGGCGCCATTCAGGTGAGGACATAAAAAATTCAGGAGGGAAGAGGGGAGGGGTGGGGGTAAAGTGTTTTCAAGATTTAGTTTTTATTTCTCGTTATCCTACTCGGAATGGTAATAGATTAAGTTAATTTTTTTTTCCCAAGTCAGGTCTGGTTTGCCTGTGACAGTAATTGGTGAGTGATTTCTCCCCGTCCTTGTCTCAACCCGTGAGGCTTTCATTGTATTTTCCCTCCCCGGCCCAGCTCAGCAGGGGAATGATAGAGCTGTTTTGGTGGGGACCTGGTGTCCAGACAGGGTCAACCCTGCACAATAAACCAACTAAGTGATGGGGTGATAAAATGGCAGGTAAAATTCCAAGGCAGGCAGACAGGTCTGAGGTGTAATGCAAGCACCGACAGCTTCTTTAGCCAGTCATTAACCACTCCAGAAAGAGATCTTGGCTATGCGGTAGACAGCTCTCTGAGAGCTGTAAGAAATACAAATGCTTAGTAGACAACACAGAAAACAGCATGTAAGGCATTAATAAAGAATGGGATTGAAAGTGAGAGAGAAAACACTAGCATGCTATTGTACAGAAATCCACGGTGTGCCCCTAACTCAAGCACTGCAGGCAAAGCAATCTCAAAGACAGCAGAACAAAAAAAAATCAGAATGACCCAAAAAAGGTGAACCATGGCACTTTTAACATGAGGAAAAACCTAGTATTTTGATTCTACAGCTGATAAAAGTAGGGTCCAATACAGATGTATAAAATCACTAATTATAAAGATGACCAGCAACTCTTTCACAGCTCCACATGACACAACAGGGACACAAACGAAGTTATCGTGTGACAAAGATAAAGCAAACCCTAGAAAATACACTTCAGACAGTGCTGCTGAACTATGGGACTTCACCACCACAGGATACCATAGGGCCCAAGAGTACAGAAGCTCAAAAAGAGATTAGGCTAATCGGTGTAGCATAACACCAGTACCAGCTATTAAGTTCATTGTAGCTGCAGATAAGAAAGTCCTGAACCTGCTTGTTCCCAGAAGCTGGGAATGTAAATCTTGGACATGTATATATCACCTTGGATTGCCCCTGCTCCTTAAACTCCCTTCTGAGCCACCAGCCACTGGCTGGGATTAGAAAAAAAACTCGTGGGGCAAATAAATCAGTGTCCTCTGCCTGCATGGCTGCTCCCATCACTTATCTGGGCCGGTGAACAAATGTCTGCTGAAGAGCCCAACTGCTCAGAAGGTGAACTAGAGTGTCCCAAGGGGAACACAATTTAACTAGAAAATTGAAAGGACACATCACACAACCCCCCACCACACAACCCCCCACTCTTCTCCTCCCTCTTTTCGCCTGCAAAAGAGACTCTGGGTTTTCATTTACTAAGTAGTTCCTGCTCAGTTCCTCCTAGTTTAAGTACTCAAGTGCTGTGTGATCCTTTTACTCTCCTATTCAATTTCTGAACTTCAGATATCAGAGATACGTCTTCCTGCTCCTGCAGAGCTTCAAGACGGTCACTTCTTTCCCCACAGAGTATTTAAGGGCAGAAATATAGTTTATGATACCAAATTGTCTAATGCTTACAATTTGTTTCTGGGTAAGGTGGATCATTTTTCTATGCAATATTAAAGGCAAAATATAACAAATAGTAAGGGCTGAATAAATAATCTCCTCTCCCAATTTAAGATCTACAGCATTTTACACCAATGTAATTTCACCTGAAAGGAAAATCTAAGTGGTCATTCATCACTGGGTAGAAATGCTGTTACGAGTCTCCTGCTGTAACAGCTGAAGCCTGTGAGAGACCATCACTGTTCTCAACAAGTCAAAATTGCCTTTTTTTTTTTTTTTTTTAAGTACTGATACAAAATTCTGGTGCTTTGTCTTTTCCAGTGTGACAACTTCCAAGAAAATTTTAAACCTGTGATACATATTTAATAACATGGATACCTTACACATCATTAACTTCTGTTGACATTTTATCTTTTCCCCTCTGTTCCTTTAATAATATTTTAATTACAGAGGCTGATTTTAAAAGTATCATTTTTCAAATCTTAAGAGTACTGCTAATGCTTAACAGGTCTGCAAACACTCTTCTAAAGAAGACTTTGAGTTTTGTTTCTACTGTTGCAGTTGAGCTTAGACCCAAAGAATTTGTAGGCATTTTGTAGGCAACTACTTCAGATGACAATTAGAAGACGGCTAATTGGAGACTGCTCAAGTTCCCCTTTTTTCATTTTCTTTTCTTTTTGTAATCAATGTCTAAATTTAGGAACTTAAAACCAGAAGAGTATTAGAGAGAATGGTATATGTATAAATAAAACAAGCGAAGTGCTTCCCTTTTTAATAAAGGCCTTTAAAATGCACCGTTATAACCATGTCTACAGTTTTGTCAGCATCATAATGGAAATACAACTTCTGAGGGGACCTGAATGTCACAAGGAAAGCAGGCATTGGCCTGGCTAGAGGAGAAATAAAGACAAGAGCAGATTGCTATTCAGGGAAAAAAGGCAAGAAGGTTGAAATAACAAAGGTGATGGACACTTCCTAAAAAGCTAGAAACAGAGGGACTATGAAAAAAATCAAAGTATATGTAAAATAATCTGTTTCGAACTACAACAGCAGGAAAACTTTTTAAAGCCAAAAAAATATAAATTATAAGGCAGTAAAATGAAAAGCAAGAACCTCAGACATGCATAAAGCCTCTCATCTGATGATTCAAGCTGACATTGAAAGTCCAAGTCCTCTATGAAAGAATTCCAGTAAGTGTTTAAAAGAGTGAAATTTGAAATATTTCCACCTAGTAACATAGAAAACTTATTTCTATTCATTAAATTTACACTATCATTCAACACATCCACTACCAGTTTATTTATATGGTAAGAAAAAGGTCAACCAATTATAACATGGATAAGAAAAAGACCTTTTTGACGTGTACGTTATCCATTACTACCACAATTCTGAGTATAGTTTCCAACTTGAACGGTTCCTTGTTTCAACACTGTTCATCACACAATTTCAGAGTTCACTTTATCAGCAGTCTTTAATAAGAGAACATCAATCAAGATGCAAACTTCATTGCAACCACTAATAATTATGTATTGAAGGACTAGAGAAAGAGGCACTTAGGTATACTAGACGAGAGGAAGGTAATGTCTCTCAGAAGGCTTAAAAAGCACCTAAAAGTCTATAAAAAATTTATGACTTTAAAAGTTTTTATATGAGCAAAAGATTTTAAACTACAAGCCTTAAAGTTTTATGCATGCCTTTGATGGCAGAAGGTTAAATGTAGTTGCAAACTCTCATGGTTTTATGCTCTCTGAAATGCAAAACAGCAAGCTATGTAGAGACTGCTCTGAAGAATTACTACCAAACATGTCTACATCCTGACAAAAAAGGAGGCGGCCTCATATACGTGATTATCATCAGTAATGAGCCGGAAAGAAAAGAGGAAAAAAACCAAAACCTACCAACAAAACAGGCTGTCAAATCAGCTGCGGTTTTATCTCACTGCATATTCTGAGTTAGCATAAGGACCAAGTCAGTCCTTATGAAGAAAAGCCCTGATGTAGAAGAAAAGGCTGATTGATTGATTGATTGATTGATTGATTGATTGGCAATTACGCCATTCAGAAAAGAACTGTTCGTAAGTAATGTCCATGCCACTTGGAAAATGTTGAAGTGCAAATTCTCCATTTAAAAACAGCCATAAAGAGGCATGTTTCAGAAGTCCAATTTTACCTCAAGACAGACTGTACACAGAGACATTTTAAACACTCAGGCAGAGAGCAGAGCTTTCCACAGCAACCAAATTGTGCCTATTAATGAAAAAAATCCTCAAAATCCCAAACATTATTTGAAAAGCACTGTAGTTTTCAGAACAATCAAGCTATAGTTTATAGCATTTTAGAGTCACTTCTGAATTTCATAAATGACAATTTCAGAGAAAAACATGGCATTGTCAGCATAGTTCAGAGCAGCTCCAACATTGTTATAAGCAAGTTTTACACATGTTTTCTGTACAGTACTTTTCAACAGCGTAACACTGTAATAATCTTAAATGTCAGTTAAGAAAAAATACTGAAGACATCTTATTGCCTAAATCCAGGAAACATCATTCAATACATAAGATGATGGCTAGGCCATCTTAACATCTGTCATCAATGGTGAAACCCTTGTTGTCACTCACCCAAAAATCCAATTCTTGCCAACTAAAGTAAAACCAGAATTTAATCTCTAAGTAGATCAAACCACACCATGGGATGGATTGCATGTTCTAGAACACAGAATCATTCAGTACCTGAGGAAGCACTTAGAAATACCCTGTCCAACAATCGAAAAGAAGTTAAAATTGTTTCAAGAAAATAATTCTCATTTTTTATTTTTATGAAGGGTGGTGGACTGAAAGCTCAGCAGAGTGTTAGTTGCTGCATTTTTGCAAAGATAATTTAAAAAAGGACCAGCAGGATAAAGTTTCCCTTTGTCACTGCTACAGTAGAGTGTCTCCCAGGAGTACAAACGTTCAGTAATTAAGAGGGTCTAATCAGCTCCCAGGGCCCACCTCACCATTTCATTTTCTTAGGACTGCCAATAAAGATGCCAATTAGAGCTAAATATAACAGAACAAGATACGCTCTTGTGAAGTACAAAGAAAGATCATAGCTGATTTCAAATTGGTCATCAAATAGCTAATAAATTGTAAAGGGCTTTCATCCCTTTGATTTTGAATACAAAAGAGTAAACTGCTTAAAAAAGCTCTCAGAGCAGTTCTAACACAACTTAGCCAACTCTGCAAAGTTTGGAAATGGGATAAGTACATCATTTATTCAAAGAAGAGAATAATATTTTAGAAGACATGTATGCTAAATTTCTTAATTCTCTCCAGAATATCAATAGCGGAATTGCTAGCCCATACCATCCTGAATGAAATTGTGGAAATTTAAATGAGATGATAACCACAGCATTTCACTTTGTCTTCTCCTATCAGCCTGGTCTGTTCTGAAGCACCAAAAAAATAATAATAAAAAACCCCTCACATCTTACCTGCTCTACTTACTGCCCAAAGAAATCTGGCTTAACACACTGGGCAATTAAATATTGAAAATAAAAGGTACTGACACTATTAGAACTTCATCCCCCCAGCCGAGTAGCTCTACAAGTAATGTGCAGAGCCTGCAATTTTGCTTTTACAGAAGGAAGTTGTATACCCCTTAGAGGCTGCCATAGCACAGCTGCTAATTTTGAACACCTCTCTTACAACTGGATCAGTAAACTCCACATGGGGCTGAATAAATAAGGTAGGTGGTGGATTTTAAAAGGCAAGTGAAACAAAAATAGAAGGATCTTTTTATAGTAAGAAAAGCCTGGGGGAGATCTCACCACCTCTTTTCCCTGCTGAAAAATGCTATTTGCTTTTTAATTAAAGCTTTCTCTGTTTCTTTTTGCGGCCCAATTTTCTCTGAGCACCAGCACGTCTGTGGAGATGAAAAATGCAGAGAGTAATGAATTTTAGATTGGGAAGAAGTCAGCTCTAGAAATAAAAAAGGCTTCAACATGTAGCCAAGATTTGAAGGTGAAGTGATTTAATGGCTGACTCGACTCATTATAATTATCATTATTCATGTTGTGGTGCCACCCAGAGGCTCTCTGTTAGGCACCGTACTAATAATATACTTTCAACAATAAATCTGTTTGCAAAACTATGCAAGGATTTAAGAGACCAGGCAGAATTTAAGCAAGAGGAAGAGCAGATGCATGGCAAGAAAATGGGAAATGAAGCTTCAGTAGACTAGAACTGAACTAGAACTAGAACTAACCAACATGTTAGTCATATGGCTTTGTTTGTTGAAATAAACTAAATCCTTCTAGGGAAAATAATCTGGCATAGGTCATTATCACAGGGAGCAAGGGAGAGAAGGCACCAAGAGTGACGCAGCCCTCAAATATTGCAGCAAGGCACCCACAACAGCATGGAATGAACCCATCTCTTTACTCCTGTGTTGGGGACCTTAACATTTAAACAGGTATGGCAGAAGAAGCATA
The DNA here is from genome assembly GCF_023634085.1 of Falco cherrug. Classification (NCBI taxonomy): domain Eukaryota; kingdom Metazoa; phylum Chordata; class Aves; order Falconiformes; family Falconidae; genus Falco; species Falco cherrug. Next base: position 5,441,414 of record NC_073699.1, read on the forward strand.
GAAAGAAGGAAATACGGTATATACCTGCAAGTTGAAGAGAAGTGGGAAGTTCAAGGATGAGTAGGTGGGAGCAAGAGGCAAAAAAAACCCCAAAAGGCAAGGGCATGATAAAAGGCACTTGGAGCAAGTGAGGTTGCTGTACAGCAAATGCAAAAGGCTGGTATTAAACGGCCATTCAGGGATGTGGGTAGTTTATAACAACTCAAAACAAAAGAAAGATGTATGATAAAACTGGTGTAATGGAACAGCAAAAGGCAATTTGGTGCTTCAAGTCAAAATCTTTAGGCTTTTAATTTCTTTTAGATTATTCCTTGCCAAGTGACTATGCTAGGCTTTCTCCGTAGCAAATTTAGCAAAACTCTTTGCTGACAGCTGCCAATAACCCTTCTTACCCAAGAAAATCCACTTTTTACATAACCCTCTAAATTAATCATTAAAGAAAATTACATACAAATTCTGATCAGACATACCCAAACAAGATACATGCATCAGAGCAGCAGGATGGGGCATAGCTCAAAAATGTGCATAGAGGAGGGGGAGGTGTCAAGTTATTGTCAGCAAGAAGTGGTTTTTATGATGTCTGAAATTTTCCGGGTCATATCTTGTACTATGTCAATCACAGAGCTCATGTAAACTTCTCACCAAGACTTAGCTGTGATACAACTGACACGCAACTCAATTTTGTTAAATTGACAGAAATCTGACCTTAATTACAACAAAAAAGCCAGTAACTTGTTATGATGCTCTAGCTATGTCCTTGGGAACTCTGCAAGGCTTACTTATGTTTACTGGTTATCCTTGAACTCTCTTCAAAGGATATTCATATCTGTGATGTAAACAACAAGAATTAAGTTGTTTTAACTTTTGTGGTAATCAGATCCAACCGAAGGAAACAATACTTAACACTAAAATAATTCTAATTATTACACCAAAAAGCATGCTATTTCACAAGTACCTTGGGGCTAAGTTGTAGGACAGTAATATATTTGCCATGAGAACCTAAATTCAGCAGTAGTTATATTTTCTGCTTATTTTCCTTTTAATTTATCACTGCTCATCATTCACAAGTTTTTTTTTCAGGCCGTATTTGTGCAATCAGAAAGCTATCAAGTACCAAAAATCTTTAAGAGAACATATAACCAGACTATCCTCTATGTTTATTGAAGACACACATCCATCTATTCTCAATGGCACAGCGCTACCGGTTAAATAAAACATAACTGCAGTCAGTAATTCCCAGTCAGCCCTGTAAGGATACAAGGTCAATTATTTCATCCTTGTAAATTAAAAGCTGGAAGCAGCATACCAAATAACTAAAAGCCTAACAACAGACAGGCTGTTTTCATTACACTTCGTATCAATAACAGTTGTCAAAATGAAAAGAACTGAATTCAAGCTTCATTTGCTTCCTACAGCCCATTAGTAAATTTGTAAGTTTCTGTTTTGATAGGCAAGGGAAGCCTTTATAGTCTCATAAATGTAAAAATAAAAAGATCTAATTTATTCACTCATCAACAATGGAGGATACAGCTTGACAAGTTTATATGCCTGAACACACACCCACCAATTAAAATGGTGAGGATGGATGATCACATAAATTTCTGGTATGGCAACCTTGTGAGATTGTCACGAAAATTAGAAGATCTCGATCCTCAAGAAGACATCTGCTCCATCTCCCTTTCCCACAAGAGGATCTTGTTACACCTAATCATTCACGAGACATTTCTGTCTAGTCGGATCTCAGAGGTTTCCACGGTAAAGCCACTATGGCCTCCCAAGACAATCTCTTCCATAACTTTGTGATAACTTCCTATGGTGTTTTGGTTTTTTCCCAAATATCCTGAATATATCTCTTCTCCTGCAACTTTATTTCAACATTTATTTTAATCAGAAACACAATTAATTTGGGGTTTTTTGTCCTTTTTTACAGCAGAGGTGTTGCAGTTAACCTTAGTAAGCACTACCCAGCTGCTCGCTCACTCCCTCTCACTGGTGGTATGGGGAGGGAACTGGAAAGGTAAAAGTGAGAAAATCCACAGGTTGAGATAAAGATAGTTTCATAGGTAAAGCAACAGCTGCGTGTCACCAAAGCAGAACAAGGAATTCATTCATTACCTTCTGTCAGCAGGTTCAGCCCTTTCCAGGAAAGCAGGGCTTCATCACACATGACAGTGCGTTCCTTGGGAAGACAAACGCTTTCTCTCCTGTTGTTCCCCCTTCCTCCTTCTTCCCCCAGCTTTTATTGCTGTGCGCAGTGTTACATGGTCTGGAATACCCCTGGGGTCAGCTGGGGTCACCTGTCCCGGCTGTGTCCCCTCCCAACTCCTCGTGCACCCCCAGCCTCCTCGCTGTCAGGGCGGTGTGAGAAGCAGAAAAGGCCCTGGCTCAGTGTCAGCCCAGCTCAGCAGTAACAAAAACATCCCTGCGTTATCGACATTGTTTTCATCACAAATCCAAACCGCAGCATCGTACAAGCTGCTAAGAAGAAAATTAACTTTACCCCAGCCAAAATCAGTACAGGAGGTAACAGAGCGCTGTTCTGTACCTCCTGGTCCTCTGTCAAATTAAATAACCCCAATTCTCTCATTCTTCCCTCAGATCATGCTGTGTAGGTGTCTAATCATAACCATGACTATACTCTGAATTCTCTGTAATTAGTCTGTACCCTACTGGAAAGGCACACCAGAGAATCAACAAAGTGCTCCCACCTAAATTTAGTAGTTTGTCCTTGTTCCTATAAGAATTCTTACATTTTTGAAGTAATTTTGAATATTAATTCTCTATTCTGACACACTTGCAATCTCGCCCGGCTTCCTTGCATCTGCAAATTTAATAAGAATGCCTTCTAGTCCACCACCTGGGATGGGGATGAAAATAATGATCAGCAGCAGTCTTCTCTGAGCTCCATTCCACATATCCTTTCAGTCTCACATGAACCACTCATAATTGTTCTCTACAGGTGGTTTTCCAACAAGTTCTGCATTTGTTATACAGCAGAGTAATCAAAACCATATTTCTTCAGCTTAAAGTGTCATGAGAAGTAATGTCAAAAACCTCACCAAACACCCCAAAATACATAATCTACTGATTTGTCTCGCCTCCTGAAAAATCAGACTTTTCTTTTTGACAACTTCCTGCTCATTGATCATTTTCCCCTCGTTTGAGAGTATTAATGCCTTTGATTATTCTTTTTTAATTCAAAAGGTTAACAATGGTTTTACTCTGTATAATCGTTATAAATGAAGAGGTGGACATACCAATGTATCAGAATCTCTGTTACTATCAGTTTGATGAGCAGCACACATAGAAAATTCACTAAAAGTGCCAAACAGCAATTCCACATGGAAAATGAAAGAGCAGAAAAATGGGACACATTATATCCTTTACATCCCAATGAAGGGAAATAGGTTGCTGACCATTTTAAAGCATGAATGCAGGGCTCATTCTTGGTGGAGTTATGGTGTGTGTCTGCTTTTGTGCAGTGCATTATGGCTCTGCCATAAAAGACTATTTAAAAAAGAAAGTAATAAATGGCTTTGTAGGAACATTGACATTTTTGTGAGTCAATATTTCTTGTCTGCCAATGACTGTAGATCAAACCTGCTGAGTGTACAATTAACAGCCTACTTTTCCAATTATGTACCCTCGCAAAAACTGAAGTTGATATGGCTGTCATAAAGAAATAACACAATACACCATAGCTAAACAACGTACTATCTAGAAAGATATACATTTATATTTTCTAAGCAAAGAACAGCAAAATACAGCTACCTTATCTGAAAGCAAATATTCACCAGGACAGTTGCTAAGTATTCTTGAAACGTTTCTTTTTAATGCCAGAACTTAACCAGATTCTTAGTAAAAAATACTAAATGTCTTTTAGCTAGTTGATTTGAAACAGAAATTCAGAGAATGAGAAGCAGGAGAAGCAGGAGTATAGGGGTAGGAGCAGAAGCAATTGGGTAGCCACACTCTCGTTCAGAAACTGGGATTCCCTGGGTGAGTGCAGCTCTACATTCACTTTGGAGGAAAATTAGCATGAGAATATTAAGGAGAAATGGGGACTGTTTTGGCAGAATTATTTCAGTACTCCCTTCTTCCTGCCTGTACACACATCATCTCTACGAGCAGAGCTGTATGAAAGTGCAAGGATTTTAGAAAGTGCAGAGATTTAAGAAACTGCAGACTCCTTCTTGAGACAGAAATTCAGTTGAAAGTGAGAAGAAAAAAAAAAAAAAGTCCCACTTTTGTAGAATACAATTCACACTTCTAAGAAGTGAGTGAACAGAAATTCTTAAAGTTTCACATCACAAGCAGAGGTCTCCTTTAACACAGCTCACTCAGTGGAGTTTGCAAATCCAAAAGGAAAGGAAACTTTAGCTTTCTGTTAGTGAATACTGAGCAAGGTGCTAAGAAAGTATACCTTCAAGGCAACGGTTTTTGATGGAAGGCTGTTCAGCACTTCCATCTGCATGGGCAGATCAAAGCAAGTTACGAAAAGCAGGGAGTATTGGTCCCCAGTTGTGTTTTTTCCATACTTATTCCAGAGCGCTCAAGAGCACAGTAGTAGTTCTTAACATCTGCGCGTTGCAACAGTAAAAAAATTACAAATATTCAATAACATGCCATGAAGATCAGTAGTCACAAGAAAATGCCAAGTACATTAGCTGGAATGTCAGAGGTTGAACCTTCATCAAGGAAATGTGACACTTTTGATAAAAATCTCAGAGGTCAGCCACTATGACCCTACCTTTAGACATCTTTCTTTCTGCTCCCAATTCTTTCCTTCACCCAAAGCAAAAATTGCAGCAAACCAGAAGTAACAACAGTTTAACATACTGCAAGAGCCTTAAAACCCTAACAACAATCCTTCCTTGGATTATCAAGAAATATAAATAACTTTATCACTCAATACTTGTTTAGTGTGATATCTCATTGGGATGGGTGGCAAGAAAGACTTCACTGATACAGTCTCATTTTTCATTAAATGTTTTGTGATGAAAGAAAGCAGGCCCAAAAAAAATAAATTATATCCCATCTGTTTAAAAGCATACGGTTATTATCCTACTGTAACAAATCTTGCTTAGATCCAAAAAATTATACACTTTAGTACTTGTCCCTATGCTATGAAAATTACTTCCAGGGGAAAAACTACTGACACAATGTAATTTTATAACAGTGTGACATTTATAAAAAATTAATGTTTCTTCTAATTGATTGTCTAGGGAAAAATATGGAGACAATCCAGCTAAGTTGGAGTTTGATGACAAAGCTTGCAGGGGAAAAACGCAAAAATCCCTATGTATATGGCTTAGATATGCCCATGTGTATCAGGTTTCTTAATAAAACAGTTTATTCAATCACACGGTCTCCAAGCTAATTTGTCCATTTCTACTCTTTTTCTTTTAAAGACTTCTTATTATTTCAACCAAATTTGAAAAAATTAGTAGAAGTCTTAAAAGTATAATGTTCTGAACACCTTCTTGAAAAATGAATGCTAAGGAGCAGAGGAATGCCACCTTCCAGCTGCTAAATCCAACACTCTTTATGGTGTGACAAGATTTGCTTTAGTTTTCAGGTAATCCCCTGCAACCGTGCCTGCCAAGAAAAAAAGTAATCAATCTCCCTACATCTCTGAAATTTAAAATCCTGCCCTTGGTCAGATCTGGTTGACATGTTTCAAAAAAAAAAAAAAAAAAAAAAAAGGAACTATGTTACTATAAAAAGTTTAAAAGCTCTCTTAGCTCAATCTTGCATCTTTTTTTTTTCCCATTTTTCTTTTTTAATTTAAGCTCATCAAACTCAATAGCAGAGCATGTTTCTTTTCTTCTGACGGCTGTTGTGATTGTGAACGAATGACAAAAATGTATATAATGAAAATGTGAGGTTAGAGTCTATAGTAGACAGGAGAAGGATAACATTCAGGGAGAGATTAAGCAAGATTGCAGGAGGCTATAGGCAGGGAAAAATGCATCCCTCTGTCTTTTCTGTTCTCCTCCCCCTTTTCTTCATGCTTGATTAAGGAGAAAGCATGAAGTATCTCTCAGATACCTAACGGAACAGTTCAGCTGGATGAATACTGGATGAACTTCAGGCAGAAAAACTGGCCAAAGTAGTTGGCTTATGTGTGTATCCACAGAATTTCAATAAAAGATCTATTATACTTCTCACATGTTATATCTAGTTTAATAAAAATCCAAACCTTTCAATGCCATACTTTAAATACAACTTCTAATTTGCATCACAGTAGCTATGCCTAATGGTTAGAGGTTTGATCTTCACAGTACCCAAGAGTCCTGGACCTCTTATTGCTGAGACCAGCAGGCTTACTACATCTATGGTTTCGCCCCACTGCACATCTGCATTTCTTCCCAAAGACGGGCACACCACAATTTTGCTCCCACAGAACGTTACAACATTGGCCAGAGGATACATCTCAGCATCATCTGTGCAGAGCACTCTGGCATACTGCACGATAAAGCAAAGATGATATTACATGAATGCAAATAAAAGCTGTTACAGACTTTCCATTTTGTTTTCTACAATGTCTGAAACTGAAATGGGAGATACCAGAGTTGGTTCAGATCTGAAACACTGTCTGAACGTCCATTTTATAGGTCACAGCAACTTTTCCGTTCAGTTTTATTCTTTCACTCGCGGCTGAAATGGAAAAGAAAATGAGTATTTTGAAAAAGTAAAAGGAAAAATTGCTTCCTACGTCATTTTAAAAAATCAGCATATCAACATCATAAACAATAATTCTCTGAATCTATGTTGAAGCTTTCACTTTATAACCAACAGGAAAAGTAGAGACAACATCTGGGACTTGAAACTTTTCCTCTGCTGGCTTTCAGCCAGCTGTCTCCTCCTGTGCTGAAATTAGCACTAACTAGATACCTTCTGTTAGTTATCAATGATATATCTTGTATATTCATTTGGGGGTTCTTTTTGAAGTATTTCTTATCAATGCATTTTACTGCAATTATAGTTCTCTCCGCTTTAATTTTTTAAAAAATCTGATTTGCATTTCATTTGTCATTTCATCCTGACAAAATCCCATTTATTTAGACTTATATTGCCATGAACTATGATAAACAGTTCAAAATAAATCCACTTAGCTAAGTTATTTTACTACATGAATGCAATTCGGACGTTTTTTAAAGCAGCCTTAAAGAAAATGCTATAACTGCTCATTACAACAGCAGTCGACAATAAGCAGGGAAATTTTTCTAAAAGCAGAGCTTCAGAGTGAGGTCATGTTTGCCAATATTCTGCTTGAATCTGGGAAAGAAACCTTACAGAACTTTCTATTGATAATTTCCTTTCCACGGTGATTGATGGTGACCTTTCTGCCAATGTATGAGATACCATTTGCAGACCAGAGATTTCTTCCCTCAACATCCTACAGTAGGTTAATAATAATATTTTCATGTGCATTAAACACAAAGTACCCAACTACAGCATCCAGTTATATTTCACCTTTCTAGCTCCAAACTGTTTTTCCATCTTATAACATATTCAATTCAATATTTTTTTTCCCCCCCAAGGGAATTCATGATGCTAATGAACACTTACAAAATAAAAACCACAGATTAAGTGTTCCCTCATCCTACCAATAAATGACAGCTTCAAGTCACTGGTTCAGCATCCTGCACATCACTAAGGGATTATTCCAACTGAGACTATGTGGATATGTTACAGACTATTAGACTTCACAAAATACACATAATAGACCATCATGTTTAAAGACAATAGAACATCATGCATAACCTTTGCTTTGTCTACACGTGCCAGCTGACCCAGGATAACTGATGACTTCCAAACCTATAGAGCAGACAAGCATACTCTTATTTTAGGAGCTGAGATTACCAAATGATCTGAAAAATTTGTATAACTACATGTTTCCCAGAAAGAAAACTGTATTATCAGAGGAAGCAGCCTCCGGCATTGTTACGCTGTAACAGACTATCACTTGAAATTTGTCTCTATTCAAAATATTCTTAAAATCTCCTACTTCAGAAAACAGGTTGAAATTATACTCTCTTCTTCCAAGTCTTATGAAAATTGATCTTTAAATAAGAAAGTACATACTGTTTTCTCTAAGCATCTTGCCCTTCACACAAATGACATCATTTGCAACAGGTCTGCATTGCTGGAGCACTGTAATAAAACTCCTCTGAGCCTTTATTGAATATTTGGAGTTTATTAGAAGTGTTAAGAAATGGACTGCTTCATAATAAAAATATGATTTCTTTATCTCATCCCTTTCTGACAACTTAGGATGCAAAGAACATAGTGTTCTGCAATAATCCCTTTTTCTGTGCTATGCAAACTTGCCAACGCATATGTAGATTCGCTACTTTCCCTTTGACATCTCATACCGATAAATGGACATGATTTTTTTCTGCAATTACTGTTTTTACAGCTGTGGTTGTATTTGACATTTACTTCAAAGCCAGGGGCACTCACAGCCACCCTCTTCCATCTTAGCTAGTCACAAAGCCCTGAACTGAAGGAGTTGACATGTAGCTTAGGAAAGATTGAATTAATGTATACAAGAACCACCTGCTTTGTGTCTCCAGATCTCTCTACTTACATCTGAGCCCCCGGCAACATTGCTTATCTTCAAAACTATCTATTCCCTTTGCTACCAAAACCCTCAGTAAAACACATCAGTGGTCTGAAACCAAGGAATAATAACTATTTGCATTATTAATGTATATCTCATCCATTTCTATTGCCATCAACATGTGAAAACTTCTACCTTTTTTTTCCCCTTTTTCCCTTTGCAAGACCATGTATTTCCTAGGAGTGCGAACACTGCCAAATTTAAGGTAAAAATACTAAAAAATAGATGAACATATAATATAATGGAACAGCCATGGGGATGAGTTAAAAAATATATTTATAATTTATTTATATTTTATGAGCAGGAATATTTTGTTATTTGCTTTGGGGATGAGGACAAGCACTTTACTTGATGCCTCTTAAAGTCAGCACACATTAAACAGACAGAGACTGAACGAGCTCCTGCACTCACGCTCCATCCCTCGAGTTTGTAGTTCCGTCGGTTTTACTTCTACTGATGTTTACTCCAGGTAACAACATTTCAAACTTCTAAAACAAAATAGCACACATATCTTGTTAACGAACTATGCATCTTCCAGTCTAATTCTGAAAACTAAAATTTCCTTTAATACTGATGATTTCTTGGAATTCAGATGCACAGAGGTCTCAGTTTAGGTTTCATGTATGGCAATCCTGCAGGGAAGGTCTGCTCAGAGGCTCCAAATGTTAATGGTAATTTTTGGAATTCCCATTCCAAAGTGAAAATCTGAGTACTACGGCTTCACCCCAAAGTGATTTTTTTTTTCTTTTTTAGTAGATTTAGTAGTTTTCTTAGTAGACTTTTTCTTTAATTCTTTTCTTATTTCTCTGTCTTTTGTTTTCCCTCTTTATTTGCAGTGCTGCGGCTGCACAGCCTAGCGTGTTCACTAAGAAACGTTCCACTGCTCTGCAGAGCCCACTTTCAGACACGAGGGTCACGTAGCAGTGTGGGTATATCTTTCTCCTGTACTGAAAAAAGTGTCAGGACATAACTGAAAGCAGAGGATCTGTCACTAATCCCCGTTTTTTACACTGCCTGTCAGAGAAAGTCTGACTTTGTGCCAAGTTTCCTGAGCGAGGTATAGGAGTAAAACACAGGTGTATAGGAATAATCACCACTCAAGAGATCAATCTCACAGCTGAGAAACGCTCTGATGGGAAACAACTGGTTGAATATGAACCCATTAAAGACACCACTGGCAAGACCAAATTTCATAGCACACGTTCGTGCCACAGCTGTACCACCGTGGCTGTTAACCTTCAATTTTAAAGAGAAACTCTGCTGAGATGACCATCCTATTTGTCCGTACTGTCAAGCAGCCACACAGACTACACATATACTGTCTAAAATATCGCTGGTTTATATAAAGGTTTCCAGTACTTTAAGAACCTTTTTCCTGAGTACCGAATCACCAATAAAGAACCAGAATAGGATGGTTACTTGACACCAAAATAAAATAATCTCTGCGGTCCTTCACATGTTGTGCTGCACATCATTGCAGGCAGCAACACATAAGTGCCTAAAAAACCCCAGCATTATGCACCAAACATTTTGACCAAAAAAATGACAACTTCAGCCACTACCTAAGACATCTTTGAGAGAAGTTAAGCAGTAACTCAAAAACAACTGATGGATGCTTTTGTAGAAAAACTTATCGTGATACTTAAAACTAGGCTAGATCTCACCTGAATTCTTCTCTAAAGTAAGGGTTGCTTTGCACATGGGACTGGACTGCACACTGAACCCAAGGATGTAATAAAGAGAAGAATCTTTTTTTTCCTGAAAGCCTCTTCAGTGTAAATTCCTTGTCTTGGACGAAAGACTACTGTAGCAAATTGTAAACTTGCAAGAATATGTCATAGCAAATAAAGCCCAATTTGTTGTAAGAGCTATCAGGGAAAGCAAGCATGAATATGATTGCAAATGCAGATGTGACGTGAGACAGGCCACAACTGTCAGACCTTCTGGTGGAATTACCACCACTACTACGTTCTCGTACAATACAAACAAGAAATGTACTTTAAATCAAGCTCACTTAGAACAACTAGATGAGAAAGAATGAAAACAGAGGTTGAAACAAGTCTTGCAGCCTTCTCCAACTGCTCTTCTTTCTGAATGTCTCCCTTTTGTATCACCTTTCTGAGTGACAACAGACTTGGTCCACTCCCATCCGAGCTACAGGGGCTGGCTGAATTTCTCCTCCCTTCTCCAGCAGCGTTTGGTTCAATGAGGTGCCCCTCTGCCTGCTCCCCGTTGCAGGAGGCAAATCTCCAGCTTGAACCCCTTTCTTGTTCAGAGGAGTAATCTTGCTCAGCCCCTTAAAGGACTCCACATTGCTACCCAGCTAAATCTTCGTATTAGAGCTGTGTACCAGGACTGCTTTAAGATCTCATGACCCCATAATAAAACCAGCTATCCTCAACCACCTCTGTCGTACTGGTGAATTCACTGTAGAACTGGCATCTTGGCTAACAGCACTCCTGTTTTTGAATCTGAAAATTACATTATGAAATTTTAAATTCGTGCAACCCCAGTTTCTGTCTGAGACCTGCATATACCACTTTGTGATATGAATATAGTACAAGACTTCATTTTCTTGAAAAACACAGTTTTTTCATTTAGTAATAAGTTATAAAGACTCTGAGTCTCCTTCCCGTTTCCTTAATTTATGTTAAAATCTGCAACAAATACACTCATTTTCTCTCTCTAACTTCGTTCACAAGCATCATGAGCACATGGCATTGCAGTATTTTATGTGACTATCACACTAGAGCCTGAACTTGGCTGCAGATGTAGGTGACTTAAGGAGGCAGAGGTCATGCAGTCCCCCGTTAAGGTTCTGAATGAAAATAAGATGTTTCCAAACAGTTTTACTTGAGAGCAATATCTGGCAGGCTGCTAGTTTTAACATCAGCATTATCTGAATGTGAAATAGCTGCCTTTCGCTTCACTTAAAAATTGCAGGAAAAAAAATGGGACGTTACATTGAAGAAAAAGTAACCTATCACCAGCGAACAATTTATGTAATAAATATGATTTTGTTGTCCCCGATTTCTTAAAATAAGACATATGCCTAGATTTAAGCCCTGAACTGGGTTGAACTTCATTCAATCCATTTATCAAATTTGGTAAGTTTCATGGTAAAAATCAAAGCAGAAAAAATGCCAAAGGAAGCAAGGCTGAGCTAAAAGTAAAGTTTGGACATAGTTACGTGCTGGTTTGCTCCCATGGGCAGCATGAATTGTGGCAGAGCAGTATCACTTCATGCCCTTTTCACCCACATATTCCCTATACTCAAGCAGTCAATCAAGTGTGGTGTCTTAACATATTTCAGGAAGAACTGATTCTTGATATTATGCGTATTTCTGCTTTCAACTTCTATTCTGTCAACTCCCTATGAGAAGGAGAACAGGCAAAAAGGTGGACATAGAAATTGTTTTTACTATCGACACAGAAAATAGTAGTGTATAGAAGATAAGCTCTCCTAGTATGTTATGAAAGAATTTGGTGCAGACAGAAACATTAAACAGCTTCAAGTAACACCTTTTGTGATAGTTTTGCTGCAGAGTTACAAACGGCATACAGTCAACAAAAAAGCCCAAGACAACAGAAGTCGTAGTGCAGTTCAGTGTGCACCAGGATAAGATGCCTAAATGAGCATCCCTATGAAAGAAAAATTAGCTCAAGTGTGAGACTGCTTCTGGTTTTAATTCTGATTTTGTTACAGGTCTCTAAAGATCTGTCTCCCATTTATGCACAGGGCTGAAAGAACTACACTGTCAGATAGTGATTTATAAATCGAGGAAGCAGTGGGAGACTTCCTAAAGGTCAATTTTCCTGCAAGAAATATAACAGCAAAAGCAATTTTTTTCAATAAAATGAGAGAAGGGCTGGTCTTGCAGGATAAGGCATAGAATGAGGAGCTGGCAGATAAGGACTTTATTGCTATGCTCTTCATTTCTTGGAGCAGAATTTGGGAAGTTTTTGACACACAGTGCCAGAATTTTCCCTTGCAAGTATTAGCAGAACCCCAAAATGACTCGAGGTCTGGATGCCCTTAGTTTATTTACACCTATCAAGACGCCGTGCCACCTGTAGACTCTCTGATAATATTAGACTAATGCTATAACTAATGCTATACAATTATTAAATAGTTCTTATCATGAAAATTGCTGCATCATTAAGACCTCTGTCAAAATACGATCACCTTTACTGAGAAGACCTCCACTGCGTTTCTCCCAGACCAGAGACAGAAGTCAGTTTTATTTCTTAATAGGTAATGAGAAGTCAAAAGAGCTATGAAAGGTCTAGGGAAAAAAAAAACAACAAACACAAACAAACTGGGAATTTATGGAGGCAGAAACAAAAATCCAAGAATTTGGCAACTATTCATAGTAAGATGGTAGCAGAGCTAACTTACGTGCTGCAGGCTCCCAGGTCTATGCACAGACTAAATAAAGCATGGCAATGCTCCAAACCTGGAAGGTACCTATTGGAAAAATGTGAACCACCCGTGCAGTTCAATGGGAACTTTTTGGTGTAGAATTACTCGATGTCCAAGTATTTAGAAAATTAAAGCTTCAATTATTTTGTTATTATTACTAAGGTCAGTCCGTTATGATGTATTTTGCAATTAAACATGTATGCCTTTAATGCACTTTCCATAGTATGACCTGCAGTAATCTCTACCATGTATGCTTGACGCCCAGAGTGGGTAAACAACTGAAATCTAGTAAAATACACCTAGACTGAATCTATCCTGGGGTATTTTTTATGGGGAAAATGGCCTTATTTTGCTTGCTTTCCTAGGCAGAACAGGAACTACACAGGATAACAGAGGGAGAGATATAACCAAAAAAAGAAGAGAACTTTGACTCAGTATGCATATAATTTTACACTTTGTTTTTAATAAATGTTTAAAAAATTGTTTTACTTAAATATTGCTTTGCTGAATCTAGTTTTATATTTCTTTCCTGTATATCCACACAATGAACTGCAACAAATACCGTTGCCCACTCACACAGCCAGAATTAGTGGAAAGCTAAATATAAAGTACATAGCAAGCAGGGGAAAATGCAGTTAATCCCTTCTTCTAAAACAAGGCTCAATGATACTAAATTAGAATGTATAAGCAAAACTAGTGAAAAACAAAATTGTTTAGAAACTAATCAAAATACTTAGTCGTAACTGTAACTGCATTAAGTCTTCAAAGTACATGCCTAGGGAAGCCTTGCCTTAAAAAAAGACTGGAGAGAATGTATTAAGAAAAAAAGTAAATCTCATATATTAAATTATTTTTTAAAATGGGTGATGCATTACTCAAACTTCTTCTCCAATTTCACAGAATCATAGAATGGTTGGGTTGGAAGGGACATTTAAAGATTTAGTCACCTTCCACTAGGCCAGGTTGCTCAACGCCCCATCAGCCTGGCCTTGAACGCTGTCAATGATGAGGCATCCACAGCTTCTCTGGGCAACCAGTTCTGGTGTCTCATCACCCTCACCCTAAAAAAAGTTCTTCCTTATGTCCAATCTAAACCTACCCTCTTTCAGTTGAAAACCATTGCCCCTTGTTCTGTCACTACAGGCCTTGGTCAAAAATCTCTCCCCATCTTTCTTATAAGCCCCCTTTAAGAACTGAAAGACCGCAATAAGGTCCCCCTGGAGCCTTCTGTTCTCCAGGCTGAACAACCTCAACTTTCTTGGCAGGAGAGGTGCTCCAGCCCTCTGACCTTTTTTATGGCCCTCCCCTGAACCTGCTCTAACAGGTCCATGTCCGTGTTATGCTGGTACCCCCCGAGCTGGATGCAGCACTGCAGGTGGGGTCTCACCAGGGCAGAGCAGAGAAGGAGAATCGCCTCCCTCAAACTGCCAGGCACGCTGCTTTGGATGTAGCCCAGGATACAGCTGGCTTTCTGGGCACAACTGCCCAATTTCATACTCTAATGGGTATTCTTATTTTCTAGTTTTACATGCAACACCATGTATTTCGATTTGGTAAAAAAGACATTGCAAAATTCTTTTTATTAAATTCTCTATGAACAAAAACATGCATAATATTTCATTTAAAGAGAGCAGTTGTTAAAATACTGATAGCTATTACTAATGGGGAAAAAAAGTCTTAAAAAAAATCTCCCTGTGATTAAATGCCTGTTAATCAATTTGATTCATATTTTCAAAAACACTTGTGCTAGCCATCATGTACAGATTCATTGCCAATTTGGAATATAAAGTCAGTCAAATTCAAATAGATTTTTGCAATTAACAGCAAAGAAAATTAATCATCCCAATATATATAATCTTCAATACCATTCCAAAATGTGGAGACACTCCTAATTTCCTAATTCTTCTCTTACTAATGTTTTTTAACTCATGACACTGCAACCCCCAACCTAAAGTGGCCCATAAGGGAGAAGGTGTCAAGACATGAAAACAAGTTTTCCATAATATCATCAGCAGGCAAATGCCACAGCATCTAAAATTAAGAATAATCTGACATTTCTGAATTAAAATCAGATCACTGCTTGTTTTCCAGATGATAGGACTTCCCAGATTGCTTCTCCTATCTGCTGTATGCTGATCCCATGTACCGAAGTGTCTTGCTAAGGTCCTGACCAGATGAGATGTGCTATGCAGGGTATTCTGCAGGCATTACACCAAGTTAAAATCAGCTTGAAAGGTTACAGTCAAGAAAGCATGTATATCTTAACCGGCACAAACTTCTTTTTAAGCTTCTGTGCATCACAGAATAAAATGAAAGTAAAGTTTGTAGCTAAAGCCTCATCATGAATACCTTAAAATGAAATACATGATTTGAAACTGGTGATTGTTCTTATGGTAGGTTGACAAGTATAATTAAAAAACTTCCTTGTAAGCCTGAAAGGTCTTGACTATTTCCCTGCCTAGTGATGAAATGACTGGAAAAACATTATCAGCTTCTGCAGATTTTTACATTTCTGTTAAAATAAGCAACTACTGTGCTCCTCTTGTGCTGAAAGAAATCTCTTATAAATCTGCATCGTAACTCGGTTAAATTTGCAAGTTCTTATGGATCTGCTGTTGGTCATAAATTTGGCTCAAAAGGAGTACCATCCATTAAATCATATTAAGGTGGCAATATATGGGGCTTCCAACTTAATTTGCTCTGAATCACCAAAGTGAAAACCAGGAGCTGCTGCTCTAAGTGCTGTGCTGGGCAGCGTGCAAGGAGAGCCGTGATTCAATTTGACCAGGGAAAGAAAATAAGACTTTTTTCTTTCTTTTGCTTCTTTCATTTTTTTGCCACTTTGGAACAGCTTTGAGGCCACAAGCACACCAACATTTTGGAATCCAAACCTCTTTGTTGCATTTCTATCTCACATTATTTGATCAAATAATGATAATTTTATTATAATAAAAATACAGAATGAAATTGCTAAATTATCAGGATTCATTTCCAAACTTTTCAGAAACATCTGGAAGTTTGATTTATTTCAAGTTCATATCTTTTACTGTTTACTTTTTTGATCTGAAATGCAAGCAGACTGATTTTTATTTTATTTGCCAGGGATCTGAATTTAAAATGAACTTTTCTTCCTGTGATTTACCCTTTTCTTAAAGCAGAATTACCATCTGTGATTTTTTTCTGCTTCACATAAGATTTCAGATATTATAACAAATGAAAACATTCAATTGATTTTTTGTTCCCTCCAAATGAAACAACATACATCGTTTTTCATGTGACTTTCCCTTTTTTCTGTTCAGTATTTCTTCTTCTTGAAGCTTTGGGAATGGAATTTTGCGACTAAAGTTATACTGCAGACTACTAGCTGGTGTTTCTAACAGCCTTTGTCATTGAGGAGGACAGCAAAAATTTTCACCTCAGGATAATCTGGAAAATAGAATTAAAGACCTACCAAAAATTCTAGGGAACAGAGGTCAGATAAATGCCAGTATTATGAATGGCCAAGCAAACAGATTGGGGAGAGGGAGATGAGGAAACAGTGGATACTTAATTATGGATTGTAATGAAACATTAAAATTATTTCTGACGTGAAGAGTGATACAGCTTGTTTGCTGTGGCTGATGAATGCCACCAGTTTTGGTTCAGTTTCACTTTGCTCAAGGGCTTTGAGAAAATTTCAGCATCTAAAACCACAGCAATAATGTCATTATGGCCCTTTTCTATTTTTGAGTTGGAAAATCACTAGGGTATATAATAAAATTCAGCAAACAAAGAGGTAAGAAGGTGACCTAGAGACAATAATTCGAGAAACAAATAATTGAAAAGCATTGTATTAACAGCATTTGCAGCGCATGCATTAGTTAAATAAACTCATTTTATTTAAGACTTGATTATAACCCCTAATTATTATGCAATTTATGTATTCAGCACAAGAATTTATAAGCTAATTTCCTGACGTTATTTTTAAGTCTTTGTACTGAGATCACATGAGTTCGTTCCCCCACAGATTCACAATTAGGGAAGAAAATCTTTATTTCATGGCGAGCCTATTAAAGGTTTTCAGGAAAAGAAAGTAAAATTATTCTAACTATTCTATTTTAAAAATACTAAACTAAATCAAGTAGAAATCCCTTTAACAGTCTGTTGCCAGTTTAGAACTTAAGTTCCATATTTCTGCCCTCTTCCCTGCATTGCTTTCCCATTCAGCCTTAGTCACATATCTCCAGCATACTTAAGCATATCTGAAATATCATATACATAAGCCAACTCTAAGCAAAAATACCAAGTCCTGGCACTGTACAAGGTCTCAATAATACAAGGAGCTTTTTCTTTCTTTCTGGCATTTCTGAATTTGTATCGAGTTTTGAACATTTTCTTTAATTATCAACAGTACATACATCAGATTTTGACAAAGATGGTAAGTGTACCTTACAGGATTTATGAACTACTCTATATGAAATGTTTGTAGAATTCAGTGCAAAGCTTAAGCAAGCAATACAGAAGTTTTAATCAAACACATTATTAATTTTATACATTTGCAAAGCAGCTAGTTAGAGCATATTTTCGTCCCTTAAGGATTTGCTTATTGCAGAGTAACCAAAATATTCATGATACTTAATTACTTTCTGGAGGAAAAAAAAAAAAAGAAAAAAAGGTTCTTCCTTTGAAATTTTCATGCATTTCAATATTTCTTTAGGGCTTTCTTACATCTTCCTGATACTCTAGATTGTTCCATTTAGTGAAAAGCCAAAATCCAACACCAACATGCTTTCTTTGCAGCAAGTATATATGCTATTTTCAGCTTTGGAAGGAACAGAGATGGGAGTCAGGTCACAGGAATGAGGGAAAACAGTTCTAGGCCCATTTAAAGCATTATTAGGCTATACTCTATATTCCATCTGCACTCATTCATCTGTACCTCTACTGTATGTTGGGGCATTAAACAAACAACATCTGAGCTAAGAGACTTGGGTACCTCTTTGGTGTCTACCCAAGCCGCAGAAGGTACTAAAATCCTGAGGTTGTGGGCCCCAGGGAGCCGGGAGTGCTTCACAAACTCAAAACCAGCAAGTTAAAATTACAGTGAATCCTTTATTCTTTTTTTCTTTCCTTTTTGGTGTTTTTTTTTGTTGTTGTTGTTGGTTTTGTTTTTTTTTTTTTTTGTTGGGGGGGTAATATATGACTTTAATATAAATTTAATTTTGTATGCATTGAATGGTAAATCATAATGGTGTACCATAATCAAATGTTATTATGAAGAATGAGTTGCCCCTAATCTGTGTAATAGAACCACTTCTCTTGCTAATCCATCAAGCACTCTGCCAAGGACACTGCAGGGACACTAAAAGCACCAGTTTCACTGTGGCAGTATTTCTACTCAGCATGTATGCACTTGTTGGTATAAGGAAAGAATATAATTTGTTGTGACTAAGAGCTTTCATCGTCAGAAAAAAATATCACTACACAGCAAAGTTCTTTTCTATTGACCCATTTTTTTACCACCATTAATGTATGAAAGCTCGAAGGTTTGCAGGTATCCAGAGCTGGGCCCCAGCATAAGTTTCTCTCTGAACTTCAGTTCTTGACAGTTAAATCAAGAATGGAGGACTTAATTGCAATGCGACACTATACACGTCAGAGCAGAAACAACAGAAGTATACGGTCCACGGAAAGCACATCTTGTCAATCAGGTTGTCAGAATATTTTGAAAATCTTTTTATTAGCCAGCATCGAATTCTTTCAAAAATTCATTGAGATCATTTTTTTTTCTCTTTGAACTCTGCAGGAATCATCTTCAAGCAATAAAATCATACTGCCTGCCAGAAAGGAAAAAAAAAGGTGTACTTCTATACCACTCATAGCATTGCAACATTTATGAAGCAGTTCGCTTCAGTTAAAGCTGCAGCATTCAGCTTTTTCATAAAGCATGATGAGGTTTTCCATAAATTGCAGCCACGTCTCTCCTACAGGGATATGAATAAAGTCTATTTCTGGAATATTCAGCAAGTGAATGCCGGGTGAAAATATCACTTGTGTCTTCAAAGACTAAATTAGCAAGTTTCTTTATCCTGGTTTCCATAGTTTTGTCCACAGGCTTTTTTTCTCCTCCAAATTTTATTTTTGCACAGTCACACACTAATCATGTAAACTAAACTGACCTGCATACAGCCTCAGTACATTTTTTGTACATGTACATAAACACACATGCAATAGAAATGCTATAAATACAAACACATAAAACTGTGTCTAAAAATAGGAACAGCAATAAACACATTTTATAGCAAAATGTGGAAGCTGAGACAAAAAATATTAACTTCCTCAAATGAATAACAAGATGGTCTGGGTGAAGGAATAAGACCATTAAATCTTGCAAATGCACAATTCTCTCTGCCTTGGTCACTTTGATTTAGCTGGCAGAAACAGAAATCTCTGCTGCAATGTGACAACCACAGGTAATACTAATAGGAGTAATTGTTCACCAACAGTTCATTATGTGGTAAAATCCTATTTCTCTGAGGAGATCAAATCTCCATTAGTCTCATGCTTTGTTTTTACTTGGCATTACAAAAGAATGCTTGTGGACAAGGTGGGCATAAATAATTCCAAAATTATTTTGCAGAAGAATATAAAAGAATATACATACTCGGGAGCCAAACGCCCTCTTCCTACAACTTCATGCACTTCATACTAGCTAACAGCCAAGAGCTCGAGTGTACGTTGGTTCAGAATAATAGTCAGCAGTGTGTTTAAGTCAGTGATCCAAATACTGCTAATGCTGAAGCAAATGAACTATCGTCTTCCACAGGAAATTCAAATTTTTAAAATCACTTGTTTTGACAAGGCCTGAGGCTGTTAAAATTCCATGTGTGTTTTCTCCCTTGAAATGATATATGAAACCTTCAGTTGATAGGGTGTTCTAGGATAGGTTCTATTATTAAGCCATGCGAAGAGGCATTGGTAATTATTACCAATTTTATTTTAGGCATCAGTACAGAAAAGTAGCTGTAAGAAGTTCTTTTCAAGCAGTTCTCCCAGACTGATGTCCTACAGATAAAATATAACCATCTTCCCAAAGAAAATGTGTGGGTTTTCAATACCACAAAAGGTCAACCACTGGCAAAATTAAGTTCTTAGAAGTTCTGGTGTTCTCTAGTGGAAAAAAAACCCACTAAATAATAATAGCATAATGAAGTTAGCTTGGCAACAAGCTTCCAGAAAAGAACCGACTCACTAAAGAAAATGTTAAAGAGAAAAATCATTCAAATCTCCGAGATGGAAATGCTGACAGTAAACACTCTCAGGGTGCTCAGGAAAAATGTGAATTAAAATACATAAGAAGCTATTACATTTTGTCATAGCTGAGACAAAAATTAGGAATCCTAGCAGTATTGGAAAGCTTCCACATAATAGCTACAGAACTTTATTTAATAATGAGGAATAATTCTAGATGTTTTAACCCCACAGGATCAGATCCTTGGCTGAACAAAAGAACTGAATGGAAAGCAGCTTTCTTGCAACATCTTTAAGGCAAACTGTTCTGGTTTTCACATTTCCACAAGAGAAACAGCTAGGATATATTGGTCTCTGTGTCCAATAAAGCCAGACGCTAGCCCCGTCAAAGAAACATAAACCACACTCCAAACCTGGACCTGCAAAGGCCATGCATGCACAATTTTTGACATATGCAAACAGCATCACTTTTCTCTTGTTGCCTGGACATCCTTACATGCCTGTTGCGATTCTGTACACCATCAGTGCAACAAGACCAAAAATTTCTGTGATGAGAGAGAACAGAGCTAGGCAGGCCACCGCTGGCTCCCTTCTGTTGCACTGCATGATTTATTTACATATACTAATAAACTCTATTTGTAATAGTACGCATGCCAAAATTCAGGGACAAGAAGAAAAATACACACACGTAACTGTAAATACCACAACTTGTCCCAATGTGCTCAAGTAAATCCCAGTTATTTTCATATCAATGTGTTGATCAGTAGGACAAGACCCGGATACAAACACATACTGGTTTGGGTTTGGGTGGGTTTTTTTGAAAGAAAGATCATGTCGCCACATTTCAAACCAAGATGATGCCATATATTTTAACCAGATTAAATCAAATGCTGAGAAGCTAAACCACTGCTGAAAATTTTAAATACACATTCTTTTAAAAGAAAAGATGACACAAGTAGAAAACTGTTATCTACCAAAGTTTCCTGTGTTGATCTTGCACCTTGTTAAGACCTTAACTAAGGCAACAGATTCAGGGCTCCCATTCTAGTAAAGCTATTTAGCTTTCACAATTTGTTTTCCCTTTCCTTTTCATAACCCTGTGTCCTTCATCTCGCCTTAAATTCTAAATAGAAATAATGTTATGACTGAAGAAAAAGTACAGTGCACATAAGAGGCCTTTGCAGGTATTTATACGCAAGTTACCTAGAAGACAGAGTTGGGCTGGAAACACGCAGTGAAACCTGCCTCTGATTCATGGGTTGACCTTGGGAAGTTACAAAACAATGGTGACACTCGTCACACCTGCCCTGACTTGGCATTTCTTTTTCATGTTAAGATTGGCCCTGCTCTAAGTGGGGTCCAGACCAGATGATGGCACAGGTTCAGTCCAGCTACGTGGTATTGATTCCATACTGTACTGTTTAGTGCTTTTCAACTTCTTTACTTCTTTAAAACTTTCACAGCTCACTCACAATACTCCTTTCAACCAAAGTAAACAAAACCAACTTATTCAAAGTATCACAATAAATTTACAATAAAGGTGGAGGACAAAGCCAGCTGTTCTGAGACCTGGAACGTCAAGCCTATGTCAGAAATGTATTTATTCTTTCTCACTCCACTTTGCTTTAGTGCCTCCACCTTCAATCCAAATGTTGTATTTGGAAACCATGGGTTTGTGGTATTTAAGTGCATTTGCAAAGCACTTCAAAAGTGAAATGTAACTCGTAGAAATGATTTCATAAGTTAAAAATATCTATTCAGATTTTAATACATGGCATTTTTCATTTGTCTTTATTCCTGTAAATATTTGTTCCAAAATATGCAGCAACTGCTAAATGAAAGATGTTACAGTGCAGTCTCTACACAACATACAGAAGAAACTAGAAACAGTACAAATACTGAAAAAAGCCTTTCCATCTGTCATTGAGAACAAACTTCATACACAAGTAACAACTATACAGACATCCACACCCTCCCAGATCATTATGTGGATATCAAAATTGACTCCAATTCTGTATTTCCAGCCCTCTGGGACAAAGCAGAAACATCTGCCTTTATTTCAGCTGCCAGTCTAACAGTAAATTTTAAGATGAATCACGCTCTATGAATAATTAATACTGCTTTCTCAGATTTGTGATTATTAAGTCATTATTTGTTTATTTTCACTGATGATTACTCTGTTTTCCCTTCTCACATTTAGTCATGCAAGTCTAAAGGAAAATGAAGCTTCATCAGATAATTTGCAAATTCTGGTTAAAATTGAGCAGTCAGTTCTTAAGAGCTGTGTATTTTAAAAGATCTAGCTGAACACCGATCAAAGGATATTCTGCAACATGTTTCATATGCACAGAACCAGCCTGGTATTATAAAGTACTCCAGCAGTGGCAGGTCTTAACGTTGGTATGCTGAAGCCCAGAGAGAAGGGCATCAGTCATAAGACACAACTTTTAATGAGGATCACATACAGAAGGGACTGGGATAGGGATGAAGGAGGTTCTACTTCCTTAGGAAACTATTTCCTCTCTCTTTTGGGGAACAGAGGATCCGAGTCTGCAGTTCTCAAAGCAATGAGGGCAATCTTCCCACCAGCCATTCAAATCTCAGACGCTACAGAAAACTATCTGTCAGACTGGTGTTAAATCAGCACTGGGAAGTCTGGCAAGAAGCAAATCTGGAAAGAATTAGGTAGAAACAGTGCACGATGTAATTGAGGAAATAATCTGAAGGAAGACTTGACAGTGAGGGGAGAAAACTGTTTTCAGAGAGATCAACTCCTTAATTTGACTTATCCAACAGCTATACAAACACCAGAGCCAAACCCCAGTAGACAACTGGGAAGAGAGGAATGCGCAAATTCTCCCTTGTAGCAGCCCTCATCTTAGGTCAATTAAAAGTCCTCCTTCCACTGCACTTGAGGAAGGAGAAGGAAAGCAGCGAGCTGCATGATGAGGAGGACATTAGGGATTTGACATCCCACCTGAAGTTCCTTTGAACCTTTATACTGAACTGGGCTTGGAAAAAACTAAGCATGGATTTGTGGATGCTCTACCTGCAATTAAAAATAAAGCCTCTTCCTAGATGTGGGTTTTTTTTGGAATTCCAGGATCAGGAAGGTCTTTGGACAGAAATAATGCTGTGATGCTGAGGTGGATATTTGGAAGTCTTCACATTCAGAAGCCACTTCATTTCCAGACCAGTGGCAGCTAAAGAAAGTAACTAAAAAAGCATTGCTAAACAGCCAAATTACAAGCAAAAGGACTACTCTAATACACTGATGTGTAAATAAAGGTACTGGAAGTAATTCAATGTAGGAAAACATTTGCTTTGCTTATTAATCAGGGATATTGCCCGAGGCAAAATGTAGTCCCACAGTTTTAGTTTAATTTCAAAACTGGTGTGAAAAGCACACGGCATTAAACCCTGGATAGGAGGCACTGTTCTGACCAATCATTTTCTAATCTGTATCCACCATCAATCATTCCTAGTGCATTTGAAGCCAGTATCATGAGTCATTCACTGGTTAAACCGGGAGGCTGCAAGACTGAGCTTCCCACTATATTACTGTCTTGGTTTGTAGCCTGAGGCAAAGTAATGATCTTTTCTCAGTCTGTCTATATGTAATATGCACATTATGCTTCTCATAGGGATATGATTCGCTCACTGATGATAAAAAAACATTTCAGTGTTCTCAGAAAAACAGCGCCATAAATTCACAAGAGGTAAGCAACAGAGTGAAAACAACCATCTTCTTATACCAGTGCAGTTGGACAATTTGGAAGTTACAACAAACTTTCTACCTAGAGATACACCATTCTCCAGTATCAAGCTCTCCAAGAGTGTGGGGTTTGTTTTTTTTAAAACAAACAAAAAAATTCCCAAAACTACAAAAAAACCCCCCAGCTTCCAGTCTTATAATGTTGGCCAGAAGAGAAAAGTCTGAAGTTCATCCTGCCCTCAGAAAAAGACACCTGTTTGACTGTTTCAGGACTTCTAATCAGAAGCCAAAACAGATGAGGTCTTCCATGTCATCCCACGAGCCCTGACAGAGAACGGGAATGGCAAGACTTGAGTTTTGTCAGCTCTGAAGGACAACAGAAGCCAAGAAAAATGAAGGAGATGCTGGAGAGCATATTAGCACAAGCCAAACTGAAAGCTGACATGGGAGGAGTTCAGGGAAGGAACCAGATAAAATGGTGAAGAATAGGATTTTCTTCTGCAGTTAAACAGACTTGCTCATTTATTTTATTAAAATCCCACTGGAGCCTCGGTTGGTGATGCAGTAGCAGAGACTGATAATGATACCTTTCTTCAGCTATGCACAGTACGAAAGAGTAGCTCCAGCAGTTCTGCAGAGGAGAATTTTGCAACATTTTCCTCTGGGAACTAGTTAGGGACGAGTTATCAAAGAGGTTATCTGCTTATAGAGTCAAGTTTCTAGCTCGTATTTCACTTTGTTCATAGATGCAAAGCACAATACTCACATTAAACATCTTCATAGGCTTTGGCTCCCCCACATCATACCCACATTCTCCTTCCATATTTTTAAAAATCAGTTTGGGTTATTCATTGTATAGTCAGACTCATGAGTTATTGGTTGGAAAGGCAAGATTATTCTTTCATCTTCAACTTTTACCCCTTAGGAACAGATTTTATTTTAGAAGTTGCATCCATGGTTGAGGTATTCCCTTCAGAAGTGTCAAGGAATGTTCTGGAAGGAATCTTGTTGTATTGTTGTAATGTATTTTTGTATGTTGTATGTTGTAATGTAATTTTGTAATGTAATTTTGCAGAAACATGGTTTTCTGTGATGAAGTCTTAGCTTATTTCTCTATGTTTATGCTGAACATGATACAGAAAAAAAATCTGTGAATTTACAAAACAAATACATGTTTCCATGTAGTTGCTCAGACCTCTGTATGGAACAAGCCTGTAGGTGTATTTATGTAGCAAACAAATTACATGTGTGGGCACACAACAGTAACAGTACCTTTGATCACATCTTACCTACATTTCCAGCATGTCAACAGCACACAAGTCAGAATCTTGAACAAAGAGGAAGATTTTACACTGAGACCTAGTCACCTAATTGACAGCAACGACAAGGTTCATTTCCAGAGATGTTTTACCCTAAAGTATCCCAATTCAGATTTTGGTAGCATAAATTATACTGGATCCCAAACACTGAAATGCTATAGAGAAAGAGATGCAGACCGGCAAGGCTGCCTATACTCTTAAATCCTTACAAACACTGAATGGCAGCCAGCCACAAGTAGGAAACCACAGCAAAAATGCCTTACAATTCTTTCAGAGATCCATGCGAGCTTTAAACAGACAATAAAACAAGTCAGTAGTTACACTGACCATACACTAGCAGCAAGTTACTAGTTACACATAAAATGCATTCACTTAACAAATAGGACTGGAATCACAAGTCAGCCTAGCTTGCAATTACGGAGACAGCGTTAGCATTGACAAGACGCCTGAAATGAGCAAATTTAAAGGACAGGACAATTAAAATATTAGCCACTGCCTGAAGCTTTATTTGCAAAAGTGTTCTACACATTGCCACCATCAAAAATCTGCTGCTTCAGAGTGAAATGCAAAGATCTAGTACTTTGTTTTAATTTGAAATCTGGTTCTACAGCGTAGGCTCTGTATATACAATAAACTGAAGTCACAGATTAAGCTCAAACAGATAAACTCAACTCTCCAGATACTGCTCTGTACCAGCCAAAAGAGTCCAGCTGAAATGATGAGATTCTCCAATGTACGTACAGTTTTGCACAGGTCTACACACATCTCTCAAAGCGACTCCATCTTTCTCTAGTAACAACCCTTGATATTTCAGTTGTTGCGAGGAGATTTAAACTGAGATCCCTAAACTGAAACTTCAGCTGTGTCAGGAACCGTTAATCCTTTTATATAGTAACCAGGAGCCAAATACATTTTGTGATGACAGACTGCAAATAAAAGGAACTTGAAAGCCCATCAAATGTGCTAGCGGCATTGTTACAAAATGCAGCATAGGTATATGAGGTCAGAACTAGGCCACATTTCCATATTTCATAAAATTTGCCAAGTTTCAAATTGAAGGCAATCACACCATAAATCTCAAAACACGGCAGTAAGAAGAAAAAAATCCCCCTTGGACAACAAACAAATGAAGAAAAGAATATACAAGTCTCAGATACAGCAGAAAGGCAAACAGATAAAACCTCTCTCACATTTTCCAAGAAGAGTAATTACAGTCAAGTATTTTTGTCTTCACTACAGATACAGCTTTGACATTTCCACTCTCTCATGGAAACGATTGTATTTAAAGTGAAAATATGAAACCAGTAAAAGGCAACTGTCAATTGCTGCATGCTTGTTGAATCCACATCAATAAAGGCCAGCGTGTCTACTTCACAATTATTTTTAACCTATCTCTGCACATGGAAGAGATCCAGGTGAGAATTTAATGAAAGTATTTTAGTAACTGACTTGCATTGAATTTTACAAGTTTACAGCAAAGTTGAATGTCAATAGATACCAAAATTTACCAGTCTTCAACTTCATGCCAATGCATGACCATGCAGGAGCATTAGCCCATTAGACTCCAAAAAAGCTGCCTTTGGTTTTACTAACTAAAGTAACCAATGGTAAAAAAAGAAAAATAACCTTTGTTTCTCCCAAGAACATCGGGCTAATAAAGCAAATCAGGTAGTATGTGAACAGCTAACTTCAAGAAAGTCAGCTACAAGAACAAGACATCATAGTGATGCAAAATTGCAACGAAGGTACCACCATTCAAGTAATTAAAGCTAGTCTAAGCCCATATAAGATTTAAATAGTCTAGGAAAGCAAGAGAGAATGCAGCACAGGTAGGAAACCTGTGTGAGATTTCACAGGACTAGAGAGTACAAAAAGCATCAAGATTAATTAGAGAAGTTGAGGAAATCTAGAGTAAACAGCAGGATTTCCACAATACTCTAGTAGCTAGAACAGCAAAATCATGTATTTTCACACAAAATATCAACAATTGATTTTAACACTATTTTATCAGTCTGTGACCTGGAACTTTTTTTTCCCCCTCCCACAAACAACATGATTATCTCTACTGGATATGAAAGCTATAAAGAAATAACTTACTAATTTGCAGTTAAGATCACGAATTATGAGTTTATGTGGTTTTTTATCATATTCTCCCCTTTCTCTTACTGTAGTCTAGCTGTTACAGAAAGAAACAAAAAATATCCTGGATTATTTTTTTTTTGAAAGAAAACTTTGCGCTACCATCAAAATCTCAGGAATTTCCAGTTCTCCCAGTTTATTAAATCCATCACTGGTCTGATGTTTATAAAATTTCTCCTTCACTAAGGAAGTGTGTATATATACACATCATGAAGTCAAGAACTCGGAATAAACTCTGCCATTCCAAACACTATGTGCGTATCTCGCCTACGAGCAACCATCTCCCAAGTCAGGGTTAAGCCCCAGGTAGTGTCCTTCTTTTTCCAAGTCACGGGTATTCAAAGATAACAAATCACTACAAAGAAAAAAAATATCCCAGCACCCCAGGACCTGTAGCTATCAGGACCAGATACCAATGTAGGTTAAAGAGAGCTGGGATGGGCTAAGCCCTTTGTATGGTGTCAGGACAGGTTCGGACAGCCTCTTCCTTAGCGCGTTCTCTTCCACATGAAGACTGGCTGTTCATGAAGGTTTCCTCCTGTGTAACTGAGCCTCTCTCCACCTGTCGTCCCTGTTCCTCATGGCCTTCCTCAGACTTGCTCCTGTGTTTCCTACGACAGTAAGCTAAATTAAGAGCTCATCACCTCAGCAGGGAGTAGGAGAAGCTGGGCTCCCTCCTGCCCTCCTCTTCCGCCTGCGCTGGCTCCTCACCACCTGAGCCAGCTGCTCCTTGCCCCAGCACCCACCGCCCCCATTACAAGGCACACAGATTCAATCTCCTAACCTCACCCCCTCCCCTCTGAAAAAAAAAAAGATAAACTGCTATTTTTCTTTTTTCCTGGCTTTTTTTCCTGCCGTTTCAGTGAGCTGAATTGAGTCACTGTGCCATGAAGTGACAGAGCCAGAAACACGTGAGTTTCTTTCACGTAAGAGTGAGAGATGAGAGATAATGGGACTAAGCAACATCTGTCGGTTTTGACAGGAACAAGCCATTAATGTCTTGTCTTTTCATAAAGCCGTACCCGCCCTTTCTCTGTCATTCCCTTCAGCCAATGCCCATTTACCTAAATCTCATTCAATTACAAAAGAAAAATAATTGTAGAATTGAGATCTCTTCAGTTTCTCCAATTCTTTTGTGACAATCCTTCAATTTTTGGTTTATTTATGTATGAGATCCTGAGGACAGGCGCTGCCTATTAATGTGTGCTCACTCTGTGCTGCTGCCTGGCACGATTCTAGCAGACCGAACAATGGGCAAAGTCAAACACTGCCTATAGTGAAAGCCTGGAAAAGATGGTGTCAAAACCTGTTTTGGGTATGCAGAAAGAGTAGAATTAAAATAATTTCCTGATATAAAGGAAGTGGTTTTAAAAGGTAATGGTTTTAAAAGTTAATGGACTCCATGTGTCAGAAGATAACACCCTCCAGCAGCAAGACCTCGAAGAAATTCTTAGAGGAGAAGTACAATTGATTTCATTATACCTTGAGAAGAAAGTGTACCTATCCGTATTACTTTATTCGTACTTTTCCTATGCTACATAATGTTTGGTGAATACAAAGAGTTACATAGCAGCTTATTATTATTATTATTAAAAAATGATGACAGTGCCTGTGTCTCCCCAAGCAGCACAAAACTCCAGACTCGTATCCTCTGAAAAATCTTTTCATTTTTATAAGCCATCTGTCAACAGGCCATTTCTTCCCTACCTTTCCTTTGATCATACAGTCCTAATTTTCTCAATGTGGCAATTAATCTCTTTCTCCCCTGGTTTTTATATAAAGATATTAGAAAACCCTCTGAAGCCTCCACATTGTAGATCCAGCTAATATATGCAGCCGTGTATTCCTATAATTATCCCTTTTCCCCTCCTTTCTCTCTTCTCCCTTTCACGTATCATCAACCATATCCTGTTTCAATAGGACCACACGGTCTTTTTGTGCTTGCTGAGTACCTATCCAGCGTGCTACAAGCTGTCCGGTAGCAGATATAATCAACATCACCCACAATTCTGTTCCTCAAATTACCAACAGAAATCTCCAGGCTCTTTTTGCTTTGGCAAACTACACGTCGATGCTCTGTCTTCCGTTCATGCAGTACGCTGCTAAGAAAATGAATGGTGTAGATGTCAGGCAGAACAGTGTGTATTTAAAATTCTTCCCTATTTCAGCAGATTGCCTTTTGCTTGCATTAGGTCTTATCCCCTTTAATAAAACAAAACTTTCCTAGAATAAATCTTTTGAAGAAAAGGTATTGAGATAGATTTGGGAAAATGAAATCATTCGCTTAAGGAGAAGTAGAACATTTAATGTGATTGGATACATCGTCCTTCCCTGAGCATTCATTTCATGCACAAAATCCTTTTGATGCTTTATACCTTTAGTGTCACAATAAAGAAATCTTCTTATTACTGAAGAACGATATGAGAGTAAACAGCAGCTGTGTGATAGCACTGGTGTAGCAGAACATATCCCCGCGAGGATTCTTGACCTTTCAGCCTCGGTTTTCAATGCTGCAGCTAAAAATATCTTTTCTCCACTGACAAACATTACAGCTACATGCCGCAGAATAGCAATGAGGAGCTTTATGCTCTAATGGCTTTACTATAAATAGAATCTCTTCAATGCTAAAAGCTCTTCATTAAAAGGATTAGTGACTACAACACACAACAGGAACAACTGATACCAAACCTCAGGCTTTGTAGCACAAAGCTACATTTTAAATTTACTAGATTTAAGATTTCCAAAGTAACTGCATGATTTGGTGAGTAAAGCAGAATGAAAAAGAACTCCCTCCTCCCCATGCAACATTTTGGCGAGCTGTCTTTGATATAAAATTAATAGTTTGAGGAATTGGCTTCCTAGTATTCTCATTTTCTCCAGTTCAATGCCAAATTGACTGTATAATGCAATGTCAAAATGAAGTACAAAGTCACAACAAAACTGATGTCAGTACTTCAGCATAATAAATGATCAGTTATCTGCTAGAGCAGAAAAATCTTCTCTCCTACCCGGTTTAAGATAGGGACGCAAATTCTCACAAGGCTAGGCTGCAGCTCTGCAATGTTCAGCTATATTGCGGTAAAAGTCACTCTTAGTGACTGAAATAGGAGGGTGACAAAATCAGGGATGATGGGGAGAGAAGCAGAATGGGAATCCTACCTACCATTTCAGGGTAAACAATAAAGTCAGTGTTAGGAGGTTACTTTTGAGATACATTGGCAATCTACCATTAGGCTGATGCTTCACAAATAGTATGCCAGGGGAAAAAGACCGGAGACAAGATGTGAATTCGGACAGAATTAAGGCATGTTTTTAAAGTCAGGAGTTATCCTAACATAGCAACAGTGAAAGACTGACTAGGAAGTCAGAAACTTTGAGGAAGAAGAGAAATATTACTTGCCAAACATAAGATAAATTAACCATTTAAATATATTAGAAATAACAACCTTGCTGAGTACCCTGTTAACAAAAGCCTGTCTGAAGCATTCAAAGATTTTTAAACTTCATTGATAAAAATCGTGGTTTCTGTGCAATCAATGAAATGCAATCCCCTGCAAGACTAATTGCATTTGAGGACACACAGTAAGCCTGCACATCTGCTGTGAAAGGGACCTATTTCATTCTCAGATGCAGTTTACTTGCTCCCATCTCAGCCTGGACTACCAAACCATCTTTCAATGAACCATGCCTACAATTAGCAGTCCTTAAAATTGGCTTTACAAATGGGCTAGTGCATATTACAAGTACTAGTCAGGTCTGGGCCCCTACAAGCCGGGCTTCAGCCTCTAACAAAAGGGCGAGACTTTGGCATGTATGTGAAAATGTTATTCAAAATGCTCCAAAACACAGCACCAAGAAAAAAAGTGATCAGAGAATACGTACTGGAAGACTAGAGGGTGTATCAAGCTTTCCAACCACTGAGGTTGTTAAAGAAAGGATCCTCTGTCTGTGGATCCATTCTATGTTATTAATTGACAAAACAGTGCACCATCTGATTGCCCATCAATGAACTCTACTCATGGTCCTTTGACTTTTTTTTTTCCTGTGGTTCTGTAATCATGTTTTTGCTACAGCATTTTTAACTTGTTTGAATTAAAGAAAATGTGGTAAGGTAATTCAAGTATTTTTTTTTAAAAGGCACAGTTTTGATTAGTTGGAACTAACAGCACGTTGAACTATATTATGGGTTTTCCTCTTTTATATTTGTTTATTGTTAAAGAACAGATATTTCATCAAACATAAACCAAATCTAGATTACCAAAATAACTAAGGATGGCTTTTTCCCCTCTGACATTTAGATAATGGCAAATTTTCATTCCCTGCAAAAATTGCTAACGTGCAGAACTACATATTTTTTTCATTTTAAATTAGAGGATTTGCTACTAACATGCCATATGCTGTGTGATATGTTTAACAGAATGTTACACTTCTAATTGCATACCAATCAAGAGCTCATATTTTCCAACAATTAGCAGGGTAAAGTATAAATTTCCTGGTGTCACTGGTGCTTTCAGGCATCCAACAGAGCCTACAATATTTTAATCCACACATCTTCAAAATCACAAACATGATTTGGCTTCAGTAAGAGACCTCCACACACAGAGGAGACTGAAAAGGAAAGGATGGGGACAGAGGAGAATGCAAGATGTGTTTCTACTGACAGCACCATCCTTTTAACATCCTAGGATTTCCCATAAAAGTTCTAAGATACTCAACCTCAGAAATGGGGTAGAGATCTCAGGTGAGATTTAATAGGGTGGGCTGGGGGGTTGGGCTTTTGGGGGGGGTGGGGGGGGTGGGATGGTAATCAATGTATATCTATTCATAATGCCTTGACATTCCATAATGAGGTTTCTCTGCTAAAAGGAGATGAAAGGAAGAAATATGGACCTTACAGGAGTTTATCTGAACATTTGAAAAACACCCAGTTTCACAGGTTAGCCCGATAAACTAAATATTCCATATTCTTGCCAATTATAGCTAGATTCCCAATGGGTATGGGAATGGAAAAATAAGGAAACGCCTACACAGGTAGATCTCGGGAACTTCCTATTCTTAGGCAGAAGAAGGTATCCAATCCTGATCTTCACTACACAGCTTTAGAAAGTTTCAAAGATGTTTTATGCTGACATTAGCTTGCTTTTTATTTGTATCTATTAACTTACTTGCTGATATTCAAATTTCACTAACAAGTGATGAGTCTTCCCATCATATCATTTATTATTTATGATGGAGCAGGAGTGACCTACTTAATGAATAGCACGATGACTCGGATTCACTTTAATCCCTGTTTCCAAAATAGAAAGAATCCCAAATGACTTTTCACCCAGACATTATTACATACATGTATGTAATTAATGAGCAAAATATTTACTTGTGTTTATGTCAGTGTTTGGAAACTTTAATAAATTCACTTTGCCATCAGAATATGATGTAATGACAATCAAAGACCATCTAATCACTGCTTATAAAGGTAGTTTTTATTTGCTATTAATTGCCAGATACCATGTACTCAAATTTAATTTCTAGTGAAGTGCTCAGGGCAATTCCACTTTAGCACTGAAAATATTTGAACCCGCACTTACATCTCCTGTTTCTTCAGGCTTATCTCAGAGCTCAGAAAAGCCCTTCATATAGCCTCCTCTCTAGATTTTAGCACATCAGGAAAAGCATAGGAGCCATCACTACAGTATTTCAGTTTAAAGCTTCTTCCCAGAGGTAGTTCAAAGGCTTTATTACTGCCAGTTTGTGTATAATTAGTACTGTCCAACAGGACTAACCCAACTATATCCAAAAAAATGGCATCCTGGGAATTTGCATGTTGTTAGCGTTAACTTTTATGAAAAATACCTGAACAATCAAAGGGTCACATTTGGAATCTGTCCAGCTGAGAAATGTCCACTATCCCATACAGAATTCAGTTAAGTTTCTAATTAGCAGAGCTAACTCTAATGTGTGATAACTGAAGGCACAGACAACCTGCTTCAAAAACCCAATGGACCAACATTTTAGTCAATATCTACAGACAACAAAATATGAATAAAATGTAGTTCCTGGGCTAAACGAAATCTCTGGTTTTCTGTAATGCTTTGTTCTGTTCATCTTTAAATGTAGACATGTAACAATTTTTTGCTGAGTTCACACCATCAAACTACCCAACTTGCTTTGACTAAGGCCTTGCTGATTCTGATGGCATGCGGTAAGGCAAACAAACAAACAAAGACCAAACTCCAGATGAAAGTTAGAGGTGAACACCATCTGTGGTATTTTACATAAATTAGGTAACACTCTGGATTATTACCAAGCTGCAGCACGAATGCAATACAGAAGATACTTTAAAGAAAGAAGGATTAAGAATGATGCTATACAGTGTGTCAGAGTTCTTCTTAATCTCACACAATACATTGCCTAAGAAACAATTTATTATAAGAACAGAAGGAAATCTGTGAAGGTTAACTCTGCATGATGATCAAGTAGTTGAATTCTTTCACTCTCTCAAAACAATGGAAGAATTTCATTGTCTGCCACCATGCCTTTTGAAGAACAGCTTCCAGATTATGATCACCAACCTCTATTCCAAGCTGCCTCCTCTATCAGGCATGTATCGCTACATGTCACAGTCCTGGTCTGCCTCTGCTCATTTTTACTTGACTGAACAACGCACAGCTTTCTGAACAGATCTGTACCAAAACTATGTACTGTGACAGCCAGAAACCCAAAACAATTTTTTACAAGCAAACAGTCCTGTACTGTCTCATTTTCATTCCTTACCTTGCATCACTCTAGCGTATTTTTTACCTTTGTGTATTACCTATTGCTTTTGCAGAGATTTCTGAGTATTACTGGCTCCAAGGAACTGAACAAACTGCACTATGACCTCCCCAAAAGACAGTAATTGAAAGGGAATATCCAGATATTTAAGTAACAAACTGGGGTGGACTGACCTTGGTCAGCTGCCAGGTGCCCACCCACTTGCTCACTCAGTCCACCTCCACAACAGGACAGGGGAATAAAAAGGATAAAAAAGCTCATGGGTCAAGATAATGGCCCTCCCCGGGCTGCAGGCTGGGGCTCTGCCCCGGCGGGGGCTCGCCAGGGCTGCAGGGGAGCCCTGCTCCGGGCCTGCGGCACCTCCTGCCCTCCTCCTGCTGCGGCCTGGGGCTGCCTCTGCTGCTGCTCCCCCCTCGGCTGCCTCCTCCTCTGCCTGGGCCGCCTGTGGCCCTTGCGGAAACCTGTTGCCCCCCTCCCCGGCGCCCCCGGCTTGGCTGAGGGGCTCAGCTGTGCCCTGCGGGGGGGCGCTGGGGCCGGCTGGGACCGGCTGGGGCCGGACCGGGGCAGCCCCGGCCTCGCCTCACAGAGGCTGCGCTGCAGCTCCTGCCGCCAGCGCCTGGGCACGGGCACCCCACAGATTTTGATTTCCGAGATTCTGCATGTGCATGTGGTGAAAAACATAATTATTGTGTAATAAAAACGAACGTTAGTTTGAAATTAATCTGTATATATCTGGGTTTCCTAAGAATTGTTGGATTTCCAGCTAGGAACACCAAGGGCTACTGCGAGAAACATCTTTGATTCTACATTCATAAGGACTATACAAGACCCCTGGATAGGCAAATGTCACTTTGTCACTTGGAATACAAGCCTAGATAGCACGAAAAAAAGCTGTTACATATCTGACTATTTAGTGATCGAGCTGCAGGGATTAATCAGTTTCTTACGAGATGGCTGCCCAGGCACAGGCTTCATAGCCACAAGGGGATGGTTTTCTCAGTATCGGGGCACATAATGGCAGGGAAGAACCTTTTCTTCAGACAGTATCTTCTATAGCAATGTCATCAGCACAGTCAGGGGCATGTCACAGACCTGGCCAATATGACAACATTCCAGCTGTTCAGAGTAATGACTCCCAAAGTCATGTGGAGTATCTTCTTTACTGTTTGCTAAGAAAGACTTCAAGCGATGGAAAAAATTAGTAACACAGGAATTTCACATCAGCGGACAAACTGTACTCCACTGGAAATACTATAGATGCTTCACAATATGACATTAATACTGACAGAAATAAGGCCTGATACTCCTTTATGACACTATTGGTCGTGGTGCAAAGTATGTGAAACTGGAAATTTAATCAAAGTTAGCTTCTGAAAGTTTTGGTGGTTTAATTATTTTGTATTTACTCAGAGTGATTACATTATTATCCACCTTAAACATTCAAGATCCTGCTAGAGACAGGCTAGAGGAGACAGCAAACTTGCTGAACACTATGTTGTAGCCAGATTTTGACAAATTTCACGTTGGTCTTAATATACAAACTTTGATATGAGCCAGAAGGTTTAATTAACTGGATTTACTCCACCACTGCCTGTTTCAAAGCAATGTTTGTGAGAAAGGCAATGTTGGTTTTGATAGCCCACACCATGTTCTATGAAATACTAACTATTCACTTTATTTTTTGTGATTAATAAAGGACAATAGATAGTCTTGAAAATGAAAGCATAGATTTACTTTATTAAGGGAAATCATCAAGGATCCATGTCAGGAATAACGCTACTGAAGATCTAAGCTTGTGATACAGAACTAAGACAAAACCCACACTTTTATAACAGACTGACAAAGATAATTACCGGGTGGACAATAAAACACCACCCTGTGACTACTCTCTCGAAATGCGCAAAAGAAACAGCAAGAGTAAAAACAGGCAAACAGCAGAGGCTGAGAAAAGCTATTTAAACTAAAGAACAATATTGACATGAGACTGAAAGGGCTGGAAATGAGTCACAAATAAATTTAATCTTGAAATTCCCATTCACAGCAAGGTTCTCAGAAGGAGTTCAATAAGTTTACAAAAGGCTCTCCAAACAAAATTATATTGAGACACCTTCTGCAATATAATTCTGAATTAACATTAAAGATGTATATTTCATGTTATGAGATAAATTTCAAACCATATGCAGACAACACAATTCACTGTCTACTAAGTACCCATAAACAGAACTAATTTCCTTCAAATAGAGCTTAACTGTTTAACAAAAGTAGTTCATAAATAGCAAATAGTGAGCACACTGCTGATTAGTATCTTCATTAGGAACAGATGTTCAGAAGCTCACTGGTTGCTCCAGCAAGTTATACAAAATTATAGTCACTTGGAAACCAGAAGAGGTCATTCTGCATCTTCAAACGGCAAAGTTCAGGATGTTCACTCCAACTGACAGCTGTTTACTGACCTTATTTTCATCTGACTCTCAAAAACTTAGATTACAATTACATTTCACACACTTTTTTCATTTTTTTTTTTGCTTGACTACCACTATTTGGCTATTTCATTAGTGAGAGAAACCGGCATGTTTTCTTTCTGGAAGGTAAGCATGTATGGGAAAAACTGCGATAGTAAAGAAGTGCTGCAGATATTGGGAATTAAATGCCATGGAGAAGTCCACTAGGCAGGACAGAGTGAACAGCCATCCTCATGGGGTCAGCTCCCATTTGGGCGGTTTATCGTGGGCCTAAATTCCTGGGCAGAATGAAGGAGCTACAAACATATCTCATTTCAAACAAGGGCTCTCAATCCAAGTGGCGTAACCTACAGGTGCAATGTCCCATTTGCCCAATGCCCAGTCTGATATATAAGGCAAAGCCCAAGCCAAGAAGCTCTGCCAGATCTGAGCTGGTGATCCCTCCACTCAGCAGTGCTCCAGCTGGAGTCTGGAACTTTTGTGCAGCATAAAACCAACTCTGCAACTTCATGTCCTGCTAAACCAAATTTACTAAATGCTCCCACAGCTGGGAGTGCTGTTGGAAGACAGACCTCCAACCAGAACCATCTGGGGCTGGTAGCACCCATTTCTGCTCTAAAGTTTCTGATTTATGGTCTCCAACACTTTTAATACCTGGGCTTTTCCTTTAGCTTGAACAACCTGATCCCATCGTTCACTCAGACAACTGACAGTTCACTGTTTATCAAAGCACAGAAATGTAATTATCCCCTAGCACTTCTTTTAATTATTGAGGATTGCTGCTGCTGCCTTTTTTTCTTTCCTCAAGTTTTCACATGAGGTAACCAATTATTTTTCTCTGTGTAATTCTAGACGCTGCTGAGACATTTTACCCTTTCTATATACTACTAACATGTTTAATTAAGATCCTTCCTTATTTCATCTCTTGTGTCTGGCCTTGACATAAAGGTTCTGTAACAGCCCTGTATATGTCTGGTATTATTGAGCCACAACTTTATATGATACTGTACAAAACGTAATGACTAACAGAAAACAACTTGAGTATCTTTTGGTGAAAGCCCTTTTCTACAAAGCCAGCCTACAGAATGGCTCCGCTTTTACACCCTAAGATGCATGAAAATAGCTCTTCTCTTTCTGTAACTTTTTCTAATGTATCCATAGGTAGTAATAAATGTTATTAAAGCAAACCTGAATTTCTGCTTAATAAGGAAACAGACACTAAAATAAAAGGTCTAAGTTCACCACTGAGTATGATGCAGTATCAATAAACACACAGGATCAGAGCTCAGGAAAGGTTTTCTGTTTGTCTGGCTTCCTTTGCACAATCAAACCAATTAATGATTCAAATCAATCAAATGAAATTAACCTCTTTCTGACCTAAACCTGTACACTTTCTTAAAAAAAACAAACACAAAACCCCCAAAACAAACAAACAACCCCCTCCCCCCCCCAAAAAAAAAACCAAACACCAAAACCAAAACACTATGATTGCTTAATACAAAGGTCTGGGACACAAAATAAAAGCAGAAGTAAAATAAAGTTTTTGTCTGACCAAAAAGGCAATGGGGAGAAAGAATAGGCTAAGACAAATCACAGCATGAAGAAAAAAACCCTCTTATGCTAAAAATCAGACAATAGCTGCCAATTTTGAGTGAGAGACTAAAAAGGAGAAAAGGAGAGAACATGGAAGAGAGAGAACTTCAGTCAAAGCTTATGTTTCTTCATACAAATCTGTCTGTTCTGGTCTGTGCTTGTACTGTTGAGGCTTTGACAGTTGGAAGCTATTAATTTCAGTATTACAAGGCTTACTGAGGTGGATTTATGTTCTTTACAGTCATTAAGTCACTTCTGCTTCCTTGATGAAATAAAGAACTGCTTCAGAATGAACACTGAAAATTAAACCAACGTTGTGTCTCTTCAAAACATCTGTTTGCTGGAGAACTTCTACTGATGATAGGTCATGCTGGTCTTAACTGATGAGTCAAAACACAAGGGGGTGTGGGAAGAACAAATGAAAATACTTGGAAAATTTTGCTTTTAGTAAAGTAAAAAAATAAAAGGAAAACTTTCCATTTAACTTGACTAATTACAAAGTTTAAACTACAACAGAGTACATTTGCACTTCTACCAAGAAGATGTAATGGTCCAGTCAAATGATACTCTTCATGAGTAAAAAAGTTTGATCCAAAGTACAATGTGGTCAGTGAAAGACTCCTTTCATTTACAACATTCATGGCATTCAGTTCCAAGCATATGCATTATTTTTTCAATTGAAATGAAACAAAAGCTGAAAAATGTCAGAAGCCAGATAAGGAAAGCTTAGCATATGCATTCTGGAATATCGTCTCCCCTCTTGCTTACTGCCCCCAACCAATTACACGTTGAACCTGTCCTACATAGGCTATTCAGAATATTCCTCCACTACAATTAGCATACTTTCCATCTCTCATTCTCTACACACTTAACTGTACAATTCGTTTAATTACTGGGCAATTAAAATCCTGCCTGATCAAAGCATCTTTCTTGCCTTTCTTGTTAATACATACATCTTCTGATCTTTTTTCCTTTTTTCTTTTTCTAATTGTCCACAAGCTTAATTGTCTTTGTCTAAATTTTTATTCAAATGTTATCTTCTGTGTCCATCAAAGTAATAGAAATTTATTTCTCTGCAGATTCAGTGCAGATTTCACTTTTCATCAACTGCTTTACAAGACAGTTTTTTTGTCTTTTCAATCTTCTCCCTTACAATTATCTTCACAGCTCTTTTTGAAAGTGTAACCCATTTTCATAATTATTTTGATAGCTTTTCATTTTTTAATTTGGATGTGCAATTAATCTATTATTCAATTTACTTCCAACAATACCTAGAAAATTAAGTACCCTCATAACTGTGTAACAATTTATCATCATTATGGTGTTCCTCAATCACCTGTTATGGCTTAACTGAAATGTCATAAGCAATATTCCTATAAAGAAGTAAACTATGCATAGCTTTTCCCCCCCCCCCTTTAAAAATACAATGTTTTTGTAAATGAAATATTGAAAACAAAGTCACTCACTCAACATAAAAAATATATATTAGGCATATGTGCCTGAATCAAGCTTGAATCAGTTAATTTTCCTGCTACCACAATGCCCTGTTCCCTTTTCTCCTTTTCCTATCTGACGAAACACCATCATTTGGTACTTTCCTCTCCACCAGTACTTCTGATGTTACATTGTGTTGAAAACCTTAATGGTCTTTAAAAAAAATCAAGCCTGCATTTAACAACAGATAGCTCCCATTCAGAACTTACGCCAACATGTTCTTATGCCAACAGTCACCCTACTTCAGCATTGTTTTTCCCCTCCTTGAGACTTGGTCTTCTGATCAGTTCCTGGAGATCAGTCAACTCTTGATTTTGCTAAATTAAAGAAATGTGTCTCAGAGATACTGCAACTCAAAGCACGCAAGACTGTATTAGATGCCTAAGTAGTGAACACAGAACTCACCTGCCAGCTTTACTCAGCCTTTGAGAATTGATCTGATTTTATTCAGTGTAGCATCTCCATAGCATTAAGCCAGCAGTAAGTCTTCATTCCTTCATCACTACCAAAAATTTACTTTTTTCTATTCTGGTTTGATCTGAGCTCTTCGGTAAGAAGTTTCCTATGGGAGGTTTCATTAGAGGCTTGGCCAAACATCACATACACCTTTCTTCATAGCTGAATTACACTGGCAGCTCAGCATAACACTTAATCAAATCCTTTCCAATCACTTCAGACAGCTGAATTTCTAGGGGACTTCTGCATTACTAGTCTCAGAACAGATAACCTTTTTTGCTGGACTACATTTCATCCATTTTATTTATGGTATTTTGGTTTTTGAGATTATCAAAAGATTATGAGAAATACAGAGAGATCTTTTTGACCAAGACCTGTAGTGACAGGACAAGGGGCAACAGTTTTAAACTTTAAGAGGGTGGGTTTAGATTGGACTAAGAAAGAAATTCTTTACAATGAGGGAAGTGAGACAGTGGAACAGGTTGTCCAGAGAAGCTGTGGATGCCCTGTCATCGAAAGCATTCAAGGTCAGGTTGGACGGGGCTATGAGCAACCTAATCTAGTGTTATTGATGTGCCTGCCCATGGCAGAGGTTTGGATTAGATGATCCTTGATGGTCCCTTCCAACCCAAACTATTCCATGCTTCTGTGTAGTAGCCTGATCTCTTCCTGGAGAGATGGTGGTGCTTGTCTTTGAGCCATCAGCATGTATCATTGGTTTAATTCTCCTCCTCCTCCTATCTGCTTTCCTTTTTTCTCTTTTTTTTAAGCAAAAACCTGTAACAATCCACATTGCTGAGATTGGTCCTAGACCAATGCTTAAGACAACTCCATTAGTATTTATTACTCCATTTTCCCTACTGCCTCTTTTCACTGCTTTGTTAAAAATGCTGGACCTGCAGCTTCAGCTACCAGTTCTTTCAGAAATTTGATATGAAGTAACCACCGGCACTTCACCCAACCTGTCTCAAGCTATCTGTCTTTACACAAGAGGTTTTGTTAATTTATTTTCACTTTAGGATGCTCTCTTTATTCTTAGCATCTTGTCTTTGAAATCACTACTGGTTCAGTTATGTCTAAAACTCTCTCTACAATTTATTCCTTTCAGTTTAGAGTAACCAAGGCTTTGGTAGGAATTAGAAACAACAGCTGATTCAAAACATATCACACAATAGCATGTTTTGACATGCGAGAACATTATTCGTGAGCCAGATGCCCTAGTTTTATCAAGTTAGTCCATTTTTTCAATGTACTACCCCAATCCCTTAACACTTCCCAGTAACTAAAGCATGTTGCTTGTTTGACATTGCCAAAATATCCTCCAAAACAGCCTGCACACAAGCTGTTAAGATATGAAAGTGTTGCCACCTCTCCTGCATCTTAAATATAAAAATGAAAAACCTGAAGGTTTTTCTAAATGGTTGAGAAAGGTTGGTTACCTAGTAAAACCCGTTTATCTCCAGATTGTTTCACGATTTCAGTCTTCCTACAAATCAGACTGTGATTTTCTACCTTACAGACAGCTTACTCTTGAGGTTTTCTGGCTAACACTCTTCATTTCATCTTTCTAATGATGATAATGGCCAGCCTACTGTAATTCTAAAATAGAAATAATTAAAGAATAATTTAGTTTGATGAATGAACAGAATAGCATTCATAATTTCTTTTTTGAAGGGCAAACCTTTATAGACCCTGCTGATCTCTCTCTGTTTCCAAACTTGTATCTATATAATCTACATGCTCCTGTGGAGGGCCTACGAGGGGGGTGTTTATTAAAAGAGAAAGCAGAACTACTTCCTTACAGTCCCCTAACACCAGCCTTTGAACAAACATCCAAGACAGCCTTGGAATTTCAAATATGGGGGAAGAGCAATACTGTACGACAGCCCCAACTAAAGCAAAACCATTGACAACGTTCATGTCTGCAGAGATCTGGTTCTTTTTAACTAGGTCCTTGGGGACAACAAGATGCCAGGGTGTCAAGAGAGCATCCAAAACACAGGCTTAGAGATGGATCATTTCCTCATCTACTTACTGACAGCTACTTTAAAATATTTTCCTATGTGTTCAGGATGCTGTGATTTGACACTGCCACAATCCCAAGAGGTAATCAGATAAATTGTGGAAAGAATGATTTAATTATGGTCTAAGGTCACACTGGAAAATGCAAAATAAAACGGGTGAGTAGTTTCAGTAATTAATTCTCAGATACATGAAATATATAAACTGTGAAAATGATTCTGATTTGGTGCTCTCTAAAACATACAATGAATTTATTAAGATTATGTGTTTTTAAAAGTAATGCTTCCACAAGATGTTTTGTGAAACTTAACCTGACAGAA
Organism: Falco cherrug; assembly: GCF_023634085.1. Taxonomy (NCBI): domain Eukaryota; kingdom Metazoa; phylum Chordata; class Aves; order Falconiformes; family Falconidae; genus Falco; species Falco cherrug. The sequence goes on from NC_073699.1 coordinate 5,483,987, forward strand.
TTTCCAAATAAGCTGTCTTGAACCACATGCTCATAAAACACAATACTTTTAAATCTACCTCCCCTATTGATTCCAACTACCTGTGAGGGACAATTTATAACCATCCTACAGTCTGAAGTTTTTCAGTTTTCTCTTAAGCACAATATGCCCACATAACGCAGGCAGACACTCAATTTACTGTGAACCCGCAACAAAAGTGTAGCATTCTCTAGCTGTAAGTAAATAATTAAGACTTTGGTTATTAACCATCACTTTTCTTAATTACGATCTGGACAGCATTCAGCAGCAGTCCTGTTAAGTTTTGCCTTTAATCAAACACTAGAAAATTAAATGCACTGCATTTTGAGAAGGTATCCATGATTAATTTAAACATTATAAACTCTTCTGGAATTCATGTACCTTATGAAGGAAGAAGTGAAGAATGAACGAAATAAAAGAATGAATGAATGTAAAAAGCTACTTCTGGACTTTTCCCCCAGTGAAGCTTGACAAATGTATGTTTCTTAGAATATTACTGCAAATACCATCTTTAGAGTTCATGTATAATCATTGATTATTCAATTAGTTTTTACAGGGAAAGAAAAGTATGAAGTATTTGCCTGATATATTAAAACATTCAGCACTTTTAGGTGTCTACAGTTCTAAATTCCTACCTCAAATTTCTCTAATAGATCTTTGCTCTGATACGAATGAGGATCATCAGGAAAAGGTATCTTTCCCTTGTAGTTGCAGGCAGTGAAGGAAGTTAGATTTGTTTTGCTTTACGTAGCAGAATTTAAAATAGGTTTCTGTTGTGAAATTTGTGTGCAGGATGCCAAGCGTTCACCTCTCGCTTAAGAGGTACTTCTCATTGGATTGTAGGAATATCCGGCGTCCAGCCTATTCCAGGTTCAATAACCAGTCTATTTCAAACTCAGTCTATTTCAAGTTCAGTAACAACATTTTGTGCATAGCATTTGTACCTATGATGATTTTGCTATGGAATGCAGAAGAGTACCATCAAACTGATGAATGTTCGGTCTCAGAATTTTGCTTGCTTGCAAAACTTAGCAACATAAATCAAATAAAGACTGAAAAAAATACCGCACAGCCAGCAACTACAAATGCTTCCATCTGATTATTTTCAAATCAAACCACAGAATTTGCACAACATATGCCTTTGAAGAGTCTTGGTTCTCCTCATTAAACTTTGCAGGCTATGTTTCCTTGATTTGATGATATTAATATATTCACCTTAAAACCACATCTATTCCTACCATTTGGTTTGTTGCCCAGCAGTAAAAAGAAAATATGTCATAAATTTTAGAGAACATTGAACTTGGTGGTGTTGAGCAAGATTATGTTTTCAATTACGTGTGATTTACTAACCTGCCTAATAGATAACTTCATTTTACAGATGTCCTAAATCTTAAAATCAATTTTAACAACATCTTAAGAACTCAGTCTAGCCTTTGACATATTTTCTTTTTCATGATTCCTCATGTTCTAAATACTTTTCCCTTCCCCAGTCATTTAATTATATGAAATCACAATCAACAGTGTTCACTAAGACGCACTTTTTTTCCTCAGACAAGCATCAGAATTGACTTCTTACCCTCAGAGCAAAACTTCAATGCCACTAACTCTTAATTCTACTTTTTCCCTTGCATGTAATGAAAAAAAGACAAGATTGTCAAATTTACATGAAAAATTATTTCAATATGCTTTAATAATTTTGGAAATGTAATATTAACTCTAATATGAATTAAATATGCCACATTTAAAAGGAATTTTGAAGTCCAGCTTTTATAAATTTGAACCAGAGCCAGTCCTTTTTTAATCAAAACCATGTTAAATATTCATTCATGTTTCACTGTGAGCACTTATAATAAAGTAAACGCTTCGGTGTAACCATCAATATAGCAAAAACCTTGAATAACCATAGAATCAATTTTACTGCATAAAGCTAACACAAAATTTTCAGCCACTATATTGAAAGATTATATTACAATGATGGCTAGTAGTAAAGGGTTCACATTAAAATGCAAGTTTTTCATAATACACAAAAAAGCAAAACTCAAAGCAAAGCAAAGCTGTGACTACAGACAGTGTGATGACTAAGAGGGAAAAAAAAATCAGGCTGGCACTACAATATTACAGTATTTTTAAAGTACCTTCTTATCAAAACCAAAAATATTATCAAAATATTGGATGAGGAAGGATGAGAAAAGAAAATCTGTAGACTAATGCCTTATTAATGATATATATTAAGATTATGGTTCACTTTTAGTAGAAATGTTAACAGTCAAAGAACTTTTAAGGTAGCTTGCATATGTTGATATCATTATTGGTACTCAGTACAGATCGCTACCACTAAAAGAGCTGATTCTTACAAGATAGTTAAGTTCAATCACTGCAAAACATCAAGAAAAAAAACCACAGGGAAAAGAGAACTCACATACACCTTCGATGATTTTAAACATGTAATACTTTTCCATGCCGAAAGACAATTTAAACTTCAAGACAGTATGTCACATTATCTGAATAGGTGTGCACTCACACACACATGCACACTCCTGACTGTCCAGACATTCCAGTAACTCCTTATTACTCCAACACATCAAACTGAAAAAAACCCAATTTTTTAATTCCTCCTCCGTCCACATTAATAAAAACAAAATTAGCCTGCACTGCCACGGTACATTTTCTGGAGGGACTGCAGTAGCTTTCCTCATGATGACTGCAAGTAAGGCTACCTGACTAAAACAGCATGAAACCGAATAGCAAAGATTTAACTGCTGAATAATTGAAATTATAGTTGATTAAAAATCCCTAAAATATTCAAATTTTGCTGTTGTTTTCAAGTAAGATTGGGCACTTAATCAAAATATATTTTCCAATAATCTCTGCAGTGACCTAAAGCTTCTACGTAGATTATTTTTTCTGTTAGACAAAATAGATAATATATTCAATAGTAATTTCAGAATAGTAATTTCAGATTGAGAAAAAATTAAGACAAAAAAATAAGACTCCTGCAAAACCAGTATTTTCTGCCACCAGAACTTTCCAAAAGGAAATATGTATAAGTTGTGGCAAACCAAGTATTTGACATCCCCATAGGATCTCCCTTTCCTTGCTTCATTTAATGTAAAAAAATTAGCATGTAGGCCATAATCAGCCAAGAGATTGTGCTTCAAAAGATTTTGCAGTTATGAGGCAGAGAATATCACAGAGTTTTGGCTGGTGTTCATACATTCTGAAAACTAAAGTAACTGGGATTCTTTAACTGCATTAAGCAACAGCCTGAGAAATGACCAACTCCACAGGCAATCAGATTTTACTGCAAATCAGTGCTACATTCATGTTACTCAATAAGTGCATCTAAGTACCTATCACCATTTAGGCAGGAATGCCAGATTAAATCCTACAGCTCTAAAAGCCTCTTTTACTAAGAAAATAGTGGAATTTGGGGGGAAAAAAAAGAAACAGGAAAATAAAAGAAAACACCCTACGGTTGTCATCCTTAAGGTGATCTCCCATGCAAAAGTGCCAAGAGAAAACTTCTGAACACAGAGCCCAGATTACAAATCTGTTGAAGGTCAATGCCACTCCACAGAACTAAGATGACTCCCAAGTGACCGGTCTGAGCTCACAACATCCACCTGACACGAACCACTTGCACTGATGAGGACCAGGGCAATCATAGCCAAAGCCAGTCATATAAGCAAGCGCTACCAAATCCTTGAATCCTCTGAAGAACAGAGGCCAGATAAGCATGATTTCAGAGACAGATGATGATGGTTGAAGGTTGACATGTTAACAACAAACTACTTTAAATCATTGCCAGATTTAATCTTCTCATCTATAAACAAAAATGTTTACAAGTTTTAACATATGAGTTGAGGATGATCCACACACTTGAAAAAAAACCCAAGCATCTACAAGAGTACACAAACATCACAGTTTTGGGTCATTTTAGTTTTAATAGCTAACGCAGACAATAGTGATGGATCATTGTTCCTTAAAACTGGTCTTCTCTAGGTCACCAAATTGATTAAAAAAGGAATATGGAGTTAAATTTCTTTAAAAGCAAAAGTTTTGAAAACAATTGTCTGATGAACTGGGCATTTTTTATTACATTTTTAATTGACACAGAAATGTTGGGAAGAGAACATCCCATGTTCCAAAGCCTCTGAACTAGCCTTGTTAACCTCAGAAAGAAGTCACATTATTATGACTCTTCAAAATTAAATGAATTCGGTATTTCATTGCTGGAACATCATTCTAAGTGCAGAATTAAGATAAATTGTTCTTACCCACTACATAGAGTAACAACTTTTTATGCACCTAAAAAGTTAGCAATGCAAACGTCTCAGTCATGATAAGAAATATACCATGAAGTGTATTCCAGTTCCATAGGAAAGCATTTTAGAGAAATTACTTTTGAAACACAGTCAGGCAAAGGGAATATTTAAGTAGCAGCCACCTCTCATACAACCCAGCTAGAGCTGCAAATTACAAGAGAAAGTGCATACTCAGGTTTCATATTTACTGTCACTGAACAATGATACTTAAAATAGGTATCAATTTTACATTTATCTTCAGCCAAGTAAAATATCTAAAGGAAAATAAAATTCCTAACAAATTCTCCTGTATCATAAATGAATCAGTAAATATCAGTAAATGAAAACATTGTCATTCTCATGCTGCTAAAAATTGCAAGCCTCTAAAAAGACAATCAATAGATTTTGACACTACTCACCCCACTGGAGAGGAGCCAACTGTAGATGCTCCAGGACCAGTTGATTGAGAACACCTTCCACGCTTGCTTCCCCTTCACGCTTCAGGGAAGGGTAAATTGGAATTAAGGAAAATTTTGTTCCAGCCAGAAAAAGAGTATGTAATATGTGCAACTTTTATTATTGCAAATCAAAACTGCAAGCTAGAGACTCATTAATGGTTAGTTACATATTTTGTTTGTTAACCCATGAATTGACTAACAATAATAATTAGAGCAGTTGGTATCTTCAGAATAGAAAAAAATTAATTCCACTGAGAAGTGTTAAAATACAGAGATGTAAAGGTAAAATGTACCTGAACCATAGTAAAACACAAGGGGAAAAGAAGTCTGGAAGCTGTAAAAATGCAGAAACTGTTAACTATGTGGTGCAGGATCAGAATTCAAAATGACAAATTAAGAGCAATCTGAAAACAAAAAGGGTAAAATTTAATAGAGCAATAGAAAACAGAAGAAATGTGGGCTATGACAGCTTTCAGTACCAGCTCAGTGCCAGTTCTTTGGAGGTACAGGGATGTTAGACAATGCAGTGACAGTGTTGTTATCAGGGGCAAACACACCAGAATCACACAGGCACATAACCTGAAAGCTTCCCTTTCTACTCACTCCTGTATGAGTCCAGTAACAAGCTCAGACTGAAATGAGAAAAAATTAGGAAATTGTTATTACTCTAAGGACAGCAAAGCACTGAAATAAGCTGTCGGGTAAAGCAGAATCGCTGTTTTTAAAGGGCTTCAAAACAGGTTACACAAATGCTAAAATAAAATCATAGGCAAAACTCAATGTAACACAAAGATAGTATTATCCATTTAAACAAATTAATAATAATTTCATATGATGCGTCTATTGAGATAGCATGTATTTGTAACAGGAAGATCACTGGATTTCTTTTTTCTAAGTCCCTGACTTCAGAAAGGCCCTGAACACAAAGGGCTTTGAAGCACACCCACATGTCAGCACCAGCTTCTGTTTGGCCAAAGCTGCATTGAGCAGCTTTGGTACAATTTTGTACCACGAGGAGCCCCCATCTCGGCTAGGCTGAGAGGAAGAAGTGGAGGTGAAGCAAGCACCGCTCCTTCAGAGGCACATGTACAGCATATGCATTTCTGTGCACTTACACTGGAATTTCTCTGGCAAAACTTCTATCGTCTTTACAGCTTGGCTCATGCTTCCCCAGAACGAGAGCATCATACAGAAACAGAAGTCGAGAGACAGGATCCTCTCCGAGACTTGAAAACACTCCTTTTCCAACTTTGTAAGCTTCAAATGACACAACCATAGGTGAAGTGATGTCCCACCATAATTAAGGGCTAAGCTCTTAGCAAGACTGATCAAAGTTTGAACCAACAACTCCAAAAGTACTGGAACCATGTTCCTCCAAAATAGATTTAAAGGACTAGAAGAATATCTGAGCTTTTATAAAGTGCTCCTAAAAGTGATCAGTCCTTCTTCTGCAAAACTCTGGAAAGAGAGGCACAGAATCTGACTGATAAACGTATGTTCTCATCTGTGTCATTTAAAAGAAAATCAACAAGTACTGCAGATAACTAATTTCTACCACAGGACAATTTTACAGGTTCTCCACAAGATATAAAAGAAAAGTTTTGAAACATCAGATCAAAACGAGATCTAACAATTATTGATTGAGACTCAACAGCTCAAGGAGATGACAGAAGAAGAAAATGGATGCATTGTATAGCATTCTCCCCATTTTTCTTTTTTTAATATTCTCATTATGCCCTGAAAAATGTCTTAAATAGCAGCCTTTCTTTTTTTTTTATTTTTTTTCCCCCTAAAAGGACTACAGATGAGGAATTCACAAACCCCAAAGAGTCTGGAAGCTGTAAACACCATTAAAGAAAAGCACCTCTTTGGAAAATTGAAGGCAGCAGAGTATCACCTCAGGAAAACATTGCTGCTGAAAAACAAGACCCGGGATACCAGCACAACAGAATAATTACCATAAACCAAACTATAGGACAGAGAATACATAATTTGGATTACCTCATAGAAAGAGCAGATAAATAATTATGTTAACACATCTTCAATGTAAGGAATATAAGTGAGAAAAAACACTAATAAAAAGGCAGTATTTAAAATAGAGTGGCTGCCATTAAAGTTAAACTAACTTAACTGTAATTTACTTACAATTGGCTCACAGTGGTGCCTGGAATATTACAAATTTTTACTGCTTAAAACTCCATGGAAAGCTTAACGTCTCTGATACATTTTAAACTGACTATAAAATAGGTGATTCTCCATATTTTATCACTGGTAAATGCTATCAAAGCATACCCAGGTATTCACATGGATCTACAGAAGGATCTGGACATGCTGGACCAATGGGCCAAGGCCAATTGTATGAGGGTCAGCTCAGTGCTGGGTCCTGCACTTGGGTCACAACACCACCATGCAGTGCTACAGGCTTGGGAGTGTGTCTGGAAAGCTGCAGGAAGAAAAAGGACCCAGGGGTGTTGGTCTACAGCTGGCATGTGAGCCGGCAGTGTGCCCAGGTGGCCAAGAAGGCCAATGGCAACCTGGCCTGTATCACGAATAGCACAGCCAGCAGGACTAGAGAAGCGATTGTCCCCCTGTACTCGGCACTGGTGAGGCTGCATCTTGAAGCCTGTGTTCAGTCCGTACGACAGGGATGTAGAGGTGCTGAAGCACGTCCAAAGAAGGGCAACAAAGCTCATGAAGGGTCCAGAGAACAAGTCTCATGAGGAGCAGTTGAGGGAACTGAGGTTCTTCAGCCTGGAGAAGAGGATATGCAGGCGAGACCTTATCACTCTCTACAACTACCTGATAGGAGCCGTAGCAAGGTAAGCGTCGGTCTCTCTTCCCAGGTAACAAGTGACAGAACAAGAGGAAACAGCCTCAAGTTGTGCCAGGGGAGGTTTAGATTGGGTATTAGAAAGAATTTCTTCCCTGAAAGGGTTGTCAAGCCTTGGAACAGGCTGCCCAGGGAAGTGGTGGAGTCACCATCCCTGGAGGTATTTAAAAGATGTGTAGATGTGGTGCTTAGGGACATGGTTTAGTGGTGGACTTGGCAGTGCTGGGTTAGTGGTGATGATTTTAAGGGCCTTTTCCAACCTAAACAATTCTGTGATTCACAAGAAAACCACATATTGAAATTTCAAGTGCAACGCAGCTATAGACCAACTGCTTCTTAGATTGTGTGCAAATAGTATGCTTAGCTATACCTCAACTAATTAAAAAAAAAAATCACATACCTACTGTTCTTAAATCCTGTGCCCAGTTTTACTTCCCCAGTTCAAGACACTGAAATACAGGATAAAATGCCCTGGAGGGTTACCAAGACAATTAGAGAGCTGGAGCCCATAATGTATTAAAGTAAGTTGAGAGAACAGGTTTGTTTGGTCTTTAGAAGGAAAGAAGACAAGGAGAAATTTTATTGCTGTTATAGTGGGAGGGTACAGAGAAGACGGAGCCACGCTTTTCGCAGAGGAGCACAGTAATACAAACAGGGCAATGGACACAAGTTGCAGGACAGGGTGTTATAACACACCTGAAGATGTTCCTTCCTACCTAAATTATTCTACAATCAATGCAACCTTGCTATCTTCAGGTTACTCCACAGGAAGACCTGGCAGTGCCAGTGGCATTCAGTGCAGTATTCAGGCTGCCCCATAGGTATGGCAAAATAGACTGAGGCATAAGGTAAATGCCCAAATGGCAAAAACTGATTCAGAAAAGATGCTTTACCTTGCCAAAAAAAACCCACCCAAATACATACTTTTTTAACAAGTACCCAAAATCTTGCTCACAGAGTTTACTAAGCATCTAGTCCTGCTTAAGCTCTGCTGCCAAACAGACTCAAAGACAAAAATCACTGAAGTTCACAGAGAAACTCAGTATAGTTGCTATGGTCTAACCATTCCTCATACACTCGTAGCATTTTATATCATTGACCTCTGTCTCCTGACTCTGTATCAGGCCATTAGATAAAATTGCTCATTACAGTGCAAATACAAACCGAACATTCTGGCAAACTTATCACCTTGGAGATGAAAAGCAACCAAACTATGCAGTAATAAAATGTCAGAGAAAAAGAGAGAAAAGCCTAACTAAAGAGTTTGCCTCTTTTCTAAGGCAAGCCTTTAAAAGTCAATGAAAGCAAAGCAGTTGGAACAGGGGTTGCCAACATACCCTTTCATTCTTACCTCAAAGTCGAACCTGTTAAAAGACAAGTGCAAGATCCAGAATTTAAAATTCATTGAAAAAAAACTACACAGATTAATGGACAGTAGTTCAGACTGACAAAGTTAAGTTTGACCTTATGCAATCTATCTACTTATCCAGACCTCCAAACATTTTGCTGAAATCTCACTGTAATTACAAATCTGCTCTTTCATAGGAGTCAAATTGTTAAATGCCTTTGTTGACTCAGGTCCCATGTCTAACAGTAAAATCTTTGTTGTTAACACCACATGCAACAGCCAGAACTGAAACACTTGACTTCCAGTTTCCAGTGCAACTGTTCACATTTGGCAGTTAAGACATTTTCAATTGCACAATTACATGAGTTTCACTGGGGGCCTCAAAGCCAACAAACACACAACCATCAGATGCTGTTTAAAGGGAAAAAAAACCCCACCCTAATTTTTCACAGTAGACACCTTTATTTCATGTTTCTTTAGGAACAGATTGCATATGATACAAACTGTTCCATACTGAAAACCTGAATGACAGTCAGATGAACTAGTTATCTCCCCAAGGAAAAGGTTGGTCTTTTATACTATCTTGACTGTCTAACGTGGAGCTGGGTACCCACAATTATAACACAGCATGTACTGCTAAAAAAATTAAAAAAAATAAAAAAATTACGATTTTTAAAAATGGTTTCTATCTTAAAGTTACTTCTGTTTTTACTCTCTGCAGCATTCCACATCTTGCATCCTTCTAAAAAGATTTATTTTCAATAACATATTTCTCAGTTCCTTTGCAAATACAGGTGGAAGTGTGTACACAATCATAAACAAATTAGCAAATGTTTATAAATAAAAATTACACTAATGTGAAACAAATATAAATTATTAATGTTCACAGTTTATGTATAGCAGTAGCCTTAGTCATATTATAAGCTTTCTGCTTATTTGTATTGTGGTACTTCAATATTAAAACTAAGTACATGCAATTACTGAGGTACTTAAATAATAGTTACTTTTGCAAACAATTGTTGATGCTAAGAAGCTGCACCAAAATGTAAAGCTCCATCCAGCTAAAGCATTTCTAAGGAAACCTTTACTGAAGTACAAAAGTTCCACAACACCCAATATTCTCAAGAGCAAAGATTCATAATTATGATCAAGATGAAGTCATCAAAAGCTGAATAGACAAACAGAAAAGTAAATTTCAATAACAGTTATCAGTGGTTTGCTGTCAAGCCCAGACAGCACATCAAATGAGATGACTCAAGCTTTTGTCTGATAGATAATAATTTCAAAATTCTGATTGGCTACTTAGATGATGAGACACAAAAACATTCATAAAATTTATGTATTTGGAAAAAATGTCAGTGTTCACAAACTTAATAAATGAGTGGAACTTATGAAGATCACTTAGATGAAATTCAATGAAGAAAAGTTCTAAGGATCACCCTGTAAGGTATCAACAAATCAACAAATGAAGTTGTGAATAATTATTCAGTCAGTGATGCTGGACCACATGCAAAAAAAAATAATCAATCAGACACCGGACACTGACAAAAGAAGTCAAAAACAGTTCTCAGAGCAAGCACCATACCTGAAACACGGAAGGTATAGTTTTTATTCTATGAGAAACCTCACCTGAAGTATTGCTTCCAGCTTTGGGTTCCACATATCAAGAAAAAATAGGTATACTGCAGAACAGTATCAGCAATATGACTGAAAGAAAATGTGCTTTGAAAAAATGTTGGCACTGAGGTTTAAATATAGAAAAGAAAAAAACTGAAGGGGCACAAAGTATAGAATTTCCAAAATGTAAGAAAACATTGCAAATAAGACAGGTTTCATATAAATCACAGAAATTATTGTTGAAGTAAGAAAACAAAGTTTAACTATTAGAAGAGTTAAAAAAGGAACATGATATTTAAGGTGGCACTGGAAGTCTTATTTTTTAAAGGCTGTTAGGGCCGGGTTTAGAATATTTTCAAGCAAATTACTCCAAAATGTTAGTCTCATTTCACTGGAATAGCAGTTCTGTCACAGTACATTAGAAATTCTCTCTGGCTGCAATCAAACTTGGGGAAAGCAGGAGAAAGGAGAAGGAAAAAGAGTTTAGTTTTCAACAGTCATTCTCTGACCCAACCTTCTGCATGGCTGCACAAATCACAGAATAATTTATACTGAAGGGCAATTCCAGAGTCAGTGGCCAACCCTGTGCTCAAAGCATGGAAAATAATGAAATTGCATCAGGTTGTTCAAGGCCTTGTCCAGAAGTTTTCAATATCTTCAAAGACGTTAATTTTACAGCACTTTTGGACAAGCTGTTCCACTATTTGAACACCCTCATTGCGAAAGGGATTTTTCCTAGTACCTAACCAGAATTTACCTGTGCAACGTGCTGCAGTCACCTCATGATGTGCCTTGACTGAAGCGTCAGATGTACTTTGCTGACTGCTGCAACTCTTGGGCTTTGAGAAGGTTCCCCTGGAGGTCCATCAGCTCTCTTAGGCCCAAGGGCAGCCTCCTATGCAATCCTGCCTACCAGTTCCCCAAAGTCTCCTCTCCTAAAGTCCAGTCATTATTCTGCTACTTGCCTTCCTCGCTTCCCTAGGGATACTGAACTCCACCATTTCAAGGCAACTGTAGCCAAGACTGCCATCAAACTTTACCTTTCCAACTGGATCTTCATTATTTTCAAATAGCAGATCCTGCACAGCACGTGCCAAATCAAGCCATACACTTGTACACAAAAAGTGTCCTCAAAGTACTCCAGACACCTCCTAACCCACAAGTGGAAGACTTCTCCCAGTTGTTAAAGGAAGAGTTCACCCAGCTTCGCTTCTTGATTGTGTGGTCTGTCACAAATGTGTACCACATCACCGTGGGACTCCTCTGTCCTTGATCCAAAAGCTTTCTGTTGGCCCATCCCTCATTTCCTAACAATTCCCTGTGCACTTCAGCCATCCTTTACACAGAACACAACAACCCCTCATCATCATCTCTGCCCAACCTTCTAAATAACCCCTAGCCACCCATTAGTGTACCCTGTTCACACAAATTACCCACTGTCTCTGAAATCCTGATGACACCAGAGCTCTGAAACTGCACACTGACCTCTAACTCCTCCTCCACATGCTTTGGCAAGTTCAGGTGTAAGCATGTGACACAGGCCCCAGATCACATCTCAGGGCAGAATCGATGAACCTAAGCCACTGCTGTGTCCTGTCCATGCTTCCGCCTTCTTGGACTGCTCTACAGGCTTTGGGGCCCATCCTGCAAGGTACCAAGTTTAAAGCTAAACTCGCTAAACTAGTAAATTGCTGGCACTTCATCAGAGAGGTGACAAGAGGCACCCAGAGGTAGAGGACAGGGAAAGACTGTTCATTAAGCAGCAGCAAGAGGTATGACAAACAAAAATAGATATAAAACTGAAACATAAATAATTTCTTGATGTTATCCCTAGCCAAACCTTTCTGTGATTCCTATCAAGAACCCCCTCCACCATCTGAACATTGATAAATCTTTGTTTATTCTTCTAAAAATGAGGATGATCTTCGTGTGACCAAATTCTCTGAAATGATGTTCAACGTATTTGGATTTCTGAAGTTAAAACGTAGATGGCACAAATAAATGGAATAGTCTGAAGAGTAATAGTCTATGGTGGGTCTAACACAGTGTAAGGACCACAAAGAAGAAGTTTAACCTGCCCTTCATGTTCCACATTAGGAACATAATGTTTTTAACTCAAGATTTTGAAGAACTCTGGTACAAAGGATCAGTAAAAAGATTGAAATCTTAGAGCACTCAGCAAGACACACAGCACTTTAGGAACTTCAAAGGACACTTAGTACGGATGCCTTGATTCGCAAGTCAGAATGCACAGGAAGTCCCTAAAGAAAATACAAGTAATTATAAAAATATTTAGAAAATATGAAGAGCAGCACAATTTTAAAATATTAGCCACCTTAATACTACATATGCTCCGTCTGTTCAAATTCTGTGTTAAAAAAACGCCAGTTGTTAAGCTGATACCAGATGCCACCTAACAGATGCTAAAAAACAAGACAGCATGTTCTTAATTTAAATTATCTCAATACAGCTATTATCTCAAAGATACAGTAAATCACATTACTCTAGAATTTTTCTTAATTTAAAGGACATGGCAGTAAGCTTTCTCATGTCTATTTTCCTAATAATTTTAATTCTATCAAAAATGTACAAAAGGTTGATTTGAATAATACGCTGCTTTGTCTTTACCTTCTGCCTTCAGCCCCCCAAAAGTGTATTAAAATCGACCAAGCTTTACAGTATTTTCACACATGAAGCACTGAAAATCTCATCACTTGAAACCCTGAATATTTCAATGGATAAACCAGTAGAAAATAGATTTTCCATACTGGTAAATACTTCTGGTGCTCCTCAAGACACACAGATACAGCCTGAAATCCTCATACTTTGTAAAATATTTTTGGACCTAATGGGAGTTCTGTATAACTAACTTCTCATTACAGTCAACATAATCCACTTCAACTAAAATTTGAAGCCTTTGTTTATGTGACGGTTTTATATGGTATCCACCAATACAGCAAGAATTCAAGGAACTGTAAGCTAAATCATATAGTCCTTCCCTTGTAAACAATCTAAGATTACTTACAGTAAAATAGTCTGAGCAGTGGTCTTTAAAATAGACATTACTCTTCTCATGCATATACTTAGCAGAGAAAGGGTAGTTCAAAGTTGTTCAAAGATGGTACACACCAAAAAGATCACTCGGTCTTACCATTCAAAGGACTTTTGCAAAAATGTCTTCTCTAGTAAGAAATAAAAGCAACTATATGTATTTCTGCAAATACTTTTTATATCTTGGCTGCATTTAGGCTGGCTTCTGAAGGAAAACAAAGCTTCTGCAGTTATGCTCTCCATGCTCTCCATCCATTTCTCCATGTGTCTGTCCATCAGTGTGGCTGAAAAACTCTGCTGGCCAGTGTCACGACTACTCTGGCGGAAGGACAGATGCCTCAGAAACAACATTTCTCAAACTTCACGGAAGTGAGAGGAGAATTATTATTTTTTTTTAATCATTCACATCTCAACATTGCTGTAAGAAATAAAAGCATGAGAAAGACTGACTCTAGTCGAGATACGAAATCTGGACAGCAATGTACATGTTTCTTCAAGAATTTTTAAGCACATGTGCAACTTGTTGGCTTTCATTAGAATAGTTTTAGTTCTAGGAACAGAGATAACATTCGTAACAAACCTTAAAAACAGAGAAACTAATGCTTGGACTGAATTTAACACAGAGATTTCATTAATTGTTCTGTTAGTTTTCCAAGGTACTGACTTAATGTCAGCCACGATAGATTTGGTATCAAAATTAGGTTTAAATATAGAACACAGAATGGATGTAAACAGTGTTGCTCAGCAACAGAAATTAATGAGGATGTATTTTTACACCCTGACAAAATTATTACAACTGTGAATTCAATTCCAGTATAAGAATTCAACTATGCTATTGAAGAATATTTATATCTTTCCATAACACAGAAATTTTCTCAGTCAGTTCTGGTTAAATATTGACACTTTTTCATAAATGGAACTCTTTCTGAAATGTTACTTAGGGAGCCTAGACAGAACCAGGCATAATCTCATTTATGTCTCAAGTCTTGCCTTTGACAAATCGTGTGCAGCTCATTTAGAAATCAGTAAGGCAAAATCATTTCAGATCACAAGATAAAAGTACAATTAGAAGCACAAAAAGATAAATCATGATTTGATTGCCACTCCTCTCATTTCCTGCCACCCACTAGCATGCAAATTTGTGGATGATCTGAGTGAAAAGTATAAATCTCCTGGAAGATGCTGAGTATCAAGACATGGCTTGGGGTGCTGCTGGCTGCACAGAACATGGCCCTGATTAAAATAATGAAAAAGTACATTTTTGACAAGCCAAGCACAAGATTTTTTTGTGAAAATCACAAAATTTACAGCAACACCATTGGTTTGTTTTACCTCCAAATCGAATGTATTTCTTTATTAATAATTGTAAGGCGATATTTTACTACATTTAGAATGATTATGGGGATTTTATGTTTTGAATGGCTAAGTCATCACACAAGTCCTTTCTAAGCCTTAAAAAGGCTACCTAAGATTAGATACATTACTAAATCTGTAAAGAGGACTTGGAAAAAATTATTCTAATAAATTCTGATTTGCTCAAATTCAACTAAATATATGATAACTCTCTAAATCCAGCTTTGTGTATTTCTTCATGGTTCAGTTACTTGGAGTAGGGGAGAACAGAAAAAACTGACCCTATAAAACTACTACTCATCAATCCTAACTATACTTCCTCAGTTCCCTAAAAGTTCAGAAAAACACGCAGGGTTTGTGGCAGGCTCAATGACTCAGAAAAAGCCGTTATAGTAAGACCCAAAGCATCATCTAAATAATATACAGCACAATTAACCTTAAACAGTCTATAATTATGATAAGCTTTATAGTTCTAATTACTTTGATTTTCAGTAGCACTGCTATACAGTGAGTTGAATTATAAAATAAAATGTGCCACGGGGCATCTATTTATATATTTTTAAAGCAAGTATTTATATGAAAGGATATAATTTTCCAGCAAATATCCAGCTTGCTGTTAATCTCCAGACCTCTTGCTTGTTGCCTTTCTTCTTCCAGCTGCTTTGCATTCGCAAACTGTGTCCCATCAGTAGGGGATTCTGGGAAGCTCTCAAAACTGAACTTGTCAACTTGGATAGCCATACTGTAGCAAAGGGAAAAGAAAGAGAAAAATCCCAGGATTTTTACTATAACAATTTTACAGATACTACTTCCGCAGAAAATGCAGACCACTTGAAACCAAGCACTACAATGTTAGTATATTTGTCTCAGTGACATCTAGTCTGTATACTAATGATATAGAAGCCATTTAAGCAGTTTATTAATCCCAACCTATACACTAGTGAAATAAAATTTTATATACAAAAATGTCTGCTGAAGCTAACAGTAACACACTTAGAAAGCCATTGTGCACTTCACTGGTTTTACAAGCCAGCTTCCTAAATTTTCCTTTAAAATTGTCCTTACAAACCTCAGGAAGGAAAGACAAAACAACCACAGTACCTGGGCCTAAATGTGGCCCTTGTCTTTTTCTTTAAGAAGATACTTCCATTTTGCTTAATGTATCTTCACGAATTACCGACAATACTAATTTCAGTATCATAGTATAATTTATTGGTAGTAAATGGTTAAATTTGCTTTATTAAATGTACGGTGAGGCATAAAAGCAAATTAAATTAAATACATTATGCTATAATGCATACTAAATACTTAAATGTTAAACTAGAATCACTAATCTAATACAAAAGGGAATTTAGACCAGCTCACATCACATGAAATGTGGTTATAGCAGATCTAATATACTGCGCTGCCAAAACAGCTTTAATTTCCTGAATTGTCTAAAATAAAAAAATAATTAGTGAAGAATAAAAATATATTGCTCTTGAGATGACTTCGCACTTAAGGAAAACCAAAGACCAAGCAACAGGTTTGGAAATTGTTCATGAAACACAACTACATTCTAAAAAGAAGTATGGTAAGGGCATTTAAATAAAACAGGGGATTACTATTATTCCTTTATATATTACTACATTAAAGAGCAAAACGTATTCTATAAATGTTGCCAACAGGAAAACAGTAGTAACAAAAGTCAACGAGAAAGGGCTTTGAAATCCCCCCAGACAGAAATGATTTTCTATAATTAGCATTAATTTCAGAGAATCTTGACCCTAAAAGGAATGGGCAGAAAATACACGGCAAGTACAAGAACAGGGAATAATCTAGAGCTTATCAAGCTTCCTGTGGAAAGATGAATTCAAACAGGCCCATCATGCTTCACCTGGAGCAAAAAATGACATCTCAGGAGGAGAAACTGGGAATTTTCCAAGACTACCTTCATCATTAAAAAGTAGAAATACAGCACTGAGACAAAGGTGGCACAACTACTGTTTCCATAAGCTACCTCTTTTGCAGATGGCATCTTTGCTGATCTTCACATTTAAAAAAAATCAAAAAAGGCAGAAGAATTAATCTATTCCTCTCTAAGGGGTGTTTTTATTTTGGCTATGTTTTCTACAGCAAGAGATCATTAGGAGTTTTTCATTTGCATGCAAAGACCATCAAGTGCTGGGCATATAAAAAAAGAAAGCAAATATGAGCTACGAAAGTGTATCACAGTAACTGCCAGAATCAAGCCCGAAATAATGTAATGAAAAACACCTAGATGCAGTCCGTAGAGTGGATTTTTTTAAAAAAAATATCAAGCTTGAATGACTAACACCATCAATTCTTACTGCAATTCAAGTACGATTTGAGTCTGAAATGCAGGCTGAGTTGGCTGCAGTCTGCATGGGCAATGTGTGTGGAAGACAGAGGCACAACTGGAATGCTACGAAATCATTTTTGCCTTTGTTTCTAAGATTACATCATTACTCTGTGGTACATCAGCAGGTGCAAACCCAGTACTTGATGTCTATTACATACGCAGGACTCTTTAAATTCTCACATAAATACTCACAGTTGGTTACCTATAGTCATAGTTTTACAAGAAATTATCTTAGTTGCTGAACATATTTAGAATCTATCACCCGATGGACCTGGATACCAGCTCTCACCTAATTATTGTGCCATACTTTTCTAAGTGAATGATATATTAGAAAAACATTCCTGCCTAACAATATTTAATATGAAACTGGGGGTATTCAGATTGCATTCTTCTGTTAATGGATCATTACTGGCAATATGGTAATTTTTTCTGGAAATTTAATATGCATGTAAGCACTTTCCCCGCCCCCCCCCAACAGTCTACAATAAATCCATATCTACTTCAGCAATACAGTCTAGATTACCCTTAACAATGGTTTATTTTACAGCTCTGCTCAATATAACTTTATTAAGCTCTAAGGTATCAAAAACTTCAGTAAATAAGGCTCCTAGTACTCAGAACCTCTACTAATTTTTCAAAATATTCAACCATGTTTTCATTTATACTGTGTATTTAGCACAGTAACACCTCATGTCACATGAGAAGATACAAAGCCTTCCCCTACAACATGCTCACCCGCTAGAAAGAGGTCCAAGTAAAGAAAACCACAGAGAAAAAAATACCACATAAAACAGTATGATGAATACAGCTGTCGGCAGAATATATGAAAGCACCACGGAGAGAGAAAATAAAACTTTTCAAGACAGTTACACTCAAAGTAAAGCATGACAAAATTAAATCCAAGCTCTTTTTCTTAAACATAGATGCCTTTTATCATCAGCATTCTGCTTCCTCTTGTGCTAAAAATATTCATATCAAGATTTGTCTCTGCATTTTTTATCAGTAATGTTGCTTCAGTATTTATTCCTCAGCCTATGGAACGTGTAGTAAATGGGAAGGCTTTACAGGAAAGTCAAAACAAAAAATAAATACCATAACCTAAATCAGTCACTCATAGTCAAAAATGTACTGCTACACAAACACAGCTTCTTCACTTTGCTTCTAATATAATGATTTCTCCCGTCTCAAAAGATGCGTTTCACCAGTGAGGTATTAACAGACAAATGAGTCCCAAAGCCAGGTGGACTGAAGGTGAAAATGAACAGGCTGGACTTTGAGCAACAATCACCAAGCAAATAAAGGATTTTTTCAATTTTTAAGTGATCTGTAGAGATCACATGGGCTTTATTCTAAACGAAGCAGAAGGCAGTGAAAGGCATCGCCCAACTTTGTCACTGTACTGTGCATCAAAATAATGAAACTGAAATGTATTTCAGCTGTAAAAGTCTTTCTCAACTTGTGTCTACAGTTACTTTACAACCTGTTTCTTGCCAAGAGTTCTCTGCGCTTCTTTTCTCCCCAGATGTGTCCTTGCTTGTGATATACAAGAATCTACGGAATCTATATCGGAAGAAGTAAAATTCAGATTGAAACAGGCATTCTATTTATTACAAAGGGCTAGGATAATGATGGCTGCCGTTGTGTAAGGGTAACTGTATACACAGTACGTTGCCCTTCACGGTAATTACATAGCAGGGAAAACATCCAAGATCTTAAACCTCAAAAGTTTAAACATATACTTGCTCCAGGAAAAGGGACAAGAATTTCATTTTAACCTTCTCTGCCTCATGGGTAGCTATCCAAATTTCCTACAAAAAGAGTTTTCAGTAAATCATGAGATATTTGTATAAAAACACTTCATTATGTAAAAATATTAAATAGCCAATCCTGCAAATGCAAAACAGGTTTTATTTCTCTCTGGATAACCTTGCTTGTGCAGGAGGAGGAATAAAGTAACAACAGTTTTCATGAATAATGAAACAATCGTGTTTTGAAACTACTGGGTTCTGTCACAAAACAAGCCCAAGCCGTTGTGACAGCTATTCAGACAACCATGCATCGTTACAAGGGATGCAAATTATTCAAATACAAATTAAGTGAACGAAGAGGAAAAGGTCAGCTCATTGGCAATGCTGATGATATGTTTGCGGTATCATCTCACGTTACCTGTCAGGATGACTTACAGGAAAAAAAAAAAAATGACAAACCCTCTGACGGTGCAGCATATATTTCAACAACAGTTATCTGAAGTCATATTAAAGTAACAGTGCACAATTATTAAAGACACCGGACAGTTCATTTCACCATTTCTTAAATAAATGATTTTCAACTTTAATGGAAATCTTAATCTTGACAACAAAATGCACCTCAGAAAGGAATTCATATCAAGGAAAAAACCTTCCTGTGACTGGCATCACGGCTACTCCTGAGCCAGCGCCTTGCACATCCCTCTTCACTAAAGCAGTGTCAGTTAAAATTAAGCAACACTGACAGTTTCACAGAAGTGGCAAGTAGCAGGCAAAATTACTAAGTGAAGAATTCCGTAGGGACTACAGCCTTTAGTGCTGTAACTCCTGCCCTTGCTCCTGGCAGGACAGTGGGCAGGTCCCAGGCATGCATCTCGGCTCTTCTGCTGTCCTCATCTCTTACCAGAGGATGAACCTATAAAGTGAAACTAAATATGTGACAGTCTCCAAATAAAACAGGTTTAAAAGCAGGCATGGTATTAAAAGGAAAGCAGCAATGTGGTTAACATAACTAGATTTCATCTTTCATTAAGTAAATAAAATATTGCTGCATAGGTTGGAAGAATAAAATCTAGAGATAGTCATTCAGTTCTCTTCAGGAAGAAACAATGTAACAGGAACCCAAAAACTCTTCCTCATGGCCAACTACTTATTTAAATACTATCAGCCACCGATGAGCTGGAAGCTGTTTCCATGATGAAGTTGAAAGGAGGCAGCTGGTGACTATTCAACATTATGCTTCCCGTTCATCTTCCTTTCTCACAGAAAGTAGACAGTAGGGACACAGAGCCAGACCATATTACTACTACTTATGCAAAATGCTTATCTATATGAGTACTCCCTGTATAGTCCATGACTTCAACTTTCAGTAAAAGAAGTGAGGATGATACTCTTGCTCTCACCTTCACAAGGGGAAAAAAAAAAAAAAAAGAAACACACACCCCCCCCAAAAAAACCCACATAAAGACAAGCCTGCTTTTAAAAAAAGAAACTTCACCAGATTCTTCTGTTGTGCAAGCTCAGTAATAATGTTTTTATAACATCATTTTTCAGGTGCACATAATTCCACCCTAAATACAAGTTCTGCAGCTGATATAAAAAATGGCAGTGACACCCCAGCATATAATAAATCATAGGCAAAGACAATCCTCAAGAATCAAATCTTTCGTGACATGAATACATATGTATCACTAGATGAAAACGAGAAAGTAATTTTAATAAATTAACATTAACCTTGTGTTTACTTCTAATTATATCACTGTTTTAGAAGTGCAATCTATATTTCATTCACTACTATAAAATACAACTGTAAAAATAAGTAGTTCAAGCGACCCATAAGTAATGATCTCTCCTCCTGGCCTAAAACTGACTTCATAAAGAAAAAGGATTGCTTTAATATCTGAACTATGCAAAGCAAAAGATAAATTTTTCCCATTAATCTCGGAAAGGTCAATTAAATTAAAAAATTTGCATTTAGAACTTAATTATTTATTTAAAATAATTGAAGAGGAGATAAAAGTCAAACTATATAGTGCTGAGGTCTGTAAAATTCAACAGCTTATACTTATCTGATCCCCAACATTTCAGACAATAAGAAGTTAAACTGGGAAAGAATAGCTCCACTGTATATAATGTAGTATTGGAAAATGGAACAGTGTTAAGAGATAGTTAGCTACATAAATCTTCTGTTTAAATGAGATTATACTATGGACACTGAGAATCTCGCTTTTCAATTCTTAACTCCAAATCTGAAAACCATAAACTGGAAACGAAGAGACGTAACAATTAACTTCACCTTGCATCTTTCCTCACTTGCCCATTTAAATAATTTGGACTTCTATGGCAATCATCATGCAACAAAACTGTTAGCTACTTAATGAAATAAGACATGTAAAATAATAATACTGGTAATAGCCTGCTTTATAAATACAGCAATTTCTAATAGGGGGCATAAGAGATTAATGATCAATAGTCATTCACACCATTAGGAAATCTAGAAAAGCATAAGCATGATATTACTTGAAGATTGAGTTGAATATCTTTGCTTGATTTATCACAGCTGAACTACACAAGGATTATAATCCTGTCTTTATTCAAAATAATGTATCCAATATCCAAAAAATACTGTATCTGGTAACCCTCTCTCAGTGGACTATTAATAATCAGAGTAATAAATTTCAAAAGATATACATTCATCTTCAGTTGCTCATTTGGATAATTCAGTATTCCCTTTATATGGCAGAAAGTTCAAAACAAAACAAACGTAAATTAAAAACATGGAATTTTGTGCCAGATATAAAAACAAAGACCCACAAAAATTTATTATAGTCATGCCTAGTTATCGTTGCAGCCCTCCCAATCTTCTCAGTAAAAAATTGAAAAGATTGCCCACCCCAAAACAGAAAGGAAAAAAAAAAAAAAAAAAGTGGAATAACACTAGCACCTCTGTTCTGTTCAGAGCATCTTTCCCAGGTAGCCTTGAGCGGAGAAATCAGGTACTCACCTGCTGCAACCCTTTTATCATCCTTCTGACCCTGCACACACCTAGCATCGAGGGACACAGGACAAAACCACCACATGTCTCTGCTTCTGGAACACCACAAAAAAAACCAACCCAGGAAACACCGCTGAAGAGCACTTTGGTCAGGAATCACCACCAGATCACTTCACAGCATGGTCTCTGCCCTGTCCCAACACTGCTGGCTGTCGTTGGCCCCGGGCACAGTGCTACACAGGTGGAGTAAAGCTGGGTGTGGGTAAGACCTGCGTGGGACACCAAGACACACACAGCCTCTTGCACATGGTAAACCTGGAGCATCAACTCACTTTCTCTTTAGAGAAAGACTTCAGCATCCCCAATAAATGATGCAATTGATGGCAGTGTTCCTCTTTTAAAGGAGTAGGACTGTAACGTGGTGCACACACCTGAAAGGGTATCTTCAGCGAAGACAGAGGACCTAGTCAAAACAAAAGCTTGCTCAAAACACCAGAACAGCCTGTACAGAGGAATCATTCATACATGAAGCAGTCCATCTCAGTGATTACACAAGAGGAAATGAAGTGGTACAGAGCTTTATATACAACTTTTTTATAAAGGAAGCACAGGTTTTTCATAAAGGAAGTGATTCAAACATTTTTTGAGTAAAATGGTAAGATGCATGAATGCTCAGTGTGCAAGTGTACACATTTCACCGTGGACTGTGACTCCAAGATACAACTAGACTTTACATTCATAGTGAATTATTAATTTACTATCTACTTGCTTGTCTCCTTTTTTAGATATGCAAAGATAACATCTGCCCTTTTCCCAGAGCAATGCAGTAGAAGTTCACCTCGAGATGATTTACCGTGATAACAAAATTCTTTTCCAAGTCACTGTTTACCCAAACCATTTCCCTTGCTAGATGTATAACCTGTATACTTCTGTCACACGTCTGACCTTCACGTTTTCTGGATTTCTTAAAAACACCATAGCTGTACAGAGCACTCTTTGGTTAGTTCCTTGAAGAGTCTTATATTCAAGATTTAAAATGTTTACTTTGCACTTGTTGATTCTTTTGGTATATAGTTATAAAGATTTTTATTACAGATTCTCAAGTCCCAGAAGCAAGTTTTGTGAGTGGTGCCATACTTCAACTAGCCTGCCAAAGAGCAAAGTTGGGGGACAGTCAGGACATCACCAGTTTAAGAAACCAAAGCACCAGTACAATAGTGAACATCTCCCACCGCTGCAACATGGGCCATGAGTTTTGACCTGCAGAGCTTATTTTGTAACGAGTACCAGGAATAACATTCACAAACATGAGTAGGGGCACAAGAAGCTTTAGTCATGCTCCCTAAATCTTAACTCCCAGTGAGTAAGCTTCACCTGAGGAGGTGTACAGGTTCCATATCAGTCAACTGCTCAGCACTATTAATAGAAATTATACACATCTCACACTTTCACACACAAAATTTTCACCTAAAGAATATTTTCCTCAAAAACACTGTATGCATAGGAAGGTTGTTTAATGCTTCCTCCACCAATAACACCAAAACATGTATTTAGAACTGTGCTCAGAAACAAGCTATTTTCAGAAAACAAGCTCTCCCACTGAGGAGTGCAGCAGCCTGAAAGCCCACGTTGGTCTCACCGTTTCTCATCAGCAGTTAGATCCTTAATGAATGTTAATGTGATAGCCTCAAAGCATTTCCCATCCGCCCAGGAAATAATAGTTAATAAACCAAGGCGTTGCTTCTATTGCTAATGATCCTTAGCCCTTGGCAGCCCTGAATCCAGCTTCAGCAATATGCAGAGCAAGGACTGCCTTCACTTTTATCTCATCAAGTTTCTATCGATTTACCTTTGCACACTTTGCCCCACATATTGCTGGGCTGCATTAGTTGGCTGATTTGTCTGATTAGTATATCAGAAAATGAGCCCAGCTCTAAAATGCCTTGTTATTTCAGCCAAAACTTCCCATTTGGAAACAACTGGATCTTATCAAATAACTGCCCTGCCAGTTGCCCTCTTACTCAGTGAGCCGCGAGCTTGAGCTCCCGTGGGAAAGCGCAGTGAAGCCGAAGGGCCACCAGCCTCGCATCTGAATGCTACAGCTAGAAATTTGTTTTTATTTAATCATTAAAAGGGAAAATACTTACTTTGGAGCAGTGGCCTACCATATTAACCTACCTAAGTCAATTAGGGCGGGATAGACCACGCATTATATACGGACAATCGATTGCGTGGCCCTGTTTGTGTGCCTGCCTAATGTCCAGGCAGCAGCACAACCATCTTCAAAGAACTAAAGCTAATTAAGAAAACCCATTAAAATCAAACTAGATCAAAGGGCTTTTTAGTCTTGTTTCCTACGGTAGTTTGAACATAGGAGTTTGAATTTTAGAAAGGAAAATTTCACCTGTGAGCAAAATCATGCTTGGGAAGCTTTTGCAGAACACGCAGCTAGTTTAAAAGAACTCAGACGTAAATCCAGGATTTTTGGTGCCACTAAAAAACCCAACAATGCTTATCTTTCTCATATATACAAATTTCTTACATGAGAATGGATGTCTTCACTACATTTGGAGAATGTGGAGGGATGGGGGATTATACATAATACATGTTATGAGCAGTGATCTAATGGTGTCTGAGATAAAGCCACTTTGGTTCTGAGAAGACCGCCGGTGCAAGCTTTTTGTTACCATGGCAAGCACAAAGCCCCAGCTAAGGAACAATTTAAAACAAAACCCCCAAAATATGACCTTTCAATTAAAAGTTCACGCTGAATGTATCCATTTATGTATGATACCAAACTTTTTTAAAATTTTCATTATTTTTAAGTGTTCTTCTTAAAATGAGGAATACCCTAACAGGATTAAGGAGTGCTGTAAGTTTTTCATGTATTTCATTCATGTCTACTTTAAATAATGCTTTAAACATATATGAATTTACATTAATCCTTTCATTACTTCATAAACTGAGAAACAATTATTTCAAGTAAAAAAAAATAGCTTGGTATTATTTAGAAGCGTTGGTAGTGTTTTAAAATACGTAAATGTTGAAAGTAATTTTTTTTCAGCCTTTCTTTTTAATTTAGAAAATTATGAAGTCTGTTCATTCATTTAAGTCTACATTCTATGGACAAAGAAAAAAAAATCATCAAAATTCTGTAAACGTTTCTTTGTGGCATTCCTTTATAGCTAATAAAAGCTCCAAAGATGATGCTAGCTAAATTTCTGCAAGACATTTTTTCTCTTTTAAAAAATGCAGACTGCAAGGTAAAATTCAAAGGTACCAAAACAGAAAACAATAATTTGAGATCTCTTTCATGAAAATTATATATACTTTCCACTCACTGACTAGATCTTGCTGACTATAATAAAAACATACGTAGGCATATCTAGATTTAGGCATCCATTTCCAACTGGATCCCAATTTAGGAATCAGTCTTATTCTCTACCTTTGGGCGGGGGGGGTGGGGGGTGGAGAGGGAATATCAATATATTTTCACTTCCAGCTTATGAGAGAGTTGAAATTCACTTAAATATAGATCACAAACAATTTTCTTAAAACCATCTTGTCCCTCCTGGTTCCCAGTTCCTACAAAGAAGCTAAAACCCCTAAATAAACACACATCGGGGCACACATATTCACACACACACACACACAGAGCGTTAGGCCAATTGGACAGTTTACAAAACAACCAAAAAAAATAATCTTTTCCCTCTCCAAAGAACAATTTAACACAGCAAATCCCAGAGTCAGATTATCCCAAAAGGACAAGCTAGTACTACCAGACAAATTGTACCCTAGAATTTTAAAAACCTTCCCTTCCACAGCGGAGAAGCTGCCATGCTTCTGATATGCTAATTTGCTCTGGGTTATTCAATTATACAGACATAAATGGATTATAGGGTTAATATTAAAACTGGAAGCATATATTATTAAAATTGTATTTATATGTCCTATACTAAGCAAATACTACTGTAAATACACTAAGCAAAGATTACACGAATGGCTTTGTTCTGAAACTAAGCTTTTTATACAAAATATTTCCTTTTTTATTGCTTACTATTTTCCATTTCTTTTCTTCCATAAAACTAAAAAAGAGATGCCATCAAGCAGTAAATGGAGGAATAAAGCTGCAGAGATTTTTTTACTCCCATTTATTCCCATTGAGCCTCCCTCAGGGATATACAAATTGGAAATTGCTAAATTATCACCTAATAGGCAGAAACAACGTAGGCGAGACCAATTAAGTAAAAGGCAGAAAGTTGTATTACACATGTAATTAAATGAAATTCTTTGACTAGACTACATTAGAATCATTTCCCAAAAAGGACAAAACTTGACTTTAATCAGCACATGACACACTGTATGACATGTCACTAAAATAGCACATTAAGAGTTTTGATATTACTACAAAGAATAGTTTTCTTAATTGTAAATCAAGTTACTTCCAGGTGGTAGGAAATGGGCTAAATAGCAGCATTCCTTCCTAAATATACAGTACTCTAATGATGCATAATTGAGTATAAAGTCATAAAAGCGTAGGTGGGGTTTTTTTTTTTTATTATTTTAAGATGTAATATCCTTCAAATAGGTACCTACACGCATTTTTTCAGTTGGACTATTCTCTTACAGAAATCCACAGGCTACCATAGAACACAGGAAATCACTAAATCAAATCACCACCATAATTTCCAACTTTAACGCGAGTGACAATAAGCAGGGGTAATTTTGGCTTGTAATCACAAACATTAAAAAAAAAAAATAACGCTGGGGGCGGGGGGGGGCGGGGGGTGGGGAATGCAGTTAAAACAATTCTCATTTACAAGCTTTTGGGCTCTTCATCTCTAGCCATTCTCAGCACTGAGGCAAACTGCTGGTGGCTACAGGCACCAGCTCAGCAGTGGCCAGAGCCCTGTTCTCCTTGCCATTTCACAGGCACTTCGGGCCAGCCCCTGGCAGCTACTTCAGCAGCTGGAATGCAGGCTGGGTGAAAACATACTTCAAAAGGCAGATACAAGGGACTCTGTGGGGCTACAGAGGGCAGAGGAGGAGAAGAAGGAGGAGGAGGAGGAGGAGAAGGAGAAGAAGCAACACCTCTCCCCGTGGTGCTTTTCTACACCTGTCCTTTCTGAAAACTGTCTAAACCAGCCAAAAAGGAAGGCAGCTTTACCCCCACTTGGAGAAAAATACTGTATGATTCAGTTAAACCAGTAATTGTTCATCTAGCTGAAAATCAGAACATCAGATACGCATTAACAGCTCTAAGCACAAATTGTTTTTTGGAACTAAATGAATTCTGCAATGGTACAGCAAACAAGTGGGGGCAAACAGTTTCACAAACCTTGGACGACCTGCACACCCTAAGCCGAATTTTCCTTCGAGTAATTCCTAATAACACACTTTTCACCTACCTCTTTTTATTTCTTTAGATAACACCATTTCAATAGCAAATCCATGATCTTCTGACCTTCTGTCTCGAGAAAATTCCTGTCCTATTGGAATGTATTTGCCAAGCAGGCTTTGAAACCTTGGTTAAATCATTATCATTATTTCATTATTGGAAATACCAGTTTATTGTTTATTTCATACATTTATACAAAGTAAAATGGAAGCCTTGGAAAGGAAATAAAGTGATTTGCTTTCTCAATTGAACAGTATGGAAATGCAGAAAATTAAAAAGCCACATGGTTTAAATTGCCTTATTAAAAGAATAACCTGTTTATATCAAAAGAACAAACAGCTTACTTTTTAAAGAAGCTAGATTTTATAAAATGTTCATTATTGGTATAAATCAGTTCCTGTCCACAAGGGATTAAAAAAAATGAGTTTGTGTAGTTGATAGCAGCACTGAGAATAGCAAGAGGCAATATGAAAGACAAAAACCAGGGCTTGTTTTGGTGAGCGTGTTTTCAGGACAAGTAGTACAGACATAACCAACTGTCTAATGTCACCATGTGCTTGAAAATACCACTGTACAGGAGTCCAGCCTGCACAGCCTCCTAGATAATGCCAGATAAAAGACAAGAAGCTCTCCTTCCAAATTACAGATGGCCAGCCCCTTCCAGAAAAGGAGATCTAACATCAAAAGACAAGAGAGAATACAAGACAGAAGCTGACTTGAACCCCCGCAGAACAGCCTGCGAAACAATAAGGAGCACTGACGTAAGAACAGTCCGCATCTAGATTGAAATTCCGTGATTAAAGCCTGCACATATGTACTTACTGCCTGTTGCTACCATTTCATCAGTGCTCACTAGTCACTCTGTAACTTATTGCATGAAGTTCTCGATTTCATATTAAAGAGGTCGTGACTCTGAATAGTCTTAATCATTCTTAATTAAGCCCCACCCTACTCAAGTCACTGTGTATTCAAAATGAAAATAAGTGACAGCTGAAATAAGCTGCTAGTGATGCCCATCTTAGGATATGCTTTCCACCAATATACCGAGGGGAAAAAAGGAAATATTGGTAAAGTATGATGGATCTGTCGTGCCTGACGCTGCTGGGCATGGCCGTGTTGCTATGGGATGAGATGGGGTAAAGGCTGCTCATGAGTAACACAAAATAGGTTAATTAGAAGCAGTTTAGAGCACTGTTGACAGAACACAGCACAACCTCTTATTTTAGCCTGTGGATATTTTAAAAAATAATCTCAGTGACTTAACACAAACTTCACTTTCTAAGTTTCCTTCAGTACTTAACAAGCCTAAATTCAAATGAAACAAGAGGACCTCACCTTGCGACTTCAGGCATGACACATATGCTCTCCTATCTTTTATGTTTCCAAATTTTTTAACTTTCGCCTTTCATTTCATTTTACATATGTACTTTACTTTTCCCTCCAGTGAAAAACAAAGAATATACAATACAGAGTGTAATGCCTGGGAATAAATCTAAACTGAATTTAGGGCAGGAAACGCAACTAAATTGTTACATTCATGTCAGGATTCAAAACAGTAAGATCTGATCAAGCAACTAAAAATAGAACACTTAACACTCATGGACATCAAATATATATGCAAAAAAAAATCTAAACATTTTCAAGTGCATGGAATTAATAACGATGAAATATTTACTGAAACTATAGATGTCACTGCATTCTTCTACTCGCATTTCTTCCAAAGGTCAGTAAAAGTGATAAAGCAGTTTCTTTCCTAAGGGTGAAAATTTTGATTGTTTCATGATTTTTAATGTCATAAGCCTTTCCAGGAAAATAAATTACTCCTCCTTGTGACAGCTTCAGGAGATGTAGGTTTCCTGATCTCAATGTACAAAAACATTTTGTGTTTTGATTTACCCTGTTTAATTCAGTTCTATTAATAACTCAATATTATTCATTTAATTTAATTTAATAAATAAGAAATAAATAATCATTAATTAGATTTATTTTTTCC
The DNA here is from genome assembly GCF_023634085.1 of Falco cherrug. NCBI lineage: Eukaryota > Metazoa > Chordata > Aves > Falconiformes > Falconidae > Falco > Falco cherrug. The sequence goes on from NC_073699.1 coordinate 5,513,459, forward strand.
TAACACACTGTTTTCTCAAAAATGTAGACAAATCTTTGGAGAAAACTTCAGCCCTGCCCATAAATCCTCATTCTTTAACCTAAGTTAACATGAGGATTATAATACTTTAATTTGTACTTACATGCAAAAAAACTATCCTACGGTTTACTGCCTCAGTGACTCTAAATCAAATTTCTTTTGTTTATTGTTTAATTTCTCCCTTCCAGTCTTCTATCCCCACACTCAGATTATTAATCTTTATAACCTTTTTCCCATTCATCACTATCGGTAACACATTTTTCCAAAGCCTGCTATGCCCCGACGAGGAGGATGTGCAAAGGAAGGTCAGAACGTGGCCAGGTAACTACAATTCAGTTACCACTTCTGGAGGTAATACATGGTCCAGGCTATAATGAAACACTTTATCATGCTCTTCCACTCCAGTGGCTAAACACTTTTAATATTTATAAATATGGAATAGGAAGGTTATTCACCCAAAACTGGAAGTTCTTTTAAAATGTCCTGGTCCATGAGTGTTTATGTAGTGGTTACACTCACCCATATGATGTAACCTACTTTTTTAGCCTGAGCTTTATCAGCTCACTTCCCACCTCACTCTAGCTGTGACCCATCCACATGCTGCTGGAAAATGACCCAAAAAACCAAAGAGCATCCCTCCCTAACCCCCTTCAGCTTCTCTCAATGTCCAAACTAAATTCAACATAAAAAATGAGCCTGATAAAAGAGAAAAGTCAGCTGACTTTTTAAACTGCAGGTCTTAGAGAGTTTGCAATCAACTCCATCAAGCTCAGTGTTAGATTATTCTTTGGCCTCTTCACCACTTTTCAGAGACAGGTTGCATCTTTTCCTGCTATCAACAAAAACAGGTCTAGCCGATTTGGGGTAAATTTGCTGTAGCTCTGTGAGCCACTCAGTTAAGTGTAGAGACGCTCCCCAGACCATGCACTTTTGATCTGAACTTTTGGGCAATTTTACAGCTCAAAAGACTAAGCATCTGTTGGAAACTTACTCATGACAATATGAATATAGTTACTACAGCAGCTTCAACGCATTCTTCCTAAGGTATTTTCAGTAAGAGCTGGAATTGAGGAAAAGCATCCATTATTAGTTGCAATCAGTGAATCAGGAACACAAACCAGTGAATTAGAAAAACATCTGATCTGGGCCAGTGTAGTACCACAGCAGAGTCAAATCTCCGGTTGGTATCCAACACAAATGAAACTCCAGATGTGTTCAGTGCTGAAAATTAAGTACAGGAGATTATCTTGGATGTTAGCTCTTTTATTTGGAAGCCAGAAATAACTCAGACAAATCGAAATGCTTTGTGCTTCATTTTACACTAGTTTCCTGACTACGTATCACACGGTCCTGTTAGTACCCATGTGGACCTGCAATGTGATCACTGCTGATATATAAAAGAAGCTCAGAGCTCCACTGCACTTCCATGCATCAGAGATTTTGTGTCCTAACCAGGGAAAAACCACAACAGAGTAAGGGCTGAAGATGAAAGGCTCCTCTTCGCAGATGCTGGCTATGTCTCATCATCAAACAAAAAGCATGGCTCAAATTAACTTGAGTAAGTGAAAGAGCTGCGCAATCATCTCTAGGAATCTTTGTACCTGTCTGAAGTAATGACAAAAAAAGACCTCTACATAACCTGTGCACATAGCTACTGGTGCAGAGACCTCCATGAACAGCCTTAGAGTTACAGAGAATTCAAACTGCATGTCCTTGTAGCGACAGTGGTCTTGACCTATGAAAAAGGGATTCTATTTAGACAAGAACAAAATATGAAAATATGAAAAGTACATCATCACAGAAGATGGACAGAAACAACTTAGTTTTCCTCATGAAGTGACAGAATTATATTTCAACCACGGTTACCAGATTTAACTTGAACCACAAGAATCGCTCATCGCTTTCTGAAATTCAGAATAACTCTCAGATCTTTTTTCCCCTTTGTTACCAGAAAACAGCTGCTGTAAAGCTCCATTCTTCTCAAATGAGAGGAAATCTAGTGGGGAAGACACTTAGCAGTGTTTCTAAGCAGGCTTTCACGAGGAACGTTCCTGAAAAAGATGGAGAAAAACTGGTGGGCCAAGTAGTTATTCTTACTGGAAAGGGATCTAATTACCTCAAGATAAAGAAGCCTGTACTGCTGTCTACACAGGTGTTTAGACACCCATTGAACTCAAGGGAGGAAACAAAGAGGATGGTCCCTTGAAGATGTGGGATGCCATGAGGATGACCATTAGTGCTGTGGATCAACAACGCAGCCAAAGCAGATAAGGGAGATTGACAATCCCCTTGTAAAGCTAAATGTCATTGCTGGAGCCCAATTAGGGGGTCAGAGAATAAAGGACAGCTTTTGTCATGCTAGTTCCAGCCTCATAGACACTCATTAAGCACAAGGAACTGCATCTCCCTGTTCAGCTCTTCCACAATGGGGTTTCATATGGGCAGAGCACTTTGCCTCTTACCATGCTAAGAAAATAGTACCTAAACTGTCCTCCTCATCGAGCTGTGACCCAGTAAGGACACAGGTTTGCCTTAATTCAGTACATCGACTGTAACAGCAGGTATGTTGTAAATAATGTTATGGATGGGAATAATTCCAGGTATCTCGAGGATGCAGATAGATTATATACTTCTATTAACATAATTGCATTACCAAGAAAAAGTTTCCAAGATGTTTGTGGGAAGTCCTAGAAGTTTTAATGGTGCGAAAGTTCCAGGGAAAGACAGATTTCCCTGGAACTGTGCAGCGTAGGGCTCACTGAGGAACACCACGACCTGACAGAGAGCTGCAGTTAGGGCACTGACTGCAGAAACGCTCACAGCCATAAGCACCACCAGAGCACATGGAGATTATTTTTTTCCTCCTGTTGCGGCTGATAAAGGCTGCTTGACTGAGATCTGTTCTACCCCACACTGTAAATACCTAGAGGGCCATAAGGCAACAGAGAAGGTAATTCTGCTGTTCATGACAGAGCACTAACCAAAGACCTTCCTCAAGCCTGAGTATTCTGAAACTTTTTGCCTTTTTCATTTGAAAAGGAGAAATCAAGAAAAGCCAATCTCTGTGCTTTGGGATCAAACATCAAAAATCAAGATTGAGAGGCAGAAATAGATTGAAACAAGACCCTCAAAGCCCAACAGCTTCAAGGTCAATATCCAAAACTGCAAATCATCTATATAGTATTTTTATCTAAGCACTCAAGAACACAAGCAAGGCAATATTCTAAAAGGGACAGAAAGAAACCTAGAAAAACGCAGCTGCAGGGTCATGCGAAGAATGACACAGGTAGATGAAGTCTCTTTCAGGAGGTACCCACATATTTTAAGGGCATTAGTTCATTCGGTACAGGAGCAGTTAAAGTATTTGGTGCCAAGCTGTTGGAAACACACACATTGTGTTAGAAACCATACATGGAGCAATCACTCAAAAAAAAACCCCAACCAACCCTGTATTTTAACAAAAACAACAAAAAAAAATGCATCAAAAGCAAACTATACAAAGAGAACAGATGTAGTTGCTATAAAGCATTATTTCTACCGGCAGTTTTCATTAACAGAAAAATACCTGAAGATCCTAGACTTTGATCAAATAATGTGTGCAGAAGCAGCAAGCTATTTTATGAGATTCCAAGACAAGCTCCTCTCAATTCCAACAGAGGAAAAAAATTAAAAAACCAAAATGCAAGTCATTGCATGGTGAAACTGCCCCTGTTCCAGTACTTACACATCAGCCTTTCTCTGGGCTAAGTTTTAATTGTGAATTTGTTGTAAATGTAGTGATTAATGTGAGGATAGTTAGAGTATCCTTCCCTTTCCCTTCTCCCCTCTCCAGTTTAAATGGCTGAGTGGTACATTCAAACCTTAGGCTATTTTAGCTATAGATAGGGGTTTGGGTTTATCCTGAAATTGGATTGTTTTCCAAAAACATCTACAATGTCAGAAATGAATACCCATTAAAAGAGGAAAAGACAGCATAAAGATGATGCACAGTGCAAACTATACCTGGTCTTTTCAAGGGACAAATCCCCACAACCAGAGCAAGGCAGTCAAGTCAGAACCGAATTCCCAGAAAACATACAGTTGTATTGAATCATTAAGCCAGCACAGGGCTTAAAAGGATAAATCTCAGCTTTTAAGTGCAAAATAGAATTCAATTTTAACTACTGAGCCATGACCACTGCCTCTTTAACAATGCTATAAAAAGCTACTTGGCTTTTCAAATTTAAAAAAGTCAGTGTCACACAAATATGCTCACAAACGGTCTAAAAATAACTTTAAGCTGCCTACCCACAAGGTCAGAAGCAGCAGATGCAAAGAGCTTCCAATAAGGAAAATACTACTGACAAAAGCGAAGGTGTTGCCACTGGTTCACAGCTATTTCTAAACAGTTCTTCAGTGTCAACTTCTGCGGAGTTATACTCAAGCTAAAATGGCTTGAAATGTAGGAGTAATCTCCAATATGCAGTTCTCATCAGTCAACCACTTGACTGGTGTTGAGAGTATACTTACCTGAACTTACTAACTGAAATTAAACTTTGATGCATGTCCTTTCCACTCTTTACTAATTATGTACTAAAGGAGAATAAAGATAAACACACCTGAGATGCATTAAGGCAGAAACCAGTAATTTCCAACAACTCAGTGTATTCTAGTGTGCCTCATTACTATGAATACAGAGAACACACACAATGTTTTATCACACTACATCAGAAACCTTGTCCCTGTGGATCTTCCAATGGATTCTTCTCCAACTCCTGGTGGCAACTAAGTCAGCCATATCACAACAGAATCGTTACTTTAACGTACTTCATGCTTCTCAGCATTGAAAAATATAGTGGAAATAGCGGTAATGACGGGGACTCAGACTTCCCGGAGAGCTGGTTTGGCGTTTTTTTTGGCTGTGGCAGGTCTACACTTGGTAGAATATTGCATCGCAAGATAGAGAGCTCCTCTTTGTAGAGCCTGAAAAACAATCTAACATGACCATCAATAAGTGTGCTATGAACTACTAAAGTGATTCACTGATGCAACAATTTAGGGACTTCGATGATTCTGCATCGAGGGGAGTTTACCTAGCTTGCAAAAGATGAAGGACTAAGTTAATCCTCCTGGGATTTGAACCTCTGATTTAAGAAGTCTAAATATTTCAAACCTGATGTTTCAAGCATTCTCCCATCCCCTCCAGCTATACTTTTTTTCTTACTATGCTTCTTTTAAACTTTAATGTTTTCCCTAGAAATGGGCACAGAAAGTATTTGAGTATCGAAGTCATGGGCTGAAACAAAGCCCTAAGAAATACTGCAGCCTGTCAAATGTGATAAGTGCCTCTGATTATCCTTGACTGCATTCCCTGGACTCAGCATTTCATTAAATAGCAATGCTCTCTTTTAAAAATAGATTTACCACCATCATGTTCTTTCATGTTTTTAGCTAAACCTATGTACAGAAATACTACTTTCCTCAGTAATTATATTTGCTTTTCAGTTTCAATGTTACTGTTAAGATCTGTTACGTTTGCGTAATATGACCTAAACCAAGTCAGGAACACTAAAACTGCTTTTTCCCTCTGTTTTCAGAATCTTCCTTCAACTGGATGAACGAGTAACTTCCTGGGAGAAATTATGAAATGCCTTAAGAATTATGTATGAAATTAAATGAGGTGAATTTGGCTGCTACATTCTTAAAGAAGGACAATACAGTCAAACATTGATGCATGTCAAAATAGATTAGGTTTTCTGCTCCATATTAGCAAAATCCTTCTAGCACATTTTAGCATAGAAAGTGTTTGCAGCACCCACTTAATAATGCCTGATCAAAATCTGTACTTTTTTTACTGATTATGATACTCTTTAAAGTAAAATGGCTGACCATGTATTAAGAATAAAAAATATAATTTATTTATATAAGTGGAAATCTTAACAAAACATTGGAAAGAGCAAATATATTTTCAAATTAATCTTTTTTCCTGATGTAATTGACATAAATGTCTCTGGTCTGCAGAATACTTATATAATTGGGGACAAGAAGAGAAAAGCTGAATTGATTTACTGTTAACTGAAATTTGGAAAACACCACTTTCCACAAGATGTCAAATTTCCATTTCATTTCTGCATTGGTAGAAGAGTTAACAAATGATAAATGAGGTTAATGCAACACTTCTAGAAATCAGGACAGAAAGAAAATGTAAAACACAATACTGTCTCTGCGAAGGAAATACAAGTTGCAGCATCCCACAGATAAGTTTAGAGTACTACCCAACTGCAGATTAATTATTTATAGGAAATACATAGTCAGAATTATCTAGCGCTTCCTGCAAGTCAACATGTTCTTCTAAACTGGAAACTAACTCAAATACTGCTAACTTTCGAAAACAGTTTTGAAATGGTCTACCATTACATTTGTGACATGGAGACAATCAGTTGTGTTTTAATTAAAACTTCTTTAAAACACTCCTGCAACTTACCCTAGTAGATGAAAATAAAAAGGCATATATTGAAGACTAAGGACTACCATTGAAAAAGATGGAAGAGGTCAAAAGAAAGGAATCAGCTTTGAGCTGGTATTCCAAATCAACAACTGACTGATTTTTCATTGAAAATAAATCTAGGACAACAGATAAAAAGAAACTGTATGGTAAAAACATGCAGTGTTCTGTATTCCCTTTTAAAAGTAAGTAACAGCAGCATTTTGAAATAAAGACCTTTTGCATCACTATTTCCTAAGATGTAAGAATGGATGCTCCTGTGGCTCCACTGTATGCTGTATCAATGGAGAAAATACAAGCTATAGGTTGAATTTAAAATTCTTGGAGAAAAAAACCTCCAAGAGTAAATAAAATTAATAGAGCGGGTATTACCTATCTTCTCTTTTGTCTAATTCTAACCTATAGCTGGAAAGGTTCTCCAGGTCACAAAGCCCAGCTTCCAGCTGCAATAAGCGATATATCACGTCACACAAAGTCCTGTCCCAAGAAAGCAATAATCCCAGGCACCAGTAGAGGCTGGGGATGACTGGCTGGAAAGCAGCTTTGCTGAAAATGTCCTGGGGGCCATGGTGGACAAGTTTCACATGTGCCAGCAATATGTCCTTGTAGCGAAGAAGGCCAGCGGTATCCTGGGCTGCATTCCGTAGACATTGCCAGCAGGTCGGGAGAGGGGATCCTTCCTTGCTGCTCCGCACTAGCGAGACACATCAGGTGTCCAGCGCTGGGCTCCCCAGTACAAGTGAGACACTGACATAGCCGAGTCCAGCCCAAGGTCATGAAGATCATTAAGGGATGAGAGTATTTGTCATATGAGGAGAGGCACAGAGAGCTGGGACCCAGAGAAAAGAAGGTTCAGGAGGATCTTATCCGTGTGAATAAATAACTGATGGGGGCGAGGAGTAAAAAAGATGGATCCACCTCTTCTGAGTGGTGCCCAGTGACAGGACGAGAGGCAACCGGCACAAGTCAAATACAAGACATTCCATCAGAACACAGTAGAAACCTTTTTTACCGTGAAGGTGGTCAGATGCTGAAAGGGTTGCTCGAAGAGGCTGTGCAGTCTCCATGCAGTCTGCAATCATGTATGTAACTCTGTAAACTTATTCATAAAATTATCAGTTCTGTCTTCAAACCATTTAGGAAGACTGGAAAGGCAAAAAGCCAGCCTGAAGGTTATTCCAGAATGTCTATCCTCGAATAGCTCCTCATATGTTTACTAATAAATAATTAGAAAGCAATGGGGAAAAATCTTCAAAAGATAATAAATAAAATATTCCCAAACATTAAAAGAGGCTGAAAAACACAGAACAAAACATTTAAAAGATTGCTCTACAGGAATAAATATTTATGTCACCTGCAAAACGAGAGCATTTATATTTATCAGGCGAAGTTATGCAGAGCTGGGTTGGTTTGGCTTTTTTTTTTTTTACATTCAAGTACTTGAAAGATTGCTTGCATGAGGCATAGTTAGCTCAGAAAACATGTTAACACAGTGCAAGAGAAATGTACAAAAGAATCTGTGGAATCATCTCCTGCTCATTATTTCTGCCCTCACAAAACCTGAAAGTTTTCTTGTCCATTCATTTCATACTGTTTCAATTAATTTCACAGAAATGAATTCTCAGTAAGGACATCTCCAACCTTCAGTTATTCCCAACACCTACGCACAATTTAACTGGGAGGGAGAGGGGAAAAAGAGGAAAATCTTTTCCTTCAGAGATACGTTCACTTGAGATGGGGATCCGCTTCAGGTAAAGGGGTAAGATGAAAACAAACGCTAAACTGGACAAGTGAGAGAGAGAAGGGGAGCAAGATGCAAAAGGGAAGCCCTGAAGAATTGTATAATGATAATTTTTATACACAGCTACTTAATGCACCCAGAACTGATGCAAAGTAGACATAATACATATATAATACACTATATAAACGTATAGTCTATATACGTGCAAGACAATCAAGGGATCTAGGGCCGGTCAGTGTGGGTCTATAAAAGGCAGGCCCAGCCTGATGAACCTAATCTTCTTTTACAAGATGACCTGCCAGGTGGCTGAGGGAAAGGCTGTGGCTGTTGCCTACCTGGACCTTAGGAAAGCCTTTGACACCGTCTCCAGCATTCTCCTGGAGAAACCAGCTGCTCATGGCTTGGACGGGGGTACTCTACGCTGGCTTGAAAGCTGGCTGGATACCTGAGTCCAAAGAGTGGTAGTAAATGGAGTTATGGTGTCTAGTCACAGGTGCTGTACCCTGGAGCCAGTCCCGTTTAGTATCTTTACTGACAATCTGGATGAGGGGATATGAACTCAGTAAGTCTGCAGATGACACCAGGATGGGTGGGAGTGTTGATCTGCTTGAGGGCAGGAAGGCTCTGCAGAGGCCAACTGTATGAGGGACCTGGGGTTCTTCAGCCTGGAGAAAAGGAGGCTCAGAGGAGGCCTTACTGCTCTCTGCAACTACCTGAAAGGAGGCTGTAGGCTGGGGGGTAGGTCTCTTCTTCCAGATAAAAATTGACAGAACAAGAGGAAACGGCCTCAAGTTGCACCAAGGGAGGTTTAGATTGGATCATTTCTTCACTGAAAGGGTTGTCAAGCACTGCAACAGGCTGCCCGGGGAGGTGGTTGAATCGCCATCCCTGAAGGTGTTTAAAAAACACACAGACGCAGTGCTTGGCAACATGGTTTAGTGGTGAACTTGGCAATCCTGGGTTAACGGCTGGACTCTATGATCTCAAAGGTCTTTTCCAACCTGAATGATTCTATGATTTTATATTCCAGGTCAAGAGCTGAGTATAACCCAGGAGGTAGATCTGATGAACCAAGTCTTCAGAATTTAGTACTTTAGCATCCAGAGAAAATAAATAGGTAACTTGAAGACAAGTAAATTCATACAGGTATGCTGTTCCAAATCTCCAAGCAGCTTTCAAAGTGAGCTGTTCACTTAATCTGAGTTTTAACAATAAAGCCCAATCATCACAAAGATTGTGGAATTGCATTTTACTATGGCTTTTAGTTACTAGAGTCTTTAAGGTTGCCAATTTACTCAACAACACTCTGTATCAATAAAGCACATTATTTATGAAATACTTAATGAACAGGGAATTGGGTTCTAATGGGAATCTCCTGAAGTGCTAAGTTCTACCATGCAAGGAGGACGCTGCTGATTCAGAGTCGTAAGTAAAACTAACCATAATAGACCAAAATAGCTCAGATGAAATGCATCATTAAACTTCAGATAGATGAAGAATTTGCTGTAACAGTAAAAGTCCTATTCCCTTTTTATTTGAGAAGGTCATAGAAGTTAGTGTATCTAAGCTCAGCATCATTTAACTTCTGGCAGCATCCTGAATCACTAAGACTTTGGATGCAACATAGTCCTTCCTAAACTGGGAGTTCAGGGATGACTTTCTGCTGGATTCAGGAAAAAAAGGAAAATCCTCTTTGATTATTTTCTCAGATTGCTGATCATCATGAGTTATATGAACTCAAAATATTATGTTCAGTATGTGGTATCCATTCGCTCTTCATTAGCTGACAGCTCTCCTCCACCAGAACTGTAAAGCTTTTTATTTTTGTGGTCTCATTTTGAGTGCAATATCTGACTAGTACCACAGAAATACTGACAACAATCACTTCAGGAACAGAGGCTACTAAAAACACATCAAATCTGTACACTCACTCTACTACAGTCTCATAAGAGGATTCTTGGTGAAATTCAAGATCTCAAGCTTTATTCCTCAAAATGTCCCATGTTATAGCAGCAACTATCTGTAATTCTTTGATTACATAAACAAAGTGACTTTCAGGACAATGTTAAATGGTTAAAAATAATTTTCTCTAAAAAATAAAGTATTTCTTAATTTTTATACTTGTTCCCATTAATTAATTTTCTTTCACATAACTCCACAATTTGAAACATTTCAAAGTTTAGTCATAAAAGCAGATTTGTCTTTAGTGTCCCCTTCTCTTTATTGCTAATCGCAGCACCAGTTTGAAATGTCTATGTTAAGCAATTATTCTTCTTATTCTTCTTCACCTCCTTCTACATCCAAGCATATCAAAGAAGCCCTATTTCTTCTTCAACAGCAGCAGCTCCTACTGGATTAACAGGCCAAAACATTGGCTGCCTTCATTAACACTCTCCTGACGAACCAGGAGGATGTCTAAAAGACTTCACAACAAGAAACTTGAAAGAATCTATATTGGTTTAAAAAGGCTTAAAGAGTATAAATAATGTCATAGTCATTAATTAGTGCCCAGACTTTACTGCAGCTACCAAGTCCTTGACCAGTCTCATTATTACTTTTATCTAGAAGCCACTACATCATGTAATAATAAGTGTTCTCCAATGTAAAAGGCTAAAATAATAGAAATGAGGAGCAAATAATTAAAATAATTTTCTGAGGCTCTGCCAGTATGTTCAAAACAAGTTATTTAAAATTAATTACTACTGATGAGGGCAAGCAGACAAGACAGAACTAATGGCAGGCCATGTACCCCAAACATTAAATCACAGTTGTCCAGCTGATTCTGGATATGTCTTTTTATTTACTTTCTGTAACTTTTACTTCTAATTCCTGCACTTTCATATCACCAGTCAGCACAAAAAGGTAGAAAACAGTAATATTACTCTCCATCATTATCAGGCCTTATCTAACTTAGGACTGCTTAATTCCTTATTGATTCTTTCTTTTTTTAATCATACCCAAAATGAGACTGATTCTTTGCCCTCTCAAGACAAATACACAAATTTGCTGAGCAGCATAATAAAGACTATCACGTCTTATAGACAATACTCTCTGTAGGAGCAAACCTTTCCTTTACCTTGACAGATGCAATTCAAAATGGAGCCCTGTGTGAAATCAAAATATTGAAACTGTCAAATATAATCACTCTTCTGGCACACCATGCAAAATTGAACCTTTATTTTATAGACAAGAAAGATGTTTTATTGCTTTAGCAGACCAAGGTCTCAAAGATGACTCAGACTCACCCTGACGAACACAGAGTCTAGGAAGGAAAGTAAACACAACACACACAGACAAAGCCCAACCTTCTAGTGCGTGTCGGAGGGGAGCCTGCAGCTGAGAGAGGATAATTTTACTGTTGAGAACTACCACGAACACAATCTCAATGCCTAAATCTGAAATGACTGAATGTGTTAGGCAAACTTTCAAATTCATTCCCTTAGATCAGTTTTTGATGCTCTCCAACCCAATCCCTCCTTCTTCCATTTCACAGGGCTCACAAGGATTACAAACATCTCATCAAGACCAAAACTGAATGTCTGCATCACTACTGTCAATACTTGTGCTGTGTTTGACCCTTGCTGCTGTTTATTTACATCACAAGAGAGAGAAAACCACTTTACTCCTACTAGAAAATGTCTACTTTGTGGCAACTTTTGTTTTTGCTGTGCTTTTGTGTCTTCTTGTTGGGCTCCAGTTTCAATTTCCACTTGTGATCCAACCATCCAACCTAGCCAAAGGTCTGCCCTCGCTCCTGTCACACCACTACAGTTTTCGCTGTATTTCCAGTCTCCTGCCTTCAGCCTCACTTCTGCCCATGGACACATCTTATTCCTAAGCCTGTAGACCACTGAGGGTCTCTAATTTTTTAAGCTTCAGGCCAGGTCACTCCTGAACACATTTATTTGATCAGGCACTCACTCAATTACAACTTTTTCCTGTGTGAAAAACTGGGTTTAATCCAACTGTAATCCATGAGCCAGACACAATATCCCAAAGATCACATTGTCTACTTGGGATTTTTTAAAATAGGACATTACTGACTTATTGGCCGAAGGAGTTCTGCACCCTCCTTGCTTACCTGGATGTTATAAAAGCAGTTTAATGACAGCAGAGGGTCCAGTGTTGCTTGCTGAGAACTTTGGCTGAGTATATTATGGCTTTTTTTACCTTGTGCAAGTTGTTACAGTTTTCTAAAACTGTTTCTGAGAAGTATTGTTTCTCCTAGGTTATAATTTATTTCTTTATCAGCATGTTCTGCGCATTATTCAAGACCTTTGACAATAATTAGTTTTGCTTTAAACACTAACAGAACAAGCTTGTGTTTGGAAACTTGTCAGACTTCTTTCTGAAGTAAAGCAAGGAAAAACATGAAGTGCAATGAAATGTGTGCGCAACAGTGAATGATTTAAAAACAAATAATCTCAAACCAGCAACAGAATGCAGTCATAATATGTACTATTTACTTTAAATTATATTAAAACCCTGAAGATGATAATTACTTCCGCGCAAGATCATTACTTCTGCGTAAACATACTGGAATACTACACTTAGACGTGAATAGGTTTCATTTGTAATAACTAAACCAGACTTGAAAAACGATGAATTTCCGAGTGATTAGCTCTCAGCATGTTTGGTTTTCAGTAGATTCAGAAAAGCAAATTCGATTTGTTGTTAGTTTTTAATGCAGTGTATTTTCAACTACAGAATTGTAATTACCTATTTTTTTCATGGCATTAGTACTCCCGGTAACAGATCAGAGCTGAACGATGACATGCACCACAGCCCACAGGTAGCCTCCAAGGCATCGCTGGTCACTTGGTAGGCTTGCCAGGGACTGACAGAACTTTTGGGAGCCTAAATCGAAATGAGACATGCTTCTGTCTAACTGTTCAATTAGCTCATCAGTGTAAAATACGTTAATGGAAAATTACAGCTTTTTCTCAGATTTGGTATATGCACCTCGTGCACCAAATTCTGCGGAAATAACTTCCTACTGGCTTCAGTTACATAGAGGATTATGGCTAAATTAGTATTTAATTGGACCTGACACAATCATTTCTGTGACACACGCAGCAGAGGTACCAAGGCTCAATCTTTTGCCAGAAGACAGTAGGGAGATCAGGACTGCAGAACCTCTTCCTCTTCCAAACATGACCCGAGACCCTACCAAGCACTGAATTCCTAAAGGTGCCCAAGCATACTGGCACTGGGGGATCTTCCACATCTAAGAGAACACAAAATATTACATTCTATCTTCTTCATATATCTATCTTCTTTCCTTACATGCGCAATCACTTTAACTGAAGTACAACAGTGAATACCCTGTTGGATTAAATTTTCTAATCTAATAGAATTCCATGTCCCTGGAACAATTCCTACAATTTCTACCATTTCAGTTCTAATCATCTCCACAGTACTGCACACCAGATAAGGATAAAGTTGGGTTTTTACCCACTATAATGTCTTATATCTGAAATTCCTTTATATGATTCAGTATCTGTCATGCAGTTCCTACTTCTCCATCTGAGTGGTCTTAAAATAATGAAAATTAATTAAGATTTTAAAATATATATTAAAAATTGCTTCTTGTTCCCCAAATCCGATGTATTTTATGTATTTAGTCCACTGAATCTGTGTTCTGTTGTAGAGCTTGGACAAAGCATCAGGATCCCACCGCTACTGCTGTAACCTGACATGAATGAGTTTAAATAAATTCAATGACCGTAAGTAAGCAGGAGTATAAAACACTAGTAACATTGCTGAAACTACTCGGGTATTAAGAACGAACAGTGGCAAAATCATTATATACTCTTTAAATGAACTTGTACTGAATAGAAATCTACAGAACTCGTGCTCCATGAAAATAAATGTGTTACTTTGATTCTGTGATTCATCTGCTCAGAGACCCTCAAACAAGCAGACTGGAATGATGTGCAAACATGCATGAGACTGGAATGTGCTGAGTTTGTCAGGAAGCCACAACTGGAAAACATTCATTATCAGGATACTGTATTGCGGCAGATGTTGCTGAAAAGCAAGATGCCTCCTCTTAGAAAAGCAGCTAACCAACGATTACACGTTGGCTGCATATATTGACTGCGCAGAACTGTAGAACAACCTGCTGCAGTTGCCCATGACCACGAGGACAGAGTCATTTTTAGACCGTGTGCAGGATTGCAACAAAGCAAGTTAACCACACAGATGATGATGCTTCAGAAATGGGTACGCAGAATTGATCATTCCGGTACTCTGTAACACTGTACCTGTAAATACTGTCTCACTGTCACTAAAGGAAAATGGATCTCTAATGCCTGTGCTTCCTCTAGTATCCTGCTTACAAGGCTTAGCCAAAATTTGGATGCAACACAAATATCTTCTAGAAAATAAAGTAATTTTGAAAACCTGTTAACTTCTTTTAGTTAGATGGACATAAGCTATTCGCTGTTTTTCTTCAATAAAACAAAGCAAAATATTTTACCTGAGAAGAGGGTACAAAACAACTTAAACGAAACCCAAATTTTATTTTAACAGTACTGAGGCAGCAAAGGCATCTCTTAGAATTTAGAAATAGTTAAAACCTTAATAATCTTGGGTCTTAGAGATCAGACATCAACCACAAGCACAGCCATCATTTGAAAATTACAAACTTATTCACATTTAATAAATTAGCTTTTTAGTTACGAATGTTTCTAGTTACCATGCACCACTAAAAGAAAACTCTGAGCTGAACAAGTAACTTCTGATTTTCCAATATACTTGCAACATGCCTCAAATAAAGGCTACGAAAACTAAGGGATACACAAGATGAAAAAATTCAAAAGCCTCCAGTGTGAAAAATACAACTGTGAATATATATATATATATATATATATATATATGTATACATAGATATTCTACAAATGTGCGAGGCACCAATCGTTAACACAGGTCAGACCTGAACAGAATGGATTAAAGGGAATTGCAGAAAGCATGCCAATAAAAATGAGATGCCAATACAGATTTTGAGACAATCTGACCATGATGCAAATTTCCCATTAGATACTTAAAAACACTAATGTGTCTTTGCTAGTTTAAAGAAAATCCATGAAAGATACAGGGAACATGACACCATGAAAGCAAGGGTAAGAAACTCCTGCTTTTCTGGATCTAGGCAAAAAGACTGGGTAGATTTCATGTCCAATCAGCAACACTGACAAAACCATCTTTAAAAGCGATAAAGAACAGCTCAAAGAAACTGAATATAATATTGGAATGATTTGTTATCTTTGAAAGGCAAAAATCTCAAAAAATATCCATCAAACAAAACAAATGTTTTTAAAAATATTTTTTAGAGGAAAGAGATTTGAAATCTATAGGGGCAAAAAGTCATTAGGCTGGACCCCAGAAAGACCAGTTTTTATTGGGCACCATGTTTCCTGGATCACTGACAGTTACGGGAGGACTTTCAGCATCCTACACAACTCACTCATCAGCCCTCTGTGGGGAACCTTCCTACTTCTCCATTCACCTTTCAGTACTGAGTCCCATCAGAAGCAGAGATATATGCTTGGATTTCTACAATTGCTCTTTCAAAGTCATGGGAACAGAAGGCACGCAGGTTCTTAAAAAGAATCATGTCAGAAAACTCAGTCCTTAACAAAAAGAGTACATTTAATACTAGGATTGTTCTTTGTCGAATTACTACACTCCTTGAAGATAATATAACAAGTTGTCTCAGGTACTGAGATAAAAACTCAGAATCCTTTTTAATAAAACAGAAGCACAGGAAGCATTTGGTCAAAACCCTTCCCTCTGAGAAATTTTAGAGAACGCTACTTTTAGTCAAAGGAGTTATTTCATAAGCAGGAAGAATAAAGAAGCCTATTCCATAAGAATTTGTGTTCTTTGACTCTTCTTCATACTCTAACCTCAGACTTGGTTTCTCCGTGTTCCCCACCTACCAACCAAAAAGCTCCAGGTGTCAAATCAAACACACATTCACTCAATTCTGCTTCTTTCTCAGAACAGAGGCAATGATTTTTCTCTTTCCCTTCTACCCATCAATGATTTTGACAGAACGTTTAGGAATTAAATCTCTCTTTGAGACCTCTAGTCTTCAATTCACTGGTGAATTCAAAACTTCGTAGTGACAGAACAGAAAAATTAATAGCATCAAACTTGCGTTATTAGAAAACCAGATTCAAAAAGGCAGCTTGGAAGAGTCAGGCGGAGCACTAATCCTAGACATAACCACTGCATTCCAGGTTCTGATAATGAAAACAAAATCATAGTGTTTAAATCTTATGTGGCTTCATACCACATGAAGTTAATTAGCTTCTGCAGGATTTAAGCCATTTTTTTGGTAAAAGAAGGAGATTTAATCAGAGCTAAGTCTTCAGCCTCAGCTTCTGTCAGTTTGTAACATCTCTGGGAGGTACCCAAAATCATGAATGGTCTTCCCATCACTCCGGTCCTTTGGAGAGGCTGTACTCTACTGTTCAACAAGCGAGCACTCTCTCTGGTGGCCCGGTACTTTTAGCAGGTCTGACACCCAGCAGTAATAGCCCTCAAACCAACTTTTGTAGATCAAAGACAGACTTAAGAATCTTGAGTTAGCTACAGTACTTCTTAGTATCACATAGCAATAATGTTCGTACAAAGACAAAAATGCATGGGACAGAGTATATTATAAAGACCTAGTTTCATTCTCCACTAAAGGCCAGTCAGCCTCACCTCAATCCCTGGGAAAGCTATGGAAAAAATCCATCAAGGAAACCATTTCCAAACACATGAAGGACAAAATGGTGATCAGGAGTAGTTTGCATGGATTTATGAAGGGGAAATTGTGCTTTAACTACCTCTTAGCCTTACACAACAAGATGACTAGCTTCGTTGACAAGAGGAGAGCAACGAGTGTTGCTTCGATCTCAAAATTTGTAAAGCCTTTGACACCCCTTCCCAAAACATCATCATAGACAAACTGATGAAGCATGGGTTAGGTAAGTAGGCAGTGAGGTGGATACAAACCAGCTGAACTACTAAGCCAGCACACTTGCAACCAGTGGCACAAGGGTCAGTTGGAAGTCCATCACTAGCAGCGTGTCCCAGGGGTCAATACTTGGTCTGATGCTGTTTAACATCTTCATTAGTGACCCGGTTGACAGCGCAGAGTGCATCCTTGGCAAGTTCACAGGTTATTACATACTGGAGGGAGTGGCTGATGCACCTGAGGGTCATGCTGCCATTCAGAGGGACCTTGACAGCCTGGAGCAATGGACGGAGTGCAATCCCATGAAGCTGAACAAAGTCCTGCACCTGGGAAGGAATAACCCCAGACACCACTACATGGTGGGGACCAAACAGCTGGGAAGCAGAGAAGAACCGTGGTTTCCCAGCACACAAAAAGCTGACCACCAGGCAGTAACGTGCCCGTATTCCAACAAAGGCCAACAGCGTCCCGGACTGAATCAGGCAGAGCCCTGCCCGCAGGTGGAGGAGGTGATCCTTCCTATCTACTCAGAACTGTTGAGACATACCTGGAGTGCTGGGTCCAGTGCTGGGCTACCCAGTACAAGAGAAGGACTTAGTGGAGTGAGTCCAGCGTGGGGCCACTCAGATGATTAAGTGACTGGAGCATCTCTCACATAAAGAAAGGCTGAGAGAGCCGGGACCCAATTCAGCTTGGAGAAAGGAAGGCTCAGGAGGGATCTCATCAATGCGTGTATGTGATATGAAATGAAGGTGAGGGAGAGAGACTCTTCTCAGTAGTGGCCAGTGACAAGCCAAGAGGCACTGGACAAATTAAAACACATGAAATTTGATCCGAACATGAGAAAACACTCTTCACTGTAAGGATGGTCAAATATCGAAACAGGTCATCCAAAGAGGCTGTAGAATCTTTGTGGAGATATTCAAAAGCCAACTAAACACAATCCTAGGCATCTGTGCTAGGTGACCCTGCTTGAGTAGGGGGGTTAGACTACCTGACTTCATGGGGTCCCATTCCAACCTAAACAATTCTGTGAATGATTCTATGAAAACATATTACATTAATATTTTTGATGGAGCATTCACATCCCGAATGGTCTTTAAAAATTTCCGAAGTATTTAAACCGTATCTATTCTCATCAATAATACAAAGAAAAAACTTTGAATGGCTCAGGCTGTCAGGAGCTTATGATTTATGTTTTAATGCATGAAGATAAAATTTAATGTCACTTTAAACAAATTATTTTTTTGTTGCAGATTTTATTAGACCATTACCCTCCATGAGCTTTCACAAACCACTTATGGTGAGTCATTCATAAATCGGATTCAAAGGGCAAGAAGGCCCAGAAATGTGTTAACTGCATGAGTATTCCATTCAGTTTCTAGAGTCTGCTTAGTTTTCTGGAATTATCTAGAACTAGAATTTAATACAGACTGCAAAAGAGATTCTGAAAAATCATACTGAACACCTATACACTAACTGAAATGCTTTTAAAATCAGGTATATGATTAACTTCCATTGACACTCAGTGTTACTTTAAATTTTTCTTCAGCACCTTCTGCTTGTAAAGATTTGGTCAGTGTTCCAGTAAAAGGTGACCCTTCCTGTGGTTTCCACTCTAGGCCAGCCTTCTGCTGAGCTATTATGAATAGCTGTTCCTAAAAATCTCTCCCCCGGCAGCCAGACTCCAAGACTGTGCAAGGGCAGGTTGAGATTGGATATTAGGAAAAATTTCTTCACTGAAGGAGTGTTGAAGCATTGGAACAGTCTGCCCAGAGAAGTGTGAGAGTCACCATCCCTGGAGGAATTTTAAAAACACGTAGCTGTGGCACTTAGGGACGTGGTTTAGTGGTGGACTAAGGGTCGAACTCTATGATCTTAAAGGTCTTTTCTAGCCTAAACAATTTTATGATTCTATGACCGTAGTGGTCTTAGGATGAAACAGTGTATTATGAGGAATAAAATGTGGAGTTCATAATTCAGAACAATGCATCATATTTTATCACAGTATCAAAAATATTTTTTTAGTTTCCCCAAGAAGAAGCAAATTAGTATCTGACATATTAGACATATGCTGTATGCCTAAGTGAAAGACCTGAGACCACATTCACTGCTGAACTTAATTTAATAATTTCTTCCTTTTCCCTAACTTCGTATTATTCCTTAATCTTTTGTAATTCCTGCAGCAGCAAGTATAAAAGCTAAGTACTGATCAGAATCACTTTGTGTCAGGGAGAACACACACACACAGTAAAAAGACATCCTGCTGTCAACGGATTTATGAAAAAAATGAAGGTACACAATTGCTGAGAAGAACAAAAATTGTAGTTAACGGTCAACGTAATAGAAAAGTTGACACAAGAAGAAAAACTCTTCAGTAGGTGTTCAGCTACACATTCTTTTATGCAGCAAATGAGTATAATTTGCTATATAAAATTTAAGTTTTAATGCCTCAAAAGCTTGAAAAATTATAACAGTATGTGAATGCTGTTTTCTCCAATCCATATTTAATTTTAGATTTCCAACAGGGCTCTGGCATTTCCAGGACTGACCACAGGAAGAAACAATTTGTCTTTATCAGTGCTGTAATTTTCTACGTGACTGTAAATCATCATTTACATTTCAGGCCACTTTTGCTGATGTATTTAAAGTAAAAACTTCTGGAAATCTTCAAGCTGCTCTTTACACATCCCAGCCCCTGGTATGGCTGCATTCAGGTACATGGTACATATTCATCTGCTGCCAGGGTAATGAATTCAGCACTCAACAGTAACAGCAAACCCATAAGGGCAGATTGTGTTGCTGCTCTTGGCACTTTTTGGCTGAGTGATAGTGAGAAATTGCTTACCATTTTGCGTGTCAGGCCCGAAATCACAACATAAACCTCTTTATAATGTACTTAAGCATATGGACAAAAAAACCATGCGAGACACTTTGTTATTCCAGTTCACTACCTGTTACATTAAGTGACTGACGTTTCAAAAAAATGAGCAAGTATCAGTTCCGAGTTTTCTTCATGTTCAGACATACCAAGTGAAGAATATAGGAAACTCTAGAAAACTCAACAGTGTGTTAGGAATTGTAGCATGGAGTACATAAGGAAAAAGAATGAGGTTTCTACAGAAGCACACTGAACTGCCTTCACTGTGACAAAATACAAATTTCGAATTCCACAAAGCTCTGTTACCTCAGTTTTAAATTATATGAAAAGTAGACTTACTGTAAGCAAGATATAAATTCTGACCACCTACTTAGCACAGAGCTGTCCTCCATCTTATCCTTCAACCTGAAGGAGAACTAAAAATGCTGAAAGCCAATGACAATCTTCCAGAGCTTTCCATTTTGTTGTTATATTGAAAAAGAGGCTTCTGGTCAAAGATACACCAGAACAAACAATGCTAAATAAAACTTACCTCTGCATAGCCCTTGAGGAGGTATACAATTCCCAAATTTCCTCCCCCCCCCCCCCCCCCCCCCGATTTCCATAGGGACATTTCTAGCTCTGCAGCAAAATTCCATTCCCAGACATGAATGTACAGTCCTTGTAAATTCCTTCTGACAAAGCATGGAAAGAAAATGAAATTGTTCTAAGAAGCTCTGTTGGGTGTATTCTTGGGCTTGAAAGCAATCCAGTGCATCAGCCATAACATTTCAGAAGTCAACTGTGAATAAACATTTCTTACATCTTTTAAATTTGCTGTGGCCTAAAGTGCTGATCTACATCAGGACTGAATTGAAGATATTAAAGGAAGTTCAATGTTTAAAGGTTATGACATTTTAAGAATTTCTCTCGTGTATCTCAAAAGAAAGAAGGTCGAATGACTACTGGCTGCACCTGTGAGTAAACTCTGCCACGCAGAAACTAGCTAAGCTTAAAACAGTGGGTTGAACATGCATCTGTATCCTTCACCTTACCAAAAAGTTGAGAAACATCTGCCCCTTCCCTTCCTCAAATGACATGGCTGATTTACCATGTTGCCCTTACATTTTGCACCTTATCAAAGCTGTAATCATTTCTGGCTGTTCAGCAGAACTGAACTATTCCTTCCACACTATCAAAAGTTACAGTGCTTGGCAGCCCCCCATTCCACCTGTAACTTTTCTTCTCTGCAGCTCTACACTCATGAAATGGATACTCTGGGACTGCTCATCAAGTCACTGCTTTGCTGTCTCAGTCCTGAGCCTGAAAAGTGTGACTGAAGTCAATCGAGCAGTTAAATTTGAGAGTTCTTAGCCACTGGGAATGTTGTAGCAGTCATTCTCAAGAACACCTACAGGAAATTAAACAATGATATCATCAGCCTATGAATAACTTTTTAATTCAACCTGCTGTACCAGCAGATGCCAGGTAACTGCATTCATACTAACACAGCACCTGTCCCAGGTGCCAATATAGCACCAGGCTAACTTCTTATTCTGTCATCTTCTGTTTATTACAGACTGACTTTAAATTAGCTTTTCAGGTCTTCAGGATATGGCTTATTTCCTTGTATCTCTGCTGGTAGTAGTAGCTGGTGATAAACAACATGACTAATATTTGCCAATAAAAAATAGTAGAAGCCTGCATGAACCAAAACCATGTTTCAAGAGCATCTATATTATTTCATATCAAAACATTTGAAGGACAAAAGAGGTAACACATTTTAGTTACCACTGAAAGTTATGATTTAGATTTTTCTGACCAGACACTAAAGAACAAGACATAGAGTTTAGATGCCAATTAATCTGACTCTGAAAACCATTTTCTCACCCACACCCATTCTGCCAATTCATTCCATTTAGGATCTGTAACTTGAGGAGGAGGGGATGAGTTAAAAATAGCAGCAGCAAAAAAAGACAATTAGTAGGAATTGCCACAATAACCTTTGTCAGGATAAATTTAAGGTATAGGGCTCAGAGATAGTTACTATGGCAACCACAGGCACTTGCAAGGTACCATTAATGAGAAATGCAGTGTCTGTCAAAAAAAGGAAGTAGATGCAGCAGCAGCCTGACAGGCTATTTAAAGACACTGTTTTCTTCCCTGCCCCCTTTTTTCAAAGAACAGCAGGAAAGTAAACTGCTACACAAGTAGCTCTAATATGTGTATTTTTCTAATTTTGTATTCTCTTTTCACTTCTTCAGTCCCTGAACTGTTAAGACCTCAATGTAAGCCTTACTCAAACTGAACAGGTTAGATTTACAGATGTCACCCACGGTTTGTCTACCCTTTGCAAAATAAATCTAGCTCACGACTCGCACAGAAACTCCAAGCAGCAAAAAGTGAAACACTTCACCCAGGTACCCAAAAAGATATAGCCACAGGACTTACGGTAAAAATAATAGTTTTACTGTACTGTGAAACAAGACATGCTAAAACTACGACAAACGTTTGTAAAAAAAAAAATGTATAAATTCTCTTACTTGCCAATACAATGTGAAGCTGTTATCTTCCCAAAAAATATTTTACCACCTGGAAATTATCTCAGATATGTCTCATACTTTTTCCAAATACACAAACCCAAACCCAAGTATTCAGTCTGAATAGCTTTAAAAAATGGTTTCTCTTTTTTCTACACAAAGTCCGTTCCACTTCCATTTCTAGTGTTTACCAAAAAAAAAGCCAATTTCAAAGCACTTTCATTAAAGACAAGCCCACATTAACTCGTTACGGTACACACAAAATGACACAGTTCCCATCAGGACTTAAATAACGTATTTTGCAGGAATGTGAAAAAATAATAAAATGTGTGCTGCTGCAACTCCTTGGTATCCTACCTGGAGTACTGTGTCCAGCTCTGTGGTACGCAGCCAAGAAAGACCTATGGCTCTGTTAAAGCAGGTCCAGAGGAGGCCACAAAGGTGATCAGAGGGCTGGAGCACCTCTCCTATGAAGACAGGCTGAGAGAGTTGGGGTTGTTCAGCCTGGAGCAGAGAAGGCTCCAGGGAGCCTTACTGCAGCCTTCCAATATGTAAAGAGAGCTTAAAAGAAAAGATGGGGAGAGACTTTTTGGCAAGGCCTGTAGTGACAAGACAAAGGAGAACGGTTTTAAATGGAAAGAGAGTAGGTTTAGATTGGATATTAGGAAGAAGTTTATTACAATAAGGCTGGTGAGACACGGGAACAGGTTGCCAAGAGCAGCTGTGGGTGCCCCATCCCTGGCAGTGTTCAAGGCCAGGCTGGATGGGGCTGGGAGCAACCTGGTCTGGTGGCAGGTGTCCCTGCCCATGGCAGGGGCTTGGAGCTAGATGATATTTAAGGTCCCTTCCAACCCAAACCCTGCTATGAATCTATGACTTCAAACCACAGATACGGATGGAAAGGTTTGTTCAATACTATGATGATTCTCAAAACCTGGGCCAGATGAAAGTGGTAACTCAGCTATGCTGGAACCACAGGGATTCACCTGGTTTATAAACAGTGTCATTCACTGCTCCTACCCCGATACGGTTCACTAAAACCAAAAAAGTTCATACCATTTGAAGTTTCCTCTTGATCAACTCTCATTTTGTTCACATCAAACTGAACCTTCATGTAGTAGAAGAATCCTACTAGAAGGATCGTCTTTAGAGCTCAGAAATTATTATCAGTTAATTATTACTAAACTCTATTTTTTTACCTTTATCAGTCCCAAAGTGGCAGCTTCTCTCCTTTTAAACACTGAAAATTGAATACTAAAATCTTTCTTCAAATAATACATCTCCTAACAACAATGCACTCGAGAACACACTGCAAAACCCAGATCAATGGTAGTTTGTGAATGAAAGAGGTGTCGTGGTTTAACCCCAGCCAGCAATTAAGTACCACACAGCCACTCGCTTACTCCCCCTGGACCTGGTGGGATGAGAAGGAGAAGAGAGAAGAAAAAAGAAAGACTTAAAACCTGTGAGTTAAGAATAGTTTAGGAACTGAAATAAAGTTCTTACTAACAATTATGATAATAATAATAATATAGGAGCAGTAGTAGTAATAATGATAGTAACGAAAAGGAAGATAAGAAAAAGAGAAAGAAATAAAACCCAAGAGACACAAGTGATGCACAATACAGTTGCTCACCACCCGCTGACCAATGCCCAGCCAGTCCACGAGCAGCGATCAGCCCCTCCTGGCCAATTCCCCCCCTCCCCCCGCCCCCCGCCAGTTTATATACTCAGCATGGCACTCTGTGCTGTGGAATATCCCTTTGGCTAGTCTGGGTCAGCTGTCCTGGCTCTGCTCCCTCCTGGCTCCTTGTAAACCTGCTCACTGGCAGAGCATGGGAAACTGAAAAGTCCCTGAGTTAGAGCTAGCACTACTTAGCAACCACTAAACATGAGTGGATCATCAACATTATTCTCATACTAAATCCAAAAAACACTGCAGCGTACCAGCCACTAAGAAGAAAATTAACTCTATCCCAGCCAAACCCACGACAATAGGCTCTATGTGGTCTTGGCAACTAAGCAGCCAAGATTTTGCACTGGTATTAGCAGGTACCAGATGTCCCTGAAGCTGCGAAAGCTCTGCCAACTCATGAGGAGATGCACAACTCATTAAGACAATTTTGATATAAAAGATAGGGCTGAGAACAAAGATATCCTGATGAAGTAACCCTGGAAGGAAACTTTGCTGGTCAGTACGTATAACGTACATGTTTGGCTTTCATTTTTCAAAGGGAAAGGTTTTAGCTGACATACATCCATGGCTGGGATTCTGCCACATGTTTCACAACAACTATTAAGAGAATGAATATTCTGCCATGTGTTCTGAGGAGCTGACTTCAGTTTGAACTTCAGAAAAAAGACAAGAAATAAACACTTCAGGAAAATACAAACAACATAGTAAACTGTTAATAGCAGGATTAATTCAGAGAGAAAAATTTCCCCATGCAAGCAATGACTCAGTAGATTCTTTCCAAAACAAGCTTAGTTTCTAGAGCCTTATACAGCAAAGAGGAAAACTTATTTTAATTCTATTAAAGGCATGTAGCCATGCTAAACCACTGGCTAGACTCTACGATGTGATACTATGTAGTTTTAATACCTACCTGAATTTATCTAGTTTGTAATTTTAAATTTTGTCATGTAATTTATAACACTTTCAGCTGACTGTAAAAATATTAAATAAATAATATTAAAGCAAAGATTGTTTGTTCCTGCTGTCTGCTGCTTTCCCCTCTCAGTTAAAGGACAGGCCTATGACTAGCTGATTGACATCGGCACAATTCATAGGAAAGGAGACTCTGAAAGGAAGAGGAGTATAAGTAACTAGGGAACAGAGAAATATCTTAAAGAGTATTTGAAGAATCTGAAAGAGCACCTCTCATCAGTGAGGAAAATCTCTATTCCATCCCCAAATATTGTAGTATAAACAGGCTCCAAACCATTTCCAGCTGCTCCCCTTAAAGCTGCACTTCAGCAGTGCAAATCCTGCATTAACTGCTTGTGTGGGAATACTCCAGAAACCTCCAGGTCAGGAAGAGACCAGTGGACAACAGCACAACCTTCACCAACAAGTAAATAACTTAATTTGTGAAGATAAGAATCGATAAATCAGTTTCCATTTAACCACCTTACCAACAGTTATACCAGACAGAATTTTAATCCCATAATTGGAAGGGGGGGGGGGGGATACAATCAATAATCTCGGGGTATTAAACCTGAAATACTTTTATAATTCATCCTTCCATTTACAAAGTGTGCTTGCTTTTTTTCTCTCCCCCCCCCCCCCCAAGTGTAACAGCATCTACACTCCTCTCTCATGTTGTTCCCTTTTGAAACTATTTTCTTCCTAGCACTTCCTCTCAAATAGTTTTCAAGTATCACCTTCTCATTTGGTGAGACTGTACCAAAGAAGTTAAAACTTCCCACATCTGCACAAAAAAAGAGCATACAAGGTAACGTGGGTAAAGCTCTCCCTGGGGAAGATCCAGCCATCAAAAGAGTGGGCTGGAGTGGAGAGACAAAGTGGCCAAAAAGGAAAGATTACAGACTTACCATCACAGTATTCCCTGCCAAGATGACACACTTCTACGGGGCAAAACCTACATTGTATTCAAATTTAGGAGAAAACTGTTTTGGATTTTTACTTTAGAACCTATAAATCCTTGCATTAGTCCAAAGAAGACTTCAGTCTTTTGCCTCTGATCCCAGTTAGCATAGTAGTCAGGAGAAAAAACAGAATACAAAGACTCCCCTTCAAACCAACTTTTGAAGACATCTTTATAACTGCAAAATGAAAATGTCATAAAAAGCTGGCTTTATATACTTTAGCATTGACATTTTTCACTGATCTTTCCAGATCACTGTTGGTTTAGCTTTTGTTTCCAGTTAACGAAGGAAGAAGTAAATGGATGTCAAGACTGAAAAATAAATTCAAGCTGCTGAAGAACTAATATTAAATGACTGTTCTCTTTGGAGAAAAGACTCATAAAACAGCTATTTTAATTATACTTTTGATCATCTAAAATAAATTAATGGGAATTGGGTATTTTCATTTCTAACTTCAAGAAATCTATGCTGTACCATCACGATCTTTTACAGAACATCAGAGAGCAGGCAGGAAGCCAAATCAGTGCAACATCAGAGTGTAACTTTAATAAATCCTTTGGCCATTAAAGCAGACATAACTGGCAGCCACTCAAGACAATCTTTTTTCATCCTATTAATGCAGTCACCATGTCACCACAGCTGCAAAACACAGCAAATGCTCCTAAATACAGATAGTGCTGTAAGGCTAAATTAATCTATTTATCTACAGATATCGATCAAACCATGTGTGACCTGGAGCTGTACTACCTACACCCAAATGCTCACTTTTTTACTGGCAGAATGAACAAATATGTCCTGAAATGTGTTAGGTAGCTTTCCGCCCAAAAACAGAGACAATGCTTAATTCAGAAATGGACTAAAACTATTTAGTTATCTTTAGCATTAGAACCTACAACCTCTAAAGGCTCAACATATCCGGATAACCTTCACTCCTTATTTTGCAAGTCTCCAAATAACCATACGAATTTATCAAGAAAATAAATTCCGCGGCAATTTTCATCTGTTAGATGAACATACAAAGCACCAGGGTTTAGGTGTGAGTGAGCAGGAAAAGTGATGCATTTCATTGGACCTATGAAGGAGGATTGTACGAATACACGCTACTCCCAATAACACACTACTTAAAGCAATATATATGAGTTTGGGGACCAAGAGCCTCAACATAAACTGACGACTGGCAATATGCCATCTGTTAAAGTAGAAAAATAAAGGAAAGCTAAGGAAAGGAATTCATCCTCGGGGGGGGGGGGGGGGCGGGGGGAAGACAACAGAATTGGACAAATGTTGCAAAGGCAGAAAGACTGCAAACACAAAGAAAAGTGGCAGACGAACCAATTCATATGGGCACATGCCCATAAGACTGTTGGCTTTGTGAAGAACAAGCAAGTTTATCCATGAGTAGGTAGATTGCCAAATCAAAGAATACTGTAGGTTGGAAGGGACCTCTGGAGGTACCCAGTTCAAACCGCTCACTCAAAGCACTGCTAACCTGGAAGCTGGCCAAAGCCCCATGTTAGCTGCAGAGCAGCATGCAAGTGATACTTCGTTTTTGCAGCCCTGCTCCCACCCAGGCACACAGCATAGCACCGCTCCCTTTCGCCTATCATGCCTTAGGCAGTGCCACATTCAACTAACACAAAAGAATTATGAAATAACTTCTGCAATAACAATGTTTGCAGCCTACCGTGAATTTACACTGCAAGGCAAGTGTTACAGTACTTTGGGCCATGCCAGCTTTATTAGTAGAGCTACAGATATGCACCTTCTTACTCCTCTGTGCTCATCTGTATGGCACCTCTTTTTACCTCGTGGTTCTCTATCACATTCCCAGGTTTCCAAGTTGGACTTTACGAAAAAAAAAAAGACTGCAACAGCCTATCTCAGGTGTCCTGACCACTGAGTAGATTCAGGACAAAACAGAAATTTTGATTGTTTCCATCTCAGAAATATGACAAACTTTGGTAGAAAAAACATGTTGATAAACACAACTTACCTTTCTCCTTCAAAAATTCCACCAAAGAAAGAACAGACAAGCACTTAATTTCCATGGAATCATCCCTACCTGTGAATATTGGTATTTTTTTATTTAATTCTGATCAGGAGGCTAATGCCCAGTGAAAGACCGATAATGTTTACATTCATTCTCCATTTTTTGCCATCATCATCGATGTTGAAATATGATTTTCTAAAATGACAGTTTGAATCTGTTGACTTCAATACGTGTGAATTAAGGGCAAGCACTAATCATTTCAACTACGATTTCCTTCAGGAAGCAGTATTTTTTTCTGTTTAACTTGTTGCTTCATTGTTATCAAACAAAAGAATCATTTATGAATTTCCTTACATTCTTAACTTTTTTATCTTACACAAATACGAAATCCCATTTAAAAATATTTGCACTTCAGCCAATTTTTTAATAAACCTTTAATTTCTGGAATGCTTCCACAAACGTGCTTAGCACCCAAAAATTTCAATAAATATATCGTTTTTCTAAGTATTTGTATGGGGTTTGCAGGGCAGGGTAGGGTTGTGGTAGCAGGGGAGCTACAGGGGTGGCTTCTGTGAGAAGGTGCCGAAGCTTCCCCCGTGTCCGACGGAGCCGCCGCAGCCGGCTGCAGGACGGCCCCGCCGGCGGCCCAGGCCGAGCCCATCAGCGCCGGCGGCAGCGCCTCTGAGAGAACGTATTGAAGAAGCGGGAACAACCCGCACAGCAACTTGCAGCGGGAGAGGAGCGAGCTGTGTGGGAGCCGCGGCCCTGCAGCCCCCGGGCAGCGCCGGAGGGGCCGGAGCCGCTCCCGGCCCGGAGCAGAGATTCCCCCCCAGCCCGCGGCGCCCCCGGCCCGCGGAGCCCCCGGGGGAGCAGCTCCCCCCCCCGCAGCCCGGGCAGGGACCCCCCCGGGGCAGGGGGTGCCCGCAGGGGGCTGTGACCCGCGGGCAGCGGCGCCGGGGCAGCTGCGGGCAGGGCCTGTGGCCCCGCGGGGAGGAGCCCGGGCTGGGGCCGGGCTGGGGCAGGGCCTGTGCCCCCGGGGGCGGGGGGGCTGGGGCCGGCTGGGCCGGGGGGGCTGCGCCCGCGGGGGGGACACGCTGCGGCAGGGGGGGAAGGGCTGCGGCGGGGGGAAGGGCTCCCGCTGGAGCAGGGCAGGGAGGGCTGTCTCCCGCGGGAGGGACCCCGGGCTGGGCAGGGCAGGGGGTGAGGGAGCGGCAGGGACCGGGGGTGAAGAACAGACCACAACCCCCATTGCTCGACCCCCTATGCCACTGGTGGGAGCAGGTACAGAACTAGGGAGTGAAGCTGAGGTCAGGAAGAAGCAGTGGGAAGGTGTTTTTAAGTTTTGGGGGTTGTTTTCATTATCCTACTCAGATTTGATTGGCAGTAAATTAAACTTCCTTCCCCAAGTCAAGCCTGGTTTGGCCATGATAGTAACTGGTGAGTGATCTCTCCGTGCCCTTGGCTGGATCCATGAGCCTTTCCTTTACATTTTCTCTCCCCTGTGTCCTTGAGGAGGGCAGTGACAGAGCGGCTTTGTTGGGCACCTGGTGTCCAGGCAGGGTCAACTACTCATCACAGTATTGAAGAAACGAAGGAAGGAAAAAGTCTGGTTTCTTCTTAAAAAAAAAACAAAAAGCTTGCTTTTTTCTTTTTTTTTTTTTTTTTTTTTTTTTTGTAATTGCTACATCTGAATTCTGAAATCAATTATTCTGACTCTTTTTTCAAGAGACAGCTTTTGAACCCTGCACTCCCCACAAAGTGTAATCTACTTACGATTTAAAGGGAAAATGAAAATTTCTATTTTGGATTTTGAGTAATTTATAGATCACCTAATACTAGGATAGCAAACTCGTACTATATCTGTGTGATGTTTTGCGTAAGGGCCAACCTATCCAGCCATGTTTAGCCTGTACCCTATTAAATTTAATAAATTCTGTCAGAGACAAACTTGGCCTGCACTCAACAAACTTCCCATTTCCCTGGCTGCATACACAAAATGTTATAAACAATGCAAACTGGGTCTCCTGAGGTTAAGTCAATGTTCAAAGAGGTCAGAAAAATTACCGTGCAGGCTAAATCCAGCAAGCTAGTCACCTCTGATTTAGGAAAACAGTCAATTTGCTTAGACCTAATTTTGAAGAAGTGAGAAGAGAAAAAAAATGAGAAGTCATATAATACCAAAACAGTTGCCTACCCAGTGTAGCATCCTCCGACTGAGCTGGGGGAGGACAGAGGAAAGCAGAAATATCTAATACAGAGACATCTGAGATAGCCTACCCAAAAGGAAAGTCTCCATATGAGAATTAGAGAAGGGAGGTTTATCACTGTTCCAAGTACCTGTAGTTTTGACAGAAACAGAAACACTAAATTCAAATGCAAATCATAGGAAAGAGATCCCCTTGTACATTGCCTGTAGAAACACACCATAACTATATATTCAGAACAAAAGGATGATATTGCACTGGGGAGGGAATAGAGGGAGGAACAGGCGTCAATTCACATTATTTGTTGCTGTAAAACTTACAAAGGCATTTGGTTTTCCATCATCAATTACAGGGACAGAACCCTGAAAAAGTCTTCCTGTTGGGAAGTGCAGCAATTGCAGGCAGATCCTTAGCAATTCCAGGGAGGACACCTTAGAAGCAGCCAGGTTCTTTTGCCTCCATTTCTCTGGGAGGGAGACTGCTAACAACCCGATGATGTCTGAGGCTTGGAAATCTCTTTATTATTAGCCATATACATAGACAGCTTAAAGCTCATTGTTTCTTGGTGTCCTCACCTCCCTTAACCTTTAAAAGCCAGCCCTTCTCTGCCCTCGACTTCATAGGATACATTAATAATCCCTTTTAATTTTGCTGCGTTTATCAAACCAAGGTCAATGTCTACACTATTTTCATCAGTTATCTGCAGCTTCTACTCTTTGATCTCCTCTTTCTTGTGTATGTGTGACAAGAACTGAATGTCGTAATTCTCACTTATTATTCCCTATTTCTATTTGCCTGTCCGGTTCTCAGATCACATTTGAGTTTTTTTCAGTACAGTTACACTGAGGACTCACACCCAGCCTGCGCTCACCCACCATTCCTCTGCACCTCACCAGAGAACCAGAATCACAGAAGACCCAAGGTTGGAAGGCCTTAACCTCGAAAAAGCAGCTGGACTAACTTACCATGGGAAGCACGCCCCTTTCAGCAAAGGAATTCCTTGAGTGCTCTAGTTATAAAGCAGTCCATAACTGAAAATCCTCTTTATTGTAACTTCCATTGCTCTTTTTTTAATTATTCTTCTATGGATTATTTTTCCAACCTATAATTTTTGCAGATTCTCCCTGTAACATCTTCAATTTTTGAAAAGTGCTTTGAGATAAATATGAACGTTAGAACTGGATCATACTAAGCAACTGACCAGTGCTAGATATAGCACTCTTCCCTACCGAAATAAACAGTACCTTTCTAATTTCTTTGTTGAAAATAACTACTTATTCACTCAAAATTATATAGTATATTTGAAGTATATTTAAAGATTTGTTTGGCTATTAATAAAAAAGGCAAGTCTTAAAGAAATTAGATGTGTATTTAACATATGCCAAATAAAAGATAAAATTAAATTTTTTTTTTCCTTTTCTTCACCCCCCCCTTCCTGATCACGGCAGGTGATTTGCAGGTTTTAGTGATTACAACATTTGCTGTTTCGGAATTGGACTTGAAGGTATCAGAAACTTCCAGTTTGCCATGGATTTAACATGAAGACCCAGGGAAACTGCTGTGAAATTTTATTGTCTTTTCATGACAGCATGCAAAGTCTTAGTCACAGCATCTTTGTCTTTAAAACATAAACTCTAACAGCAATATAAGGAAAGAAATCATTAATCTGTCATACAGACAACATGCCCTGTCATAAACAAACACACAAATTAAACACTGACTTGACAACTATGAGAAATAACAGTCATGATTTACTTACACATGGACAATAAATTTATTAAAGGAACTTATGCTTTACAAGGGGACAGAATTTTTAATCTCGTGCCCTTTGGAAGAGGATTTATTTTAAAATGTTTTCAATATGAATGTGCATTGTTAACTAATACTGCAGAAATTGTAATAAACCATATCACAGACTTCACAGATCAATAAATCAACACAATTGAATAAAATAATTAAGCAGTAGTCAACGGACCTAATTAGTAGTATGCACACAAAGGACTTTTTAAAAAAATCTTTACTTTCCATGGATGAAAAAAAACGCCACACTGTGAAGAGAGGTATAAAAATAAAAATAAGTTGTTTCTTTAATTATTCTTGACTCATTAGAATTTAACAAAGCAAGTATTTAAAAACAGGAGAAATCAACACACACAAAAGTTCACTTATCAAAACTGAGAAAAATAACTATACTTCTGCTGACTTAAAACAAAACAACCAACCAACCAACAAAACTTCCTATAGTGGATATGTATAAGCCAACTCATTTAACCCTATAACCCTACTAATAGGCAGGAACTGCTGACCTACCAGGAAGCTTGGGAGGTGTTAACGTCTGAGTGCTGACTTTGTTACTGTAGTATTTCTTTAGCCTATATTTTCTTATGCAACTCCCAATTAAAGAAAAAAAAAAAAGGGGTGGGGGGGTGGGGGAAAATTCCTTCATGCTCTTTCACATCAGCACTCACTCCCATGGGTCACCAGTACTTGTCAGAACAGTTTTGCACAAAAGCCTCTGCCATTTGAATTACCAGTAAAGGTATTTCCTCATTTACGACGGCTTGTACCAGTGATACACCTATCCCTGAGCACCGGGGGTACTTAATATTCTCAAGTAAACACAGTTCACGAAACATTTTAGATTTCCTTCCAGCATCTAGTAGAGAAGATACCCCCTCTGGTGGGGCAGATGCCTGAATGATGAAGAGACTCTTCACAGCTCCTCCATGACTGACAGCGTTTGACCCTTCTTCTTCTCAGCCTGTTCTTACCCAGGTCCTGTTTGCTCTTCATTTCTTAACTCCTCACTCCAGTCCCATTCCTGGGCAGTCCCAAGTCCCTATAGTCCTCACACCAAGGCCAAAAGAGTCTGAAAGCTCTAACATCTAAAAGTGTGACATCTACAGCCACCGACTGTGGAGTCATATATACTTAGAAGACTTTAACAACTCACTTGTGTTGTACCACAAGGATAGATGAGAGGATTGATCTACTCAGACCGTCACCATGATAAATCTGCCACTGACAATGATGTTTGCTGTTCCCAAATGCCAGACACACTGTGCACAGAATAGAAATGTAAAGGCAATGCTGGGTATGTTGTACAAAATCAGATATCCTGGGGCACATAATGAGATAACATCTATTACCATAAATTATGAAGTGATTTACGCATAAATGAGGGTTGCCATGAAATTTAATTTTAATGGTTTGATAATCAAGTAACAAACACAATAATTATCATACCTAAGTTTTTCAATAAATTAAAATCACTGCTAGTGGCAACACTTTTTTTTGTTAACATACATAATACAATTCCCCTCCAAGGGCTGTCTGCTGTATTCTTCCATTTCAGAACAACTTGTTGAATGGCACATCACTCTGATAAACAAGTTCAGTTTTACTGCTGATTACATTCAAAACATTTCTACATTCACAGCAAAGCCTCTTCAACAGTGTGCAGTTGCCTACTTCAAGAAAAACAGCTTTGCAGACAGGAGGCTCTGCTAGTCTAGAAAAATATCTGAAGGCTGATTTTTCCCATAGCACATATCAGAGAACTTTTTCCCCTATCACCACATGAAGTATATTCAACCACACATATTAAACAAAACATACTGACACCACAGTGTGGTATATCAAACATTTTTTTATGAACTGAAGACACTGTCAGCATCTCAGCATCACTGACTGCAGCCAGAACTTCAGCAGAGTAACCTGACAACTTTTTGTCAGGACACAAGTTGTCCAATCTATTTCCCTGTCTATATTACAGCACAAACTCTTGCAGATGTAAAGCAGCAAAAAAATAATTTGATTTTGAATCTAGCCTTGCAATAAACCCTAAATTTCTTTTCAAGAGTTCAACAAAGGACCCTCCAAAACCCTTGCTCCTCTCTTTGCTTCAACAGACAACCTGACAGGTGCGGGAGGGCAGATTTCCTTCTTTCTCCTCTCCTCCAAATGAATCTTAGTTCTCTCACCTCCCCACCACAACCTTGCAAGGAAAAAAAAGACCTTGAAGTAGAACATACCACTAACTGTCCCACAATGGGACACAAAGGAACATTTCAAGTCATACTGAAACCAAAGAGAGGAGTATGAAGACATCTTGGGATATTAGTTAGTAGGGAAAAAAAAAATAAAAGGCTGAGAGTTTCCATTTCTGTGTCTGTAGAACACACTACAATAACAGACAGAAAAACGAGTGAACAAAATCATCACTGAGCCCAAATTATCATTTCTTACTATAAAATGACAGGGAGCAAAGCATGTGTTCTTCTGTCCTGAGATAGAGGGAAACCAGTGTTGCTTCTCAGAAACATTGCTTATATACATAACCAAGAACAGTTACCATGCACATACTAAATATATTCCCAATCAATGGCTTAAAAATTACAGTAAATTGTATGCGGAAGGTTTTCTGAAAGCTAAAATGATAATCTTCGCTAGTCAGCAGAACAATCTTACTGTACAAAAAGGCATATATTTTCCAGATAGTATTTTAATGGCCTGAAGGATGTCACTTTTCCTTAATAGTATAATACCATTTTTTCATACTGTATGCAGTGTTACTGTAACAGCTATTATGTCCCTATCTCCAAGTTAATTGAAGCAAACTTCATGTCAGACCTTAAAGTAAAAAGGGCGTGTAGTATTCTATGCATCTGATCCATTTTACATAAATGCCATTAAGCAGGAGAAGAATGCACCAAATAATATGGATACTGTAAGATGGATACCAGGGACCTCTCTGCCTGGACCCAGCAAGATTTGGCAGTGCCAGTACTGATCTGTTGATGATCCCAGACTTTTGGGGGCATTTCTGCTTCCATCTCCTCCACCATCCCCAGTTCCAGCACCATGGCCAATTGTATATCTCCATTACAAATAAAGTATGTTACAGAGAGTGCTTTAACAAGTATAGCATCCAGAGACTTCTATCACCGTTCTTCATTTTATATAAAAGCAATGGCAGAAGTGCCTGCAAATTCCCTCTCCCCAGGCACGGGAGGGCAAAACTTATATTCTACAGCAACGGCTCCGTAATATAGAAAAGAGAAGCAACACATCAAGAAAATTCCAAGTTATTTTACTTTCTAAACATCAGAAGTGGGAAGCAAAGAGGCAGGAGTAAGCAGGATGCAGCACTATCCTTTTTTACAGGTCTGTAGGCAGAGAATATGAAAATACTTATAGTCTCCAGCAATAAGAGCAAGAATGAAGAAAACAATTTCCTGCTATCTACACTGTCAGGACAGGAGATTTCAAAATTATGGTGATGAATGGAGGGAGAGTAAATTACAAAAGGAAGTGAGAGTGACCAAAGCTTGCAAAGAAAGTTATCATTTAAATAAAAGTGGAATGAGGAAAACAGTACGAATGAGGACAGAATCAAGAAGGTACAGGGCAGAGAAAAAGAAACTAAACTTGACTGAAGAGATTCTCTTTAAATATTAATCAGATAGTAACAAAAATCTATGTAAAAAAAAATAAAAAAGATAAAAGGAGAATCTAAGAGTAAGCCTTGTTGAAAGCATTGTATTATTTGGAGTGAAAACGCTTGGTTCAAATGCAAACTCCTGAGAATGACTGTCCTATGTTAAAAAAGAAGGATCTATAACCAGTGCTCAAAAAAGGAGAAGATATCTGATATTATTTTTTTTTAATAAGATTAACAAAAGCCCTTTGCTAGGAGGAGGGAGCTAATTTTAAGGCCCAATGTATGTTCCACCTAAGCTTCGCTAGCTGATCTATCAGAATAAAAAATAAAACTCGAAAGTAACATAGGAGCTATATACACATTGTTACAATTAAAAGCATTTATCATTCAAGAAATAAATAACAAATGAGTTTAGAACTGATAGAAGACTCAGTGCAATTTCTAACCAAGGGTAAAACAATAACATACTTTGCAGAAGGAAAAAAAATCACTATCCTTAAAAGGTTTAAACACTTGCAACAAATACACAATCTGCCTTGATAAGCAACTGTTTCAAAAGACTTATTGAAAGAATTTCTATCCATTACAATATAATGATTTAAGGATATTTAAACTTCAATTATTAAATCCACAGGAAAATAAAAGTAATTTAATCAAGGTATGCAAATTTTATAACCTTATTTGTAGCATTATTTCTATCAGTTACATATTGTCCCAAAAATTGGAAGTGACAAATTTCAAGGGGTTTACCAGCTACAAAAATGAAAGGAAACAGCAAGAGGCAGAAAAGCAAAATAATACAGATAAGAACATGAACATTTCATGAGTATTTACACTGCTTAAAAAAGAAAAAAACAAACCCAAAGGGAAAAAAAAAAAAAAAAAGAAAAAAGCCAATTATTTCTAAATAAAAGGAACAAGCACTGAATGTTACTGATGTTTTTTTTTGTCCCTTCCTCGATAAAGTAAAATTGGGAAAATTCAGCCTTGGTTTGAGCCAATGTATTTTCTCGTGGCTGTGCTTTCAGAGTCACCAAGGCAAGAAGTATTCCAAATTTACTGCTATAGTTACCTATTCTATACTTCTTCTTAACAACTGCATTCCCTGCAATTGATGTGGTCTTACTTTGAACTAATATTCAGACTGAGATTTGAAGACATGAAAGTATTCCTCTTTAAGTAAGTTTATCAATTGCATGATTTAAAACTGCAGCACAACTCTCCTAAAGAGACTGTGCAGATAGCATGACCAAACAGAAACATTTAGTTTTCCAGAGTTTCATCTTTTTAAGATGAAAGTGGTGTCATCTAGCGGTAATGATCATCTGAAGGAGACAAATGAAGCCACCTAGGGTACCCCCTGCAGTAGGAATCCTAGGTAGATATTTATTTTAAATAATGGTTATAGTTAGCTACAAAACGACCTTTTTATCACCATAGTAGGGTTCTAAGAACCAATACATGTAACAGCCTATTTAATCCAA
Source organism: Falco cherrug (assembly GCF_023634085.1). Taxonomy (NCBI): domain Eukaryota; kingdom Metazoa; phylum Chordata; class Aves; order Falconiformes; family Falconidae; genus Falco; species Falco cherrug. The sequence goes on from NC_073699.1 coordinate 5,550,803, forward strand.
AATTTTTTTCCATTAAAATATTGTGATTGCTTTTTTTTTCAATTCTGTTTTTCTTTTCTGCAGTTTTCTTCCTACCAAAACTGATGAAATGAGTGGGGCACTACAAAGAAAAGATTGAAACTGGGAAAGGATAACAAAGTAGTGAGATTAGGTTTTAACATCAGCACTACATTCAGAGTACATAAAAATATTAGAATATTCTACAAAAACAAGTGAGCTGTACACATCAGAACCAAATACTTTGTATTTTGTTATTTTCAGTACTACTAGATTCATAGCCAAAATAAAGTTGACATATTGCTAAAACTCAGTGACGCACCTTGAAGGAAGTAAAGCTCTTACATTCCTGACATGCACACAATGTTTAAAAAGAAAAATAGGCCCCAAATATCATCAGTTGTTTAAAAATAAATAATAGGGTTAAAAGCAGGGCCCTTTTAATAATGAAAGTACTTACCGTTGACATTCCCCAGCGTGAAGAATTAAATCTTCGTTATTCCAAGCACTGATGGTCAACTCATGTTCTGTAGAATTGAAGACATCAAGAAGGAGATGGCATTGCCGGGTGCTGTTCAGATGGGAGGGAGGAGAAGAATAGCACAATTTCAATAATTCAGTATATTTATCATATTGCATAATAATTTACAACTAAACTCAAATGCCAGCCATTACAAAGGCAATTAAACTCAAGAAGTGCCAAGAGTTTTAAGAACTACTCTTCTACTTTGGGAACAGGTTCTCTGGTCCATAATACAACTCTTCTGAAAATCAAGAGATACCATTTTTCAGAGCATACACAGGAGCAGCTGTGTTGCTACCTTGCAAGCTCTCAAGACAGGAACACTCACAGGACAAGCACGGGAAGTTAAGGTTCAGGTCACAAGAGGGATAACAATGTCACATGCAATCAGGCAGTAAATGATAGGCAAGCACTGCTTGGGGACAACAGCATGTCTCTTAGCAAAAGTAAAGAGCAGAAGTGGGGGTGGAGGCTTTTTTTATGTATATTTTGAGGGTTTTCACTCTGCCTGGGTAAAACCCCAATGAATACTGAATATAGAGAAGAATGCATGAAGGTAGCTGAGTGCCTGAAGCAAACATGTCAAAACTCAAGAATTTAGAACCAATTAGGAGTTATGCTTCTTATTAGAAACTCCCTTTGTTAACAGCTGACAAGAAAGAAATATCTGGAAGGGCAGTATTCAAGTCAGTACCTATCCAGTTACCTGTAAGGCTAAAAAAGAAAGGGGAAAAAAAGCCTGGCTTCTGTCTCATCACTGGGAGAGTGGGACAAGACCTGTAAAGACACAGCAAACTTCTGCCTCTCCAGCAGATACGAAGTTATCATCTGCAAGAGAGACTTCCAGTGTAGACTAGTTGACAAAATTCAACATGGAAGGAATTTCTTATTTATCCCACAGCAAACCCAAACAAGTCTCTGAAATAAAACTGAAGCCTTGTGCAATATCTTTTGGCAGCAGAACCAAGGTTTTGTAAATAAAACAATTCATGCCATAAATATAAAAAACTCTTCAGGACTAAATACCATCACTAATACTAAAAATTCACATATATGAACTCCTGCACTATGCAGTGAAAATTATTCATCTTCATGACATTTAGTTCATCCTCGTCAAACACTACACAAAACAGACATGTAGGGGAAATAATTCTTTACTTGTCCATTCAAAGTTAATTCTCCAGGGAAATCTTCAATAAATAAATAAATAGATAAACCAACCCAAAGTTACAGACTTATTACAGTACGTTGAAAACTTCGAGGAATAAGTTACAGGTATTGGTTAAATAAAAAATGAGACTAGAAAAAGACAGCCTTAGATGTTCAGAGTAAATACAGGACAGTATCAAGGACACTATTAGAGCAATGAAAACCAAACACAATTAAAGGTTACAAAAATATTTGAATTAAAACAGTAAGCTTCAAATACTGGAAGCTGTATCCAAGTAAACAAACCAAGAAAAAGCATTAGCTCTGGAAAATTAGAGGTAACGCCATAATAAAGTTAGAAAGGAAAAAAGAAACCCTCAAGCTGTTAAAAAGCAATTTGCTAAAGATCTCAAAACTAGCATGATTTTTTTTTGACATACTATAATCAGTAGGACTGTGTAGAACTGATGATGCTGAGTTATGATCTGGGTGAAAGTGGAATTTCCAGGAAAATAATTAGCAAGAAAGCCACATTAAGTATTTGTATCAATTTTCACCATCCTTTGTGGGACAGGAATTAAAGAACCTATCTCAAAGTGTCAGTAAATGAGATTTGAGAGGCAAATCATACACAAGTGTGATAAAGGAACTCCAATATGATTCTGCTGAACTACTACACAGAAATCCAGTCAGCAATCTGTTGCTTAAACTAAGCTCCCTACCAGAGAATATCAAAACATCATATTGTTTTAAGGATTTTATGGCAATTGAGTAAATCTTAGACCATTAACCCTGGCCTCCATACTACGTAAATTAACTTTGGGGGGTGGGGAGAAAGTGTGTAAGCTTTTAAAAAACTTGAATTGTTCAAAATCATAAATGGATCTAAAGATGATTAAATTAGATACCATAATGGTCTGCTGAAATTTTTGACTGAGAAATACCAGTCATAAGCCAACAGATTCCTGGAACTGGGAAACATTATCCCACATTTACACAATTTATTCTTCCTATTCCAAACAATCCACCATCATGTAATAGTTTACACTAAATACTTAGTGGGCTGGGGAGGGAGGTATGGGGTGAGTTACTGGGGGAAAAAATGCACTTTGAGTGGATTTTGAGTTCTCTAGGACTAGTTAAGTAGATGTTACAGTTCATCCCAGAGAAGGCAAAGAACTCCATCTTCAACATTTCCACAACCTGCAGGGTCATCAGTGGCTTCCCAGCTTTTTAGAGGTTTTGGGTCTTCTTGTTGTTATTAGCTCATTTTTAAAATTTGGGTCAAACAGATCTAAAATAAGTCAGTTTGTGTTTGGGTGTTTTGGTTTGGTGGTTTTTCCTCCAGAACATCTATTGAGATAGCATGGTATCATCACACACTAACACACAAAAAAATTAAACCGTCATCTCATTTTATTCCATATACTTATGGACTTACAAGCACTTAAGAAAACAACATGAATTAGTACAGAGCTTCCCATTTCCGCAAAACCCAAATAATCCACTCTGTGGATTATCCTGGAAGATACAGGAGAAAAATACACCATCACACCACAGAAATCTCAACTTCCATATAACCACGTTCTGTCTCCTCATCATACAACCCCCCTTCCCCAAACGTTCTCACCCATCCACCAACCACAGTGGGCAGCGCAATGTTTTTGGCTGGCACAGGGAACCAAGCAGGTAACTGCTGATGCCCTGCTTCTGCCTTTCCTCACTGGGACTTAAATTAGGATATCTCTTCTCTGTCCAGTTACCAATCTGCAGGAATATATTTCACTTTTTCCTCAAGCTGTCTGAAATTAGTTTAAATGTACCTAAGGGAGAGGGGTAAACAGCTTAAAGTGATCATATAAATTTCATCTCCCTAGGAAATAAAATATAAGATTAGCCAGAAAAATACAGCAGGCACCACAAACGCAACATCTGTCTTTTCTGAATGGAATGATACAGAAATTATTGCATTATGTTAAAAGTCAAAATTAAATGTAGGGAAATTAAACCTGTACAGGACTGTAAATAGACACCAGGATAAAGAACAAAAGTTCTTTAAAACTCTTGTTTTCAGCTGTCATTTCGACCGCTAACAGAAAAGAAATAAGCTTGGGTCAAACAGTTTCAGAGCCTAAGTCAAATAACACTGAAAATCACACATGTGCCAACATCTGCCATGTCAATGATCTTTCTTATTTGTCCATGATGTTTCCTTTAGAAGAATATACCATAAATTTCACATTCAAGATTCTCTTTTTTAAGTAACACAACAGTCTGTACATCGGAAGGTTGCACAGGTGAAAACTAGAATTACAAGGAAACATTTTCAGTTGATTGATTTATAATCTGAAGGTCTCAGAGGAACGTGCAAATTTAAGTCAGTACTCATTTCAAATAATAAAAAGTAAGAACTATTTTTAATTGAAAATTGAATTCAACAGTGTCTTGAAGATTTATTGTATAAATTAGTTTCTGTTATCCTCTATTGCAGAATTCAGGATATAACACAAACAAAAGTTAGTGGCATGATGAATCATGCTGTATTTTTGAAATCTTGCAATGCTAGTTATGATTCCCAAAATAGTCACAAAACTAGGGCCATGGGACCTTAAAGCAAGAGACAATTACACTGTGATCTAGACATTTCTTTCAGGGGTATCCTGATTACTATTCCAATCCTCTCTGAAATGACAGCAGAGGATAATCTTCAGTAACATTTAACACAGTATTAAAAACCAGATGCAGCTGCCATGCTGTAATGACAGCTCACTTCAGTGAATAATCATATTGCAGTTCTTTTTCTAGCTTAGTTTTAAAGTCAGTTTAAACAAGAAATACTCAGGAGGGGCTGGCAAGTTATCTACATCCTGACTCAGCTCAGTTTTCCCATCAACTGAAATCATGGTGTGTTTTCAAATCCTCGCTTTTGTATGTTTCTTTTCTATTTTCTTTTAACCAGCATCCCTACTCAAAACAAGGCATCAGAAAGCAGCGAGAAGCATTGGGAATGACAACAGGCAATGGCGTGCCAGATGATAACCCTCTTCTCCCAAATCCACTGACAAACACAAAGAGCAGAGTAGCAAAAGAATGTTCTAGAGCATCTTCGTTGATGCTATTCTGTTTTCAATACAGTTTCTTTAATTCAATTTTTATTTTTATTAAAATCTCTAAAAATGAAGCTTTCAAGAAAAACTTTAGATGATTAAATCAGATTATTCACTTTACTGTTTAAAGGTCTTTTCACTTATTCCAAGAACTGTCCTTATCTGACTTCTCCAGTCGTAAACCTTTTCAATTATGCTAAATATTCCCATCACATCTATAAATATTTGCAGATTTATGTTCTCACGCCTTTGTATGCCAAACTGTACATATTTAACATTTTGATCTCAAAAATCAACTCTCTCAATCTGTAAGCTACTTTTTGTTGCTCTTCTGTGAACCCACTGCAACATTATACCATTAGCAGAGTTTAAGGTTAGCAAGACGAATTAACTATTGGATGTAACCTCCCACATGTCATGGGTTCCCACGCAGCAGAATCTATACTGAGCTCAACGGTGTGTGTATAAATGAAGAATATATTCTAGAAAGACATCTAACACTAATTATTTTCTCCATGTAGAAACATTCATTCATTTTACATAGGTCATAGCTTAGCCCTCCTCCGAACTAAACTGACTGCTCTTCAAGCACCCAAACAAGAGTTTTTCTCCACTCTTCAAAGCTCTATGGCATTCAAACACTGAAATGCTGCAAAACAGAAGACTAGAAACAGCTGCCTTTCAGTAGGTAGCTGATTCTCACGCTGAATGTAGCAAATGTGAACATTTAATTTAAAAATCTGGTATATAAAACCAAGAAGTGTTTCAGAAAATGCTACCGAACTTTCTTATTGTGTAACAAAAATGTCTCTTGCAGCACAGCTGAAGATATATACTGTTTACTCTTTCCCTGGTATGATTTGTAAATATATAATGATCAGAATTTCTCACCCGAACCTGACTGCTGAAGAGGCTGTGTTGCAATTTATTGTAGTGAAAATGTGGGCAACCCTGGAAACTAGAATGGAAATTCTGAAAATTATGTCTGATTTCATTAAGACCCAAAGTTCTACCCACCGAACTGAGGATCTCCTGAGAACCCTCAACATAGTCAAGATTGTTCTTTTCCAGGCTCTAAACACTTTGCTGAAACCAAGTTGGAAAAACTGGATCCTAACTTTAAATATAAAACAATGAAAGGTCTCAAGACTAGGAAGAATGCTGCAGGCTTATTATGAGCTGACGCCTTCTTCACAAAACCAAAACAATTAATGAAATAATATACATTCATGGTACAAAGGAAAATTAATTTGAACCCACAGTTATATGAACTGAGCTGCTGCAGTTCCTTTTTTTTGTCCTCTGACTCAGTTACAAGAACAGAGTCACAGCCTCTGCACTCATCAAGAGATCCACAGCTGATGTTTCATCAGCTGTATAGTGGTTTTAAAACAGGAAGGACGCTGCCTCAAAAATCGAGTAAAAACTATACCTTGTTTATCATCTTGAATTTGTAAATTTAACAGGTAAGAACAGTCTTACATATCTGGCTTTTGAACTTTGCCCAAAAGTGAAGGCAGAATCCCTACTGCGCTGTGGATTGACTTCATCTACAAATTCAGACTGCCTCACTACCTTTGATATAAGCAAGACCAAGATTTTCCGACCTTTGTAGATGGCTCTTACTTTAGACACTTTTGTACTGATGCTATAATGGCAAGGGACACAAGGAGACCAACAGGCAACTCACAGCATACAGAGCACACATTAACTTGAAATCTTACCAAATGTGAGGAGTGAAGCAGTATTTTTTTTTTTTCTGGCATGCTCTCTGCTCTTTCATAAAGGCAATAAAGGAGGACATTCAATGCTCACCAAAATTGGCAGATAATGCCTTTGAGAGAATCAACACGCATAAAGGAGATAGTCCAAGACAATCGAGCTAGCACAAGCTTCAACTGCAGACTTTCTTAGAGCTAAGAGTGTGTCAAAATCAAGAGGTATATGACATGAAACTCTGAACAAAACACTTCCCTTACACTGAACCGTTAGCATCAGACCTTTGCTGGCAGTCTATAATCTCCTGGTAATTGAACTGTTTTGAGGCCTGCAATCACACCAGTAGTCTTGGGGCTAAGAACTGATAAGGAATCAATTAACATGGTATCCCCAATTACAGAAGACAACGAACACAATTTTACTATATAGATTTATCTGCATATTATGGTACATAAATGGTTAAGCAACTGGATCTTTGAATCCCTTCATTGAGCTGTGGGACAGACTGTGAGAACTTTCAACATTCACTCCTTATCTCTTATACCCTATGTCAGGGCTGCTTCAGACACCTACATTCTTGATTATGCCTGATGGGACAATCATCTCCCTGCAAGCATAAACAGGCAGCATCAAGGATTACAGGTAACCCGATCAGAGGTAAACAATTTCCCAGCACAAAGCTGTTCTGCCTGTCTTTTCAGATGTAGGCAACTGAGTGAGCATAGGTTGATCTACACAGTGAAAAACCTTGGAGCAGGTGACGACCATTTACTGACAGAACATCATCTCTTCTGACAGGACAGCTGGTATCTGCATCAGAATTAGGCAACAGATTAGGCACTGCAGCATGTTAAGGGCTGCATCAAGCTAACCACAGATTCCTCTACAGACCAGCACAGATAAAGGTTAAAAAGACCTGCTGTCTGGATTAAATCTATCTTAAGATACACTGAAGAGGAAGTTAATGAAACTTCTCCCTATAAAGCAGAACGCTGTGCACAAGTGGAAGACACAATTTTGGCTATATATTTAGAAAAACAAAAAAGAAACTGAAGTCCCCAGTTGTTGCAGTGATATTTCCCATGCTTCTCTGCTCAAGCAGCTAAATAAAAAAAATACCAATTAAGTTTGGAAGACTTTTACATAAACCATAATCTTTATGTTACAACTGGGGGGGAAGAAAGTGATTTCAGTAACATTTCCTGTTTTTTTTCAGTAAAGGCCTAAGGGAAGAATCAATGTTTAAAGTTTTTTATTTTGCTTTGACTTTTTAAGCCCAGCAGCTATTAAACTATTGTTTCTTACTTGTGTTGAGGTAAAATGTAAAATAAAAACAATAAAAACATAAAAGAAAGGGGGAGAACTCAATCCATAAAATGAAAGCAATGATAACTTTCATTCTGAAATGACAGCTGAGAAGGTAAATTATAAAACACAGTTTCTCATAATGACTAAACAAAAATAGCTCAGCACCTCAGACAGAATTTAAGCAATGAAATCTCAGCAGTAAATCAAAAGGAAATCATATTCAATATTTTAACTGAGCAAGTACAAAATTTGACTTATAATTTGCTGTTATCAAGTCTCAGATACTGGCAGAGATTATCAACAGCCAAAAAACAAAATTTGTTTCATTTAATGATAAATAGTTATCCTTAGCAGCCTGGATGATGACTTATTTCTGCTATTTTTCACTCTAAAATGTAGCATCACATGACAGGTGACCCCTTCTGATGGAGAATCTACACAGGGAAGCACAAGAGTAAAGGAGCGGTGTTACTGACCGAGCCTGTTGTATGGAACAGCCAGCAAGAGCTAATAAGCACTTTAAAACAAAATGCAATCATGACTTAGCAGACAATACGTACCTAATGTAACAAAGAAAAATAGGTTTGAATAGCTTTTTGACAGGTCTTGCAATAAAACATTTCTGGCAGAAATTTAAATATTACAGTATTTTGTCTCAACTCAGTAAAGCTTTAAGGCACCCTAATTAAAAGCAGTCACATCTTTAACTCCACCCCCAATCAGCAAATCACAAAGTTTCCACTGACTTAAACGCTGATCAGTATGATGAACAGGCAAAGAATGAATCACATGCATACAATATGAGCTGAAGCACTTGGCTGAATTGGAGCTACTATATACAGCACCTGCTGCTACAAGACTTGTAGAACTGTACACAGCTGAACAACACATACATTCTACATTTGAATTAGCACCTCAATCTGTTTTTAAGGTTTTCAGGATTAAATACTTTCCTCATATAATAAATTCCTGAGAAGAGATTGACAAGGCAGGGGTAGGATAACCTTGACTTACACAAAACGCAGCTGGAGAAACCTAGCACAAAAAACCAGTTTACCAACAAGAGTTTCAAATAAAAGCATTATGTTGTATTTGGAGCTGTTATGGAAGCTTGGCAGCTTCACACTCAAGCTACTCTGTGACTATAGGAAAGTAACCGCAATGAACCAAAAAGCAGTCATCCTGTCCATCTAGCGGTATACACAGAGTGCAAGGCTCCTATGACAAGGAACGAAAAGGACTATGCATGCAAATAATCAATGAAAACTGAGTATTTTAACCTGTATAATGAATCTTCCTGAAAACAATTTAAAAGTAGATGCTGTAGTACTTCCAGGCTGATAAAGAAATATCACTTATTACTCCTTGAAAACCTTACAAAGGCCTAAGGATGTGCCGCTGCAGGGACGAACTCTGAACATCATTAATAAAGTTCCCGGCATTTTGCAAACAGCTGTTCTGGGTACTACGTTCTGACTTCGCAAGCAGCATTAGATCTACCTTACTAGAGCACTATTCCTAAAAGAATAAAATTATGCCTGTCATGCCATACTTTCAAGCAGCAAAATGCTTAATGAACTTGCTTACCAATAAAGCCATAAAAAGAGACCTAAATCTGTGTAGGAGCTGAACACAATCTACTAAAAAAAAAAAATCCTGTCTCATTTTAAAATTTTTTTTACAAAAACTATTTCAGTGTTTCATTATCTTTGCCTAACCTAAAATTCCCTTGCTATATGCAAAGGTCATAATTTAATGTATTACTTGCTGTGAAAAACAGATAACTAACCTCTTGGAAGTGCCATTTATGTAATTAAAACCTTAAGTCCCCTGACAGTCTTCTCTTTTGCTTCAGCAAGACCGAGAGTTTCTTTAAACTAACTTTTCAGCTTAAGTCAGATTTTAACACTCTTCTTGCTCTAGACTTTCTCCAGCTTGTCCACTTTTCTTCATGTTTCCCAAGTTCAAGCCCCAAACAGTTCTTGAGATTTTACTTCTTTTGTTCACAGGAACAAAAGAAACAATGTTTTGCAAGCTATTTTGCTTGCATCCTTTGACACTTCTGCAATGGGATGATACTGGTGACTCATTTCTTGCCTTTGAAAATGAAATATGATCCCCATATCTCCCAGGCTTATACTCCCTTCTTGCCTATCTTTGGGTTTTATTTCTAAATTCCACCATGAAAAAGGTCCTGGTACCAACAGAAACCGCTTGGATCAATTAAGTTCACTCTCAACTATTAGTAGTATTGCGTAATTGCACTGATTAATTTCAGAATTTAAACCAAACAAAATGCTTGCTCCCACAACACTTTCTTTTCAATAATCCTGCTACTAGCTAGTTGGTTGCTGATTATTACAAGGGGACTTGTAATAATAGTATACTCTTATCTGATTTCTAACAATTTTTTCTTGTACTAACTCCATCCTTCGTCTAAAAGAGCATTTTCTCCTCCTTGATATTTACACCCCAGAAGTACTTATGCACTGAAACAAAGTCCATTCTCAGTCTTCCTTCTTCCCAACAAACTCAAGCTCATTTATTCATCGTATGAATGACAGCTATTCAAAGGCCACTTCTGGAACTCCCAGAGTTTGAATATATCCCAAATATTTAAAGATTGTGAAGTCTTTAACTACAAACATAGCTGAACATACGCCAACAAAAAATTATTGATTAAGGATTGGTAAAATCATTAACTTACAGAATTAACTTTTCCAAAAGCTGCTTTGCTTAAGCAGTATGTAAAGCAATATAAAATTAATAAACCCACACAGAATAGGAACTGTGTATTTAGCAGTCAATGAAGACAATTTTATCCAAAAAAAACCCCATACAAATTAAACCTGATTGCACCCAGTGGCTGATGAATTTTAGGCAATCACATTTTCATGAGTGTGGCATTTGACCACCATCAAGTGTTGCCGTGGTTTTTAAAAAATCACAACAATATGTGAATCTACTATGTGGCTTACAAGACAAAGGAAGCGCTAAAGGAGAGAATGATTACAATTAATTCCTCACATCCAAAGACAATCATGCATTTTGGGTACGATTCTGTTAGACAAACACAAAATACTGTAATGCACAACCCACCACAACAGCCACAAGATACAGAAAGAAGTCATCAAATTTTACAATAAACAGGAGATATTCTGTCCCTGGTAAAACAAACCATCATGAAAAAATGTTTAAACCTTAGAAACTGTCCAATGCACATGGATTGCTTCAATCATAGCCTGCAGTTAAAGGAGGCTAGACTCCTATATGAGAAATTTCAAAAATTTGTTCATGTAATTCTTTACCTACATGTTGCTGATGTTATTGTAAATTTCCAGCATGGTCTTTAAGTTCTAGACAATATAACAGAGACAGTAAGTTAAACAGACAAGAGTCAAAACAAAGCTTACCTTGATGCTGGAAGGGTACTAACACGTGTAAAGAAAACAGATGGCTCTACTTCTACGTGAAGGCCTAGTGAAAGGTTCCGGTAATATCCTTCAACATGTCCTGGTCCACCAGAGTACTTAAAATTCAAAATGGCTTCCAGCGTCTAGAGAAAAAAAAAGTAAATTACTTATTAGCTATGTTTCATTACTGTGCGTTTCACAAGTTCAATTGAATTAGACCATAGAAGTGATTTACCAACAAAGTTTCAATGCTCTCAAGAATCTGCTTTTCTAAACCATCCATTCTGTTATCTTAAAAAAACAAAAGGGCAATTTAACAACGGCACCTTAGGTGAACAGTTGGGGTTTTTTTTCCTAATCCTTTCAAAAACTGAAGAGTACATAACAAAGTTAGCTGGACTTCCCTTCATATCATTCCTCTCCATACCACATTTAACATAGAAAAAATGAAGAGTTTATTTTTGCTTAGAAGACATTAGGGTTTATCACAAGATATGCTCTTTCATACTTTTGACAAATATTCACCACTTCATTACCCTCATAATCAAATGGAATGCCTTTGAAGTTTTGGAGTGTGGACAGATGAAGATTATACAAAACTAAAAGTATCTGGTTTCTCAAGAATTCATTGTAAACTCACCTCCATTAACTAATGGATAAAACAACACTGCTGACTAAATCTAGTACATGAACCTTGTCTGTCTTTGACGATCAGTTTATAGAACATGATTGGTTAGCAAGTAGTAAAAATAAGAATGATTCTCTAGCATTAGTCTTATGCATTATACTCAGTAGTACTGAGCCTTTACTTCTGTGATTAAATTTCAGACTTTGTGACTTTTTCCTTAATGAACAGCATGTGGGAAGCTTCCCAGCATACCAGTCCCCACATTATCATCAGTCTTCAAGCTCAGAAGAAACCTTTGATTCATCCAAAGAAATTATGCACCACCTTTTCTTTCCTTACATTCCTGAAATCCTGAAATCTGCTGGAAGCAAGACAAGTGTTTGGGAAATGTCAATGGATATTTTTTTTCCCCTCCGTTTTTATTCTGGTCCCCAGGCAGCTGCTATTGCCACATCTCAGAGAAAGGACAGAGATAGTGACAGACTTCTACCCTAACATGGACATTACCAGATTATGCTGAAGCCTATGTCTAGAAGGACAGCTGTTTCTTAAAAAGATTTAGAAACCATGGCTATCTCTCCTCTTTGATTGTTTTTTTGCTAATTATTTAAAAACAAACAAACAAAAAAACAACCAAAAAACACAACACCAAACCTCAAGTCAACAACTTATCTAGGAAACCAAATATTTATCAGATGTCATCAATCCTCAAGACAGTTAAAGTACTCTCCCTTTCAACTGCAGATTTACAAAACAATTTATGAAACCTGTTAATTTTTTTCAGAAGCTCTAAGGAACAGTCTAGGATTTTCTAACTTACAAAAAGACATCTATGTTTGATACCATGCTGTTTCTAAGTTTGGCTGAAGGAACAGAAACAAGGATACAATCATTTTTTTAAAGTAACCCTAATCTAGTCATTTAAAGAATACCAAAATCAAGAGTTTAACTTTTTGCTGCACATGCACGCTTAAATGTTTTGCCTATTTCCAGCTTTCTCTTAAGTAAAGCGGACTAACTCTAATTTCAAATTTAGTTTCATTAAAATTCATGAGAGTCATCTGGTAATGCAAATAAAAACCTTCACTGGGCACTGTGGACATACCCATCTACTCTGTTTATATCAATTCCTAATTTGTAGTTAATGAACTCAAGTTTATGTTACATCAGGAGAGCTAATCAATATTAAATACAAAAATAAAAAAGCACAAACCCATTCAAAACATACTTCATTCTAATTAACCATCTGCACTGTTTAATAAAGATCAGAGCCAGACACCCTAAGTCCAGGGATCTGACACTACTTACATCATAATGTGAGAATGGATTTCAATTTCAATTAGGAAATCTGTGAAAACTCTAGCTATGTATGTTCTGTATGGCAGCTGTAATACAGTATCCTGCTCGGGAAAGCTACTGTGATAGGGATCCATGGTTCATTCTCCACAGGACTATGCCACAAAGCTGCTTTATTCAGCCCAGTCCCATATAATTACAGGTAAATATGCAATAAATGTTAGTTTAAAGGTCACAGAGCATTATCATTCAAGATGCAAAACCCTTCATAACATCCTATACCAAACAAAAAACAAAACCAACCAAACGACAACAACAAAAAACTCACAAAAAAAGGCTAAAAAATACAACCAAGGCATGCCATTGATAAGCCCAGGGGAGTTCAAGGGCATCTTCATAATCTTGGTCCCTGTTGTAGTAAGGAATTTGTCAAAGAAAACTTGCTGATGACACTGTGTGTCCTCCACATACCATGCTAGAAAAGAGGAGAAAAAAACCCAACAGTCTTCTGTTAATCTAGACAACAGGAGGACATCTCACCCACAAGGTAAGGTCTAACTTCAGACTTTCAATACTGAGGACAAAAGCCAATTTCAGTTTCTCTGAGAACCACAGAACATCCAAACCTGTATTTCTTCTCTGGCCATGATAATTTGCAGGGTTCCTAGGAATGTACACACACACACACACAAAGATCAAACATCAGGCAGACTTTACACCAGGACTGTAGACATATGTGTAGGGGCAGTGCATGACTGAAGGAAATAATTTTTTTCAGGAGCCTTCAGGTGATCAGAGAAAGCTTTATTGCTTAGGATTCATATAATATGAACAGAATAAATAAAAAAAAAAATACCACAACAAATTTAATCTCCTTTAAATCCCTCCACGCACACGTACCTTGGAAAGGACTTCACACACATATAGGAAAGATTGATTTTCTATCTCTAGGATGAGGAAGAAAAACCACCCTACTTTCATAAACTTACAAAGCTCCAATTTAAAACAATTTACCACTCTGTCCCACAGCACCTGCAGAGAACGATCCAAGTGCTACAGCTCCCGACTTAAATAATTTTGTACACTTACTCCAGTGGCCTTGTCAAACCTACACAACGAACAGACTGAGCTGCAGATTCTATTAATCTTTACAAATACCAACAGAATTTATTAGATTTCTCTGAACTGCATCACTGCAGACCAAAAAGAAATGTCAAGGTGTCACTACAAACATGATTGTGCCTGGGGACGATCCATAAAAAAGAAAATGAAGGAAGGACTGGGTGCGGCGGCCTCCCAGGACAGGGAGATAAGGAAAAGAAGCCTATTACTAACTGAATACATCTGGAATTCAAAATATCTACGGACTAGGCGGGAAGGATTCTTGCTTTTAAGCAGAGTTCCATTCTTGAAACTCAGTAGTAAAAATATGGGTAAGTTGTTTAACCTATCCAATGACTCTAGATTGATAATTTTTTTTTTACTGTTTCTTTGGTCTTTCCTTCTATTGGTGAAGGAAAGAAAATGAAAGTGTTTCTGTGTCTAAGTTCCAGGTGACAAGATCCTTAACCAACAGCACCAGACATTAACACTACCTACTATATTGACAAGAAGTATTTTACAGATAAAACTATCAAAAAAGTCTCATTTTGGTTTCTCTCACACATGTTGTCCTCAAACATTTTCTGCATAGAGCCGGTGCCAGCTTTTTTTAAAAAACAAACAAAAAATCATTCTTTCCAGTCTGTTCCTGGAAATCCTTTGCATATTCACTTTCATAACAGAATTAAAAGCCAAATTAGAAAAGAACTTCTATTTGAGTACTATGCTGCTAATGAAAAGCAAAAAGTTGGACACTGAATTTTTCTAAGTGACAGCAGTTAGCACCCTTCTGCCAATCCCTCAATTGTGACTCTGTCTGAACAGTAATACCTTTTGTATACCGACTTTTAATTGCCAATTCAAACAATTACAATCTACATATCAGACCAATTATTTCTACTGAACTACTATGATAGTACTTCCTACCCAGAAGGAGAGAGTAAAATCTAAAGAGAATTTCTATATAATTCTGCAGAATATTGCTACTTACACAGAAGCTAGAACATGACTGATCTGATAACAGATCTCCTCAAGACAGCTAATGGCACGAGAAACACACACATGAATGGGGAAAGAGCAGCCATGAAGGGAATTTCTTGTGCTGAGAAGTCAAATATGGTGCCCAACCCTTTCTGTATGCTTGTGCTCAAGTCAGGGGGTTGACTGAATATCCCCATCAAGATGCCTCATCCCAGAAAACTGTTCAAATTTGTACATAGCAAAGAACACTATTTTAGCTCAAAAAATTGGCTTGGACCGAAGTATGTTGAGGTATCTATAACTCGGGATATAAGAATCCACCTGCAGAGACACTAATCATTATATGTTGCAGGTAAAGGAAAATAAACATTCCATAGAAGAACACAAAATATTAGCAACTCTCATAAACTGTTTTTACAAGAAAAAGATCCTTCAAGATATGAAAAACATTGAAAGTCATTTTCTCTTAAAAACCAGGAATAATTACTGAACAGCTATATTAGTTATAGTCAACAAAGAAACGACCAACAATGAGAACGATACACACAAGTAGTCAGGAAACTCAAATTTATAGTGATATATTATTAATGAGTAAACAGTCAATAAAATAGTCATATACTTTCCCCTCACTGCAGAAAAATACTTCTAAGCATCTAAGTTTTTTGTTTTATAAAATTTACAAAGTTGGAAACGGTTCAGGTCAGGGGTTCCCAGCTTTAATTCTTACATCGTCTATTTTGCATAGCAGATTTGTTTCTTTATTCTTTGTTTCTCTATTCTTAAGCAATTTTACTAGCAATAACTGATTTTATCCCTGTATCTTGCTACGGGAAGAACCAGAAGATTCCATTTCATTTTTATTCTTACAGTACCACATTGCAACAAATACTGCATTTTGTGTTTCAGACAGCAAAGCAAAATTTTGTCCTCGATTTTTTCCAAACTGGAACATTAATTTTTGAAGTATTTAATATCAGTGGCTTCTCTAATTAAATTAACAAATCATACTCTGTAAGAAAGGCTCACATTTTCAGGTCTTTTGTAAATTCCCTTAGTATAGTAGCAATGAAACTAAGTAGATCTCGACATTTAATACAAGATGAAATGCCAGTACTTAGCTACAGGCAGTTTGCTCCTGAGACTCTGCAGATACTGACTGCAAAAGCTCTGAAGAAATACCAGAACACACCATTGCAGGCTGCCCGTTAAGATACAACATTTTAATAAGGAAGAAAAGAAAAAAAAGAAAAAACAGAACACAAACAAGCAGCAGTATGAGGACCAGACTAAAAATATATAACGTCAAAATATAACCTTTCCATTTTAGTTTCTGAACTGCTTATAGAAAACAATTCTTACTAATCAGTATAATTTCTCATGGGATTAGGGTTTGAAATTTGAAAAATAACTTATTCTCGGTGTGCAATCTTCAAATATACCTTCCCTTAACAAAAAAAAAAAAAATATTACTTGCTCAAGGGTAGACATGTTTTCTTCTAAATCCCATCATACTCCTGATCTGCTTCTCACACAAATTAGCATCAGCAGGACGTGCTTCCTACATTCATGAGTGTTTCGCCATTCTTTCTGACTGTCAGCCCTTTTTCTCATAGGATTCCTTTTATTTTCTCATTTGTTTGGGTGGGATTTTTCCTTAAACAGACTATAAACTCCAATTTTGTTAAATTTTCTCTGCCTCCTTCCTTCTTTCTTCTCCTTCTCTGACCATTCCACTCCCATATTCAACTCTGATGGGCAATCAGTGATATTTATCAGTAATAAAGACAAATAAAAATGCACTACTTCACCAGTTCCATCTCACAAAAGGCACCAGCATACCTCTCTCTAAAAAATTAATTTCTGAGTTTCATCCATTGGGTGCCATGCTTAAATTTTTTTAAGAGCTTTGAGGATTGTGTAAATAAATCACAGATCAGGAATTTCAGCTGCCTAACTAACTAATTAAATTCTCTGGCAGTGTGAAAGAGAAAGCAAATTTCTCAAATTAACCACACACTTTTCAACAGCAGCAGGTAACCCCTAGCAATAAATTTGCTAGTAACAACAGCAAATAGGTGGCCAGCCAAAAGCGTGCTCAAGAGTCCCAGGGTGGCTGACAGGATGGCACCTCACAGCCTCAGCGCGGGGGGGTGCAGTGATGCAGAGCTGGTGGCACCTTCAGGCCTCTGCCCTGCCAGCGCTTCCTCACTGCTTCTGCGTTACAAGGCCAAGCTCTCCGCAGGGCTGTTGTACTGGCAGAGCCCCACAGGCTCCTTGTGATGCTTCAGGCTGCGGACCAGGGTTCCAAATGGCGTGTTCAAACCTTCTCATGCTCCCTGCTGCCTCAGGCCAGTCTTATTTGCTCACCTTCATTCACACTGAGAAGCCGCATGGTTTATCCCCATCCACACGGCACACCGTTGCCACAGAGTGGACTAGGTGGGTTTTTTGCCATGGTCAGACTAATTTTTTTATCCTCCTTTCTATATGTGGCTCCATACCTCAATTTCCTATCTTTACTATAAAAATTACCTGGCCTAAGCATTACTGGACCAACCCCAAAAAAATGTCCAGCCTTGGAGACTGCCAGCTTTTGAATCCAAACACATGGGATATGCTGCTCCAGCAACATGGTTCATACAGAAACGCAGTACACTGAACACTGCTGAATCTTTTTTCAGGGGAAGACCAGAATGTAAGCACTGGGAAGGAAATGGAGATGCCTACGTAGTTGAAATCAAGGAAGATGGGACTCAAAATACGTCAAGCTTCCAACTGGACTGATTTGTGAATGTAAAGACTGTCTATGTTTAGGGTTGATCTCATGAGAAAATTCAGTCCTGGCATTTAGAAATGCACACATCTCCGCCTATATATTCACTTGCCTATGAAAACCAGTTTAGATTATCACTTCCTTGAGTTTTAATTTACAGTAGTCTAACAAAAGACAAATACTTGTGATTTTTGCTTGTCTCCCATCACTAAGCCTACAGTCCATGATTCCACAGAGTAACCTGACAAAGGATAAATTCTGTAAAAAAATCAGGCTTGAAGAATAAAATCTGTGTTTAAAAAAAAAAAAAAAAAAAGAGGCAAAACACACCCCCACACCCCACTAGAGATGAAAAGCAGAGAAACTGCTGACTACCTAGAGATTCTATAATTCTTGGGAGGACAAAAATGTCCAATCTAATAGAAAAAAACTCCACCTAATTGTCAATAGTATTGTGTTTTTATTACTCTGTTGATGAGAGCTAAGCAAAGCACCACATAACTGAAATCGGAAAGCTTTCGTGACATACTTTATGGTTTCTGAGATACACATGCTTCTTAGCATTGACTTTTTGGACCAGTGTCTTACTGCAAAACTCAGACCACAGGGACTTAGATGTTGCTATCTTCAAAGCTTCTTCCGTGCAGGAATTCACGTCATCCCCTCAAACACTCCAGACCTTCCTCTACTTGAAATACTGGTATTGCAATGACATTTGGGAGGAGAAGTAGAGTATGTAATTTGTGATAAGGAAAGCACTGAGCCTTTACCACACAAGGTTTATTTCAAGCTGGGTATTATTCCAAAACTGAAAATAATTTAGTCCTCCTCAAAGTCTTCAGTGTCTAGCTCAAATATCAGGCTGCCCAAGGTCCACAGTAAGAAACAACGATCATAGGTGGAATACATGAACAACCATATCTAAAATTTTCTACCTCTAGGAAACACCATATGGTTCATAAAAAGTAAATTATATCGTAAGTTGAATTGTTACATCAAAATAATCGATGGAATGAGTACACAGTGATTATAATGCAACTTTGCAGAAAGAGATGCATTCGTTGCTCTCTCTCATTTGAGAATATTAGTCTTTTCACTTACCACCACCCTTTCTGATTTTCTGATACACAAAATATATTTTAGGTTTTCTGTATCTTTATAAATGATACGATTTTTTTTCCTGTATTTTAAGGAGATAGTAAACAGCCAGGAAAGGACAGAAAGTAAAGTACCTATACATTTCTCTGAATGCAAATCATGAAGCATATCTAAATCTACTGGAATATTTAATTGATCAAGGCAGAATTCCTAATTTTCGCAGATAGGAAAAGGAGACTTTCCCAGTAGATACTGTTCCTTCAAGCACCAAATGGTATAGAAATTGACAGCAAGAGCCCCAATACATGCATTATAAAAAGGATATGTATATGTAATCATCTTGTAGTGCATATGTAATCATCCTCTAGGACTGAACTGCAGCAAGCATTCTCCATACTGATTTTTTTTTCCTCTGTATTCCACTAAAAATTTAAGTGTCAACTACAAAAGCTAGGATAAAATTTTTAATAACCGGTTAAGTAACAAAATACATTGTGCCACTGCAGTAAGTCAGACCTTTGTATGTACAAATACAAACAAAGCCCGCCTTGTTATTCCTGTTAAACTACTTTATCACTCTAAAGCAAAATTAAATATATTTTTTAGCATGTGTTAATCAGGTGAATTTACACAATCAATCTTTTGAACAAGATGCCTGTTGTGTTTGTGTTTTAGTGCAGTTTTACTCAAGTACACCTACTGCATACTCACCTTCAGTAGCAATTTTTGTGGTATGCCAATGTTTACCTAGCTCATCCATCTACATTTATGTCTAGTTAAGTCCCTGAACAATGAAACTGCTGCATCCCTTTGTAAAAATAGCACAATGGCAATGACAAGTAGCTGAAGCTAAATATAGCTCCTGCAGGCATATGCTGGGAATTAAATAGTACATTTTACCCCTCCTCAATCCTAAATCAGTAAGCTTCAACAAGGAATCTCTAGCGAATACACACTGGAGCTCAATAAATCCCCCTTAAGCTTACAAGGCATATTCTGAATCTGTGCTAGCTAAAAATAGCCGTGTTTATAATGAGAATGGAGATGTGAGCAGAATAATATTAAGTTTAAAGGCAGGCATGCTATAGTTATTCCGCATTAATGAACAGGGTGAATCAAAGGTCATCCTATCAAACAGATATATAGATTGACAGATAAAATACAATAGACAGCAATCTTTTACTGAAGAGCATTCATCTCACATTAAACTGTGCGCTTTCTAATTGGCTGTTGTAGCCACGCTTTCACAAGCTATTTTGTGTTTGTATTTTAGCTAAAGCACAAGCTGTTACTTCCAAAAGATAGAAGAAAGCTAGGAGCATACAGCATTATTCCTCTGAACATTATTCCTTCCTAGAGTTTAATTCCCCTCTGGAAATATTCACAAAGTATAACACATATTTCTTCTTGTAATATTAATCACAGAATTCTGCTTTCTTTAATTAAAGGTAAATTGCATCCAGGCCTCCAGGGCAGTACTATTGCAGCCGAACGCCCAGGTGGCTGATGCACGTTCTTAACTGCCTCAAAGCTTTTACCTCCGTCCATTTAGACACAAGCACTGCTGACCACAGCTATCACAGAATCTTACTCTTGGCTGAGACACAGATGAGAGATTAAAAATAATTTAAATGCAAGTAACTTCTATGTGGAACATTCCCATTGAGAGTTTTCTGTCTACTGACACTAAACTGCAGAACCTCTCAGAAACAAACATGTGTTAGGAAATTAGGCACCCTTGGTTTCTCTTCTTGTAGGACCTGGAAGAATGCAGGGGCAAGTCATCACATGTCCTCAATAACTTCTCCAAAATCCTGCCCTGATTCTGAAGTAGGAAGCTACAAAAGGAGAGTAAATTCAGGGAGAGATGTTGATGAACAAATCACACACACCTTTCGAAGGGGAAATTTCTCTCCACATAGACCAACAACTCAGCCTGGTCCTCCCGGCAGTGGCTATGTAACAGGTTGGTTGCTGTATAGAAGCATCACTGAATGGATTTCCTCAATGAAACCTGTTTATTACACCCTGTAGGCAGAGTCCCCAAGAGTGAAGGCACAAGATGCTGGCAGATAACTTCTCACTACTTGGCCATAACAGTGCAAAGAACATGCATCTAGCATAAACACTCCACATGTCATGAAATCATAAATGAAATAACAAGATAGTATAAAAACAGTCACAACCCCAGAAAGAACACCAGGGAAAAACAACAAAAACAAGTGCTGCACAGGTGACTCCCCAGCTAAAAATGACACATCTGATCAATGTTGCTACTCATCCGCAAGCAGGTCATCTCTCACTTTTGAGAGAGCAAGCACACCACTATTTATAATTGTTATCCACCACATCTTGCTACTGCACACTCAGCAGTCAAGTACTACCTTTCAGTATGTATTTTGACTTAAGCAAATGAGAATTTTAGAAAGGTGTATGTCACTGTTAACGTTTGCAAGTGTGAGCGTGATGTTTTTTTCCCCCAACCCTCCCACCCAGGAAGGAAATCAAAGCAACAACACCAAGCCCAAATAGGCTCATATGCAAAAACCTGAAGTCTCTGGGTAACGCAATGAAGTTTTCCAGTTTAAATTTTCTATGTCAAACACTTCCACACTGTTTCACAATTCCTCAACACTAGCCCATCCCTTCTCTGTTCCTTCTACTTCTACCATGTCATTTGTGAGAAAAGGGGATGAGGCTGCACCCAAAGTGGGGTTAACATAGAAGAAACTTCATGGTTTGCTCTCTATCCCTTTACTTTCTGTTATTCCTAATGTTCTATTTGCCTTTTGCATTGCTGCTACAAATTAAACTAACATCTTCGCAGAATGTCTCATACCTCCAAGATCTCTGTCTTGAATAGCAATGGTTAATTCAGAGCCCATCGTTGTGTATTTGGAATTAAGACTGCATTTCTTCATGTGAGTTACTTCACAAAGCACACGCGGATCAATACAGATCTTCACCTCAAATTTTAACAACTCACCTCTATCACAGAATAAGCCTGTAATCCTTAAAAGTTGGTTTATCATGTATGCTACCCTTGATAAACTTTGACACAATGCTAATCACCCTGTTATCCAGATCCTTTATGAGCATGCACAGGCACAATACAGAGCCAGATAAATTAGGCTGAAGTCCACCTTTCAGTGAGTATACAGGCCATCCATCCTACCTTGAACCAGCTCTTGACTCATGATGAGGCCTCCGCTTTTATCTCACAGCATGTTTGTTTCTCTCAAAACAGAGTGTCTTTTTGGAAGTGTTTTAGGAAATCAAGCCAGCAGTATCCATGATTTTCCCTTTGTTCATGAGCTCTGCATATGCTTCAAAGAAATCTGACAGATTTGCTTACCATGACTGCCCTTCATAAAAATAATTTTCATCAGTATCCCAACAAACATACATGATCACCAACATCATTATCATATTATTATTGTTGTTGTTGTTCTTGTTGGTATTAATATTATTGTTGTTATTATTAACTCTGCTGCTCTGGGTTTACTATATTTACCAGTAATACGAGTAAAGTAATTTTATTAGTTATGCAGCTTCCCCAATGACAATACAAAGTTCACAAACTTTTAAAACACCAGAGAAGATTATGTCCCAAAGACGGGTCACATGCATCTCTCTATGGTCCAAGACCACCACCATGACCCAAGTAAACAAAATTTAGAGTTTCTATTTTACAACACACAAATCCATCCCATACAAAGGGCACACAAAAAGTACAAATGGTTTCCTGAAGATCTCAAATCCATTCACTGTTCAAAACAGTCTGAAGAACCCGGCTCCACTGCCTATTCATATACTTTTTATTCATAACATTGCTGTATTGTACTTAAACAAAAATAATACAGCCTCAAAAGATAAAAACAAACCCTCCTTTGCAATAGCTGAAGTACCTTAAAAAGAAATAATGCAAGCAGCAAATCAGGGAGAAAAAAAAAGATCAACTAAAACACATAATAGGTCCTTGAAAGTGAGTAATTAGATTTTTATGTGAGAGCTCTTTGGTATTCTTGTGTTAAGCAGTCCTTCCCCCGCCCCCCCCCCCCCCCCCCCCCCCAGGAATTCCTGTGATTAGAAGGGATAAGCCCAATTAAGCGATTGTTCAAAAGTAGGAGCAAGTGAAGAAACAGCTTTTAAAACACGAATGCTTGAACAACTTAATCAATAGATCTGTTTATTCAGCACAGCCATTACCATATAAATATGGAAGACTGAGTACTTCAGATTTTTCAGCTGCTACTTGGGTTTGAAATAGAGGCTCTAGTAGCACAATCATTTTCAAAATCAGTAAAGTTATTGAGCTAAATTTACCACTGATTTAGTGAATTTTATATGGAATGAACATTGCAAATTCCTACTCTTAATATGATGACAAAAACTAACAGAATAAAAAATAGTGAAATCAATTTTCAGGGACTAAGGATTCAGAAATTAAATTTGTCCCATAGTTTAGCTAGAAATTGGGTCCTAGAGTTGCAGAACAGTAACATTTTCCATTCTAATGCATCTTATTTCTTTCACTGGGCATGCCACGTGAAAGCTAATATGCCAAGCAACCAAGCATTCACTCACATTATTAAAACATACAGTTCTCTTAATAAACTCAGTGTATGGGATTTCCTCAAATGTTTTTTCCCCAATACAGGGAATTTGGACTTAGCTCTTCAGTAAACACAACAAGATAATTGCAGATACAAATCAGAAGCAGAGCTGACACTAAAATTCATTTCCTCTCTTCGCTGATCCCATTTTTCCGTAATTCAGCCAGGTCCGTGCCAACAGGCTCCAGCACCATTGCCTGCTCCAAGACCCACCTGCACTAAAGATTCCTGAAAGGCTGAGAACACACTTTAAATGCTGTGATGTTACAACAAAACCAGGTAAATTTTACAAAGGCAAAGGTCTTAAAGCAGATGAAAGGCATCACAGATTGTTTTCCCAGAAATACAGATTTACAAAAGGCTCGTCACTGACAATTTGAACAGCGTGTGTCAGACTAGCCTGCAGAATGTGTTTACTGATTTCTGAGCATGATCTCACAATTTCGACAACACTTGGACCATCATTGTTTTTGAGCTGCCACTACTTACACATCTGTATTCTTCCCATAGATCAATTATGCTCTAAAAGCATCAGAGCATCCTATAAAAATAACATTTAAAAAAGGCTTGACACATGTTGTCCCGTTTTGGTTTGCCCCCTCCAACAAAATACATTCTCAAAAGTCAACTGGAGGTCATTACCATTAGGTCCAGTAACTCACCATTAACAAGAATCAGCCGATTCAGAGATCTTTTGCTGAAGGAAATATGACAAATCTAATTCTAGAATTTAAGTTGTAAAACCATCTAAAACCATCATATGCTAATAAATCACGAGAAGTCTCTACTTTCTAACAGAAGGAACAGAAAATCTTCCTCTATGAACAGGAAAGTCTCTGATTCTTTCCTTTTTTCTCTGAGACAGTCAAAAGCATTAAACATTCTCCCACCTTCCAACAACTGCTTACAAATAAATAATATTTCAGCAAAATACTCTTTCTCATGTGACCACTTTACTCTCTAGGGATCCCCCCAGGGGTGAAGTAACCTAAACAAATTCTTAAATTTAAAAGATAGTTGCAAGATACTTATATACACATTTTATATACAAATATAGCATATTCAAGGAGCATGTGGATGATGCTCTTAGACATATGGTTTAGTTTTCGGTAGTCCTAAAAGGGGAAGGGAGTTGGACTCAATCCTTATGTGTCCCTTCCAGCTTGAGATATTCTATGATTCTATGGTATATATACAGATAGATAGAAAGATAGACAGACAGACAGATATAAGGTACCTGATCTTTAAATCACTATTTTGATTTTATTAGGGATGCTAACTTGATTTCCACTCTAAGTGGTTAGCACACATTTAAAAGGATTACAAATGCTTATTTAAAAACACACTGAGTCAGCTCACTCAGAGAACTTCATAAATATGCAGCAGGAAACTCCCAAACAGTGACTCATAACTTCAGAGGTTTAAAACAGACAAATAATCATGAACGTTCCAACTGTTACTCATACTTGATTAAATCCTAAACCAAAACCATCCTGCTTCTGTGAATTCCACTTGACCATCCATTAAGTTCTACAGAAATAACTGCGTTATGGAAAAAGACAACCAAAAGCAGATAACTGGGAAGAGTGCTAATTCTTAACAGCTTATATGGAAAAACTATTTCATATAAGCATACATTGACTAATTCTTTCCTTTACAACCAATGCCTGGCTGGATTTCGTCTTCACCTTATCTAAGAATGAATGACTAAGCTGGGAAAACAAAAAAGCAAAACCCAACTTTAACAACTTTTAATTTTACTTAGAAAAAAGAAAAATGAGACATGCTA
Organism: Falco cherrug; assembly: GCF_023634085.1. Lineage (NCBI taxonomy): Eukaryota > Metazoa > Chordata > Aves > Falconiformes > Falconidae > Falco > Falco cherrug. The sequence continues at coordinate 5,576,301 of NC_073699.1, forward strand.
AGAATATGAAACAATCTGGAAGTTTCTTCTCACAGAACGCTATTTGTGTGTATCTTTCAACAGTTGCAATTCAACAATCCTGTCATATTCCTGGTTAGACAATGCACTGACATTCTCTAGCTCCCTGTTCTTACAGAGTTATGATAATTAGAATAGATGTTTAAAAGGTTACTGCTAAATATCATCATAATACTCCTGTTTTGTCTTAAAATGAAGGTAAGTATCATCTTAAATTTAAGTGTTAAAAATGTCACTACTATAAACATAGTGATTTCTGTAAAATGAACAAAAAGAATGCCTTATAAACTCATTCTTGCAAATCTTAGTAAAAACTGGCTTTTTTTATAGACATTCAAGTAATCATTTGGCCAAAAGGCAAGTTAATGTATGCACAATGTAAAAACCATGTCAATGCAAATCAATGTAATCCATGATAACAAAAATCAAAATATCTATCCGTCCCATTTGTCACTCGAATGACAAAACTACTGCACAAGATGCAAAGAAATTCACAGGGATTCATTTTAAACAGAAGGGTCAGACACCTACCTGATAGCCTATCATGAATTATTTAGCCTAAAGATATTCTAACTAACCACTAACTAAAGCCTATTTTGAGCAGTTCTGTGAAAGCAAACGACGCCCCCAGGACTGAAGGAGCACACTGTATGTAGAACTGAACAGAGCCCTGACCTGCTCCATCCTGTACTACGCACTCACTTCCCACAGCAGATCAGGACACTATGCTTGGTGTACTTGCATGCAAACAGGCCAAATACTTCCCAGTTACTGCAGCAACACTGGCTAAAAGTCAGGAATCATTTCTGGTATGATCCCACTCGATGACACAATAGTTAATAGCCAAAAGAAATCCAGTATTAGCAAGTCTGTATAAAATACAAAGGTTTGAGACAAAAAAAAAAAAAAAAAAAAAAAAGCAATTAAAAAATTATGATAGAATCGTGATTTTATTTTTCTACTCAAACTGCTTCAAGCTGAATGATGGTGCTTTGCTTCATTCAAAACCAAATCAAATGTCTTCTCTTAAGTTTGTTGGGGGGAGTTAAAAGACAGGACTAATTACATGAAAATTAGATTTGGTTATTGAAAGTATCAAAATAGTGATTTCAGCCATTCAAATGTCCTCCAATGTCCACTCCACTTTAAGCTAAATAATTAAAATCAGGTGATGATTCAATTTCTTATTTGCTAAAAAACATGTTCCCTTCCGATTCACAGGCTCATTCCTTTTTAGTTGCTACCAGGAGAAATTATGAACACTGAGTATTACATATCCATGTTCTATTACACAGAGTTTTACTGAATACAGTTAGGAACTGTAACATTTAAAAGTAAAAAACCTGTTTACCAATATATTTGTATTATACTCTCTTCATCAGAAGATAAATAGTAGTAAAAACTTGCTTTCAAAATCAAGCAACAATGTAGCATAAATAGTTGTCTACATATTCTTGCATCTAGATGACAAGTGTTACAACCTGCTTTAAAAAAAATAGTAAGATTACAAAGAATCAAGTTGTTCTTGTCCATCTCTAACATTTTAATTTTATCACACCAAATGGTAAACAATCTGTTTGGCAACTTATAATCTATTTTTACCAAGTAACATGAGTATAACTTTTTCCTATTGAAAGAAAGACACATAAGAACTCAATTTAAATATATAAGCCTCGCAGTTTTGATATAGGAAAACTGTAAATTATTCCTAAGGACTCTGCTTGAGGGTCTATTTGTAATTGTTTGCCTAAGGCAACCTATCTGCATTCAACACACATCAGAGAAAAAAGAAGCTATATGGATTTAAAAAAGGAAATCAAGTTTTCCAAAGCAGACAAGAAATCCAAATGAGTTCTGAAAAATGCAACTTTAACTAGAGTTACATGTAGTATTTCAAATAATTGGTACTAAAAGTGTGGCAAGGTAACTGCAGCAGGCACCAAATTTTAAAAAGAAAATATTCAAGTTTAAAATACCACAGGATAAAATTAACCACAAAATTATGATGGGACCTCAAGTCAGCAAAACCTTTGTGATAGACTTCTATCTAGACCTCTCTCTCCTAAGAGGCCCTTAGAAGTTGTAAGAACCAACAGAATGAGACAGAACGTTAAAAGCTTTGTAAATACATTCCCCGTGAGTATGATATTCTTTCACATTTTCGATTAGTCCACCTTGGTGTCCCTGTATGAACTCTGCATAATCCACTGTAGGTCTTTATGGGTGCATTTGCAGGATTTAGTTTGTCTGGATCAGGAAGGTCCTTTTGTGGGCAGCCCTCCTACCTGTTCTTACTTACTAAGCCTTTGTTCACATTGTGGAGTGCTCTTGAAGCATGCAAACTTGATTGTTTCAAGCTGAATTATGAAGGGCCGTGTACGAAAGTCCTGCCAGTTGGTTAAGGGCATCTTTCCCCTCTACTCAGCACTGCTGAGACCCATCAGGAGTGCTGTGTCCAGTGCTGGGCTGCCCAATACAGGAGGGATATGGGCATAATGGAGCAAGTCCAGCCCAGGGTCATGAAGATGACCAAGGAATTTGAGCATGCAACACGTTAATAGAGAGGCTGAGAAAGCCTGGAGCGTTCTGCCTGGAGAAGAGAAGGCTCAGGGAGATCTTACCCATGTGTATAAATACCCAATGGGAGGGACCAAAGATGATGAAGCCAGGCTTTTCTCAGTGGGTTCCAACAGAAGGAGAAGGCAAATGGGTACCAATTAAATAGAAAAAATCCCCTTTAAATACAAGGAAGAGCTTTATTTTTGTTAGCCTAATCAAAAGCTAGAACAGGCTGCCCAAAGAGCTGGTGAAGTGTCCATTCTTGAAGATACTCAAAATCTGACTGGACAAGGCCCTGAGTAGCCTGCTCTAGCTGACCATGCTTTGATCGGGTGTATTGGACTAGACCATCTCCAGAGATCCTTTCCAACAGAAACAATTCTAATACTAAATTGGAAGGGGTACTCCATCCACTACCAAGCATTCAAGCCCATAACATGAGATTAGAGACAGTCTAAAACAAAATCCACCATCCCTCCTCAAAAGCACTGATAGCATAGGCATCCTATCCTTACCAGCAACTGTTTCACTTTAAAAATCTGCATTGTTTGGCCACATCACTCACTAATGTAGACAGAGTGCATTCTGTCACCAGAGAGAGCTGACAATCCAATTCTCGCTATTCCCAAGAGTCTCTTTGGCTGCTGAGGTCTAGGCTTCCTGACGGCAGAGCTCCCATCCTTTCAGCCATTCCTTTTTCCCCTTCCTCATCCCTCCCTTTCAAAACTCCTTTCCTTCTCAGGCCTTCCGACCTGCTTCCCCAGAAGGAAAAAAACCTCCCTCCCCAGAAGGTTCAGAACCACTCAGCATGCTGCAGCCAGGACACAGTAAGCAGGGACCTTCCGGCTGTCTGCCCTGCTACCCAGCCAACCCCTTGTAAAGCAAGACAGCCTGCAGCTACCCTCAACCTCAGTAAGTTTGTGGGGGGTTGCGTAACACAGGTGAATGACTCTGCATTTTTAAGTATTATAGTCAACATGTGGTAACACTGCCACTTTAAGAAAGCGCTGTGGACAACAGTCTGCACCATTTTAAATATATCCTCAATTAATAAAAATAAATCATTTGTGTCCTCGGGCACTGAAATGTAGCGTTTGTGCTTGATTTATGGACTCTGTGCCCATCGCTGCCTTTTGCTTCGCTGCTTTTTTTCAGTTGGCTTCATTAGAGCACCCTTTCAAGTAGAAGAACCCACAAGCCTTTGACAGCGTACAGCAGTCCACAGGTCAGGCTTCAGCCATCTGTTTCACCAACCACAAGCCTCTAATGTTTTGAGTTAAAAATACAAGAAAGAATTCTTTTTAAGTTTATTTCTTAGTTTTGCTCTAGTTTAATTCTTTCCAGCTGAATGAGATAAAGGAAGATATCCAAGCATAAGACAGGAAAGTGTTCATGTAAGATTATATAAAAGCACAGTACAGCTAGAAAGCATTTCAGCGTGTTCCTTGTTATAATATTTAAAATCCTATAGATAGAAAAATAAGAAAGAAAAATGGTAAGACAACTCTTAGAAATTTAAATAAAAGCCTTTGACATATAAAATTCCACCTTTTCCAGTTACACAACCGCCGCTTTTCTTGATTATTTTTTTTACAGGAGACTCCCAGTTTTGATAGGCCTGTGATGTGCCCTGTCAAACAAGCTTGTAAGGTATTGTAAAATTTGAACAGGAAATTATCTTTCTATTGGGGTGTGGGTATGACAGCTTTATGAATGACGTCAAGGAAAACCACTGTTCTACAGTGCAAATATGTGACAAGTTATTATACATATTCGCCCTCTGCCCACATTACTCAGACGCTGCAGGCCTTGCTCTCCTCCTCCTGCTTCATAAAAATGAAATTATTTTTCATATGCTAGTTTAAAAAGATAAAGGCCAACACAACATACAGCTTAAGCTTGGCAGCTGGAGAAAAAGTAATTAGGGGGTTTAGCCACTTTCCATGTAATGGAGATTACAATACAAACTTAAACTACCAAACGTGCTAGGAGTGGCTGTGTGTTTTCATTGATTTTCTCAAAATTATAATGCCATGGTATATGAACTTCCGCATTTTGAAGTGCTTTTTTGAAACGTTTGATGAAAGAATCAATGTATGAACATACGAATATAAAATAAAGTAAAAGCTGGTTTGCGCCAACAGCTCTAATACAAAGCCAGACCTGAAGTTAAAGATCAGCACAATAATGTAAAAAATAGATGCTTTTTACTTCAGATCTTTTGCACGAGAAGATCCAACTCCTGGCTATCTCTCAGTACTTGCTAGGATGCATCTTAGAATCACAGAATGATAGAATGGTTTGGGTTGGAAGGGACATTCTAGATCATCCAGTTCCACCCCCCCTGCCATGGGCAGGGACACCTTGGGATGCTAAACCAAGCTGCTCAAAGCCCCATCCGGCCTGGCCTTGAAAAATATTTCTTAAAAAATGTTTACAATAATGTGTTTTTAATGCTCATTTACTGCTTTTTCTTCCACTAAGCAGCGTGTCAATGCTTTCCCTAGATGGGCACCTGTTCACCTAAACTTACTGAGATTCACTAACATAAATTAACAGCAGTCTTATAACTAAGATAAAATTTAACTGATGGTAGAATCTGCCAAGAAAAGTTACGAGTTTATACCTGTAAGTGTGCCCACATACAGCAACCAAACCAGGATGAGAACAGAGCAAGAACACAAACTACTTCCCAATCCACCCTCCCAGCCACAAACAGTATGAGACTCCTTGAAACAAAGGTGAATTCTACGTATTTAGTAACCCTCCTTGAACCTCTCTTCTCTGAACCTGTTCAATGTTTCTCTGTACCCAGAAAAACTTTCACCATCTCCTTCCTTCAAGTGTTTTTTAACATCTTCAAAGAACTCCAGTGTGTGGAGCATATGGACTGTGAATCACTGACTTTAAATAAAAAAAAAAAAAAAAGCCTTGTCCCCAGTATATGGGACATACTCTTGTGTCCACTGGATTACAGTTTCTATCAGTGTGTCCAATAGAGACATCAGGCTTAGCAGTACGCAATGTCGCGGATCTGGAATTCTCAGAAAGTACTGGCATCGTATTTGTCATCTATCAATCAATCCTCAAGTACAAAGATGGTTGAAAGCAGGAGGTGACAAACTACAGTTGACAACTTAACCGTTAGAACACTTCAGTCCACAGAGGTACTCTTGTTGGCAGTAATATTAGTTTTGTACATTCATACCATGTTATTTTCCACATAAATTTGGATCCTAACAAAAATGTTTTAAGGCATTTTTGAAAGATATCACCTTCCTTTTAATGTGCTCTTTTGCCTTACTCTTTAGGCATGCCAACTTCTTTTGCCCTCTTCTCATCATTCTTGATAGGTAAAAGGCTCTTCCTATGGAAATATTTTTGTACTGTGCTTCTGATAGGATGCCCTCGAAAAATTTCCATGCCACCTACCAAGATTTAACTCTCACCTGCTCTATTTCTTTCTTTTCAACAGCTTTTCTGATTTTTGCTTTTAAGTAGCTTCAAGCAGCAGTGCACTACTTCATTGACTGTTGTTGCTGTGTCCAAGCATACCACAATCACTACTACAAGGCAGCACTTCAGCCTCACATTTTGAACCAGGTTCTGCTTGCTCCCCAGGAAAATGTCAGAGATTGACTTTCTCTCTTTGGCTTTCTAATCAACTGCTCCACAAAACAGACATGTCTGCAAATTTAGTCTGTCTCATGTCCTGGTGCAGCACTGGTCCAATTTACAAGAGAACAGTTGGAGTCATCTCCTACTATTGTATTCAAAATTCACAGCCTCTCTAATTTCCCGTAAGATCCTACAAACAGTACCATCACACTGACCAGGTCGTAGTGTTGATTCACTCCCATCATCTTCCTACTTAGGACTGAAATTTCACACTCAGAATTCCGTGTTATTTGCTGCAGCTATTACCAAAGAGTTCAGTGTTACTCAGTGATACAGTTGATTTATTAATCTGATTTGCTTAAAATTTTCCCTAATTCGTAACACTGTACAACCATCAGAAAACCTACTCTGTATTCACTGAGATGCCCACCATTGCAATGCAGAGGAAATACTCGGAAACTTTATATTATGTTAACAAAATTTGTGATGTTCTGCAGTTTCTAATTATGCTAGAGAATGGTCTGGTACAGCATGGTCCTGGACTTCAAAGCTCAAATATCTGCAGACTTGTCTAAAAGGCTTCCTTATCCCACACGCAGCGAGTGTTTCTCACTTCTGGAATACCTGTCCTGCACTCATCTCTAAGCCTGGAACTAAGTGATAGGTAATAAATTCAAGATTAACCTAATACATTTTCAAGTCATTATTATTGGAACCCGCTAATCTGCCTGCATTTCAAGTGCTTTTGTATCAGTCAAAACATAAGAGATGTGACAGACAATTCAGGCATTCAACGTTCCAGGTTGCTGATTTATATATAGATATGGAATGTTTTCTTCTACTTCAATCAATTTAAGAAGTTGCTGTCAAATGTTTTAATGTATAGAACTACTTTAAAAAAAAATCAGCTTTGTACTGCTGTAGATACACAGCACCACACGGAGGACAGCACTAGGAATAGGAGAAAGGACCGTAGTTTGATTTTTGGTCTGATACTTAAAAATCGTACCTTTGAAAGAAAAAAACACTTTCTTGTATAAAGCCAAACTTTATATAAACTTTGTATAAACTCAAAATATGCCTGCAAATGCTCTCCATACAAATTTTCCAAATACTCTTAACAGCAAATTGCTTGTTAAATTCACAGCTACACAAACTAAAATGTGGTTCTACTATTAAATTAGCAGTTCCTTTGAATGATCGTGATGGATGCAACAGGTGTTTTGCACCTAGAGATATTTTCATGTTTTAATTAAACACATATTCAGCAGAGCTCTCAGAAGTTTTTTACTGCATCACCTCACAAAGGATCCGTTTTTTCTCCATTACCTTTGGCTCAACCTGAGTGTCTAAGGAATTTTATCAGGAAGATCTGACAAGAAAATAGCCAACAATGGGAGGAAAAAAAGCATCTAAGTTTAGGGCAGAAGTTATCTGTCGACTGAAGGCTTTTTTATATTATTTCATCTGTTTTCTGGCTGTATGGGGTGTCCCTGCCCAGGCGCTGGCAGCAGGAGCTGCAGCGCAGCCTCTGTGAGGCGAGGCCGGGGCTGCCCCGGTCCGGCCCCAGCCGGTCCCAGCGCCCCCCCGCAGGGCACAGCTGAGCCCCTCAGCCAAGCCGGGGGCGCCGGGGAGGGGGGCAACAGGTTTCCGCAAGGGCCACAGGCGGCCCAGGCAGAGGAGGAGGCAGCCGAGGGGGGAGCAGCAGCAGAGGCAGCCCCAGGCCGCAGCAGGAGGAGGGCAGGAGGTGCCGCAGGCCCGGAGCAGGGCTCCCCTGCAGCCCTGGCGAGCCCCCGCCGGGGCAGAGCCCCAGCCTGCAGCCCGGGGAGGGCCCCAGGCCGCAGCTGGGGGCTCTTTCCTGCAGGAGCTGCGGCCCTGGAGAGCCCCGGCGGGAGCAGGGGGTCCCTGAAGGGCTGCAGCCCGGGGCAGGGCCCGCGCTGGAGCAGAATCAAAGCAACCTCTTCAGAACACCGACAAATATGGACAATTTACACACACAGTAAAACACCAAGCCTTGCCCCTTTGCTGCTTTACAAACAACAAAAGATTGCCCACAATTATTCCGCGTTCCGGCAATGTCCAGTCTGAGTTTTGCCCTTTACCTCTCCCAACTACCACCACCCCACTGTGCTCTTGCATATTATTCTCTCCCCCCCTACTGGGGAGAAGGAGCAGCTGGGAGGGGGCCATCTGGCAGCCAGCCGAGGTCACCCTACCGCACTCGAATTCTCCGTAAAAACCTAATTTTCATTGTTCTTATTAGACCCCAAAGAGAAAATTTGCTTTTCTCTTAAAATGACCTTACCAAAAACTGCAGTCAATAACAGTCCAATGTGAGTTCCCTTCTCCCCCGATTTGTTCATATTCGTGAATTAAATTCATTCAATGTCATAATTTTAAACAATTATTGATAGAGTCTAGTGTAATTTTAAATACTAAAGTGTAAACAAGAAATAACCAGGAAAAACAAGCACTGATGTTCTGATTGAGGATCGTAATAGCAACTCAAAAAGGCTAATAAAATACAGCATGCAGTCTTAAATTTTCATTAAAACAGTATATTCTTGTACTTGTAAAGACTGTAAAGAACTATCTTTCTGGGTTTTCAACACTATTGCTCATTCCAGTCCTTATATCTGTGTAACCAAAAAAGTTAAGCATTCAGCACTTCACAGATGTCAAGCTGACAGATTAGAATTAACAATAATACTGCTTTCAATATTTACTTTAAATTGTCTTTCCTAACGTCTTGCCATTGAATCCTGTATTTTCTATCCTTTTCAGATGATTTGTTCTTCTGTCCCAGCCCATGTGTCATCATGGAGAACTGCTGACTTGGTCTAAATGCAAGCAGCTTGTCAGAAACATCATCAAATCTGAGTTAAATATAGGTGGTGAACCATAATAAATGTGCCACTTACATTGTACTCACCCTTACCAGTTCCAAAAATTAAAGGAACTATTCGCATTCTACATTTTTATTAAGAATGGAGGCTTTGTGCACTGTAAGTAGAAGTAGTCTGTGGGAAGTAGAAAACAAAACATAACGGGGGCCAAGTTACAGAAAGGTTTTAGAATTGCATTTCAGTTGTTGAAAAAAATAACATACATTAAAAGTCTATAATGCAGTATAAAGAAAGGAAATCCTTCAATCTTTCTTTAGGACAAGGCACTGACTTTATATCCTAGTATAGTATTTAAATACATTGCTGAAAGCTTTATATGTCTGATGAGGCCTAAAACTGGAACTCTGGCCCCCATTCTGAAAACCTGACAGTTGTTGCAAGCAGAGAAGTGTTAACCATGTTTTGGCTAAATTTCCTTTGGATAATTATATTCCAATTAACTACTACTGTAATTTCAAATTTTTAAGTGTCACCAAAACAAATTACAGCATACCTTAGCTCTCAGACTAGAATATAGGGAACTAGAAGGTCAGTGAAATAAACAGCAATAGACTGGTAGACAATATTATACGTCAGCAACACAATTTTGTGTAGGATATAAAATGCAGTGGAGAGTTAAGGAAGTGTTTTTGAAAATTACGCTGAAAAGTATACGGGTTCTTTTGTAACAGTCATACGCACAGGCTGTGGACTGCATTTGTTAACCCACAAAACCCGAGTTTTAGTTTTAGCAGTAGCTCCTTTTACAGCCTTTATTTACTAACAAAAGCTATCCTCCTGTTAAGCTTAGTTCCTCTCTGCCCTTGGGCCAAAGAAAGACCGGTTACGTGGGCATAATCTCTGTTTTCAGACAGAAGAGAGTGGAATAAGTGTAATTCTTCAATATTCCTTACAATACAAGGAATATCACAAGTGCAGGAGAAATGCTACACGAGAGGGAAACAAGTAAACAAGTAGTAAAAAAAAAAATAATACAAAATACACTTTAATGACTGTTCACATGCAAGAATGAAAAAATTACCTAAAATACCTTTGAAAATGGGCGAGATCAAAGCAGCACATCACTTAGAACTAATCAGGCAAAATAAAACAAATACAACAGACTTGTTTCATTTGTTATAAGAATTAAGGCTATAATATCAAAGGTAAAATTTCACACATTAGAAAAGCTTGAGAAGGGACAAAATACAATGTGATATTTTCGTACCACTGGTATTTTTCACATAAGGAGCTTGGTAAGTTCAAATCAACTGCATGCAGCAAGACACCAGAATAGACAAGGATATTTTCATTGTTTAAAAAACAGGGCAAAACAAGGGTTTTTGTATAAGGAAAGAAAAACTCAAAAACTAACCCCAACATTCTCTATTTGAAATGTAACAGGAAAGTTTAGCCCTTACACTACATTTCTTAAGTTATCAGTCATTTGATATACTATATCTGAAAAAGTTGTATAGGAAGTACCGGGAAAATAAGAAAATATTTTCCTAGTCAATTTGTTTACTTCAGATCACTTTCAAGATACATCTTGCATTGTCATTGGTGATATAAAATATCCTACTAAAATAACTTATCGCTCATCTGAATAGTACATGTAACCACTGAAACAGCGCTATACTACTTGACATCCAACTACACCCATTATTCAAACCATAATCGTTCTGCTGAAAAAGCTTCTAAAGCCCCGAGATGTTTATGTACTCATCCCAGAGTATATTTATAGATATGCTGTATGCTTTGACATAATAAAAGTGTATTGCATTTATCTTTTTGAATAAATTAAAATCTAATGTAATAATTCAAAAGGCTGGTTTCCTTTAGTAAGGAAGAGATCATCACTTTGTTTTTGACTAACACTCTACTCTTGATGCACCTCAAACTTACACTCTACCATTTAATACCACATACATAGAAGCCATCTTTTCAAGGACTTCACTAAAACTGCTCTACTTTTTAACCTTTGCTGGTAAGCTCACTTGTCTTCAAACATGGGATTCATGTTTTCCCTTGGTTAACTTAATTTCTATAAGTAACACCTTATCCCATCGAACATTTCAATAATACGTAAATAAACAAACAATGCGTTTTAATCCTGATATACAAATCTGACTTGTAAAAGAAGAAGCTAAAATCTATAAAACAATTTTTAATTGTTTTGAATATATTTGTTAGCTCCCTCAACACTTTAACAAGCTTTTTTTCCAACTCAGTACTGGGGCCAGTTGTGTTTAATATCTTTATTGACAATCTGGATGAGGAGATCAAGTGCACCCTCAGTCAGCTTGCAGATGACACCTGGCTGGGGGGAGTGTTGGTCTGCTTGAGGGCAGGCAGGCTCTGCAGAGGGACCTGGACAGGCTGGATCGATGGGCTGAGGCCAGTTGTATGAGGTTCAACAAGGTTCAGTGCCGGGTCCTGCACTTGGGTCACACCAGCCCCACACAGCGCTACAGGCTGGGGCAGAGCGGCTGGGAAGATGCCCAGCAGAAAAGGACCTGGGGGTGCTGGCTGACAGCCAGGTGAACAGGAGCCAGCAGTGTGCCCAGGTGGCCAGGAAGGCTAATGGCATCCTGGCCTGTATCAGAAACAGCATGGCCAGCAGGACAGGGGCAGTGATTGTCTCCACGTACTTGGAACTGGTGAGGCCGCGCCTCAAATACTGGGTTCCATTCTGGGCTCCTCACTGCATGACAGACGCTGTGCTGGAGCGTGTCCAGAGCAGGGCAACGAGGCTGGTGAAGGGTCTGGAGCACACGTCTTGTGAGGAGTGGCTGAGGGAACTGGGGTTGTTTAGCCTGGAGAAAAGGAGGCTCAGGGGGGAGAGACCTTATTGCTCTCTACAACTCCTTGACAGGAGGCTGTAGGCAGGTGGGGCTCAGTCTCCTCTCCCACATAACAAGCAACAGGACATAAGTAAATGGCCTCAAGCTGCACCAGGGGAGATTTAAATTTGGATATTAGGAAACATTTCTTCACTTGAAAGGGTGGTCAAGCACTGGAACAGGCTGCCCAGGGAGGTGGTGGAATCACCATCCCTGAAATGTTTAAAAAACATGTAGATGTGGTGCCTTAGAGGCATGGTTTAGCCATGGACTTGGCAGTCCTGGGTTAGTGGCTGGACATTATGATCTTAAAGGTCTTTTCCAACCTAAATGATTCTATGATTCTACGTTATATTAAACATTTGCAGCGTGACAGTGAAACAGATTGCTCTGTAATATGGTAGCTCCTCATATAAGCATTTTACAGTTTTAGTACAGCCATTTTAAAGAGGCTTGTTAACGCTTGATTTGTTGTGAACGCAGTTCATTCATGAGAGACTTGTAAAACGCACCTATGCACTGCTTAGGCAAGATTAATTTCATAGTGCTTTCTTCAAGTCCTCAAGGGAGTTCTTCCATTCTGACAGGATAATTACAAGAAAGCAAAAAGATTGTGTTCAAGGTACTCACCTGGATACCAAAAGTACGACTTCAAAATCAGATACTCAGACTCACAGAACTTTGGATTTTGTAAAATAGCTTTGTGCTTGTCAGTGAGCTTAGATCAAGGCACAAGAAAATTCAGGAACCCCACTCTCTCCTGCCCATATGCACTTTCATACAGTCCTTCTGACTGATTCCCCTAGTCTCACACGGCTAGGTAATTTAGAAATCAGGCCACAATACCTGGAATATTATTAATTTAATAATCAGTTAAGAACAGCTAATAACTAAGCAGGATACTGGAAAAATATCTAATTACGTTGGTCATCAAATTAATGTTCTCATGATGTCATGAGTACTTGTTTTCAAAGCAACAGTTCGGTTTGCTTTTCTACGATGGCCAATCCTGTACTTTAGACCTGGTGTTTGCTTGACCTTTCACATCTACAAAAACCTAAAACACTGGGAGTAAACTGAGTCCCAAACCTATTTAAGTTTGATGAATTGTGACGTGGCATATTACACTTCAGAAATCACAGCCAAAATCAGTATTGCACAGGCCAACCCAAGCAGTACTGGGCAATCTTGCACTGGAAGCAGTATGTTCATGTGCAGTCTCAAAAAACCAGAATAACCCAGCAGAAGAGAAAGCTAGCTCAATGAATTGGCCAGAATATTAATTTTGAAGCATTACACCTGTCTCCATTCTCTGGAGAGATACTGTATTATGCATGAAAAAGTCAATGTGTGCCTTAAAAGGTTAAGAGACGTAATACATTGCTGAGACGCAAACAGGATCTGGAACTTTTTTTATGCTTTCATTAAGCAAGCTCATAGCCAATAAACACTGTTTTCAAAAACTCTGAAAAAAACACTAATACATACCATCAAAGGGACAGCAAAACTGAAAGAAAAATAAAGGCCTTAAGAACACCTACAGAAAGAAGTTTCTTAAAAGTACTTACCCAGAGACAACTACCACATTAAAGAAAAGGACAGAAGCGTAAGCCACTGAGCTAAAAGACAAATAATAAATAAATGAATAAATATAAGAACTAAAAGTTCCAGTGAAAAATCATATTCGGATAGCCAAAGCAAACGGGCTTTTTGCAGAGTATCAACCAAATGCTCCATCTCAAGTCAACAGAATTCTGGAAGTACAAAGTCCAAGACAGAAAAACACTATCACACATATACCACGCATCAAAGGAGAAAGCACACAGAACCATCATAAAATCATAGAATGGTTCGGGTTGGAAGGGACCTTAAAGATCACCTAGTACCAACCCCCTGCCATGGGCAGGGACACCACCCACCAGACCGGGTTGCTCAAAGCCCCGTCCAACCTGGCCTTGAGCACTGCCAGGGATGGGGCATCCACAGCTGCTCTGGGCAACCTGTGCCAGTGTCTCACCATGCTCACAGTAAAGAATTTCTTACTCATATCTTATCTAAATCTACCCTCTTTCAGTTTAAAACCAGTCTCCCTTGTCCCATTGCTACAGACTCAACTAAAATGTCTGCCCCCATCCTTTTGTATACCTACTACCTAGTTCAAAAAAAGCTCCAGCCTGGAGCACTTGATGGTGCACAAGTCTACATTACAAACGTGCATTTAGATATTTTCTATTCAAAGACTGCTTACTCAAGATTTTAATTTTCTATAGTATAGCTGGAATCTCAAGAGAGCTTCCATTTCTTATGTGTGCAAGTAATGTAAACACTTTTTGCTTCTTTATGGTAATAACTATGTAGTTGATCATTTCAGGAGCCAGGAAAAAAATAAATGTAATTAGTAATGTCAATTGTGAGCAAAGTATTATAGGTCAGTCCACTACACCTAACTAAAAATATTCTTAGAAACCAACAAACTATCACCATTTTACATCTGAAAATCTAATGAAGGATACATTAATATTACCATGCACATAATGCAAACGTGTAGCTATACAGGAGTAAGTTATCTGCTTTTCTAGGTTATTTTATGTAATTATGTACAAGAAAATCAAGAACTGACAAACAAATCAGATGACCACTGAAGTTTGGGACTGTAACTTCAAACAACCCTAAGGACTTTACAGGTCCCCATGTAATCCCAGATTAAGTTAAAAAATGTTTAAAAATATGTAAAAGGATTAACACCTACACTAAAATACATAGTTTAGCCTCTAAACTCTGCAGAAAACATTAATCTTGGCTACACTTGGGAGAAATTTGGCATCACTAAAAGATGTATTCTATTAAATCTTTCCTCCCTGCAGGAAAACATTGAAAAGGCAAAGCCATCACAAACAGCAAGACCTTCCTTCATATGTTATCAAATGCAACAAGAGATTTCAAGCTGAAGAGCGCTTTATTCCATATTCCATCCGTATTTCCAGCAAGAAAGAGCTGCTGTTGATACAAAAAACTTCGTAACTTGAAAATTACTGACTTAAAGGCACACTTAGCTCAGAGTGAACATGGATTATAATTCCTTCTAAAATATTTATAACTTTAATAATAATTATGAAAAAATGTTTTCATTTGTAGAAAATCATTCAATATATTCCTTCCAAGGTGACAGCTTAATAAGATAACTGCTCAGGCAAACTGAATAACCGGCTTTATGTATATCACCCTGCTACTTCAAATTTTTTTAAAAAAATCAGTCTTCTTTGAATTAAAATGTCTCCATCAATATGCCAGTTTTTATCAAAAATAACAGAACTAGAGCTCAGTGGGTATTAAATCTTTCACAAGGAGTAAAAATAAATTTCATAAGCGTATGTACTATGTATAAATAAAATAAACCCTACATTTTCACACACTTTCAGTATACAGTGTGAACTTGGCCTTGCTCAAAGTATTGGTAGCGGAAAAAAAATATATACACACATAGGCAACCAATATATTCAATGTTATCCATCTTTATCTCTGCAAGGAACCATTGTATGTAATAATCAATTGATCCAACATTTCATCTAAACAATATCTAGGACCTTCAGAAAGGAAGGGAGGGAAAACAAAGAAAGGGAAAGAAAAGTGAGAGAACATATTGTCCAATTTCATATTCCTCTTTCGTTGTGAAGCTTTACAAATTGCGATCGATTAATGCAACTGAAACTGATGATGGA
Organism: Falco cherrug; assembly: GCF_023634085.1. NCBI lineage: Eukaryota > Metazoa > Chordata > Aves > Falconiformes > Falconidae > Falco > Falco cherrug. The sequence continues at coordinate 5,591,943 of NC_073699.1, forward strand.
AGTTTAAAAAAAACAGAATTAAATGGAACTTATGAATAATTAATCCATATATTAAAGGCCAAACTATTTAAATAAAGGACTATGTTGAATTGAGTTTCCATGATTAATATCGTTATTGGTTGTCTTAGTTCAAACATACACAGCGCATTTCTTGTCAAGTACTGTGTATGTCAGCATTACGTACTACTCTGTCAGGTCATTAACAAAGTCCATCATAATTTTTTATGCAGACTATTCCACATGTTTACTACCTCTTGCAGTCTGGTGAAGTAATTTAAGAAACATAAGGGGAGAATACCTTAAATTCCAAATCAGTATAACACGCATTTATTTTCTCATTTTTTTTACTGTTTTGTGACCCTTCTGCCATAAGGTACTTCAGTCTATAAAAGCCTTAAGAAAAAAAATGTGTGTCCTTTTGAATAAAGTGTTAAAATAAATTGCAACTACATGGCACCCGAGAAAATAAAGGCATTGTAAACACTGTATCACAGATGAACAATACAGTTTGCCCATACTTTCTCAAATATCTTATTAATAGGGCTCACTGACCTTCTTTCTTACTCTATCGCTTAAAAGCCTTTTTAAAAGAAATACCGTATTGCAGAACTTTTAAGAATTCTACTGTTGCTAAAATTAGTTTGTCTTTGTTTCACAAACTAGTTCATTACACCTGACAGTTGATGGCAAAAAAAGCACACAATTATACCGTATTATTCAACTTATAAGCCAAGTCATTCTGACATCAAGAATTTGCCAAACCAACCATTCATCTGCAGAATGCCAGATGCTGGTTTAAGGGTTTTTTTTAATCCATGGAAGCAGTCTTGAATCTGCTTCTTGAATGGACCACAGTTTTTAGTTACAGCGCTGTTTTTTAAAATTCAGTTTTGTCTTCCATTTGAAACAGCTTGCTGAGTATAACTTCAACACTCTCCACTACAGGAAATTAAACTAGCTATGCTCAACCAGACATAGCAGAAGATCATCTCGAATCATATTCTGCCTGAAATGACAACGTTAGATGTCTCTCCCAAAGTCAACAAATGAACTAGTGATTCAGTCTTGAATTAGAACTCTAGCTATTTCCTATTTAGAGTACTTTCTCCTAACTTGTATGGCTCAAAGAGGTTTGATAGAAGAGATGAAATAACAACTTTTAAGTACATAAAATTCTGATGCACAGAGGACAGGAACAGTTTACACTGGGGGTAGGAAAAATCATGAAAAGGAAGAGCTATCAGAGAAAAAAGGGAAAGTTTTCTATAGCTTTCTGCAGTGGCAAAGGCTACAAATGATTAAATAAGTGTTGTAGAGTTTCCATCATTACATCTACCAGAACGGCCTAGGCATCACCCCTCTGCAACCTGACCTTTGAGGCAGCAAAGATAGAGACTCGATGTTCTCTTCAAAGTCCCTCCCAGCTCTACTTCCTGTCATTCGTTTAGCACCTCTTGTACAAACATGGACAGGAAAATTTATTAACTGCAGCCGGAATATTTAAGAAGTCAGTAATGAAACTGAGTACAAGGTAACTGAAATCCTACTTTCTCCCAGAAATCTACTTTCTCTTCAGGCCGAATAGGAAGTTTTTTTAAAAGGTTCTGATAAAAAAAACCCTTATCATAAAGCAGTATTATTACCTGAAGCTATTTTATTTTAATGACATACACATAAAAGAACAGTACATTCACTTTTTGTTAACCAGGAATTTTAAAATAATTTAGGTTTTACTGACTTTCAGGTGTCAGCCACAAAAAGACCATAAATGTGTTCAGCAGCTACAGAACAGATAAGCTTGCCTCTTTAATGAGAGGAAAGAAGACAGTCAGGAGTAAAGTATAACGAGAAACATTTTGTAGTAATGCTGTCTCCACATCAGTAATCTCGTTTGTGAGGAAATACGCAATTTTTCAAATTCTAACCCTTGAACATATTACTATGCTGAACACTCATAAGATCAAGGAAACATCAAGTACCAGGAAGCATCTCATGAATCTAAAGTTTAAACAGAAAAATCCAATGTTACTGATACATTAACTGCCAATTGTACAACTTTCTGTCAGTGAATGACTAATACAATGGCTGTAACTAACATGCACATTTTTCTCAGCAAATATAAAAAAAATAGTATTATTTTAATCTTTAGGGGGTAATGAATTGTCACGGAGTTGTCTGAAGATATAAATGCTTATCTAAAGCTGGGACACTGTATTTCCTATTATATTATTACTAAAACCTACACAGTGGAAAAATAATTACAAAATTTTCAATGTGATAAAGTACAATAATGCTGTTAATAGATGCATACAGAGATGTAACTGACATTTGTCTCATTGTTCCTAGACAAAAAGATCCCAAATACGAGACAAAAGATATTATTCTTCATACAAAAGATACCAAAGATTTTCAAATACAGAACATTACAACAGCCCTGTTATCTTACTCATTCTTATCCTAGAAAACTGCGTTTTCACTACTTCTTCCAGTATTTAAGGTCAGCTCTGATCCTGCTTTAAAGTTACCTCCATGGTGCATTCATCTGTGCGTTCAGCTATTTTGTGAATCACAAAGTAATTAACCTTTATTCAATACATTTATCATTCACTGACAAGTGTGGCATTTCTCCCTCAAGCCTTTCTTGGAAAAAAGTGCCATTATAACTGTTACCAACACTGTATGCAAACAAATGCTGTTGAAATGTAGAGCAGTACACACAAATGTAAGAACAGTCAAGCAAAAAGTAATTTTCACCAGCTGCCTCTGATTTCCCATATTTGTAATTAGGTCAGAAAATAACCTTTTGCACAGATAATTCTGAGCACAAAAAATCTGTAGGTTTTTTTGTGTGTGAGAGTTTTTTTAAGTTTTAATAATATTCTTCTTTTTTACTTTTTTCACCACCTAAGCGGAACACAGTAATGTTTCCAATTTTTAAGCTCAGTTTTTCAACAAGTTTCAAATCAAACAGGGTTTTAGCATTTCTAGTACATAACCATTTCAAACATTACTCAATAGCCTTTCTTCAGTCATTCATATTCATAGAAGTAAACAGGAAAAATGATTGTCAACAGAAACGTATCAAAGTTCTCTGGCATAACTTCCCAGTGGCTGATACACCCGCGGGTGGATGGACTACATATAACTTCCATTATACAGGACGAGTCTTTAGAATTACCTTCAAACTGGAAGGCCAGTAAATTTAGAAGTAATGAGGAAAAGAGTACCAAAAGGGGGCTACAAAAAATGATCTGACGGCTGCAGCACCTCTCCTATGAGAAAAGGCTGAGAGCGTTCAGCCTGGAGAAGAGAAGGCTCAAGGGAGACCTTAGAGCAGCCTGGCAGTACCTAAAGGGGGCTGATAAGAAAAATTGAGAGAGACTTGTTACCAAGGCCTGAAGAGACAGGACAAGTGGCAATGGGTTTAAACTGAAAGAGGGTAGACTTATAGATTTATAGAATTACTGAATCATTTATGTTGGAAAAGACCTTTAAGATCATCGAGTCCAGCTGTAAAACTAGTACTGCCAAGTCCACCACTAAACCATGTCCCTAACCACCGCATCTACACGTCTTTTAAATACCTCCAGGGATGGTGACTCAACCACTTCCCTGGACAGGTTGTTCCTAACTCAATCTAAACCAATTTAGACTGGACATAAGGAGGAAATTCTTTACAATTAGGGTGGTGAGGCACTGGAACCAGACGCCCAGACAAGTTTTGGATGCTCCATCACTGGAAGCATTCAAGGTCAGGTTGGACAGCGCTTTCAGCAACCTGATCCAGTGAAAGATGTCACTGCCCATGGCAGGGAGGCTGCATTGGATAATCTTTAAAGGTCCCTTCCAACCCAAATCATTCTGTGACTGTCCGATTCTAAATTGCCACAATGGTATTCACATTAGAGACCTACACGAACTCACATACAAACTGGTGAATGACTTGTACAGACTATCTACAAAACAGGATGTCCAACATGTCTTTTCTTGTTTTTTAAAGGAAGGAGATTCTCAGCAAAAGATAAAGGAAATTAAAGATCTGTAAATGACTTCTATACCAGGGAAATGGGCAGGAACCATAAGAAAAAACAAAATTAGTGGACAAATGGATTGAAGTGATAAATCAAAAGTGCTCACGGTTTTTAAGGTCAGAAACGATGTCTGCCAAATCTATTCTACAAGGAAGTCAATGTCAACATGAATAAGGATGAGTATGTCCGAATTTACCAAAAGCTTCCTAAAAAGCACTTAAGGAACTGAGGTACATGGGATAAGAGAAAAGCTTTTCCTCACAGAAAACTGGTTCAACAGACAGTAAACACCACACAGGTGCAAAGAGACGCTTATAAAACAGCACAGGGAGATACTGCCATGGGGGTCAAGATGGTCCTGTCTCATTGGATGCTACAATACAGTCACGTAATCAGAAATGAGGTTGCTAGTAAGTGGCAAGTTTTACTAATAATATGTTGATATAATAATATATTAAGTATTGAAATACAATTACTGGTTATAAATGACAGCTTAACCATTGTGGGTAGTGCTCTAAAAACAACTGCTAAGTAGTTAGCAAGTTCCAAAAGGAGAGATTCAATAGACTAAGACTCTTCAGGTAGATAGAGACTACTGAAATGCAATATGAACACAGTCCATCAAATAATAAACACTGTGCAAAAAATTAATATGGAATGATTACGCTACTTTTTTCTCTTTTTTTTTTTGGCGGGGGGAGGAGAAGCTAACTGGAAAACAACAAATTCTACATACAAAAAAAAACCCGAACAAACCCACCAAAAAACATACACCATTTTCAGCAGGATACTTTAGAGGCCATGAACTCTATAAGGGATTTCAAAAATTCATGTAAAAGATGCCTAAGTGATAGGTTTTAAATAATAATGATCAGCTACATCCTCTGTTTAGTGAAGTCAGTAATAACTAAATATTGAAACCTGAAGAAATGGAACAGATAACAATAATTTTTTAATGGTATCTTTCCATATTATTTCCTTGAATAACTTACTAATGGATTGTATTAGGGATGCAATACCAGCCTAGATGGAATTTTCTTAAGTACAGGTATTCTTAAACTTTATTCAGAGCCCTACTTCCAGCAACCTTCTTTTTAAGGATGCTTGGCATAGGGAAATCAAAGCATTAACAAAAAAAGAAACACAATGGCAAGTAAAGAATTTCTTCTTTGGAAACCTGCAACAAGGCAAGAATCATATCCCAGAACTAGTAGGTAACAACTAGAAAGACTGTCATATGGAAATATAAATACAAGTAGAAGTGAATCTCCATGCTGAGGTTTGAATATTTTGGTTCTTGAAAAGCGGAAATTCAAGGCCATTTGTCCCAGGCAGATGCAGTATATGACCTCTCAAAACTGTTGTCAACTTCAGCTTAACTTAATACATGATTTAAGAACAGAGTGATTTTAGTGATCCCCCAAGCAATAAGTCCCACATCTCTCTGCCAGACTTTAGATATCCTAGTAAATGTTTGTAACAAAACAATGTTATTGAGTTTCAACTGTGCATATAGTAATAAAACTTCTGATTCTGACTAACAGAGGCACTCATCTGCCTGGAAACATATTGTTTGCTGTTCACTTTGTGTCCTGAATGCCAAAGATTGCTAAGGCTCACATACTACCCCTCATTTCCCACTCCTGTGGGCACAAATGGTGCTACAAAGGGACACTTAAAGCACAGATCACTGGCAACTGCAGGGCTTTGCTTCCCCCTGGATCCCGCCACTCAGGTGGATGGACACACTGGCAGAAGTGGATGCGTCCAACAGATGACCATTTGGCAGCACAGCTGGTTTTGGCACCTGGACTTTAGCTTCTATGTCCATAAGACATCTTAGAGAAACAAGAACAACTTCACGGACACAGGATCTACCTCATGAACAAGGAAAGTACACCTTCATGAACAAACTCTCTTAATCTCTCTAAGGGAGCAAGGGCTGCTTCTCAGCTAGGTTCGCTGCAGGGTGGAGACCTGAAGAGGAGTAGGTGAGTGGATGGTAGATGAAAAACAAGCATAGAATCAGATACCAAAGGAGGCTTTTGCACTGCCCTTGAGAAAGCACTGCAACCCAGTGCCCTAAGAGGTGCCTGCACACGTCTTGGGAAACAAGGAGAAGAAATGAGAAGCCTGTGCCTAGCAATAAATAGACCTACAATACATTTGGGATTCCAGAAACTTAAGTGGGATAGCTCACACAACTAGAGTGCTGCACTAAATAGATACAGGCACTCTGAGAAAGAAATGTAGAATAGAGATGAAGAGAAAGAACTTGAATACAAAGGCTCAAATACATGGAGCTACAGAAAGAATGACCAGCCAGGATCAAAGGGGAGACCTGCAAATAATGTTACGGTGGGCATTTTATTACAGACTGACTGACCAAAAAGAGGACAAAACCTTATTTAAACAAATCAAAGACATCTCCCAGTTGCAGTCCTTCTTCTAATGGAGGCCAAAAATCTTCCAGCATCTGCTAGGAAGGTAACATGGCAGGACACAAGAAATCCAGGAGATTTCTGGAATATGAAAGGGAGGATTTTTTGTCACAGATGTTGGACAGGCCTACTTGCTCTAACCTTGTGGCAACTTCTGTCTGCTTAAAAAAGTACTGTTGCTGTGTGTCAAATAAATTACTTTTACCTTGGTAAAACAAATACGTTTTGCACGGATCTGCTTACACAGCGCTTCTGAATAGACAGAGTACTCTTGGCTGCTCTTTTATCAAGAAAAAAGATGGATGTCCTCACGTTAAGGCTATAAAAATTAGTTCTTCATACTTATGACTCAGAATTTTCTGAAGAAGCTTACTCCTTTTTCTTAAAATGGAGCACTCGGCTTTCATCAGCAGTACTACCCCTAATGATCCTAAAACTGACAGTCTAAAAAACATGATGAGTCCTTACAAGGAGTCTAGTAGCAATTATCTTCTCTTAAATATCGATAGAGCAGATAGATGCTGAGCTGGCCACAAATTTTCAGACAAACAAGAACTCACTAATGATGGATTCTTGAAACTATGAGGAATGAGACAGTGGGATAACCAGTCAATTGCGGGATTTCTCTTGCAATGTAACAGTGCCAGTTCTGCTAGAAAAAAACATAGCAGGGAAATCAAGGTTTCTGGAAGACAAGATGCAGGTGTCAACTTTTAAATGTCACTAGCAAAGGATGTACATTAAAAAGTTTTGAGAAAGATATTAACTTGTAATCTCAAAGAAATATGACCTAATAGTCCATCAGTCTTCTTTAGCTGACCAGGATGAAGAGAAAGGCCTTTGTGATACTTGTTAGAACATCCAAGACCCTGGCCCGTATCTGCAGGGTGAGAATCATGTTCCTTCTTACTTTTTTCCAGAGACTGGGCATTAGAGTTTTTAACCTGTGCCACAGTATTCAGGAGTTGCGTAAGTTGATTTAAAGGCAGGGTCACAATAAATACAAATAGTAGCCTATGATTCTTCGGACTACAGAATAATGATTAATTTTTTGGGGGTTTTAATTTCTTTACAGAGACCTGAAAGAGACAAAAAGGATGGTCTTTTTTAATCACTGATACTTTCTTTAAAGGAAAGAGAGAAAAACAAAATCAGCAAATCAGACTAGCAGAACAAAGGGAAGTTTTCCAAATTCATGTATGTTACATATTTGCTACCAGACATCATCACAAGTTATAGTTAAAATAAAAAACCCAAAACATTCCAACTGCTGTTAATCTTATATAAAACTACGCAGTACCACAAACCCCTACTACTACAACCAAAAGGAACAGAGAAAAGAATAGTCAAGGCCACTTCACACCTTTGCATTATAAATCTTTCTCTCACCCAAAGAAGATCTACTCTATTTCTTTCATACTTGATGGAAGCATGGAATAGAAACTCTCCCATCTATGGCTGAGCAGGCAAACTACAACTGCTTAGCACTTGATGGCTGCTCATATCAATTCTCTGTAAACCCAGCTGCTCAGCTGTATTGCTCCCTTTCAGTTCCCCACAGCACTCTCACATTTCCATTCAATAATAAAATACGGTGAATGCTTCTTGATGTTGCTTTTTTTGACATATGGGACATCCCTCTGAATAACCAAGACCAGGAAACCATCATTTTGAACTACAAAGAGTTAGAATTGTCTTCATAGTTTTGCATGTTGTATACTAGTTTTTAAACAGATAACAAAAAAGTCACCACAGAAACTAGGCAACGTCTGCCAAGGATTATTTTGCAAATTACATTTCTACTTTGTCCAAGTACATACAAAACAAATTTAAGTGACAGTTGCGTAAAAATGTATGATTTCTATGCACACATGGGTGAATTCTTAATGCACAGCTCAAATAAATGGAGTTGAATACCCCTTTATGAAGTTTGTAATGTTTTCAAAGACTAAACAGTATTTTAGGCTTACATTTTTATACAACATCACCTCTTTCAAATTATAATTCAAATATAGAGGTTCTCCCAGGTATTTGCTTGAGACCTGTAGGCATTTAATTGATGAAGTGCTTACAAAAAACTACAGTTCAGAACATCTCAGTACAATGTGGATATGAACACTGCTGTCTGCCACGCATATTTGTTAATAACTGAGCTATGGAAATTATTATTTCTTAAATGGAAATAAATTAATATGCCAAGCAGCAGATGAATGACAGCAGCTCAATCTCAAAACCATATCTTAAGAATTCTACCTGTCCTCAGTCAAGAGAACAGGAAACTGAGATGCACAGATGCAAATAATGTTGGTCTTAGGAGTCCAAACAGAAATAAAAACCATTCTGAAAGGTAATGCTCTTTCCAAAAAGCTATATAAATGTGTTCTATTCAGAACACTAAACAAAGGAAGGTACATGTTGTACCACAGACACACTTCTGGTAACTGAAATTCAATACATCTGAAGACAAAGGCACAAAAATGACATTTGACATCATCAGCTAAAGCCAGCATCTCATCAGTAAAATAAAAGCAGAAAATTGCATTTTAAATGAACATTGGATGACTCTTTTTTTTTCTTCATCTCCAAAAAGGAAAAGCAACAATCTCAGCCAAGCATCATATGTCTTAACTAAATGCAGCTACACCTTCTTGAAGAAACAAATTCCTGCCTTCTCATCTCTTCCCCTTAGTTACCCAGTGTCATGTTTCAGTTAGGATGAGTTTCAGCCAACAAGCCCTTAGCCAAAACCCAATTTCAGTCACACATTGATCATCTAAAAAACCTGACCATCTGTGTTTCATGAAAGGGAGATGTAAAAATGAATATTAGCAGCATATTGATGAAACTGCAAACCAATCTGTCACAACCTCCTTTGCAGTCTCACATAAAAGGCAAGGCTGGCAGGAATCGAAAAAATTCCGTGGGAAAACTTCTGGAAGAGAAGAAACAACTGCTTCTAACAACTCAGTTGTCTGGGAGAGAATATAAAGAGAATAAGTGAAGTATGGGTCTGCCAAACACTAAGGTAACACGGAGATCTGGCAGTCATCTATTATGGCCAGTGAGATCACTCACGCTTGACATCTTCCGCTATTAACACAGTATTGTTAAAGCAATAAAACCAGTGTGATTTCTGCATGTTAGGAGGAAGTAGATTACATGAGTTTGAGAACTTTACAATGATCAAACTTGTTTTACCTCCACAGAGGACTCCATAATATATACAATCAAGAACAGCTGTCCCTTATTCCCAGTGAGGATACGCTCTTAGCTTATATTAAACTTGGCATGCACTGTGACTACAAGGATCATTTCATTAGAAAAACTTTGCATTTTTCCTTGCTGAACTTCTGAAATTCCTATTAGCCCCATCTCATGTTTCTCAAGACACCACTTACAATGCCCACCCAATGCTCAGTATCATCCACAACTCTGCTGAGGACACATTATTTCACTGTCTGGATTGTTGATAATGGATGATAGCAGCTCCAGTATCATCAAAGAACCAGCCATTTCATCCAAGAAGGCAATCAGGTCTGTCAGGCTTGAGCTGAGGTTGGTAAGTCCCCACTGACTGTGCTCGACTATGTTCTTGTCTTTCATGTGTTTGGAAAAGCCCCCGTTATCTTTCCAGAAACTGAAATGAGGTTGAGCAGCCTATGCAACCTCAAATCTGCCTCCTTATCTTTCCTTTAGATGGGCACAACATCAGCTCTTTTTCCAGTCATCAGCAACCTTCCTGACTTGCCAATTTCAAATTCATTTATGTCCCTTCAGTATGAAAAACACCACATCCTTCACCAGACTTCAAAAAAAGAAACTGCATCATTTCAAAAATCACATCTGGGTGCCATCTGTGGAATGTTGCTCAACAATACAGTAATTCTTTCCTTCAGAGTTCTCATCTTTACCAACACATTTTTTCATGATCTCTAGTGTAATCTTGACAAATTTATGGGTTTTACCATAACTTCATCTTCAGACATTTTTTTTTCTTTTTCTATACATGCCTAGAACCAAACACCAAGTTCTCCCACTTGTTTCTAGGTGCATACATATACAAATACATACACACACAGATATAAATACATATATCCAGTAAATTATATAGGCGTATCTATCCAGAACTTCGGGCATGACAAGTCAACAACTAACACAGTGAAGTTCTTCATTGTCCAATAAAGTTTTTGTCCATTACTTCATACATGTTTTTTCCTGTTGTCATAATAAATGAACATAATGTGATAATATTCCTATCTCATTAAAAAAAAAAAAAAAAAAAAAACAACCAACACCGTCAGCAGTTCAGATATTACAACCTTACAGACACTTCACTTTACAGCATCCTCTCACACTTTCATTTCAAGCACTTCTGAAGCACAGGCAGCTTTAATCACAGTCAACTTCACTGTAATACATAATATAGCTTTGATAGCATTATAGGATTAAGACTAGTAATCTCACAGATGCAATATCCTTCAAGGTATACATCATGTATAAACTCTTCTCCTGCCAATCAATTACTTTTTCTTTTCATAGAAGTAAAATCACTATTAATCACTAGCATGACATTTTTCCTGCTCCTTTTTTCTCCATCTGAAGGCAAGTGCAAACCCAGGATATAAGGTTCTTATTTGCTCTCCTGATTTTCACACACCACCTTTCCAACACATAAGCCTCTTGTACATTCTAGAAACCACACACAAATTCTAAGGAGTGCACATACTGAGCATACCAATCCATATTTAGTCCATCTCAAACTGGATTTCAATCTTTTTTTTAATATAATTTTGCCTGAATTATTTCACATTCACAATACAAGCTGGATACCTGCTTCGTTTGTAGACAAAACCAGGCACATCCCAACTCCAATAATAACTAGAAATACAAACTGCAGTATGATTCACATTTCTGGTGCAAAATTTGAGAAAACTAGGAAAAGAATCTGGATTTGGATTTGTTCCTTCCTCATCCCCCTAAGAATTAGAAGTTACAGATTACTTGCCGGCACTGTTTACAACAAAAGTTACCCTCAAGAACAATAGTAAAATTAGTAATTGCTCTACCATCGACATAAACACATCCACATTACCGCAACTTTTTTTGAAAGCTTTGCTGAAAATTATGCAAAAGTAAAATTATTAGAGTAATGAGCCAGTATATTTTTCTTTTTTTTTAACTGTTCAACGAATCAGTTATATGTGACAAAACCTACTCAATAGACCAATACGAAGTATGAAAAGCCTTAAAAATAGAAAATTTCCTTTGAGCAGCCAATCCAAACTTGGCTTTTGTATTTCAGATATACCAGTAAGATGCTTTCTGATATGCTGGATGACCTGTTGTTGTGGTTTACACCCAGCCAGCACCTAAGTATCACGCACCTACTCACTAACAACCCCCACACACACCCTCAGTGGGACGGGGAGGGCAGTCTTCGAAAAGGTAAAACCCATGGGTTGAGATAAGAACAGTTTAATAATTGAAATCAAATATGATTATGATAATAACAACAATAACAATAACAATAACAGCAGCAATGACGAGGGAGACAACAAAAAGAGAAATAGAGAAATAAAACCCAAGAGAAACAAGTGATGCACAGCACAACTGCTCACCACCCGCTGACCAATGCCCAGCCAGCCCCTGAGCAGTGATCGGCCAGCTCCCCCCGGATTATATACCGAGCGTGACATTCTATGGTATGGAATATCCCTGTGGCTAGTTCGGGTCAGCTGTCCTGGCTCTGCTCCCTCCCAGCTTCTTGTGCACCTCTTCACTGGCAGAGCCTCTTCACTGGCAGAGCGCTGGAAACTAAAAAGTCCTCAAGTTGGAGGTAGCAAACTACTTAGCAACAATCAAGACATCAGTGGGTTATCAACATAATTCTGATACAAAACCAAAAACAGAGCACTGTGCCAGCTACTAGGAGGAAAATTAACTCTATCCCAGCCAAAACCTGGATACTTGTATTTCTTTATTTTGTTACAAAATCCTTTTGCTGCATTGTGCCGTTTTGCCTTTTTTTTTTAAATACACATCTTATCTCACTGGAACAAACCAGACATTCATGTAGGATGCAGAGCTACAATGGACAGCAGGATCTGCTTAAGGAGGAATATGACAAGCAAGGCAACAAAATGATCATCATTCTCATTTATTCTCAGTATCCACCAACAAAAGTTTTTAGCGCAGACATTGCATTTGGATCACCCAGACAATTTCTACCTATCAAATCCAGTTTTCCATTTCTTTTCTCCCATGTTGAACCTCTCTATTTTTTGGGCCTTCCTAACAATTTAGTAGCCATGAATTCTACAATTTAAATTATGCACATAATGAAAACAAACTTCCTTTTGATTACTTTAAAACTTCACCTGGTAATTTCCACAGCTGAAGAAATCAGTAATACTGATGCTATCTTCTTCAAAATCTTAAACTTTCCACACACTTCCTACAAAAACAAAGTTTGTTTTGATTTCAATTTTTCAGATAGGCATGATCTGTAATTCATGTCAACATCTAGCAGAAAACTGATACATTCAATGACAAAGTACTGGAAAAAATATTGATCTTTTTATGATTATAATAGTTGTATAAATGTCGATAGCTTTTTCTGGATCTCTACCTAATGAATTTAAAGGCAAAGAAAAATTAACCATGCTGTCCATGATTCAGAGAGGCCCTTTCCCCAACTCCACAGTAGTAACAGGGTAAAACTAGTCTAGGTCATCTCTTTCCCAGCATGGTGGATGGTAACACATCATCCCAAAACCTGTATCACCATTATTCAGAGCCTTTCGCTGCTCCTCATGGCCCTACAGTCCAACTCCCTGTCAATCTAATAGCAAAAAAAAACAAAAGAAAAAAAACCAAAAAGATCTCCAAAGGCCTGACAGCTCCCCTACCATGCAGGTCTATACCCTTTTCTAGTCCCTTTGTCGGGCATGCTGCAGTACTGCGGGCACAGCACAGTGCAGCCACTACAAACACAGTTTATTCAAATGTGGGACCTGACGCCCTCACTCCGGTCAGACTTTCTTAAAGCCTCCTCTGTACTTAGCCAAAGCTAATACAAGCATTTGAGCCCCAGACTCTCTCTGTATTATCACTTCAGAAATATTTACCCAAAAAAGTCAGGTACTAAGAAAGCTGCAGGACCTCGGATCACTTGGCGTTTAGGCCCAAATGGAGGAGTATCCAAGGCTTCTATATGATACCCAGCCTCAGAAAAGCCCCAGGTGTTTGCTGTGATGCCAGGCAGTCATCCAGAGCCACTGCTGGAGGCCTTCCAAAGGAAAGAGCATCTCACAAACCCACGCTTGGAGCACAACACACAAAAATAAAGCCATGTGAAATTTTTCGTATCAAATTTCACCTTTAAGGAGATGAATCTCTAATTTAGTATAATTCTGAATTTCTTAAAAGGCGTAACACCAACCCCATCAGCATAGTGACTTTTTAACAGTACTGAAAGCATGTCTACACACACTCATACTGTACCTAAGCATCTACACATCAGCAACTTGACATGAAACAAAAACAGTAGTCAAACTGCTTACATTTAAAATAATTGCCATTAAAATGCAGTTAAAAACCCTTACACAGTTTCTTTCATACCCAGACTTCAGAATATGTAATACTAAAGAAGTTACTGTATTTTCTTAAACAAATAATTACATTAATTTTAATTCTTTCATGTGTTTTTCTGCATGTATTATTTCTTTTAAATTCGTATCTAGCATTGTTCTTCCTTGCAGTGTAAAAATGTGTTAGTATATTAAAATGTTACTAAGTGTGTACAGATGTATAGCTTCTATTGGAGCAGCTAGGGGAATGGTAACCATGGCACTGCTTCCAAGAATAGAATTATCATCTGTAACAGCACTCATGCTGTGGCAGTTGACAGAACGGTTATAAATATATCTATTAGCAGCCTGAGCTGAATCTTTAAACAGCACTATAGGGACAGCAGCTGGCTAAAAATAGCTTGACAATATTGCATTTGAACACTTGTCCTCAGAAACACTTTGTCACACACACATAGCGAATTTCAATTTTTTTCTGCATGAAGCTGAAAATGAACATCTGTGGCACAGAGGAGACAGACAGTATGACATTTTTTGACCCCCCCCTCCTCCCCGTAACGCTAGAAATAAAAGCACAACAGTAAGAATCTTGAAAAGGTTGCTATAAAACATGAAGTAATGCCTAGAATTCAAAGCACGTGAAGGAAGGGCAGAATCAAAAATCATTTTACAAGAAGAAAAAAAAGAACACATGGCAATCAACAGCACACAGCTCATCTGTCTGCACCGCTGGAGCTCAGCTTCATTCTAACATACTTTCATAGAACTGAAACAAGGAAAAGATGGTTACACAGTTGTTACTAACAACTGTGTGAGCTACCATTCAATATGAATAAAGGAGAATTATCTGAAAACATATTTCTAAATTCAGTAGTCATGAATCCAGATACCCATTCTCCAAAAAGGTCTGTTTTGCTTGCTACTTTCAGTATTTTCATCATCTGAAGTCAAGATTTTGTGATGACAGTTGGTAACAGTGGAGTAATACCATTGTGGCCAGTTAGGTCAGCTGACTAAAAACAAAGAAGGTACCTTTATTATTCACGGAAATGTTTACTTTTTTTTATTTGATTTGATAATTTAGAAAAATGTAAGTATTTCCCTAAATAATAAAAGAAGCTTGTTTGTAGACTGCTAATTTCCTAATAAGCAACCATACACTGGAAAATGTAGCCATTTAAAAAAAAAATGGTACAAATGATGCAGGTTTTCATGAAGAAAGATGTGCTTGAAGAGTAAATAATGCATATATCCAGAATATTTTAGCTGATAAGAAATCTCTGGAGGTTTTCTCATGCAACACTCTGCTCAAAGCAGGGCTAAATATTACAGCAGGTTATTTAGGAGTTCATCCAGTCAAATGCTGAACACATCTCTGAAGATGGAGATTCTACAATATCTCTGAGCAACTATTTTGTGTTTGAGTCCCTTCCTGTGAACAACAACCTTCCTACTATTTTGACTGTAATTTCTTCTGTCTCAGTTTGTGTCTGTTGCTTATTATTTGGGTGGTGCCCAGTGACAGGACAGCAGGCACAACCTGAACAGACAGGACCAGAGGCAGAGGGCACAGACTGAAACACAGGAGCTTTCCTCTGAACATCAGGGAACACTTTTTTTGCTGTGAGGGTGACTGAGCACTGAACAGGTTGCCCAGCAAGGCTGTAGAGTCTCCCTCCTTAAAGATATGCAAAAGTCATCTAGACATGATCCTGTGCAACTGACTTTAGGTGGCCTTGCTTGAGCAGGGGGGGCTGGACAAGATGACCTCCAGATGTCCATCCAATCTCAGCCATTCCATGATTATTTTCTTGCTATGCACTTCTAAGATTAGTCTGGTTCCCTCCTCTCTACACTCTCCTATCACCTAACTCCCTTAGCCATCAGATTGCAGAAACCCAACTCTCCGCATGCATCATGGACTCCAACACCCCACCCCCACATGGAGGTCCTCCACTGGACTACTACAGCACGTCCACGTCTGTCTTACACCGAGGAACCCAAAACTGGGCACAGTACTCCAGAGATCACCTCACAAGTGCTGAACAGTGAGGAAGAAAAGCTTCTCAGCCTGTTGACTACACTTTTCCCAGTATACCCCAGTATGGAGTCGGCCTTCACTGAAAAGGCACACACACTGCTGACTGCTGTTACATCTCTTGTCCACCCCTCCTTTTCTGCAACACTACTTTCTAGCCAGTCTGCATCCAGCCTCTACTATTGCCTGGAGTAATATGGTATAAGGTAAATTTTTAATTTTATTTTAGAAGCGTATATGTGTGGATAAAGATTCTGTAATTCTGTTTTAAAAGGCATTACTTACATTAAAAATAAGAAATTAAAGTTAAGCATTTGTGTTCTTCAGCAGTAAAGGCAAGACCTTTGACGTATACTTCCAAATGCAAGTGAAAAAAAGACACTAGGAGAGAAAAAGTATCTCCCAGCCAAAATGAAACACAGGTTTTTGAGCAGGTTTATATTATAATTTCCATGTTTCTTGAAGATTATTTAAGAATGAACTAAAATTTCAGTAGAACAGCTTCTATCAGTTGTATCCTTCTTAAAGCCTTATTTGCCATATAAATCTTAAATATTGAAAAAGAAAACTATACCATAGTATGTAACTTCAATTTTCAGGCAAGGAAATTAAGCTTTTGGGATAATTAAAACTACTGTTTTCATAAAGTATATGGGTCAGCTTGATCACAGCAGTAAACTTAGGCTGCAAGGCAAAAAGAATTAACAATTCTGGCAGAAGACCTCACCAAGCTGTTCTCCATGATTTACCAGCAGCCCTGGCTAACAGGAGAGGTCCCAGCAGACTGGAGGTTAGCCAGTGTGACACCCATCTACAAGAAGGAGGATCCGGGGAACTACAGGCCTGTCAGCCTGACCTCGGTGCCGGGGAAGGTGATGGAGCAGCTCAGCCCGAGTGCCATCACACAGCACATGCAGAACAGCCAGGGGATCAGGCCCAGCCAGCGTGGGTTTATGAAAGGCAGGTCCTGCCTGATGAACCTGATCTCGTGCTATGACAAGGTGACCCACCTAGTGGCTGAGGGAAAGGCTGGGCATGTTGTTTACCTGGACATTAGTAAAGCCTTTGACACTGTCTCCCACAGCATTCTCCTGGAAAAGCTGGCTGCTCACGGCTTGGATGGCTGTACTGTTCGCTGGGTCAAAAACTGGCTGGATGGCTGAGCCCAAAGAGGGGGGGTGAAATGAGTTAAATCCAGTTGGCAGATGGTCACAAGCTTGGTATTGGGGCCAGTTCTGTTTAATAACTTTATCAATTATTTGGATGAGGGGATCGAGTGCACCCTCAGTCAGTTTGCAGATGACACCTGGCTGGGTGGGAATGTTGATCTGTTGGAGGGCAGGCAGGCTCTGCCGAGGGATCTGGGCAGGCTGGATCAACGGGCCAAGGCCAGTTGTATGAGGTTCAACGAGGAGCGGTGCCAGGTCCTGCACTTCTGTCACAACAACCACACACAACGCTACAGGCTTGGGACAGAGCGGCTGGAAAGCTGCACAGCGGAAAAGGATCTGGGGGTGCTGGTTCACAGCAGGTTGAACATGAGCCAAGAAGGCCAATAGTATCCTCGCTTGTATCAGAAATAGTGGCCAGCAGGACCAGGGCAGTGATTGTCCCCCTTTGTTCAACACTGGTGAGGCCGCACCTCAAATACTGGGTTCCATTCTGGGCTCCTCACTGCATGACAGACGCTGTGCTGGAGCGTGTCCAGAGCAGGGCAACGAGGCTGGTGAAGGGTCTGGAGCACACGTCTTGTGAGGAGCGGCTGAGGGACCTGGGGTTGTTTAGCCTGGAGAAGAGGAGGCTCAGGGGAGGCCTTACTGCTCTCTGCAACTACCTGAAAGGACCTTGTAGCAAGGTGGGCGCAGGTCTCTGCAGCCAGATAACAAGTGACAGGACAAGAGGAAATGGCCTCAAGTCGCACTAGGGGAGGTTTAGATTGGTTATTAGGAAAAATTTCTTCACTGAAAGGGTGGTCAAGCACTGGAAAACACTGCCCAAGGTTGGTGGTGGAACCGCCATCCCCGAAGGTGTCTAAAAAACACATATAGGTGGTGCCTTAGAGGGATGGTTTAGCGGTAGACTTGGCAATCCTGGGTTAGTGATTGGACTTTATGATCTTAAAGGTCTTTTCCAACCTAAATTATCCTATGATTAAACTCAGATTTGTCAGTTATCAACTACACATCAGTTCTTTCTTTATAAAGTTTAAACACTTCCAATCTTTTTTCCAGATTTACCACACAGGAATTAGAACACAGAGCATACATTATGACTCTGAGCTTCTGAAAATTTATATAAATATTGACAGTACTACTCCATACCTCTCTAGGATTTTTGCATATCTGCCAAGGGATATTACTGCCACTAAGAGTTTTAGTCAAGCAGCCAAAGTGTGATACTGAAGACTAAAGGAAAGTGACGTCAGATCTGGTCAGGTATTTTGTAAAACAGAAAAAATCATGACAGAATAATCCTTTAGAATGAGCAACAGCTTGACTGATAGCATTCTTTTAAAACACCAATTAGATAACTGATTCTTACAAATAAAACAAAAATTAGATGAAACCTCAGTGCAAAATAAAGTAATTTTTGTTCCACTTCAACATCTACTACAAAATTGCTTTTATTCCAAAGGTGATAAAAGGTTAAATAGGAGTTCCAGTTAAACTTCTACCACAAATTTAAACAGAATACTATGACTATTATTTTATGACTCCGTTCTGGTACAAATCTTTGGTCAAATAGCATTCGACACTGATCAGAATGGTGGTTTTCGTCAAATTATTTGTTGCATGTATTCCCTCAGAAGCAAAAGCAGTTCCCTGAATTCATTATAATTTAATCAGATAGTATAAAATCCATCGTTAGCAAGTATCAATTGGATGGCTCAATTTATAGAAATGTTTTTGCTTCGATAAACCAGCAGCTCCTAAGCTCTAGCAACTGAAGCTAAGAAAAGGTACAGTTCAAGTTCAACACATTGGAGGAAAAAAAAGGAAAAAAAAACAACAAACCACCCCCCCACCCCCCACTGTTTGCTGTAACAATTTCAGAGAAAACTAACATTTATTCCAAGATCTAGCTGACTGTACTTACGGTTGCCTTGTTTAAATTTCAGTCACAGTGCCATCTGGTGACTATTTATACTCTTATACATTTTAAATAGATGGTATGTTTTAGGCTCATCCAACCACTCCATGTCATCCGTTACCCTATGTTAACCTCCTCCCGTTAAGTTTTATCTGAAGATGAGGACAGAAACAATTCTCTATAAACTGGAATGGTTCAGGATTTCCAATCTGGATGTTCTTCTTTCAAACTTAAAAGTGTACTAGGAACACAGTGGACTTAAACCATTAAGTCATATGAATATTACCACAAAATAATAAAAAGTTTCTGTTGATGGAAGCAAAGAGCATGATCTCAAGAATGATATAAATGGAAGCGTATGCTTTTTGTTTGCTGTTCCCTGGCATTTTGCCCCTAAAAGCCAGCTATGCAAGGAAAAACATTGCTGAACTTCGTTTTTTTCAAGTTCTGTTGGTAAAACTACATTAGCTTTCATTTTAAAAGTGGTGGCAGACAAAATTGGTGAAGATAAATCAGAATACCAAGTATAAAATTTATTGATCAGCTTACTGTGTTCACATATGAAAAATTCAAATAGACTTCCCCAGCTCCCAATATATTTTATCTAACAATTTATAGAAGTAATGAGCCAAGTTTTGACACTTTGATGAAGACAGTAACATGGAAGAAAGATTTTTCGTATTGGTGCTGGCCTTTGTTTTTCTCCCCTTCCCCAAACTCATAAGAAATATTCCCATCATTATTCACCCTTCACCCCTTCCCACAACAAAATAAGTGGCAAGACTACAATATATAACATATCTATAAAAGAGGACCACCAAGGGAAATACTGTCTCATACTTGGTAAGATTCTTCCTTAATACAGACATGCTGTAAGAATAATAGTGATTGGAAGTTAAGACAGTAGAAACAATCCCACCAGAAACTTGTATTAAAAAAGACAGCTATTGAACAAAAGCTACAAGCAGATTTCTGTCTCTCCTTCCTTCTTGAATAAAAGGATGCCGTGTAATACTACATCTCTTTTTCAACAGGAACAATCACATCTCAACTTCATATGAAACAAACTGTGCGTGCCTGATGAGTTAGAAAATGAATTCGTATCATTGGTGCTTATGATCATTAATACTACCTAGGTTTCCAGTCCAATATCTCTCCTATTATTAAATATATCCACAAGGAATCATATGTGTAAAACACTAAATATTACTTCAGATCAGATGCCACCATTTTCCTTCAAAGTAGTAACAAAATGTTTCAACCATCTGTGAGAGACCGTATTTCAGACTGATCGTCTCAAACCTTGTTTGCATTCGCAATGAGCTCGCTGCAAGACTTAACTCAGCAGCTGTGAACAGATAAGGAACCAACAGTTGCCCAAAATCACTTTTTGGCCCCGGTCAAGGAACAGCCATGCCACTGTGAGGGATGCATCTGGACATGGATGACCACCCCTACCTGCCGAGGCACGTGCAGGAGTCACATGTGCCCCATGGAGGAATGTGGTACATGCTGCTGGCTGGGAAATGCCCCCCCCGAACACCCTATAAAGGACTGTGCGATCAAACATGAAGTGGTGATCCGGAGACCCCCACCACCGACGTGAATGGAGATTACAGGCCAACGGGATGCCGCTGGATCCATAGTGGTGATTATTTCTTTCAACCCTGTCCCAACTGCTTGCTAGACTTCCTTCTTTCTCATGTTTTCCTTCCTCTCCTATCGCTATTTTCTTACCACAACATGTGAATGTTTTGTTTATATAAGTGCTTAATAAATTTCTTTGATTAGCATCATTTGATCCGTTTGTGTCTTAATCTCACTCTGGGCATAACAAAATCTTCCTGGCTTGGGTCACCCTGGACCAGAATGCTATCCTGTAAGAAAAATAGCTGAGACACTCAAAGAGAGCAACTATTTCTTATTTTCTTGAGTAAGACATCGTTACATTCCATTTTAGGTAAGAAATTTCAGCAGGCATGCTATTCACTGTACAAAATGGGAAAGGCTGTTGCCAAAAAACATAATTCACTGCTTCGAACAGTTTTACTGGAAGAAACTGCTCTGATTCCACACTCAGTAAATAGAATTTATTCTGCACATACTATGCAGGTCAACAATTTCTGATGTTTTCTTTCCATAAATTGAATTATCAATAATTTTGCCATTGTTCACTGTTTTCTAGAAAGCGGTTCACACCCAAAGATATAAGGTTTGTTGTTGAAGGATAATATAACCTATTCCTGACAACAATGAGCATACACAACTATTTGATAAATTGGTGGGGGAAAAGAACCGATTTTTCTGAAAGAATAGTAATTCAATTCACCTATTCTCTTATATTAGTATTCTAGAGTCTCACAGAATCATTTGCTTGAATGAACATTCATTAGAGAAGGGACTGGAAGTCATGTCCACCTCCCTCACGTACTAATCATCTAAAACAAACTTTGTCTCACCTAAGCCGGGCAGTCCTGTAACACCACATTGTCCTAGCTAGTAACGGGTCAGAAATGGTATTTCTTTTGCATTGTATTGAGCTCGCAAGGCCTTAGGCTGAGGTTTGTTCAGCTTGGTCTGAACTCTTCTTGACCCAGTTGCACCTCTGTTTTATGAAGTTTAGCTGCCACAACTATTTGTCTAATCTATAAGGATACTACGCCCAATTTGTTTTACTTTTTTCGGTTCAACCACAATTTTATACAGATAGTTCTAAGAAGCAATTACTCTATGTAGAATGAAATATTTATGAGTAAGACACTGACGTAGTGTAAGGAAACACAGACCTTGCATGATGATGGACGCTTGGAGAGGTGGCTGCAGCACAGAGGAGTATAGGCATGGCATAAGAGACCTGACAATGGAAACCTCAAAGGCTGTAAATAACTCGCCAACAGTGAGATACAGAAACACAGATCCAGAGCTGGACAAAACCACTATTTATTCAGGGGTAACAAAGAGAACAAATACTAACAGATGTAAAAAGCCACCATAGTCATTTTGGACATAACATGACGCTGCAGATCAATGAAGAGAAAGCAAGGTGTAAAAAAAAAAAACCCACATTAGCAAACATATAGAAAGGACCTCGAGTGTATCCCAGAGTAGAAATTATCTATGACATGTTCCTCCCAGTGAAGGATGTCAGTAACTGGCAACTCACCAGCACTCAGAAGAGACCGACCTTACACCCAGAGGAGCAGTGGGAGGGTAAGCGTAGTTTCTACCCCTTCTCCTAGTCTTAAGAAGTCAGCGTGTAACAATTCAAACTCTATTATAATTCTTTCTGTAATTATTGGATCTGGATTAATAATGTTTAAAAGTTTAAGATTTTAACTATACTACTAATAACTTACTGGCTTAGATATGCAAGGTGTACTTTCTCTTTGCCTATAAAACAAGACTTTGAGCACAATAAAGCATAGCACCTCCTGACAGTTTGAGACCTGTGGACTGTACCTTTTCTGACTGTTGGTACATATGCAACAACTTTCTTAACAAACCTGCAGCCATAGATATCAGAGATTTTTATTCTTGTACTTCCACTCTTCCCTGTTGCCATATAATTGTCAGTTTTGTCCATAAGTTTTTACATCCTCACAATACACACGAGGGATCTTATCAATGTATATAAATAACATGAAGGGAGACTGCAAAGAGGACAGAGCCATACTCTTTCCAGTGGTGGTCAGTGCCAGGACCAGAGGCAAAGGGCACAAAATGAAACACAGGAGGTTCGATCTGAATACCAGGAAACATTTTTTTACTGTGAGGGTGACGAAATACTGGCACAGACTGCCCAGAGAGGTTGTGGAGTCTCCATCCTTGGAGATACTCAAAAGTTGTCTGGACGTGGTCCTGGGCAACCGGTTCTAGGTAGCCCGGCTTGAACAAGGTGTTGGACCTGCTGACATCCAGAGGGGCCTTCCAACCTCAACCATTCTGTGAATGTTGCCTTATAAATAAATAGCTGGATAAATAAACAGATGTCATTGGTAAGTTTCGTTTCACTCCCTGAGTTACGTCCTTCTGCCTTGTCTCAGACTGACAGCTGTAGTGTATTTTAGGCAGATACCATTCTCATTTGTGCTGTGCAGCTCCCAGCCAGTAAATACAACTCAATAATGCAACTACTCATTTTCCTTAATGAATTAGAACCTGGAAGTTCAAATAATTTAATATTTTTACCTATGTTTTCCACTCCAATAGTGATGATTATGATGTAGAATATAACTAGCATCATACATTCTTAAGACTTTTTCATGTACTGCTGAAAAATGCCACAGGAATGCTGCAGATCACTCAAGAGAAATTCAGAAAAATTGTAACACAACTAAAAGAACACACTGTTTGATTCTCAAAAATGCCTTTCAATTTTTTCCTATTCAGCACTTTGACCTTGAAGTTCTTGGATGAAAAACTACATGGAGCAACCCATACTAAAATGGAAAACTGGTCTCCTAAAAGCGTATACTGCCCTGCACTGGGCTAAGGTCCTTAAAATGAGACTTTTCACCCAAAATGACTGTGCTAAGCTAAGAGTCTTCCACTGTCCCCAAAAGTATTTATGCAAAGAAAGAACAAGTAACAGAAGGTACCAGCCAAGTCAACCCTTAAAGTGACTTTCATAACAAGGGAAAAATTTATTCAGAATCCCTCTCTTGCTTGATTCAGGCTGAACTACTCCAAGTAATTGCCCTTTACTACCAGCCTACTCATGTGCCCAGGTATCGGTAGCTTGTTGCAACAAGGAGCTCCCTACTGACAAGAGAAATTTACCACAAAGCTGCATGCAAACTGCCACATCCTAACCACTCTGTACCACGTAAGCTTTCATAATTAGAACATTCCACACAAAACCACAGGGTAAAAATTCAGTTTACAGAATGCTTACAGTGGAAGGATTCATACAGCTTCTCAGGACTTCCAAGCAGAAAGCGAAAAGACTTTCTATAAATATATATAGCTATACGCATATAATTTCATGTCATTACTCTAGAAACAAACTAGTCCCCGAATTCATATTAAACAAATAACAGTGGTTGGTTTTTTATTCCACCTTCAAGTTAAAACTAGAAAATAGGAACACTGGAAGACCTAGTTAGGCACACAATTGAAACAGATTCCTGAAAGTAAACTGCTTGACTTAAACTTTCACCTAAATAAGCATCTCCAAAAGTAGCACATTTTCAACCATGTGCTAAACAGAAACAGCAGCAGCCAACTTTCAATTTTAAATGAACAAATTTGTAAACTTGTTTACAAAGAAGTAAATTAAGAACTGACAAAAATGACAGCTGAAAGTAGTAGAACAGTCACAGATTTTTTCTAAATATAAATCAAGTAAGACTGAAATACCTTCAGTTTCATTTATAAAAGCAAGTTACAGTTCTCTTTTTTTAGATCTACCTACTTGTATACAATCTTAACTGATATTAATCAGTGTAAAATTGTTTTGTAATGTTGAATTAATTATCTTGCAATTTCCAAGTTATTTGTAGTTTACGTGGCTCAGAACCTCAGCCATAGATTAGAACACTAAAAGCACTGATACATATATTTAATGAAAGTGGTACAATTTTCAAGGGAATATACCATACAATTATACGACAAAAAGGAAAGGACACAGCAAGACAACATGAAGGCTCCATTAAGCAACAATCTCAGCTTACTAACCAGGTAGCCTTCATTAATATCACTCAAAAAATGAGTAGGTCCAAGTATCTCTGCTCCACACCTAAACATTGTACTCACTCAAATACATCTATTGTACGCTTATAAAGCCTTGCTTTCTTTGGGGTTTCTTCCTGCAGACTGCGTTGGTGTATTTTTATATACTCAATCTTGTATTTGAATCACTAAGGGAGAGCGTAAGTCTAGACTACTTAGGCTTATAGGTGTACCCTGGGCACTAAATAAATTGAGGTAAACCACTTCTTCTGTAATAAAGTCTAGAGAAAAACAGTATTTCTGGACACTCTTCCAAATTATATAGCCTGACTATTCCAGTATTGTGTTGCTGCATTACTTTCTTCAGGTTTTTCTGGTATGCTCTATTGAAGTCCTATGAAGTATAGAAAAACATAAAGGCCTTAAAACTGGTAATTTAAGTCCTTTCATTGCAATTATTTAACACCAGATAGATCAGTTACTTCCAATAAAAGCATTAATGTGTCTGCTAAAGATTTCTTCTCTTCTGTATTATCTCGGGAGTTTTCTCCACATTTCACAGTTCAAACCTCCTATACGCATGCATATGTACATACCATTTTATTTAAATTAAGTACTCCTGTATGTGACATATGAAAAAAACTACTTCCAACAGAACATGAGTACATCGTCCAGATGAAACATTTGCACGTATTTATGACTGAATTTAGTCATGCACAATTCAATCACCTTGTGATATTAAATTAATATTAGGGATTCATGTTTAGAGCATATATAATTTCCTTCCTTGCAGTATTAAATTCATATTAGGAACTCCTGCTTAGATTATACATAAATATCTTAACTTAAAAATGTAATATGTAGTTCCACATAGGTAATTACTCTTTTCAATTCCCAGCAACCATTTTTCTACAGTCATCTCTTTAAAATCTATCACAAGTCGCTGTCCTACTGACAGGTAACCTCCAGGTTTCAAAGCACAGTGAATTTAGGTATCTTTTTTTTTTTTTTAATAGTCATGGCTACCTTGAAGCCCAACAAATGAGATAATTTACCCATGCCTTCTCTAACTATCACTATTTTTATAATTTGAACTCACCTTTATCTTAAAATATATATTAATGGAAACCAGAAACCTGTTAAAAATTTAACTATTATAGGGAAATTTGAGGAAATTTCATTTTGGTGACATTAAAAGGCTTGACTTTCAATCAGATTTCTTTAAAAGAAGACTCAGTCTCACACACACACACAAAAGAAAAAAAAAAAAAAGGGAAAAAGAAAAAACACCAGAAGTTGCTGGGATGCTGTGATAATTGAAGCTGAATTTTATCCAAATAGCATGCAAGTTTTGGTAGGACAGAAGGTTTAATGCATTTAATACTTGCCAAGACTGCCACAATACTGAAATGTCCTCTTGAATTAATTTCAGAACAGGTGCATCACTACATTTTCAAGACTGAGCACTGACATACACATCAGTTTTAACAAGATTGCTTTCAAAAGGCCAGTGACATAAATAGACAGTTACCTATGGCTCTATTGACAACGCTGAAATTGTTGATGTGACTGTTATCACAACAGTGGTACAGAACTATGAGTTTCAGAGCCATAACCTCTTCTTCTAAGTTGCTAAATGAAAAAGTAATGGAAAAGTGAAAAGCTACCCAGAAGCAAACTAACAAAACTACATAATTGTGATGGGAGTGTTGACGATTCACTTCTGTTTATTTGCAGTTAAATAACTTTGTTTATAATACAGATTAAAACTTCTAGCTGTAGAAAAATCTTGATTCTTTCTATGAGGTCATAGATTTCTTTTTCACTCTGTGCCCTGAGTATTTATTAATAAACATGCAGGGTAGCAATTTGCCATAGTTTATATGATCATAAACTCATCGAAAGATCTGAAGAAGTGGCAGTGGCAGGCAGTTATGGGAATTCCTGAGAGGGGGAGGAAAAAAGAAAGAAAAAAAAAAAAACCAGTAGCAATCACGATTATTTTAAAGACCTTGGACACTGTCATAGGATATAAAGAAAAAAGGCAGGTAATACTCAAATTTCAGTATTTTTTCATGTTTATTTTCTTACTAAGCCATAGTTACTCCCTCTATAATTGATTACTACTGAGTTAATGTAGCTAAAAGCAAGGATAAGCACACCACAAAACAGTACCTGAACTGAATATGCGTAGATGAGACGCATCATACTAACACTTAGTTCAATGAGTGAGGTGTATTCTTGCCCTATCATATATAAAGCACTGCTCAAATTATAAACCATGTATGCACTTGAGTCAAATACTCAGGAAAACTTAAGCTATAACCTGATTTGTATGACAGCAACCAGAAAATCCTTTCTTATCCTGTCTTGTCAATTTTGGTTCCTGTTTGTCTTACTAAAAAAGTATTCTAGAAATACGGAAAATATTATACAACCACAGTATTCCTTAAAAAATGTACAGATACCCCTTATCTCTTCACCTTAAAATTTACTTAACAGTAGACTTCATTCAATCCATATTCCTTTCACTTCAGAATTCCGCGGACAAATCTCAGCTCCCAGGAACCCAGTGCTTCTCACACCCTGTACTGAAAATCCACATTTTATATTCACCACTACAGCCAGCTGCTCCAGAGCTGAACCTACGCCCCAGCTATAAATGCTGCAGAGAAAGCTGCAGAGTAACAAACTGTAGTGTCTATTTTCCAGTTAATTGCTTTCAAAGCAAACAGAGCCCTGAACAAAACCCACAGACAAAACTGCAAGGAAATGTATTTCCAGTCACACAGAGCATAATATGGAAATCTCTTTTTCAAATATGCTACTATTCTTGAAGGTTTTTTCAATTCATAAAACAGCAATAAAAAATAAACCAGCAAGCTAGTCACAGAGACAGAGCATGAAAAGCTTCAGTTTATGGTGTATGAGCTAAAATTCAAGGCTTATTTAATGGTTGGAAAAAGTAAAAGGCCCAACATAACTCCAAACAGGTAGCCATGCAAAGATGAAGGAATAAATTCTCAAAACACAGGAACTAAATGATCAAAACAATATTTACCTTCCTTTAAGGGGGGAGTGGGGGGTGGGGGGTGAGAAAAAAAGAAAAAAGAAAGAAATAAAAAAAGACGGTACGGAAACTGTGAAATTGTGCTGAGGTGTAGCACTGCAAGATATTCGATCCATCACATTTGTTTAGGTTAGTCCAATGCTAACCTTCAGCAAGGCTGACAAAATTTTAATGAAGTGTTTCACTATAGTGGAGGACTTTAACCATGTGAGCACAAAGGACTAACAGTTCCTCATTTTTCAGCATTCCAAATTTTTCTTTTCAGCTTCTTCAAAAAAGCGTGTCTTGTCTCAGAGAACTAGTTTTCACAGAGCATTTTCATTTGCTTTCCTAATCCTCTGACTTGAAGGTTTCTGTTTACAAAAGCAAGTTCCACTTTTATGTATTTCAGATTGCCTGCAAGGAAGGCATACTGAATAGTGACTGAGCAGTCTCCTCTCTTCCCCAAAATACACAGAAAGACTTTCTAAGTTGGTTTTTTTTTGAAAGCAGTTAAATGTTCATTCACTGAGAAAACTGCAGGAAATTTTTACTTCTGGGTCCTTTTTTTGCAGGGACATGAGCCTGATAAGAACACGTTACATTCACCATATCTGATACTTTATACTACTGTTAAACCAACTAGGGGGAAAAAAAAACCCAACACTTTCAATAAAACATTCAGTATTAAAGGTACTGTATGTCTTGTTTAAAAGACTTTAAAGAAGTTAAATTACCTTTTTTTTTTCTTTTAATAAGAAGGTTGAAAACTTTTAAGAGTAAATTTAAGTACACCCACCATTTTGATGATTGTCAACTCACATTTGAGTATATTCAGATACATGAGAAACTGAGTTGTGAACCCCAAACTGTATGGTCTCATTATACTGTAGTCTAGAACATACACACCATGAGTATTTTGAAACAGGGAGATTTTGTAGAACTAAGAAAGGAAAGTAAAAATGATGATGCAAAATGAAAATGCACTACAGTCTCAGTTACAGACTGACTTCTATTCCCATACAATATCCTTCTACATATCCTTAAAAAGCCTAATGCTCATACAGTTTATTTCCTTTCCGAGTAAGATGGCAAGCCTGTAAGCTGAACAAATGAGGAAAAGAGAACATGAGCTGAGTCTTACCAACTTTCACACATTAGGCTAGTACAAGGTACTCAACAGATGGCAAGATTCCTGAAAAAGAAAGCCAGAGTTTTGTACGTGGCAAAGCACTTCATCAAGTAGAAAATACTATGAGACACGAGAAGAGATAAAAAGAACAAAAGGCAGAAAAGCTTCAAACAACTTACTATAAAAATATTAACCTACCTAGCAAAGACAATTCTAGAAATGGGTAGACACATGCTACTTATGAAGGAGGAAAATCCTAAGTGAAAGGGTAAGGCAGTGGTATACATGTCTGAAATCACAAACAGAAACATGTAGATATAGAAGTGGAAGAAGACGCTTCTACATCAGTGACAAAGCCCATGCTCTTCCATATGTTCCATGTGCATGGGAGACACTCTCCGGGTATCAGAACTGATCTGAGCCACTTCTGTCACTGGACAGTAGCAATTACGACAGCTATTCCCTGTTACGAAGGGCAGTCGGAGCTATCTCAGCTTACTGCTGTCAAGTTACCCTTCTGGCACCATTTCCCATACATTCCTCCCTGGAGTGAGCTGGACATCACAAGAACAGAGATTAAAGTACCACCTGTAAATTTTGCCCAGAATGCAGAAGGTGTTCTTCTCACAAAGCAAATTACGTAGACGTCTGAATTCCTCCTCCCTTTCTCAGTCAGTACCCACTACAAGTTTGTTCTTGGAATATAAATACCCTATCTTATGCCTTACTCTTCCAGGGCAGATTCAACACACGTGACTAGGAGAGCCTAGCCTGATGTACGTGCAATCCAACCTGGCACTGCAGAGTACAGACAGATGCCATGTCTTGTTTTGCACATAGTTATGTCATCATCTCTAATTTCCAGGGGGAAACCAGGTCCTCTGTATACAGTATATAAAGGAAGAATGTCCACATGCTCACTGTCACGCTTTTCAATTCAAATTCCAAGTGCCTTGATAAAATATATACTGAAAAAAATGCTACTAGGTAACTGTTAGAAACGGTCCCCACTGGTGATACCGCTTCCACTGTCATCTGTGACTCACATATCCACAGGAGTTAACTTCTACAGTGGGGATGTTTCAAAGCGAATGACTTTCACAAAAAGAGGTAAGTTGAGCAGAGCTGCCACTACACTAGCATCCAAGGATTAGGGGGTTTGCTTTTTGTGGTTTTTGGATTTTTCCTCCACAGAAATCATAGCCAATGTTACTATTCAGTTAAATACAGGGTTATAACTGCTCAAATTTGGGGACAGCTTATTCTTTTCCTCAACTGAATTCTCTTAAGTTCAACAACAAGCACTCTGAGCAACACCCACTGAATTAAGTGGCAAAGAACATAATAAAATTATTACTACTTTCATTAATTTTTCAGTTAAAGATCTAACGATCGCCTAACATTTCAATTCCATTCCATCTAGACTGGGAGATCATAACTCACACTTGGATGCCAAGTACAAAGAACAATCACAATTCAATCAAACTATTTTACTCCTTTTGTAGCAGAAAAATTATCTCGGTGAAGTTATGCATTATAGTTGCATGACAGTACAACCACAAAGAAAACCCAATAGGTTAGCTTTAAAACCGCGACATTAAAAATGTTCATTATAATTTATAAAACTTTAAAATTTTATAGAGATACAGTCTGAATATCAAAACCAGCACTTTTTAGGAAACGATCACTGAGCTGCATAATACTGCTGGAAAAGTAGTGCTCTCCTTCCTTCTGAGTTTGACATCTCTGTCATACACGAAAGTTCAGAATAAAACTCAAAATAATTGGTCTCACATGATCTAATTTACAGTAAGTAGAGAAAAGATACCCAAGACAGGAGGCCTTTTACTTGCTCCAAAACCCAGTGATGGAAACTGAAGATGGGCAAATTAAGGCTAGTGGGAAAATGCACTCTTGAATGGCACGGGGAGGCCACCACTAACGTAACTGCTGTAAGGATGTTGAAAGTTTTCCACCACAGAAATATTTTAATAAAGTCAGATTACTTCCAAAACCACGTTTCTGCTCAGAATTCTTGGCTTGATGCTAGAACGTCTAAGGTAACTTTATCAGGATCAGATTAGCTGGAACATCAGTAGAAAGTTTTCCACCAAGGTTAAAGCAATAGATTCACAGCAGTGGGATAACGTTCCATCTTTCTGTATTTCAACTAATTTGCTCTCCATTTATAGCTATTCTCCCCATGCTAGACTGGAGCAGGAGCTAACAATATAGTCTGTAGGTGGTTACCAAGCAATCAGATAAACTCAGGGAAAGGGTTTGGATTGACCACAGCACTGCACTGACCAAGCAAGAGGTAGAAAAAAATATATAAGACGCAAGAGAAACGGACACGCAAGAATTAAAACGAACAGGCAGAGATAATTACCCATAGAAGACAAGCACTGGGCAAGGGGCAAAATCTAGAAATGACTTTTGGAAAAAGTATAAAGATGCTAAGCACAGAAAACTTCACACTAAGTTTCTCCAGCAGTGAAGAATGTGGGATTTTTTTATTATTATTTACATTCCAAAGAAAGGATTACATCACTTGTTTCTCACCCTAGTCATGGTAAGGAACATTTCCTGCTTATATCAAAGACATACCTAACTGTACATCTTGGGCAAGTCACCTACTCATTGTTCTGGACTGTCAGCCACGATACCAAGTGGCAGCAATAGTAATAGAACTGTCGGTTACTTGCATTTGCATAGTGTATAACAAAAAATGAGTGGAGTTTCATGGAATGACGTAATCCTAATCAAGTTACTTGTACAGTACTTGAGATTTATTACTCAGCTTGCTAGTCATTTTATACAAAGATATAACACAACTGAAAGTAAACTTAATAAAATTTATATAGATTATCTGCCACCGTGAAGTAATCTAGAAGCCTCCTTGCTCCTGAGAATCACTTTAATAGGAAAACATGCATTTCAATTGCTTCTTGTCATTTGGCTTTTCCTCTTACTCAGATCTATTTCAGCTAAATCAAAAATAGGTGTTGAAGTCCCAGGTTTAAAAAAAGCTAGTCATTATGAGTTGTCGACTTTTACAGATGTAATTGCAGAGAATGATATATTAAGTTCACTGTACTTAATGGCTACAGACAGTTTATGTATATTCAAATCACTTAAGAGTAATATTTACACTAATACATCATCAAACCACAGGATCTCTAAGTCAAAAGGCACGGAAAATATTCTAGACCCAAACGTGCACCAGTGCAAAGCATTAATTTTTCTACAGGAACAGTTACAGTACTTTTTTCTACATCTTCTACCACCAGATTTTTATTCCATTTAAACACAGTAATGTTGGAAATTTCATTTACTGTAAGTTTACACCTACAGAAAAACAGGTCTAAATCAATCACAGAGAAAAATTAAGAAATTACACCCTAATTGACAAGCATCTCTAAATTCCTGCACTTTTCCCTCTTCATAGATGGATTTTTTTCATCAGCTGTTTTTCCTCTCTCACCTCATCAGTCACTGCAATATACAGCAAGAACAGCAGTTTAATGACAAACCATAGAAACCGCTTTCATAAAATGGCCAAAAAATGTAACTTGGATCTATTTCATGTAACACTATTAAAAATATATTTATTTATTTCTCGTTTTTTTCCCCTCTTATAAGAGGATTTCCCCTCCCCTACTTTTGACAATTTTAGATAATTTTCATTTCCTGGAAATTTAAAGCTTTTAAAGTCAAACTTCTACTTACCCTGAGAGTCAGCCTTTGACACTGATCAATGATCAAGTTAGCACAACATCATTCTTAGTACTATACTAAGATATAAACGTGCATAAAAACTTAGGGATTTATGCCTGTTTTCACTGATAACAATATAGAGCCTTAAACAAATAAATAAAATCGGAGTTCTCTTAAGCAATCCCTCAATGAGACTATTAGCCCAAACCACCTTACTAAAAAATTGCAAACTATGACATTTAAAACCTGTTTTACCTCATAAACAGTAAATGTGGTGCTTGCTGTGATGATTATCCAGTCATTTCCCAAGGTGAAACGAAGCTGGTAAAGTAGATTCTGATGTGCCCTTTCAAAAATGGCTTGGCATCAGTTAGAGCCATCACATTCTGTGCTTCCAATTTCTTCTGAGGAAAACTACCACACTTGACCTACCCTTTTGAAGTCCCCACAGTGATAAATTACTAAACTTCATTCGCTTTCTCATACTCGTGGGTAAGGCAGCTATTAAGAGTGCCACTTTCAGCTACACAGAAGATCTGCAATATACTTATTTATCAAAATGCTCGAACCCCTTTGGCTAGTTGCCCAAAAAACAGAACCAACCTCCAATCGTAACTATAATCTGTGTCTGTGATGGAGAAATTAAGACTATCTCAAAAAGAAAGTTATTTAAAAATTAAAAAACTGAACTGGCTTGCAGATAATATTATTAATTCCTAAATTGACAGAAAGAGAACTAATCTAGGTATTTTAAAAACAACAGAATAAAACCTTGCAATTTTAAACTAATTCAAGGATATGCTGCTATGGAAGTCCCACATGCGGTACACAGCATTTATCGCAGACTTCAGAAAAGCTATTCTTCATTATTTGTCAATACACTGGGTCCCTGTGGTTAAAAGACCACAGAAAAAGATTAAATTGATAAAATTATATGATGTCAAAAAAGTTCCATCAAACATTTGGCAAGAAGAGATTATCATATGCAGGATGAGCAATATTTAAGCAAAAATGTAACATGCGGTTGAAACCAACTTCAGCAGCAAATTTCTAGATCATTACATTTTTAACTTGACCATTTCATAATGTCAGAACTGAATGTTAGTGATCAGAACAAAACACTCCAAAGAGAGGTAAAAGAGCCTAAATTACCCATTCTCATCCATGTCTTCTTCCATATATTCAAAGCTATTACTATTTAGGTCTAGAAAATAGGTGTAAATAAAAAACACTAATAGCAGCAGCAACATAAATGAATACAACTAGGCTGGAGACAGTGTTTGCTACTACTAGCTAGTAATGAAATTAAAGCCTAAACAGGTGGGCCTGGATGTGAAAAGATGACTAGGATGCAATTCCTGCACAGTATCGAAAGTGGTATTACATTAACGGAGTAACTGTTCCAATTACTGTAATTTGGAGAGCATGCCTCCTCTCTCACAAACTACTCTTCCAGAGAAGTCATCGTTTTTATTCCAAACAGCTCCTTACCAGTTCATTTGGTTATCACACCTGAATGATCTTTTTGAGGTAGGGGATTTGTTATTGTTTCAGGGAAAGATTTATAACAGGAATACAACATCATTATAAGGACCTAAGTCAAAGGACTATAATGTATATTCATGACTCTGCATGTAAACTTCCATTTCTTACTAAATCGTTCAGAAGTTAGAAAAATTATTTCCTCCAGGTAGCAACTTTCCCGAACTATAACAAGGTAGTCTCCCTTATTTTCAGGGACAAAACAAGAAGCAAAGAGATACCAAAAAAGTAAACAACATATGAGTAGTATTTATTTGGTACGTGATTTACCTACTAGGGTCTAAAGTTATAAACTTTTATAAGTTTATATATAAAGATTTTTTAATAAACTTTATAGCTATGAGGATAAGAGTAAAGAGATTTTAGAACAATTTAAAAACCTACAAGCTGAAAAGAGAGGAAATGGAGGAACAAAAGGGTGAACTAAGCAGTAGACAAAAGGCAAGCTGGAGAACTGCAGATAGAAGGCCCTTTGCATTGCCAAGGCAGCTGGGGAACTGCACAAGTTCAATTACAGTAGAACAAAAATCGTTCCAGTGAATTCTCAAAATACTGATAGTATTAGAGCAGTTTGAAAGGATTAAGACTGGAATAACTAGCTAAAAATGAAAATGCAGCCATGAATGTTACTGAACTTACATGGAACAACTCACAAATGCAAAGTTACTAACCAGAATGTACAGATGGTCAACTGAGGACAACTTTGCAACAGGATTTTGAAACAGATGAAATAACAGTTTCAGAGTGAAATAAAAAGCATGATTCTATCTATTCCTTGTATTCAGCATGTTGCTTTCCAGAAAAGAACCCAAATCCATTAAATTACTTTTAATACACTTCCAGCTTTGCTCCAGCTGTTTGCTGAAAGATATACATTACATTCAACCTCTAATCTTACATTGTATAACATTTTCTTCTGTGCATAGATCTAAAGATGTGAACAAAATTATCTGATACTGTTAATTAAATGGTATTACCCTGACCTAAGTGTCAGGAACAATAACACCCTCGAGGCAGGTTACAGTTAACTGTAGTAAGACAGCACCTGTATGACACTCTGCATTTAATTTCACACTCACACAGGCTGAAATAAAATCTTTATTTTGCTTCCAAAAGAACATGAACAACTTCACTGGATCAATTTATGTAGGCACTGAGGAACCTTCTGACTGACCAGAGCTGCCCTCTCCCTTAATCTCCCCAGTTCTATTTTCTTGTGCATTTCAGCTTCTGCCACCACATCGTCCCACAGGAGTAGCTACCTGCCTTCCAGGCAATTCCACACTTCTAGTAAAGTTAAAACACTAGAAATTAACATCACAAGCCTAGTAGAAGTGAGCATGGCAAAATTCTATGTTCACCCACACATTAAATGCATGAAAATACTGCACAGATCTTTGTAAGGATGAAGCATGGAAATACATTTGGCCATAAATTTAATGTAACATCCCAAATATCCAGAACTTATATTATAATTGAAATCTAAGTATCAAATGCTTGAAAGAGTGTCTACTTACAACAGAATGCAAGTCTCTTCCACATTTTCTTACCTACAGCTTTTTTCATGAACACATTTGAGCTCCCTGTGTCCAGAACTTGGTATGACTGAACATGAGTCAGTTAAGAACTAGAAGATGTGTAGTCAAAGAGGAATTGTATCACTATGAATAAAATAAGCACTGTTGAAAGAAAGGGTTTATTAGCTGAAGCACAGCGTGATACCCAAGATGCTACTAGGCTTCTGATTCAGACCTGGATTATACACTCTCATTTTAGAAGCACATAAAATGAATCAAAACCCACCTGCAGAGGAAATGAAAAAAAAACCCACCTCTCTTTAAATTGGACATTCAGACCAAATCCAAAGTGTGAGCAGAGAGGTTAAGTACTGACAAAAGGCAGTTCATTGCTGTGAATTAAGTCTAATAAGTAGAGCAAGTCTTCAGAGGCTGATCAACTGCACTCTTCATGCTTGGCGCTGGAAGTCTCCATTTGGCAGAAGCAACCATGAGGACTACTGCAGCATCTCTTCATTGCCAGAGGGTCCACAACTCAAGAAGTATAAATGTACAGAGACTGAGAAACAAGTAAATTAGGTACCTGAAATGGAGTAGTCTTTGGTCTAAACCCTGTGTCTGACCTACCTCATCTGTTCTCATTATGAGAGAAAAACTAAAAATGCAAGAACTCACAAGACCAACATTGAAGTACATATATCCAGGGGTATTCTGACTTTGCGATGACATTTGGCCATGTGGCACATTGCAGTTTACATTCTGAGAGCTCTAGGCAACACGTGACCTCTGTCTTCTGGAAGAGCTGTTGTGAGGAAATGCATCATCCAATGCACGCAGAGCATTCAGACAGATCTCTCCATGTCCATTTTTTCTTAACATTTCTTACAGACCTGACTGGACTTTCACCACCCTACTCTAAATGTTTGTTCCAACCCTCTCCCCACTTCAAGTTTCCACGTCGGCAAGTCTTCACATAAGCCCATCTTTTCTTTTTCTCCATTACTTTAACCCAGTCACCTTCCCCTCCATTTCTTCCTACATTTTCTCTACAGTCAATGCCCTCCTACAGAAGCCTACTTCAATATTAAGATTTTCTGCTTTCTTCTCATAATGTCATTATGGAAGTACCCACCTACTGCTGTTCTGTTTGTAGAGAGCACTTCTTAGGCATTACCATGATAAACAATGCAAAGTAATGTTTGGAGTTGACACTGATCTCAGGGTACCCCCCATACCCAAACGGGTTCATCTACTGTTACCTTCTTTCCAAGGTACAACAGCTGCTTAGAGGGAACTCCTTTTGTCTGAAATATTTCCAGTGCTGTCACACTGGAACATTCTGAACAGAGGCAGCAGATACATACAAATGGTGCCTGCTGCTGATGCTCAGACTATATTAATTACTCAAATGTAGTCTGGCAAGCTGATGAAAAACTACCAGAATTTTTTTGTCTCAAAAGATACTGACACACCCTAACTAGAGCAACAGGATTGTACTGTAGTTGAGTAACCAGGCCAACAACAGCCATGGATCACCCTCAGGAAAGAAGCTTTCGTGACTGCAGAGTCTACGGCTGTTCACAGAAGCACTGTTTATTGTGTTGATGCCAACTTTAATTTTTCTTTGTTCATCTTTAGACAACAGAGAAAGAAAGATGAAATGTGGTTTCTATAGTAGATTGTACCTGCTGCAGGTACCCCTGATGAGACATTTGTTTGGGTATAAGCAGGCTATCATCTCTTATTTATTGAGTGACAATGAAAAAAGCCTTGAGTAAATGGTGCTTTAACAGGCAGATAGTGAATCTACATAAAATTTTTCTATCAATACTACAGGAAAATGTTAATGCTTCTTTCATGTCAAATAAAATGGCAAAAATAGGAAGTTCTTCAAGTTGTAAAAACGTGTTGAATTGAATCACTACTACAGTGATAATACCAAGTACTGCTACTGCTACACTACTACAGTGATAATACTGAATGTAAAATACCAGATGAGATTAATTAATTTAATTTTTTCAAATCCAGGGGGGAGTAGCAACTTTTTTCCCACCACTGCTCTAGAGAATAGCTTTAGTAAAGTATTTTCTTTGTGTTCTGAAGTAAAGTCCTCTCCAGAGCACAGCAGTGTTGCTTTCTTGATGGAACAATTCACAAAAGAGGAACAGCGTTGGTGATTAGAAACAGTGCTAAACACTCAACTATTTACAGAACCCAAAAGCACTGAAATGAATATAAGCAATGCCAAACTGGGCAGGGAAGGAAAGTTAAGAGTGTCTACACCCAGCCTACTCAAAAACTGCAGGCTTCCATCCAAATCCAGGTCATAATCAAATTTTGCCAGGCAGGTACCAATTACCAAGAATTGAGCTCTCATTTGCAGAACAACTCTACTTTTATTATCCACTTTATTTCGAGGGAAACTGCAATTCTGGGCCAGGAAGGCAACAAAAAACACCTTGGTGATCTGGCAAAGGTTGATTTGGCTTATGGCTCCAATCTCAGCAGACTTCAAGAAACGTGACTGGCTTTCTGATACTTATTTCACAAATGTCAATTAATTATTACAGATTTATATATCATTTTGATAAAAATTAACTTGATAAGTGAAAGAGCTTCGCTTGGGATTTTTTATCTTCTCTTTTAAAGGTTTGAAAATTATTAGGGAAACGAGAAACAGACTTGCATCTTCCTTGGTTTTTTTAATCTTCATAAGACTTGACGTGTTTAATACAGAAGGACAACTCAGAGCCACAGTATTTACAAGCACTGTACTGAATTCCAAAATAGGACAGTGTGGAAGAAGAACATCTAATTTGGGTTTTATGGTTTTGCCTAAGATCTCATTCCTAAATTCACATTTTGCCATCAAAACGGAGTAATCTAAATTTCAACTGTGCTCTATAGATTCAACATCCCCACTAACTTCAGCAGGATCCAGAATTCTCTGAAAGTTAAAAAAAAAAAAAATCCAACTTGTTCTGTATAAGGGCTTAAACTTAGAATAGATGTAAGGCTTACGGGTAAAAGGAGTTAGAGCTTAAAGCAACAACAACGTACAGTTTATCTCAGTTAACAGCATGCTTCCATACTAGAAGAGCAGAGCCCGAGAACTGCACGGAACAATCCAATTAAGGCCTCTATCTCACTTCAATACACTGCTGACTAAATCAGAAATGATACGCTAATGACGGTGTATTAAATTAGATTTGCTCTACATACTATACTTTAACACTTCCTACCATTTACTGATAGTGCTGGAACAGAGCAGTTGCATGAGATTACTTAAACCTCTCCAGTTTCTGCAGTTGCATCTCTAGAATTACAGCTGATTTTCAGTATGCAGAGGCAAATTCTCCTGGACATACAAGTTTGAAAACAAGTCAGTCAGTCAGCTGAGACCCTCAAAAATTATAAATCAGCCCTCAGTCTGCCATGCAAATGGCCACTCATCAGTGTCTGTGTTTAACAGCTTAAATCAAGAGAACCACAGTATTTTTTTGAAGTTTTCTTCACCCAACTAAAAGACTTCTCCATTTCAACATTTGATTTGGTCTTTTGTCCAGTTACGGTCATGCAGCATTTCTTAATCCCAGAAGATTTATTCCAAAGTAACCATGCACATTATGTTGAGGTAAAGTATCTTGATGAATAAGTCTCCTTTTCACCTTGTAACAAAAAGGAATTACTAATGAATTACCATTACTTGATGGCAATCACTGTAACATTAAGAATGAAATTTCCATGGATCATTTCCTCAATTCCATAATATGTGGCATGGAGTAAAAGTGTGTTTCTTCCACCACTGAGAAGAACCAGACTAAGCCAAATAATCTCAGCTTCCAAGCATGAAAAACAGTAAAGAATTCATCAGGTTAAAAATAACACATTGTTTGCTGAGAGATTAGGATATTTGTTTAAAGTTCTTACTGCAGCTTTTGCATTAATACATAGAATAGTTGAATATCTAAACACACTGCAGTGTTACTCAAGAAGTAACACATTCAGCCTTAAAATAGACTATTTCACCTATCAGTATAGCCACAGCAATGCATAGCTAAGCAGGGGCCAACTCACTCTGCCCTACAGATGCACCCTAGAACGAACAAGGTTTTTCAACAACGCCTAACACAACTACTCAGTAGTGAACAATAGGAGAGAGTACATCTGAACATAATATTACACCATGACATTCTATTCAGCTTGAAGGTATAAGCAAGTTTTATGACGAGGTCATAAAGCAATTTTTATACAGAATTTATAAGATCATTATAACAGTAATTT
Source organism: Falco cherrug (assembly GCF_023634085.1). Classification (NCBI taxonomy): domain Eukaryota; kingdom Metazoa; phylum Chordata; class Aves; order Falconiformes; family Falconidae; genus Falco; species Falco cherrug. The sequence continues at coordinate 5,632,043 of NC_073699.1, forward strand.
CCACAAGCCGGTGACTGGTTTATTAGAAGACAGCCTATAGCAAAACTGAAAGCTTAGATTCCCGAGAAGTTCAACTTCAATACCAGCAATATCCAAGACTGAAGCACAAAAATTGGGAGGAAGGTTTAAGCATTAAGACTTATAAATAACCAAACAATGACATTTCAGAATCAGCAACAAAAGAAGTATTGATTTACATGAATTTTCATTTGAAAAAAATCACCTTTATTTGAAGACTAGCTTATGCACAGCATGCAGGATCGAAAAATAACTACTACTCCTGAATATTCACAACAGACACCTACTGCTAAGTCATTAATAAATGACAGCAGAGCACCTTCACCACACATACAAATTGTCTAAGATAATCTTGTTTCTTAACTTAAAAACTCCCACTTGCTTCTTACATTAGTCCTTGTCAAATCACTTTAACTGGCTTGACTATTTACAAGATAAACCTTTAAACATCATCAAGCAATCAACCAGACCAAAAGGCACGGTGCAGGACACTGGCAATAGCCCACACATGCAGGATTGTTCTGCAGAGAGAAACTGAAGTATCTTTTAAGGAGGGCCTAGGGAACTCAAAAAGATACATAAGTATCAAATATTTTGAGACTCAGGTTCAAAAGGAACTTTGGATCATCTCTCTCAGATATATCCCAGCGTGCTACGTTTTAGACAAGAATGTTCCTACTGACCAAAACTGCTTGTGTCTGACAACAAATATCTATTTGTGTACTCTGAAAACCCAGCCTAAAACCAAGCGAGTCAAAACCAAAAATCTAGCCAATTCCTCAGAACCCAGCCAAGAAAACCAGACCAGAACACATTCCAATTACATCTATCAATGCTTAACTGACTCAATATACAATAATTTTTCTGGAATTTGTCTAGCTTTTATTTTAAGTTACTGGTGGCTCGTACATTTCTTCCTACTAAAGAGTACTTGTCAAAGTAGAGAGAAGTCACAAACAGACAGTATTAAACAGAAGTAGTAGCCAACAGGGACAAAAGCTGGATATAATACTTTATGACAAAAGGACTAGCAGTCAGATGTAATGTAGTCATCTAAATACACAAATGTGCTCTCTTCAGTCATGAAAGGTAATTTCTTCTGGTCATTTGCCCAGCACCAACTACATATGTCCATATACACAACCACTTTATTACTTCGATAGTCTGGTGAATGGAAAACTACTTCTAAGATACTCTAAATAGTTCTGAACTTCATAAGTATTTCTAATCCAGGTAATCAAATGATCGGTTTATAGTAGTTTAACCGGGACAAGATGCAATAAGATTATTACTTATGAGTATATGAAAATGGTAAATAGAAATGGAAGTTATAGAAATGGACATTTGTTAAAATGGAATGAGCCATGATAATAAATCATCCTGCAGATGGTGATACCTTACTATGGTTTTCTCTCTCCTCATCTACAACAGATCAATCTTACAAATATTGGGAAGATTTAAGTCATATTTGTCCTATCACGAATGTAGTCTGCAAATACATGATCAGAACGACAGTAATTTAAGTGATTAGAAATACAATTTTGTAGACTTCCTCCAGAGCTTTAACCTGTTGGGTATTTTAACAGCCTGATTTTTATCCCCGCCCCCCCCCCCCCCCCCCCCCCCTATAAATCATCTCTTCTAAACATTACAAAAAGTGCAAGGTTAGTGATTAAGCCAGTTTTAAAATAGATGTTAACACAGTAAATTGTTCATTTGGGGCACGCTAGGGGAGCTGTACAGCAGTCACAACAATCAGGCTCAAAACACAGATATAAGGAACTCCTTGATACTAACAGAATATTTATTCTCTATTGAACACAGTTTTGATCACCTGCAAGGTCCTTCCATCACAAAATACCAACTCATTAAATGAAAATTCATTCCATAAACCTAAAACCAGAATCAAGCATATGCATTCCCACCAGACTGTTTCACTATACACTGTTAAAAACCAAGTTCTTGCTTTACAGCTCTCCAGCATCCTTGTAATACCATCACATAGATAATTGTGAACCTGCAACTCCTTGGTTGCCAGGACAACTGGTTGACAAGCAAAAAGTGCACTAAAAGGGTTTTTTTTTTCATGTGTTTGGTGCAAAGAAATTCTGGATTTTTAATCCAGCTTCAAAAGAACATTCCCCTTGCTTTCTTAAGTCAGAAGTGTCTATAGGTCAGACATTCAACACAAAGTTCTAAATTTAAAAATTAACGCTGGGCATTTTACCCACTTAAATATCAAATTCTTTCCTCAGTCATGCTGATTTATATTTATGAGCAACTGGGAAATACCTTGCTATGTCATAAAATAAAAAGAAAGGCTTTACTAATTTTTTAAACGTCTTTCATGTGCTGTCATCATCCTTTCTTTACTGCAGAATCAAATGATGATGAATTAGCAGTGCTAAAGGTCCAAAAGAAACACACTTAAAAATTAATAGCTTCACCTGTTTACTGATCAAATAGAATTGTAAATAATCTCACTGGGAAGGAAGCAAATACACGTGCAAAGCAAATTACTAAGAAAAGCAAAGCCTATGTTTGCTTCGCAAAAACATGCTAAGCCAAATATTGCATTGCACAATGCTTGATATAAATTCTGAATGAACAAACCGAAACAGAACACCAATTCATGTAGGAAATATACTGAATTCTACAAGGCATGTAAGGCATTCACCAAAGCTATGGAAGAGACCACTGAAGTGCTACAGCACATTTTTTACAATTTCTGTTACTGTATCTTCAGCGAATCTGAAGAGTACCAAGCTGTTCTTATTTCACTGCTCAAAACGACATTCCCATCTTCAACCAGTAAGATCTTCAACAGAAAAATAAATGTAGCTCACTCCGGGGAAGACTCTTTCTCAGTAAGCACAATGCAGCTTCTACCTACACAATTGTTCTTTCATCCTGCTTTTATTTACTTTTCTTCTGGCACTCTCAACTATTCTGTTTTATTACTTAAACGAACACCACTAAAAGGCTTACTACTGGAACTGTGAAGATAAGCCTTTGATCCCACATGTTCAGAAGGTACAAAAACTTCCATATATTTTAATATAAAACCACCAATAATTCATATAGAAGCACCTTCCTGCAGAGTACACATCATAAGAAAGCAACATGAGGTAAAGAACCGACAGTTCCTTGAGTATATCGTACTGATAACCAACCCTTTACAATTTCTACTGTTAGCCTGATCTTGTTTCACCTTTTTGTTTGTTCTAATATAACAATCCAAACACAGAACATCAAGCTGTTCTAAAAAAGATAAAAAGGGGAAAAAATGAAGAGACAAACTTTTATTTTTTAATCACACAACAAACCATACCACAGTCCAATGATGTCACTTACCTTCACATGACTGAAGTCACCAACTTTGCTGCTTTCTTGGGGGTTAATAGGTTTAGTCTCTACTCTTGGTTTGACAACCTGCCGAAAAGGACTGGAGAGCGGAAGTCCTGTAACACTGATTCCATCTAGAAACAGAATAAATGAAATTACTTTTGCTTGTCTAATGCTATGCTTTATTCCCATGCATCTCGATCTGTATTATCAAAGTGCGAGAAAATACACAAGAGATACTAACATTTTATACAAAAAGGCAAAAAGTAAAGATTATTTGCTATGTTTTTCTCTAGAAGCCAAAAAATCTCAAACAGGACTACATCAAAAATCAGTGAAGGTCACAGGAAAGGAAGGTAACCACATCTGAAATATCACAATAGAAATGTCAAAGTTAATAATATAAAACTAGTTTTAATATTTACAATATTAAAAAAAGAACAATAAAAGTTCATGTTTTTCCATGATAGTGACCCTAACAGCTGCTTAGTATCTTTTACACTAACTTCCAGTTTTGAGGCCTGAGGGTTCTTTTTTCAAGCGGGGGGGGGGGGGGGGGGGGGGGGGGAAGAAGCCATGTTTTTTACCATCTACTGATGTATAAACATATATAATATTTCTCATGTATAACAAAGGCATAATGGTAACTAAGGTTCACATTGTAATAGTCAACAAAAAGCTTAACAGAAATTGATATCTTTAGAGGAGTATCCTCAGTTTAGTATTTACTAGCAGTCCGTGTACTGACATATAGTATAGCAATAAAAGACAATGTGACAACTTAGTAGTATCTTTTATTGCTGACAAGTTTCTATAAGTTGCAGGTAAATAAATACACTGCAGCATATTTGGATTTCTCAGCCTACCAAAGATACATTCTAAGCACAAATCATTAAAATGTGCCAAAATTACTGTTGAATCACGAAAAGTCAGATAACAAGAAAATTAAAATAATGAAGCTTTAATGTACATTGAAACTAGATTCACAATTTGTTATTATTGAGATTTACATCCAAAGTCAAAACAAGAGCAGAGGGTTATTTTTCATTGTGCTCTTTCAAGGAAATGCAATCCACAAAACACCAATTAAACATAAGCAAAAGCTCATATATTGCAGCAGAGGCATATATCTAAACATAGGGGAAACACCAAATTACTACACAAAACCCAAACATATTCCCTTTTTGGAAACTCCTCCTATCAAATTATATTTGTTAATATCACACTCCAATTCCATGGATGACCTCAAATCTGGACCTGTTGAGGATACATTCCTCAAAAGAAGAAACTAGAAGAACAAGATGGAGCATAAAATAGTTTTGTTTCATTAAAATCCAATTTCCCAGGTATCCAAATGAGAAAAAAAAGGGCACATTCCTTTACTTCCAATTTCCTTCACTAACTAGCTTTAAAATGCACCTTAGTTCAGCTTTAAAGATACAACACTGGGATAAACATTAGATTAGAAGATGCTGATTCAGGAGGATTAATAGTCAAAAAATCCTTAAAATACTTTAATTTGCAATTAAGTTATCTGAAAAAAAAGGTGAAAAGAAAGATTACTATTTCTCAAGAAATTAGTATTTCCACCACCAACAGTCACGAGCGTCATCGACTTCCTAAAAGGTCAATAACCTTTACACATTATAGTAAAAGATGTATTCACATACACCGATATCCTTCACGTCAGCAAAGCCTGACTGGATGCTGTATAGTCGTACTGGGTTTAGCTGGGATAGAGTTGATTTTCTTCACAGCAGCTGGTATGGGGCTGTGTTCTGGATTCGTGCTGGAAACAGTGTGGATAACACAGGGAATTTTTCATTATTGCTGAGCAGCGCTGACACAGAGCCAAGGGCTTTGCTGCTCCTCACCCCACTCCGCCAGCGAGGAGGCTGGGGGTGCACGAGGAGCTGGGAGGGGACACAGCTGGGACAGGTGACCCCAGCTGACCCCAGGGGTATTCCAGACTATATGACATCATGCTCAGCATGGAAAGCTGGGGGTGGAAGTTGGCAGGGAGGGTCACTGCCCAGGGACAGGCTGGGCATTGCTCAGTTGGTGGTGAGCAATTGCTTTCATTTGCATCACTTGTTTTTGGGTTCATTTTCCTCTCTTTCCCCTCTTTTCCTTACTTTTTTTTTTTTTTTAAATTATTAAACTGTCTTTATCTCAACCCGTGTGTTTCTTTGTCGATTTTACCCTTACAATTCTTCCCCCATCCCACTGGGGAAGGGGAGTGAGCGGCTGTGTGGTACTTCATTGCTGGCCGCAATATTCCACATAAACCACAACATTCTCAAGGCTTCAACGGCCTTCTGCAGAGGATTGCTGGAAGCCGAGGGAAGATGTGCAAAATGCGATTCCTGCAGTTGCCACAGAACGTTAACTGGCTCCTGCAAGGGCCAAGGCACTGCTCTTCAGAAGATGGTATGAGATACTACCACTGAAGTAGCAGAAGGAATGATCCAACTCTCATAACATTTCTAAGTGCTTTAAAGAAAGGGAATTTTAAGAAAGGAAAATTTTAAAGGAGGGAAAACTATTTTGATGGTTCTGGTGACCTCCACACATAAACAAAAGAACTAATTGTTAAATGAAATACGTATCAACTTTTGTGTGGAGTGCATGAAAAATCGCTTTTTCCCTAGAACCCACAACACAAGTTGTCATATTTACGATTAATGTTCATTTGATGTATGTCTTTGTGCAACAGTTAGGATGGACTTTGGCACACCTGTTGTTTTGCTGCATGGCTGAAGCAAATATCATCATCCCCACTGGGGTTTGCAGAGCAATTTCAGTGCATGCAAACTAGATTATTTTTGGAGTAAACAAAAATAAATCAAAGACTGCAATCCCAGAGAACAGGCACTGTACTGCAACCTCTAATGGGGACATAATAACCTGAACCAACAAGCAGCCCTTCAGACAGATTTGGGTCACACATGGAGGGGTATTTTATCCAGAAGGCCAGGGTAAGTCTGGCCACAATGTAATGGAAGAGCTTTTAGCAGACTGCTTCTACTACCAATCTACTCCTACTGCATCATCTCAATCTAGATACAGCCTTTAGTCACTAAATCCAGCAATTCTAAATAAGGAATTATAATGAGATCACCAGGCAATATAAGAATAGAAAAAAACACTGTGATCAGAAATTATACAGTTCATATTTAAGACCAGGCATTTAGTTTCATTAGATGCAAGATCCAAACACAAAAAAACCCCTAACACATTTTCAGAACCACACAACTTGCAGTCTACCTAAATTAACCCGGGTTGCCAACCATCTGATGGAACCAGGTTTTGCCAGTCAGATTAGTTTCCAGCCCTCAGAACAGACAGCACAGATCAAGCATTTCTCAATGAACAGTCTGAAAGAATTTAAAAGCAAAAGGCTAACAATTTATTTTCTAATGTTTTATCTTTGCTCAAGAATATTGCCAAAGCACTGAATAACCTGTTGTATCAACTACCGAGGGAGAGCAGGACAGGCAGATGAGAACACCCTGCCTGTGCAACATAGCACCCTGCCTGTAGCAATGTCATTCACTAAGAATTAATCAAAACTTACTGTGCATAACTTTCTTTGTCCACCTGAAAACACTGCTTTGGACTGTTCAGTAACACATTTATTAACAAGTTACTGTTAAGGGACAGACATTAAAGTGACTCGCGTAGGCTTACCAAAGTAAGAGAAATACACGATGTAATAACAGTTCCATCTTTTAGATGGCAACACAGGTAAGAACAAAGACCACGATGTCCAAATTCAAGCAATCGTAGAATCGTAGTTCCATTTACAAATCCCAAAGGTTTGTACCTTATTACCTTGGTATAATAATCCATGCATTTTCATAGACTGGTTTGGTTTAGAAGGGAGCTTTGAAGATCATCTAGGCCAAACCCCACTACACCACCTTCTTTTAAACATCACGATTCTTTTCCAGGTTTACTAGTTAATGACTTATAGATTAAAACACAAGCAAACAAAAAAAAGATTAAAAACACAAGCCCTGAAAGCAACCAAAACATGAAGGAGCCATGTCCACATTGTACGACTCTGAAGCATATGCAGCATTAGTGTGGCTTCCTCATTGTTAAATTCTACCTTTATCTCTATGAATGCTGAAACTAGGAGTGTTTATTAACATTAAATATTCAAACGTATTTGTTCCACGTGGGTCCACTGCAGAAAAATCAACCAGCAGCATCAAACTTATAGAAAAAAATATCAGAAGGGCTAAGTCTGAGTAGGATAGCTACAAATGGGAAAACAATCATATCGGTTATTATATCTAGAAAACTGAAAAACATATCAGTTAGTCATTTTTATGAATATTTGACTAAATTTTCTGAAAGTTCAACTAAAATTAAGCCTTTTCTCTTGTAATATAACTACATTAAATCATCATGTAGTAATCTAGCCCGGGAAGACCAAGGGAAAAGGAAGGGAAATTAAAGCACAGAATAGTAGGCGTTGAGTATACCCCTCAGCAAGTTTGCCAATGATATCAAGCTGTGTGGTGCAGTCAACACGCTAGAGGGAAGGGATGCCATCCAGAGGACCCTTAACAGGCTCGAGAGGTGGGATGGACTAAAACTCATGAAGGTCAACAGGGCCAAGTTCAAGGTCCTGCACGTGGGTCAGGGCACTTCCGAGCACAAATACAGGCTGTGTGGACAATGGATTGAGAGCAGCATTGAGGAGAAAGACTTCAGCGTGTTGGTTGACGAGAAGCTCAACACGACCTGGCAATGTGCACTCGCAGCCCAGAAAGCTAGGTGTATCCTCAGCTGCATCAAAAGAAGTGTGGCCAGCAGGTCATTCACCCACCACCCGCCACTCCACTCTGGTGAGACCCCACCAGGAGTACTGCATCCAGCTCTGGGGCACCCAACATAAGGAGGACATGGACCTGTTGGAGCAAGTCCAGAGGAGGAGCATGAAGATGATCAGAGGGCTGGAGCACCTCTCCTATGAAGACAGGCTGAGAGAGTTGGGGTTGTTCAGCCTGGAGAAGAGAAGGCTCTGGGGAGACTGACTGCAGCTTTCCAATATGTAAAGGAAGCTTAAAAGAAAATGGAGAAAGACTCTTTGCCAGAGTCTGTAGTGACAGGACAAGGGGTAATAGTTTTGAACTGAAAGAGGGTAGTTTTAGATTAGATACTAGGAAGGAAATCTTCACTAGGAGTGTGGTGAGACACTGGCACAGGTTTCCCAGAGCAGCTGTGGATGCCCCATCCCTGGCAGTGTCCAAGGCCAGGCTGGACGGGGCTTTGAGCAACCTGGTCTGGTGGCAGGGGGTTGGAACTAGATGATCTTTAAGGGCCCTTCCAACCCATTCTAGGGTTCTATGAATTTAGTATGGGCTAATAGGAATTTTATTTCTAACTTGCACAAGAAATATCAAGGTATCAATCCACCCCTAGACCAGCTCTCAACATCCCTTAGAAACCAACTGATATTAAAGCAAACATTATTATTAGCCTAAGATTTGAGGAAGTAATACACTAAAAAGCTTAAGAGCTCACCAGCAAAACTTATCATACCTGTATTTGATCACAGGCTTTGAAATCTTTTTTTAATGACAATAACCTAAGGAAAGATATTCTTTCCAAATTGATGAATGATTTTCACCAGTCCTGTATTTAGAAAAAAGCTGACAGTGATTTTCTTTGCAATTTCATGTACCAAACATAACAAGAACCAAGCGTGAAAAACTGCATGGTATTATTCAGATTTTCCATTTTGTATATGACACAAGTTTTCATTTCTTTGAGAAAGGAATAGATATTACTTAAAGCAACATCACAGGCATACAACTAATGCCTGTCAATTTACCTTTTAAAAACCCATTCTATTGGGGGGGGGAGGAGAGACAGGAGAAAAAGGTTAGTTTAAATTTTTTCTCTGGTGAAGAAGGATTTTTTTTTTTAATCTCTACATTATACTGTGCAAGAGAACTTCTCTGCCAGAGGCCTCCAAAAAACCCGATGTCCTCTTGCTAGTGATTTTTAATTATTTACCTTTTTCTGTTCTTTTGACTGGGTAGCAAAGATTATTAGACACTGTCTGGCTCCTCTGCAACACATTAAACAGTGACCACAGAATGGAAAAACATAAGCTGTTACAAGCCCTGGTAGGCTGCAGAACTTAATGATGGCAGGAGAAAACAGGTAATTGGAAAGTTTAAAGCATCAATGAAGTAGTTCACCAGAAGTTTTAAATTACTTTATATTTCTGGGTTTTGAGACTTCCTAAATTTTATTTTCTCACATGAAGTTTAGAGATATGAAGATGCTAGGTCCTCCACAGCTTTCTTTCATCAATCCATACTGTCAAATATCTTGTGCAGCCTTTTACTATAAAAAGAACAATTGTCTTTCTACTCTGTCCAGAAATCTTCCTAATTTCTAGAACCCACACTGAATATTTCCATGGTAACAACACATGACCAACACTTTTTCCATGGTAACTGCAAAACCACAGCTTGCCTTTCCAACATCACAGTCACTGCTGTCACAACAAAGGCAAAATCTCTTACTGGCATTTCCACTCTGCTTTCAAAGGGTAAGTAAATTGTCAATTTAAGTTCACTAGACACTTCGCAGAACAATCCCACACCATTTCGTATTTGAATGAGGGAAAGTTTACTAAGGGAGTTAAACCTGTACGACCTGGTGACTAAGCACTGAAGCTGGCACAGGATAGCTTCTGTCCCGCTCTAACCCATTGTTACCCCTTGTAATGCCATGGGGTACAGCGATTCCTGGTCTGATTCAGGTGACAGAAACATAGACACCTTTCAACTGGCACATCACAACTACAGTGGTCTCAAACTCTGTTGCAAGGAAATCCAGGATACCACAAAAATTTTTTGCATTCCACTGCATCTACAGGTAACTGGCCATACAATGTCATGAGATGCAAAAGCAGCTAAGGTTATAGGTTAAAGCTGCAGCTTCTCTGAAGAAGAAATAATTCCAACCCAGTGACAGTACAAACCTGCTTATTGCCGTTTTTTAAAAACACATGAAATGCACTTAATATTATATACAGGGCTGTTTGTGCCCAGGTGCTGGCGGTGGGGCTGGGGGTGGCCTCTGCACAAGCCGGGGGCGCCGGGGAGGGGGGCAACAGGTTTCCGCAAGGGCCACAGGCGGCCCAGGCAGAGGAGGAGGCAGCCGAGGGGGGAGCAGCAGCAGAGGCAGCCCCAGGCCGCAGCAGGAGGAGGGCAGGAGGTGCCGCAGGCCCGGAGCAGGGCTCCCCTGCAGCCCTGGCGAGCCCCCGCCGGGGCAGAGCCCCAGCCTGCAGCCCGGGGAGGGCCCCAGGCCGCAGCTGGGGGCTCTTTCCTGCAGGAGCTGCGGCCCTGGAGAGCCCCGGCGGGAGCAGGGGGTCCCTGAAGGGCTGCAGCCCGGGGCAGGGCCCGCGCTGGAGCAGGGAGACGGGGCAGGAGGCAGGAGCGGGGCTGAGGGGCTCACACGGGCCGGCACACGGCCCAGACCCGCCCCAGCCCCGGCCCGGGGGACAGGGGACGGGAGCCCGGGGGACACCTGGGGAGCGGGGAAGGGGTGGGCAGGTGTTTTAATGTCTTACTTAGTTTCTCACCATCTAATTCTAATTTATTTGGCAGTAAATTACATTGACTTTCCCCAAGTCAGGCCTGTTTTTCCCACGACAGTAACTGGTAAGTGACCTCCCTGTCTTCACCTCAGCCCATGAGCTTTCTCCCCGTTTTCTTCCCCCGGCCTGCTGAGGAGAGGGGAGGGAGTCAGCCGGCTTGGGGGGGTGGGGCTGGGCGTTTGGCCTTTAGTCGAGGTTAACCACCTTATATTATACATATATATATATATATAAGCATTATAGTAATTTCTTTCTTACATGAGTGCTTTACAAGCATGAAAAAATAAGAGCTATGTCAGAGTTTTTGTAAAGTACACGAGCATAAAACATGAACACTAAATACCCCCTCAACCCGTTTGGTTTTTGTCAGTCCATTACCTGATAGATATTTCAAAACAAAAAGCCTCTTGGTAGGCAACCTCTCCTACGAACAGTTCAACATTTTTAAAGTACTTTCAGCATGTAGAAAAAAAAAGATTTTAAGAAACTCAGGACCGGAGAGTATGTTTGCTAATTCAGAATATGCCTTTTTATTTTTTTCCCCTAGAAAACTAGAACCATCTTGTATTCTTCTGAAAGTTGTCGGAATTCTAGAAACATGCTGTCTGCAGCAACAAAGAGGGGAATAACAGAAGAGTAGAGAGTTTCAGGCAATATAATCCACTTCACCCTTCACAGTATGGTGGGCATTAAGGTGCAGTTCCTTCTCTCTCTCAAAAACATGCTTAGGAGTATCCATCACACAGGAGACCACAGATCACAGCACTCCAGACAGAGCTACCAGGAACGCATTAACTCTCTGGCTCCCAGGAGCAGGGCAGAGACAACAAATAGCAGACTAAGCACATCTCTGAGACTCCATTGAATCTGAAGAGGATGGTAATAGTAATTAACAGTATCAAATGCAGTATACATAACGATTCCTTCCTGAGGCTGGTGAACTAACTAAACTAGAATTCGAAGTTAGATTTAAAATAATGTGAATACAAGGAAAGGGAGCAAATGAAAGGTAAAGAAATTCATAATCAAAGACCAGAGATTATCTAAGCACGCTACATTAGTGAGAAAATAAAGTGCTTCAGCAAGGAAAGAGAATAACAGGATGGCAGGTCAGTTAGCCCATGTGTGCCAACAATAAACGTACTGCTATTTGCCTCATGTCTGTCTTGGCTATTTACATTGTAAAGATTTGGGGCCTGAAATACCTGTTATTACATATTTGTGTAGTGGTTGGTACAACTGATACAGGCTAAGGTCCTACAGCACTTAGGTACTGTTAAAAAAAACCCTGTATCAGTCAAATTATGAGACAAGACTATTTATCTAGATTAAAAGGCAGCTGGAAAAGAAAAAGGCACCTTATCTTCTGTAAGCACTAAAACTGGAATTTAAGAACTCTGTAAGAAAAGTTCTTATAAAATTAAGCGTATTTTTAAAGGTACAGGGTGATGAATTTATGGAAGAAACAGAAGTGTTTGTAGTTAAAAAAAAACAAAACAAAACACCCACCCACAACTCATTTGCTCAGATTAACAGCGCAACCAAAATGAAAACTGACATCTTCAAACAGCAGAGAGAAAAAGCTTCTTAGAAATGAAGTCACTTCGAAAAAAATATTCTGAGTGATTAAATGTAATGAAGACAACCAAGCACAGTAACACTGAAATGATCACACTGAAATATCTCTGAGGACTTCCATCATCATCATCATCATCAGTAATACCATTACCCTAATAAGAGTCCTCTAGGGTACTTAGATTTTCAGATGACTTGTCAAGATTACATTTAAATACAAAACCACCTATCTTTCTAACAAAGAAATATATTGCCTATACACTATGTACGTGTAGGAACATTTTAAAGTAAATAAAATCTAGCCATTTAAGTAGAAAAGCAACAAAGTGAGTATGAAACATACAATGGTCTTGCATACCAATACTAAAAAATATTCAAGATCACTGCTTTTAGAAATATGCTGTTATTTCTCTGCAACCTCTTCTCCCTTAGCAGAGACTTAAGGCTTAGATTTGCTTCTCTCTTAGCATGTAATTAATTAGTTCCTTTGATGAGTTTATGAATTTAAAAATTCTCACACCTGTCTTTAGGTTCCCTATACACAGGATGAATGAACACTACCATTTTACGTAATGAAGTACTCATTGTAGATTAATTCATTAAGCTTTGTAAAGCATTATCCCCATGTAACACAAGCTTTTATTAAAGAGACTACTTCCCCAACAAGTTACCATATATAATGCAATCCAGAAAGAGCAGCTATTGTTCTTTTCCCATTTAGTGTCGGGGAAATACTGGATCTCAGAAATTAAAGTATGACTGGGAAGGAGCGTTCATTATGCTAATAGTGTGAGCATCCCATTGACCTCTTTATGTCACTTTAACAGGTGACACAGACCTTACTGCTTAACCTCCTTAAGTCTGGCTGTACAAAGTAGACAGACTAGGAGACACCAGGAGGAAACACTCTTAACAGTCTTAGCATCAAATTAAATACACATACTGACTTTCCTGACCAGAGAACCTAGAACATACATAGAAAGAACCATGAACCGTCCAGCTAAGGGACAGGAGATCTAAAAGTTCATTAGCATTTGCAGCAAACAGATCTCCTAAAAGATCTAAATCTCTAAATCCCAGTCAACTGCCTTCAAGATGTAAGCCCAGTTTTTCTTCATCCTAATTAATGAAATGTCTCTGGAACACCTGCCCAGCTGCTCAAAGTGCTTGCCAAGTAATTAATTCCAAAGAAAATAAACCCAAGGCAATCCAGATTGTGACAAGAACCCTAAATGACATGCTTTAACGGGAGGCACATTCATCTGCAATGTTATCTGGCACGTAATTAGGCTGTATTTGCATAAATGCAATTCCCAGCATGGAAGCTTATACAACACAGGATGGCATGTTCCTGGCATCACAGCTAGGACCTTATGAAATCTAATGACTGGGCAATAAAATGTCAAATGAAATTCTGTATAAATAAATGGGGGAAAAAAATCCTAAACTTATGTGTGAAATAAGAGGCCCTCAGTGTGTCAGACTGTTCAGGAGCAAGATCCCGGAGCTGTGGTTCACAGATTCATGAATCTACCAACTTTATGTTCAGCAACAGTCAAGAAAGTAAGTGACAAACTGTGCATTACTGTATTATTATAAGGAAAGTAATATAAAACAAAACAAAGAGCATCATTAGGTCACTACACAAATATGTAGATCGCCCGTCAAATAGTGTATACAGCCTACTCAAACATACAGAACTGAAAGAGTTCAGAAGGGAGAAGGCTAATTGATGTAGAACTGTTTCCCTAACAGGGACAACTAAGCCAGTCAGAAATCTTCGGTCTGCGAAAGAGACCACTGTGACAATAACATGAGGAAATGTCGTAAAATCATGACTGAAAGTAGGGTGTTTAGAAGATAAACTGTTACCTGTTCCTTGCAATACAAGAACCAGGTAATATAAGGAGGACACCAGTAAGTGCAAAGCTGCTAAAAGTAATGTAGCTGTGATTCTTCTTGCCACAGCATGGTGTACAGTGCTGACAGAGAGAATGAAGAATTTTATGAAAGAGAAACCCACCAAGAATGACTAACAATGCCTGAAACCCTATCAGGCTCTGGAAGTTCCTAAGCAAACAACAGTTGGAGCCCAAAAGCCTGAATGGAAGTAGCATGTAGGTTCGTGATTTTCCCTATATTCTCCTAGAGGCATCTGCTCTTAGCCACTATCACAGCTAGGATAGTGGACTAGACTGTCATTGATCTGATCCTGTACAGCCACTCATGTGTTTTTGCTTCCTTTAATCTAGACCACCTAACATTTTTCTTTATGAGACAGTATACCATCAACACACAAGAATCAGATCAGCAATTTTGATTGATAACTTAGTTTACTTTCCAATTGGATAAGTGTATCATCAGAAACACCAGTAATTTACCCTTTCTGTACTATGTCCTGATTACAAACAGCATCGAAGGAAACAATTTTAGCATCAAATGAAAACAGATCAAAGTAACAGATGCCTTGCTAAGGGCATTACTTTTAAAATTATTTTGATCATCATTGTAAATCTGGTCTTCAAAAGAAAAAGGTACCATAGCTACCATAAGCTTAAAAGTCATGTCATAGTTGCCATTGATTTTTCTAGCTCTTTACTGTTCTTTACATCGGGATCTTACCTGCCTCTTCAGAAAGTACAGTATTTGTAAAGTTAAAAGCAATATAGCAAAATTAAAGTAGCAAGTAAAAATGTCGGTGTACTTAGCATCTCTAGTAACACTTTCAAAGTACACACAGTACAGAGCACCCAAAGATACCAAAGTTCTAAAGAACCAATAACAGATTCTACTCCTTTATCATCTCAATGAGAAAAGTTTGAATTGCTTCCAGGCTTCAGTTACACAACCTTTCAAAGAAGCTGTAGACAGAAATAACAAGGTAAAAATGTGCAAAGACTTTGTTTGTATGTGGTCCCATAAAAGTTAGATACTGCTGAAGAAACAGAGGCCCAAATCCAAATCTCACAGCTGTTTGATGCCAATACTGAGAAGTATGTATGTCATCTTCTCCTTCCATAGAATATTTTATCTGTATGTTATTTCATCTGAAAAACTGCTGGGCAAGTGCACCTTCAAAATGTCTTTAAAGCTTTTTGGAGACATGGCAAATGAAGAAATTTTTTTTATATATATATAGAGATATATATATACATATATATATTGAGAAGTTACAAAAATGAGATCAACAGAACTGACACTAAAGATAGTAATGTCTAGGTTTTAAAATACTGACTTTGGTAATTATTTTTCAACTTACATTGATAGAGTTCTTTCTCATTTCCATGACTCTGATTTCTTTCCTATTAATATGAAACTGTCAACATACAAAAGCTAAGTTTCCAATAATAAAGTTCAATTTAAATTTTGAATCAACTTTCCTATACCCTTTCCATACAATGTAATAGATAAGTTGAATTATGGTCTAAGAAAAATTCTTAAAAGCAAGCAGTAAGCCATTAGAAGTTCCATGGAAAAGAGAGGGGTCATCTATCCATAGGGTACACAAGGACCAGGAGTTCAGGAATCTGTAAGTAATTCAGTATCATCTGCTCCTGAAACAGTAAAATCATCCTACAGTTAGCATCGGATCTGCACCCCTGCCCCCCAGTTCTGTGAATTTGTAGCATAAACTTGTACTATGCAGAATTACATCTCCTATCAAGGGCATTTCTCAAAGCCTCAATTCCTTGGCAGCTGTGTTTTCACAATAATATCAGGGTACAGTCTTCCTCCACTATCAGCTTTTTCAAAAAGTTCTAAAGTAAACCTCAGAGTAGCAATGCTATGGGGTTTGTACAGTTAAATCCTACAATGTTTTTATAATTTATGTATTTTACACCAGTGATTTTTGTCTAAATGCATTTGCAAGATAACTCACAGAAATCAGTCCTATTCAACTTGAATAACATATGCATGTGACCTTATTTTTTTAATTTTTTTTTTTTTTTTTTTGTAAAGATTAACTATACTGACAACTCATACCTGCAACTGGATCCTGGGAAACAGTCCAAAAAATAATGGTACTTTTTTTATTGTTGTTGTTAAATACAGGAATAGCTTGTTTTGTCAAGTTAATTCAATCAGTGCAAATACATCAGGCAATTGAAAAAACACAGAGTACAGCATTCACTCCAGTGAGACTGTATGTTTATTATAAAAAGGAAATCCTTATCACAAGTATGTGGTACTTGTAATTCCAGATAATTCTAATACAAGCAAGCATTCTGAGTTTTTTAATTCAAAAGAAGCAATGAGTTTAAGCACATGAAACCTTCTCTACCGTACAAATAGTAGGGGGATTATGCCCTACATTTCAGTAGGTCGCTTCTGGCAAAACTGCTGTCTGCCATGATTAAGAATTTCAGATACTTTGATAACTAAATAATCAACCTTGTTATTTCTTTTTAAAGCCCACTCATTCTCATTGAAGCCCACTCTCTTTGAAGCCCACAACTCAATGGTGGTGCAAACTATTCTTCTTTACCTTCATAAAATAAGGATACAAAGAGACACATCAAAAACACTCTCTGTCAAGAAGGATTTGAAAAGATAGCAGGGCAATCACCATGGGAAAGTATGGTCAGATGATCATGCTCAGAGTTGTGACAAAAATTCAGTCTTCAATCCATACAGCTCACTGAAGAGTTGCCTTTGCATTACAAGACAAATATGAAAATACACATCTACATCACACACTATATTTTAGAACAAATGGCAAAACAATGGGTAAGTGTTTCTTAGAAGTACTTACAAACTTCCTAAGCAAGGAGAAATTAAGAACTCACCATCACTGAGATCTTGCAGAAGGTTTTCTTGGCATGAAAAGTCCAGCTTCACTTTAATGTTTACAGTAAACGTTGCAATCTTCCCAGGTTTCAGTGGGAACTGGGAAAGGGTATCTTCTAGCTTCCAACTCAAGAAGTCTCCATACAGCTTCTCTGCATTAAAATAAGCAAATATTTCATGAGCATAACCTCTGTGTTAAGGAAGTTTATAACTGTTGTAGAGAATATTAACTGATTCGTCATTTTCTGTTTAAATTCTAAACTATTCATAATTAAGGCAGTACAAACGAATTTAACCTTAGAAAGATATCAGAGAGGTTACTGATATACACCTAGAAGCATCACAAAGCTCAAAATATGAAATTAAGTGAAGACAAGGAAAAAAAATGTTACACAATAGGCAGCATAACATACATAGACTTTGAATACCGCCTGAATGGGACCTAGAAGTTCATAGAGTTTTTGAATCATACAGACTTCAGCTCAGGAAATGCCAAAAAACATTTAATCCAAATATTACACCAGAATAAATCAGTTAAAATTCTGAAGCACCTGTAACAACATTATTTATTTAGCTGTTGAGCAACGGAGAAGACTAGGAATACTATTGTCTTTCTTTTTTTTTTTTTTTAATAAAATAAAGTCCTTTTTGAAAACTGAGAAGCATAAAGTATACAAACCCCAAACATTAATGATGTTGCCAGACAGGATTACTTTGTGTTAAAAGATATTTGTTTGATACATTATTTATCATTGGTCCATATGAGACAGGGCACCTGTAATTATTAGCTCTTCTCTCCTAAGCTTAACATGCCAGAAAATAATATGAGGAAAAAAAAACCCAGGAAAAATATGAGGAAAAAATATGAGGAAAAAAAATTTACTGTTCATCAATACATTGAGATACTTTATCCAGTTACTCAGTCTCCTTAGTACTCCGGTAACATCAAAAGATACATCTTGAAATAAAGAGCAGCAGAGGGTTAAGTCCGCTTCAGCAGCGTGAGTTAGTTATGTGTTATTTCAAGTTCTGTAGTATGCCAAAAGCTAGAGTGATGGACATTTAAGTACCTTCAGCAAAAACAATCCAAAAAGTGCTATTCCATGAACTTTATGCAAGAGGAAAAAATTTTTTTAGAATGACAGAAAAGGTTGTTTCATGCTAGAATGGTACAATAATACAGTGACTTCTTCCTGAATTAATCTTTCTTTAGGTACTAAATAGGCTCAAAAAAATATTTGCTCATCTTTTACTTCTTTCACGCACTTCATGGATAATCCTGGGGAGCAGGGGGAGGAAATCCATTGTACAGGGTCTGGCTGAGGTGGAGTTCATGAAATTTCTTCAAGCAGCCTGTATGCTGCTGTTTTGCATTTGTGACTAGAACAGTGCTGGTTAATGCACCACCTTTTTGGCCGTCGTGCCCAGTACCTGCACAGCAGCAAGGCTTTCTCTTTTCCCACTCCGCCTTGCCAGCGAGTGGGCCAGCAGTGGGCAAGAAGCAGGAAAGCAACACAACCAGGCCAGCTGAGCCAGATCAACCAAAAGGATATTCCATACCTTAAAATCTAACGTTGTTCTGATTTTTAATTCCTCTATCCTTTGCTTATTAAACAATCTTTATCTCTACCTGAGTTTTCTTACTTTTGCCTTTCTGATTCTCTTACCCACCCCACTGGGGCAAGAGGATGGGGAGAGTGAGCAAGCAACTGGATGGGGGCTTCGGTTCTGGCTGGGGTTAACCCACTACGTCCATAAATTCATTAATATTTGCTAGACTACACAATGCTAAACACTGCAGAAAAGACTATTAATACATAAGTAAATATGACTGTTTGACTGGAAGAATCCTAAAAATATATTAATTTACTGTAGCAATGCATACTATCTCCAAAGTACGCTGAATAAGTCTTCTAAAGGCTCATTTAAATACCTTTGTGTTTTAAAGACCCCGTGCTTTGTTTAACACAGGGACCACTGAAAGTCACACAGTTCACCTCTACTTCATACCAGGCTACTGTATTTCAGAGCCTTTCCAAAACCATCATCTAAGATCCACGTGTGAGAAAACAGGGTGGGAAGACTGCCTCAACAACTGCCATCTAGAATAAGGATCTTTCAAGAAAAGTAGTACTTAGAATTCCGGTCCAAACTTGATTTGCATAGAAACAACTGCATCTAGGGAAGGTAAAAAAAAAAGTGAGTATTTTTCCATCAACTTCTAGCTAAACAGTAACTGCTTTGCCTGAGATATATTTTTTTCTCACAGACCATCAAGTGTTGTCTCTTTCCACATCAAATCAATATTATAGACTTCTTTATATGAGCAAAGATGAGGTGAAAATAAAAAAAATCCTAACAATTGTTTCCTTAAAGTCACCTCCACCTCATCTAATTGTTTAGCTGTAACTGTATCACTGTTCTGATTTTCTTCTATTTTCAAGAAAAAAAAGGTAGCTTAAGTACAGCAATCTCTATCCCCTTTTCCTGGTAAGGAAGACCATAACATGCTAAAGCGATGTTTTTCTTTAGTGTAAGCAAAGAAGAATGACATATCCCAAGCACTTGAGTGGTCTTCAGTTTAACGAACAAATTGTTTCCAAAATGTATTTTCATTAAATAAATATAATTTGAAGATGAGTGAAAAGACTTCCCAAGTGAGAACAGCCTTTGCAGATACTCTCTAATTTAACACCTGTAATTACAAGACAAGGTCTAAACGTTTGAGCTAAAAGTTAAGCTGTAGAGAACAACCTAGTTTATATTTATCTGACGGTGGCTTATAGTTTAATAATGTTTTCTTCACCTTGTTCAGTAATCATTATTACAGTGAATTATACTATGGCAAGGGGCTTCAAAGCTTTCAGTCCAGTGGGAAAGAGTTTTATCTGGCGCATGCCTGTGTTCAGTTGCAGTTTCAGTTTATACTTCAGAAAGTCCAAAAATTTGTGTTTTGCAAACAACCGAAGTTATAACTGACTATTAGTCAAGAGTTCAAATGAGTAACTTGTTTTATCAATTTACTGGATACTAAATTACTACAGTCATAACAAATATACAGTAGTTTACCCACAATGTAACTTTGGGTTACCTTAACCCAACTTGATTTTAGGGTCTGCCAAAAAATCAATCCCCACTGGCATTTTGCACAGAGAAACCTGATAGAAAAGCAAGTCTTTTGAGATCACAAGAACATCAGTTCCTCAATTCTTTTCAGTCTTAGGCTCCCAGGTAAATCTGTCTTTTTGCCATGGTTTATTTTAATGTAAGCGCATCTATAAAATTCTTTACTGAAATAATTTCGCTCTTTGATTGGGTATTTAACTTTACATGGCTATTAAAACGATTATGAGAAGCCATAATCTGTTTGTGCCTTCCCACCATCACAAATTCAAGCTATTGTATAGAACAACATGTATTAGGACTGCTACCACTTTTCCAAAATTATTTTCTCAAGATAAGTGAAGAAACAAAACCATAAAATGACGAATTTAAGAATTACTTAATAGGAACAAATTCAAATTAAACTAGCAATGTGTATTTAGTATTTGGTATATTTGAACATTAATATCTCAATTGCATAGATTGCAAACATGTAGATTTATGGGCTACCAAGATTTTAGTTTCTTTTTTTTCTCTTCTTAAGAACAATAGTGTAGACAAAGACATTTCTTTCAGTAACATTTTTTAAGACTATCAGCGTTAAATTGTTCTGCAAATTACATCCACCACTTGACCAGATTTATTTCCAAAGTTTATCTTAACTAGATTTCAAAATCATATAGGGAAGTAGTACTGTCAAAGGCAAGAAACTAAAAAGGACCTCATGAAATCAACTGAGTAGGCAAAAAAAAGGACTTCAATATAAATAAAGGTAAAATAATACAACTGGGGCAGGGGGAGGGATGAGCTATGCGCGGTACATTGAACCTAGAACTGGCAATTAGAACTCCACAAAGAAATCCTAGAATCACCATTGATTCATGGAATCCCTACAGAATCAGAGTATTGAGCAGTAACAGGAAAAAAACCCCAAACCAAACCAACAAAAAAACCCCACAAACCATACCAAAACAAAAAACCAGGATGTCATTACAAAGAATGCTGAGAGCAAGACAAAGGGGGAGAATTTTGCCACTGTACAAAATCCTGGTGGGCTCACATCCTAAATGCTGTTTGCAGATTTCATCTCTGTACTGCAAGGAGAACATACTAGAGCCAGAGACAGTCCAAAGAAGGGTAACTAAATTGATGAAGGGGCAAAGCAGCTGCCATGTGAGCACAGACCCTTCAATTTGAAAGGACGAGCAGGGGAAGATGACTGCAGAAATTTACAAAAATTAGAAAAATATCACATAAAGTGAATGCAGAACTGCTGCTCACTAAATTCCCTGGTATGAGAACTAGAAACACTTGATAAAACTAGTAGGAGATCAGATTAAAAGAGAAACAGCACTTCTCTACCCATGCAGTAGTGAACTATAATCTGTGGCTACAGGAGACTGAAGAGGCAAGCAGCACCAGCAGCTTCAAAACAGAAAAGGCAAAATTCATGGGCAAGTCCACAAAGGGCTACTTCAAAAGCAATAGTTATGTACAGAAACTACAGATGCTGAGCAAGCACAAACACCGCAATAGTTGCTCTCCCCAAGCAACAATTCCTGATGTCCTGTGCCTACAGAGCTAGGTGGATAATCAGCCCTAGTAGGACACTGCTTGAATTCTCATGTCTTTGTCTGTCCATGGGAGAATGGGACAGGATGGAACTGAATTAACTACAGCATTAAGATCTGCAAATATCCTCAAAATTGCAAAACTCAAAGCATCAAAGAAATTGTATATATGTGGAACAGCGTTCTAAGATCACAAACACAGATTAAAAAAAAGAAAAACCACACAACAAACCCCCCCCATCTCGGGGTTTATCCCCAGCCAGTAATTAAATGCCACACAGCCACTCACTCACTCCCCCCTCACCCAGTGAGGAGAATCACAAAGGAATGTAAAACTCAAGGTTTAAGATAAGAACAGTTTAACAATTGAGATAAAATAAAACCAAAAGAACAATAACAACAACAATAGCAGTCATAAAGAAAAGAAGGGAGAAGGGCAGAGGAATGCAATCCAAAGGGAAGGGAGAAAAGAAACAAGCATGCACAATACTACGGCTCACCACCCACAGACCAGTGCCCAGCCAGTCCCTGAGCAATGACCCCCAGCCCTGGCCAATGCCCCCACCCCCAGTTTATATACAGAGTGTGAAGTCCCATGCTATGGAACACCCCTTTTGCTAGTTTGGGTCAGCTGTCCTGGCTGAGTCCCCTCCCAACTCCCTGTACTCCTCCAGCCCTCCCACCAGCAAGGCCTAAGAAACCAGAAAGTCCCCAAGCAGCCTGTTCCCACCCCAAATCCAACACAGCGCACCACTAGCCACCAAGAAAAAATTAACTCTATCCCAGCAGAAACCAGGACAGCACAGAAGGATAAAAAGATGATACAGATGATGCCTGGAGGTTGAGCAAGATGGCTCGCAACACTACAATTGAACTGGAACACTTGGAAAACTGGAGGAAAGTTTAAAGGTAAGGACAAAAAGAAACAAAATAGAAAGAAAAATGTAACAGACTACAGCTGAAAGGTAAAGTCTGGGTGGAACACAACCCAACCAATTGCTGCTTCTCAAACTGAGCTGCTGATACAAAATACAAACACACCAGCAGTTTCCAACTAGCACAGAAGGGTAAGACCAGGGTACCCCACATCTCTGAGTTCAACATGCACAAAGGTACACTAAATGCAAGTATGATCAGACACCTGGTGACAGAAATCTGATGTGCTTCGAGGTATCAAAGTTCCTCAGACTTCTATGGTAATCTGCATGTCTGATTCTTGATGCCTCCCCTGCTGAAGTATACATTCCTAGCAGAACACACAGGGCCTCCAAAAAACTATTGGTTCCAAACACACAGGCATTGGCAGTCATACATCTTAACTTCTCCAACTGCAAGAAATTCTAGTAAAAATTAAAGTTACGTATTTAGCACTGCAAAGTATCCAGCACCTTTTTGTAAATGAGGAACTGTGGGGTGTGCACAACAGAAATACAGGATTCAAAGTACTAATACTTCATCAGCTTTTAGGCAGTGTACCTATTATTAATTTTGAGATTGGGGAAAACCAGCCTCTTTCAAATTGAGGAGACAATCCAGAACATTCTTAACTCAGACCTGGTAGACAGAAATGAACTTGCAGGACTTGTTACATTCTTTACAAAGCAAATGTATCTAGCAGAGTTTCCTCTGGGCAATTAGCAAGTATACCTAAAAGGACAAAAGAAAATGCTCTACAATCATGAATGATTTGGTATTTATCCTATGAGCTGAAAAAAAGTGTTAGTAAGAATCATACAAAATCATGATCTCTGTCAGCCAGTGTGGGCAGAGGGGAAGAGACTTGAGCTGAGAAACCTGGACAGTAAAACCACAGCAGCTAAACTGGGGCTGGATTACCAGCACTCTGTGTCCTACCTTCACAAGGACATTTGGGCTAACTGGAGAAAAGCCTACCTGCATTCACAACTCTCTATGCAACATAACCCAGCTCCAATTTGAAACATTTTACAGTTTTGTTTGGCAAAAGAGGTACATGGATCTATTCCAGGATATTCACCGTTCTTAAAATGGGTTACCTGGACCTCAAAGTAGATTCATTTGTGGTCTGGCACAGCTGAACAACTGAAACCATACGCAGATGTATTCAAAGATCGTAGAAAGAATACAGCTAGACAGGTGAATTTATTTCTCTCTGTTTAAATTCCAGAGGTATTCTTTAAGAAAGACCAGCGAGGTTTTGTTTCACCATCCAGGTTCATTCAGTGTATGCAGCTGATGCTCACTACTATAGCCTAACCATCTGCGAGGCTGGTAAAAATGCCTGGCACACTCCTCTCAGTGCCTCAACTTTGAAAACAGTGGTGTTACATTTGCCCCTGAGTGGATCAAATAGTTGGGTTATCATAGCATTATAGAATTGTTTAGGTTGGAAAAGACCTTCAAGATCATCAACACCAACTGTTAATCAGCACTGCCAAGGTTACCACTAAACCATGTCCCTAAGCACAACATCTACAAGTCTTTTAAGTACCTCCAGCAACGGTCGCTCAACCGCTTCCCTGGGCAACCTGTTCCAACGCTCAACAACCCTTTTGTTGAAGAAATTGTTCATACTATCCAATCTAAACCTCCCTGATGCAACTTGAGGCTATTTCCTCTTATCCTGTCACTAGAGTGTACCCCCTAACTGAGATATAACAAGCTTCTGACAAGAGCTGACTAGAAAAAAAGGACGGAAAGGCAACCCCCTTTGCAAATGTTATCATTCTAAAAAAAGTATCAGACCATCTGACCTGGTGAGGGATAGTACAAGGTGACACAGAGCTGACCTTGACAGTATATGTGTGATGTCCAACCTACAGATACCACCGCCTGGTAGACAGCGGTGCAATGCGACATTAAAAGACATGACAGACATGTTTATTGTGGCAGCATGACAAGTCCCTTTTACTGATTTGCCTAAGGATCTGTTCCATAATGCATGGCTGCTAAAGGACTCAAAAACCCCGTGATGTCCTTTACGAACTGCACAGGGTGAGCTGCAATTTCTGCTCATTTATCTGAAGGCCAGAGTGAAAAAGCTAAAGAGCTGCACCTGAAAGAAACAGAAAAGAGGAAGCAAGGGAAGGCAAGTTTGCAAGCCTGATCTCCAGAGGCTCTCATCAACCAGATACCACTGAAAACACTGCCAGAGAAGTGGGCTTCCTCAAGAAAAGTGACTGGCTATAGCTAACACAACAAAGGAGGGAGGTCAGGTCACTGCACTGCAACAGGTAATCCCACCCAGTCATTTCAGTTTAAAAAATGAGAATGTTTGCCATTTACCGCATTCACCTTTGTGCTAAAAGTTGTGGCCCCAGAAAGAGAAGGTAAGGAAATGGAAGTCAGACACGCAGGCATGCAGGAGCTGCAAAAGATTTACGAGCAACTGCCAAAACTACAAGAACCAAAGCAAATCAGGTGAAACAAAAGAATGATTGAAAGCTCTTCATATTTGGCTGAAATGGACAACTTCTCCTGGGCTCTCAACAGTTGACAGGCAAGCTGTGGTCATGGCAGACGAAGATGCCCAACAGCTTTGAAGGAGACCTTGAGAAGTTTAAATCACAGGCCCCTTTCATCTGGGGAGTAGTAAAGAATATCCAAAAGATAACTTCTTAACGTACTACAGATAGTTCATAAGCATCTGCATATGCTCTCAACTTGCTATATAACATCAAGTTAAGAGTTTGTGTTGGTATTACAGATGTTTTGATGCCATATCCACATTATTTCCATGCATGTAGTATTTACTGATCAAAACGAGCTACTGACATCATAAATCTTTAGTTCCCTGTTGACCGCCAGAATCCCACGTCAAATGTCACACTGTACCATGAGTCCATCCTTATGCATTTGTGTAACTTTATGGTAATAATTAAAATGGAATAGAGTCCATTAAAAAAGGCAAAGGTCCATCCTTTGCAAGACCTACACACAATCACATCTGAAATAACATAATTACATGCTTAATGTGGACAATCAGTTCTTTTGCCATGGACTGTGTTTTTCAGTGTTTTACATCACATACACTTTTTACGTGGTGTAACAAGTCATACTTATTGTCCTCCAATAACATGGTTCATCTTGAGCATAGATTTCCAAATACAGGGGCATTTCACCTCTGTGATACAATGCAAGAAACTGAAGATTATGTTATCCAGGGTCCTGTCAAGCTGAATCCAAAGTTTTGCTTTAATATTTAAGATAATTTCCAGCAGTCCCTGCCCCCGTAGATTTCTCCAATTCTATGATTCTGATGGCATGGTTCTCACACTCTCAGAACAAATATCATTTGATGGTTCTCAAAACTCACTCTCATTTCTGGTTTTCCAAAATGGCAATTTAAGTCTTGCATTTTTTGAGTATGCATATCTGTAATTTACTCAAAAGAAATTTTCCCTTTTCTGATAAAGACAATTATTATCATGCTTAATAACATGTAAGATCTAAATACAAGAGAGGCTTCATTGTAAACATTTTCTATACAGAAAGAAAACGAAGGATGAAGTAAAATTAAAGTTTTACTGAACTCATAGCTGAGTGTATCAACTCTTCTTTTTCCCCATTGTTTTTAACAAAAGTTTTAACTGAGAGATAATGGCTTTCAAGCTGACAAGACTATCTTTCAAAATTCTGAATCAATTAACTGCATAATGTTATGTACTCTAGAGTCTGATTAGCATCTGATTCAAAGTCCCATATATTCCACCCTTTAATACATTCCATACATTAACTCCACCATTTAATGTGTATGTTGTATTTGGTCTCTCCATTCCATACGTGCAGGACCTAGCACAGTAGAAGCACGCTGGAATTACTGAAATAAGAACAGTAAGTCATCATATGTTTCTGCTTCTAAAATTATTTTGGTAACAAGTCTCAGACAGAAAATCTATTCTTAGATGATTGGCAACTCCTCTTAGGTTGTAGAGAAGAGGATACTCAAAACAAAAAAATCACAAGCATAAATACTGAAATGTACAAAAATCACGAGGTATCACACTGTTTTATATTCTGGCACTGACAGAATAAAATAAGGTATTTCTATCATAAGTAAGGATTATCTTCCTTGTCATCTGCAGTTCTGTTAATATTCTGTTAATATCATTTTTGTAACGATGCCTCAGAGGACAAAACAAAAACTGTAAAACACATCACAAAACAAAAGCAATCTTCACCTATCAGACTACTTTATTACTAACAAGTACAGAGTATTTTAGGAGAACTAAGTGGAAGAAAGAGATGTACTGTATCTCCTCCATACCTTCAATTATTCTTTTAACTCCCCATAGCTTATTTATTGCCTTGATTTTTAAAGTCTTTTATCCTGTTTTTTTCTGATTGCTCACTGAATGACATAGAAGTAGGCTTATTTACTTCCACCCCCTCAAGTAGGACAACATCACCGCTAATGGTAATTTAACTAATCAGTATATTTAGACATAAGGAGAAAATAATTTAGACTCAAGATTCTTGCTTTTTACTAGTCATTGCCTCAGGATTTTTTTTCCCCAAGTAACATTAAAATGAAATCTAGATTTCCAAAAAGCAGGTGACCCTTTGACACACAGATGGTTCTACAATTTCTTTCATTTTCTTTCTACATTTTCTTACATCCTCTTTCATTTCTATATTCCTACAATAAAATCCAACTGAATGATTCCAGTTCCGTAACAGGGATTATGGTATTTAAACTGACCTAAAAGTAGTATAACAGTAGTCCCCTTTTATAGGAGAAAAAGTGATCAATATAATTCCTAAACATAAATCAGCATACACACCCTTAGTGTTGACTGTTTTTGCTGTGACCTCTAGTTTCTCCAGTGGTTCTGTTCCAATATTTTCTAACTTAATGATAAGCTGTTGGGTCTCTCCATTGTACAGCTGGACAGACACATTCGTAGAAATTTCATCCCCTGTAGAAGGCTGAAGCGTATGAGCAGACCTACAAAATGTGACACAAAGTATTATGACAAAAATATTAAATTCTGTCCAAGTTACCATACTCTAACTATTCTTTGAAGACTCAGAAACTACTGCTCTGCAATCTTGACGATACTAGATACCATTTCCCATTCTTAATTTCACCAGAGTAATTTTTATAACCATTGAGGACAAACATTAATAATTTATGCACATGACAAGTCAGATTTCAAACGATATAAAATATGTATTCCTAAATTTGAAAGCTTGTTTAAAATTGCTGCAAAAACTGTAAGAAAGGGAAAAGAGAAAAAGTGCAAGACCAGGTCGTTAGAATGAGCAAACTTGACAACAGTGCTATCTGAGCTACCAGTGTTTGTACACTGGGGTTGAGTAACAACAAGTATCAAAAGCTGAACACAAAAATAAAAACTAAAAATGAGGAGAATAAGAAGTTGAGCACTACATAAGAAATGAGGGTGACAGTCCTCCGCAAGATCCTGAAGTCCGTAAGGTGCTCCGACCAGCACATAAAGATTACAAAAGTGAAAATGAAGTCAACCAGTGGAAGAAACCTCAGAAAAGGTTAAAACTTTGTACAAGCGAGGATACATTATCTTATGTTATTAGGCATTCCCAAACTCCACCAACATAAGATAAATGCAGAATGAAGACAAACACCTTTAATGACAGGTAAGTAGCACCGTTTTACACAATTGATCCAGAAACTGGTTTCTTAAGGGATCATACACAGTATCTGAAATATGAGGTAAGATATACTTAGCAGAGCAATATATATTGTAAAAATAACTTCGAGATGAAACAAAAATTATTCTTTGAGAAAATGCATGGGTATCTAAAGCTTCAGAAACATGAGAAATTATTTAAATAAGTATCAAGCATTTCATTTTAAAGTAACAAATGTGTCAAAGCAGCCAATTACTGAAATGGCAGATATGCACAGTGCTATGGCAACACATTATGGATAAAGGAGAATTGAACAGTAACCTTGACCTTTGCTAGGAAGTAGTAATACAGGAGTTGAGAGAATGCAATTTTAGTGGACAGCAGAGGGCATAAACCTCATAGGAGTGGATCCTGGAATAAAATCACTCTGTGGAAGGTGAAATTGCAAATATAAATGAACTCTTTAGAACATGAACAAGGGAAGGAGGATTGCAGAACAAGACAGATGGGCAGAGGTTCAATTTCTGACTGTATTTTTCATGCTAATGCAGAGTGGTCAGAAGGCATCAAGGATACAAGGGCAAAAGCTATGAGATTAATGACCAATAAATCTGTTGATAAACCCAGGTTCAGTAACTTCTTTTGGCAGGTATTTCTGTTATCCTTCCTTTTGATCCTACCCTTCTTTAGCACAAGATAAGCAGCCTCCACAAACAAAAGCAGATTTTAGTCTTTCAGAATGCATCTATGACAACAAGTACTTACACACACGTTTTTTGATATTTAAAATTTACTGTCATGTACAGTTATCATTGCAGCACTCTGAAGCTTGGGCATTTGGAGCGACAGCAAAGAAAGAATTTCTTTTCTCCCCTTACATTTATCAAGATACAAAAGTATCAAGGTATTGCATACTAAAAAACCAAATAAATGGCATTTTCAATTACTGTATAAATGTACATCTGAAACATGAGCCCAAGCTAATTCAGGTTACACGTCCTTTTCTGAAATACAGCTTCTTAAATTAAAAACCATCTCAATTCTTGTTTAAGAACTGCATAGCCACCAGCCTTGTTTTGAACTGGAAAGGCCTTAGGACTAAGGCTTGCCATGGGGATATTGGTGGATGAAAAATTAGATATGACCCAGCAATGTGCGCTTGCAGCCCAGAAAGCCCATTGTACCCTGGACTGCTGCAGCAAAAGCAGCATGGCCAGCAGGTTGAGGGAGGGGATTCTCCCCTTCTACTCCGCTCTGGTGTGACCCCACTAGGAGTACTGCCTTCAGCTCTGGTGTCCCAGCGTAAGAAGGACATGGACCTACTGGAGCAGGTCCAGAGGAGGGCCACAAAAATGACCAGAGGGCTGGAACAGCTCTGCTGTGAAGAAGGGTGGAAAAAGCTGAGGTTGTTCAGGCGGGAGAAGAGAAGGCTCCAGGGGGACCTTATTGTGGTCTTTTGGTTCTTACAAGGGGGCTTATAAGAAAGATGGAGAAAGATTTTTGACCAAGGCCTGTAGTCACAGGACAAGGGGCAATGGTTTTAAAATAAGAGGGCCAATTTAGATTGGATGCAAGAAATTTTTTTTTACGATGAGGGTGGTGAGGCACTGGCACAGGTTGCCCAGGGCAGCTGTGGATGCCCCATGCCAGGCAGTGCTCAAGGCCAGGTTGGACGGGGCTTTGAGCAACCTGATCCAGTGGAACCCTATAGCAGCAGGGGTTGGACTAGACTGTCCAACTGTCCAAGACAAACCATTCTGATTCCATGCCTGCTCTGAACTTGTCCTGACCTGCCTGCAAATTTGGTTTGACTTACTGTAGCTGTAGCTGCAGTTTTTCTTCTGGCTTGGTGGCTATGCTATTTATTGCTTTATTTCTGTTACCTCTGTATGGCACAACCATAACTTTACATAGGTAGTAGTAACAAGAAAGTGTACTAGGTAGAATGAAATATTTATGGCTAACACAGTGAAAGAAACACAGGACTGGTATGACAGCAGAGGCATTGCAGAGGGGAGACACTGAATGCAAAGGCCTACTGGCATGGGATGATAAGAGGTGGGGCACAGGCTTAGCACTGCACGCCCCACAGCTATAAACAATTCACTAACCGCCAAAGAAATGCAGACCTGGAACTGGACAAGAAGAGCTTTCAGGGGTAACAAAGAAAACAAGAATCCAATATACAAAAAAAGCATCCCATATATTAAATTTGGATGTAACATGGAGCTTGAGTTAATAAAGTACAAGGCATTAAAATGTGTTAGCAAACAAAAACTATCTCAAGTGTTTTCCAGAATAGGAAAAACAATTATCAACATCACATTCCTCCCAGTGAAGGTCTCCAGATGCTGTACCACCATATTGAAAAGGCCAATCTTAGAATCCAGAGGAGCAGTGGGAGGGTGAACGTAACACCAGGATAACAGGTAGAAAATGGGAATTGTGTGGATAATAATTTTAAGTGTATTTATTAGTGATTCTTCTTCTGAATATTTTTCTCTTTTTCTTCCTTCTGTAATAACTGCATCTGCACTAATGATTCCTGTATTTTAGGCTGTTAACATACAAGCGTCAAATTCTTAGCTTTATACATTCCTCTTTGCCCACAAAAAAATTTTGAGTGTATGAGTATTGCAAATTATTTCAGTATATTGGAAAGCAAGCAACCTAATACCTGGCACACTAGCATGCAGTTTCAAAAATTTCTGGTTCCTGTGGAAGTGATATTTGTCTAAGGTCATCCATATTAGAAGTCTTTCATTATTTATAAATCTGTCATTTTCTTCCCTCCATTTTCTTTCTTTATAGGCTTTTTCCATCAAGACTGTTTTACTCAATAATGTACTATTTTATATACTATATATATGATACATATAAATTTAAGCATAATTATAAATACTTATAATATAATGATGATAATATATACCGACAAAGTCATTCTCAACCCACAGCAAGCTTCATTGCAGCTCCTGCTAAAATGAGCTTATTAAGTTGACCCTCTATAACACAGATCAATAAAAAAAAAATTTACAGTTCTAGCAAGACGTTATGGTATGCCTAGAAAGGCCTGGAATTATTCTTGCCAATATGACTATCACCTCAAAATTACTATTAGATAATTAACTACTGAAGAAATTATTAACAGCTATAGATCATTAACCTTTCAAACAAACCATTTCCTATGTACCAGCAGTCTCACCTACAAAAAAAGCAAGGCAAGAAATACAGTATCAAGATTATCTCAAAATACTTCAAAAATAAATACATTTGGTAAAAAGTTAAGAAACATCAGCTCCACTACAGCAGAAAGTTCCAAAGACAATCAGCTATAAAAACTACTGTGCTGTGTTAGGAAAGGACTCTCAAGAATAGATCATCAAATGTTGGTAAGATGGGTATCAACAAAAATGTAAACGCAAAGCAAATCAGCAAGACAAAAGGGCAGAAATCGGTTTCAGATTTTATCCTGCAGTCTGCAAATCAAGAAAGTTCTTTCTTTCATTTCTTTACCATGTCTTCTAGAAGCACATCATCCTCCAGAGTACCCAAAGGATAAATGCTGTTGACAAGATCACAGGAGGCAATTTGCTGATATCATAGAGGCTGGGAGAAGGTGTAAATGATGGTAAATAGAGACACCTCTGGCATACTGTAAGGTAGCCAGAGGCACATCTGTATTCCCAGGATATCACAGGCCTCGAGACTGAGCAAACTAAAGCATCCGAAGAAACTAATTCAACACCAACAAAAAAGGCAATATACACCAATATACAAAGAAGAACTCATTAATGTTTCACAGCATCAGCTGAACATATATCCACAAAAAATACATGATATGTTCATTTAAGAATATTTGCAATTCCCTCGGTATTTCAAATTCATCTTGTTCTTTAATATATGCATAACTTTGGCTAGCCAATATTAATTGTGGTTACAGCCAAACCACACACACTCCACAGCTAGCAGAATTTTTATAGGGAAGTTACCAACATGTAATTCAATTGCAGCATTTTGTTATTCTGCTGTCTTAACCAGGATACTACTTTACATCTTTCTAATATGATGCCATCAACACAGTCCATTCCACATTAGAAAAGTAGAGTTCAGCATGGAGAAGTCAGAACCAAACTGATTCCTTTGCTTTGCTAAGTAAACCATACTGAAGAACAACATAAATTAAAAAATTACATGTATATACACACATATATATCTTCGCATCATATGATACTGATGACCATCCCACCAGGGATCACAAATGGAGCTGAAACTGTCCAATCAATAGAACAGAAAGAGGTATGACGTATATAATATGGTAACAAGTAACAAAAGGTTGTTTCCTGATCCGTAGCTAAAAGACATTAAAAAAAAAAAAAACCAACACACACACCCCTACTTTTACAGCTATTCAGCTATTTGCAAGACAGTAGATCGATAGTGAGACTCTGAAATACAGTGACCAACATGCAGCTTAGTGGGTAAATGCTCTTGAACCTTTAAAGGTTCTAAAGATTGAACTGAATCACTGTCTTACCAGCTCTCTCTAAACTCATGGAATTAGTCAGCCATATGCTTCATAAAAAACAAAGCCACACAAAACCCCCACACTACTACTGCGTCTTTTTTGGTGAGTGTATAAGGAAGTAATTTCAGTTGATTCTTCCTGTATGTCTTAAACATATTCTGTATGTATTCTCTTAAACATTTCTGTAGGATGGTATCAAGTTTGGGCCCCTCCTGAACAATGGAAATATTTATATATTGGAGCAAATCCAGGAGAAGGTTACCAAAATTATTAGGAGGCTAGAGCACATGACATACAAGGACAGGTTCAGAGAGCTGTGTTTGTTCAGTTTGAAAAAAAAGAAGAGGAGGTGATTTTTACTTTTGAGAGTGTGTTCAGATATTGGAACTGATTTCCCACAGAGGTGATGGAAACACTGCCCATGGAGATAATTAAAACTTAACTAGATCATGCTCTGGGCAACCTGATCTAACATTTAAGTCATATCACTTCTGAAGGCAGGCCCTGCTTTGAGCAAGATCCTTGAGCAGATGACCTCCAGAGGCACCCCTTCCAACCTACACTGTTCCACGGATTACCTCTTTACTTCAAAATTTTAGAACATTTACCCTTTAAAGGATTCATTATTTTAAAAGTATGACTTTAATAATGAATAACCATTACATTCCCTCAATTAATTAAATCTCAAAATATTACCTATGAAATCCCGAGGTTTCAAGCAGTAAAACAAAAAAACTTAGCTTTATGTTCCAAAGTAGATAGCACAGGTATAGTCTATGTCTTAGTTTACTAAAGCACTGAATATATACTCAGACAAAGCAGTTTTTATTCAGTGTGTGACTAACGTTTAGATACAACCAAATAAAATGAGCATTTAATTCAGTTTCTCACCTTGGAAGGGAGGTACTGATCTGCAGCCTTGGCAAAGCTGGAATCACTTCGACAGTACAGCCATTGGTCTTCACTCCTGGCAGATTGTCCAGAAGGCAGTCACTGAAGACTCCAAAAACTGAAGTATGGTAACCTGATTTTTAGAAGAAGACACCACTATATTGTGAATTTTTCTGTTTCTTGAAAAGTTGAAAAGTACTAAGCTTACTAGCGAGATCTCACCAGTCTTTCTGCTACCCAAACCACCCACCACCTTCTCTACAGCAGAATCTTCTCAGCACACAAAAGTATGTAAAAGGTTTTCAAACGCCCTAAACAACATTTATAACTACACGACAGCATACAAACAACACATGTATGCCCTTGTATCTGTGACATATAAAATAAATTTTAAAAAGGCCATGATTTCTATCATGCATTATGGTAAGAATCCTTTACAAGATCAACATCACAAGTCATAGCGTAGACCAGCATTTTATATCACATCACCTAATCCACTGGTCCGCATAAAACTCGTTACCCTTCAACATATGTTAACAGTTCCCTAATTCCTCCAAAAAGCATTTATAGGAAAGAGTCTCAACTGTATCCAGAAGCAAAGGATAAAAAAAACCCCAAAGGAAATTAATTAGGAAAAAATAAGTACACATGCATACACACAGACACCTGCCATAAAAGACCATAGCTTATCCTCTGAAAGTTCAATTTAGTAGGGAAGCACCTCTACAACAATTCCTTACCAGGCAATATATATAAACTATATCTGAGGGAAAATTTGATACATTGACACACAAACGGTCACCAGGTACAAAAATCAACTCCTCTACTTGCAATAATTTTTTTTTGCACGTGGAACTAAAAGCAGACAACTACAGCATAAATGCTCTGAATGTTTTGATGCTATTCTGTATTTACTGAAATAGTTTCTGAGAGGGGGAAAAAAAAATCAAATTAAGAATTATTTTATAAGCAGACAGAAAAGCACTTAAGAAAAACTCAGAACAGTTTCTTCCAGTTCAAAGCCATCTTCTTTTGGTGTTTAGCTTTATTAAAATGGTTCTTTTCCTGTAACTCTGTATTCCAGGAACATGTACCTAAAATTGTGTTGGTAAGATGATTCAGCCCTACTATGTGCTAAAGCTATCATCTTCACATATCCCTCCTTTTCCAGGAGACTGATCTGCTCATTTTCTACAAAAGCTCTTTACTTCTCTTTACTTACTACAGACACAACGTTATTTAGGCTTCTTAATGAAATGATATCTCAACTGCAACAGACTACACACATTGGCTAAATCCTTTCTACAGAAGAAATCTGCAAAAAATTTCTGTAATCTTACATGAACATGATTAATTAAGAAAAACTAACTGCAAGATTATCTTCTGCATTCTCATGAAAAAATTCAAGTAATCCTCCTCAGAAGCTTTCCAAATGAAAGCATTAATAAAGAGGAGTTTGAGTTCATTATCCTTTTGCTCTCATACACAAGATACTGTAAATATGTGTTCATTACTGCTGTTGCAACCAAGTGCTTTATCAGGCTATGTTTTTAATGCAGTCTAGTAAAGAAAACATTTATGGGTTTGGGTTTTTCTTTTCCTTACCCAGAGGAATTCAGAGTGGCAAATACTTACGTGACATACAAACTTACATAATCCACAGAGATGTAAAACACATGGTTGTTTCACTAGGAAGAGAATGACTAAGGATACTGCTTACCATTGACAGTGATCTGACCAGTAGTTTGAGGAACACCGACAAGAGTTACTGGATAGAGACCAGATTCTGCAGGTAAAGAAAGAGCTGCAGGAAGAGACTCAAATTCTACTCCTGTTGTCAAGAGACCCTGAAAAAGTCAGAGAATCACAGATAAATCCACTTATGATATACACTAACATTTTTATGATATATACTTAAAATTCTAATGTCTTGCATTGTATCACCCAAGCTTTTATGATTCATTCCAATTTGCTCGTAGCAGTTATTTTGGTTTTTAAGTTCCAGTGACTGAAGCATGCCTCTAGAAATATGGCAAGATCTGTATTCAATGTGTTTCAGAGTCTCAGGCGGGAACAATGTATGAAAAATAAAAATTTATACCCAAGCACAGTAAAAATGAGTGATATATCTGCATGTTGGTGTTTTGTACCTAATTTAATTGTACCTGTGACCTTACTTATATATTTGCTTATATTTTGGACAGTGGCAATCAAACATCAATAGTGGCTCTTCTTAGCTTTAATTAAAGTTCCTGGGTAGAAAATATTTATCCATGGGGAGGAAAAAAAAAAGTATTTACAGATAATAAAGCAAGACTAGCTTTACCATCCAACCTTAATGTTTCAATGAGTTGGAATAAGGCATTCATTTTGCTACACTGATCCTCTATCAAGCCTACATGCCCGCAGTTGCACTGTATGATTTACTCCTTTAGTGTCAGGGAAATCTTTTAGCATCCTCTATTTAAAACATGGGACAAAAGAAATTAAGCAGAAAGAAAAAAATTATGTAACAAACTTTTTAAACACAGCATTACTGTACTTAGCAGACTGGGGGTTATTTTAACCTTGGTTAATAAATTTAAAATGCTTGAACACAGAACATACTGTTACAAGTAAGAAATGTAATGTTGTAAAGCACGTAAGTCTAAGTTACCAGCTGCTTTTCTATACACATTTTTTTTTATTTTTTTTTATTTTTTTTTTATTTTTTAATAAAGACACCATCTAAATATCTCCATCAATTAATGCAGAAAGTACAGCTGGATTGATCCTTAACTCCATGAGAAAGCTTCACAGGAACTCAAAACTCTATGAAAAAGGTACATGCTATGAACTATAAAACCCTACAAAAAAAGTAAAGATAGATGAAAAAATTCATTTTTCGAGCCACCAAAAACCACTAAGAGACTGAGGACTGAACAAGGAGTTTAAGCAGCAGCAATGCTAGCTGCACAGTGCCACACCACCAGCACTGCTTCCCTCTGAAAACATCTCTATCTGCCTAGTTTTTAATTCAATTGGGTTTTGAATGGTGCACCTCTAATGTTCGTGTCAGCTGTAAAAGGCAGACTAGCCATCTGATGTTTCTAATTCCAATTAGAAATTAGGAAAATTGATACTTGTATAACAAGTACTTAAAAAAACACAAATGGCACCACCAGAATTACTCAGCCAGTGACCGCAACCTGACCTGTCATATATATTAAGTCTTTAATGGCCTGATTTGCATTTGGAGTAACCACCAGCAAAAGTCTTCTTCAAGCAATTCCTAGATATTACCCAAAATCAACCTACCAGCAGTCAAAACCCAACCAAATTAAAAGCTGTTACCAGAATTTATTCCTTCCCAGGAAAGCAGTGTGCCTTCTGGAAAATTAAGAACTATCTTTATGTACATTCTACATAACTAAATACATGCTTTGTGACTAAGATTTTTAACAGCAAAGTTCTAAACACACCAGAAAGCAAACTGAACACCTTTGTGAGGTTCTCTTGATTCCTCTCCTACCAAAGATCTGATGTCATCAAGACTATAATACACCCAAAAGCTGTAAAATCCTTCATTCTAGAAATTTCTTCTTTGTAGACTCAGTACTGTTGATACAACACCCAATTCCTTATCATTGAACAAAATCAGATTTCATCAATTTAATTATAAAAAAATGCTGGGTCAAACCCTCATTTCTACTGAATTGTAGTTTTCTCCCAGTTTCACGTAAGAGACTTCAGCTGTCAGAAACAATCCACAAAAACGTAAGTAAAAACCTACTTCTGTCTTCCTATATATTCACCATGCAGCCTATCAGAGCACTAACCCTTTTTGATTCCCACTTCACAAATGCAAGCTCGATCACTACATTTCAAAAAGGTATGTTTATGTAGCTGGGAGTTTAAACAGGCCGTATTTGCACTCTTGGTGAAATACTCCTCACAATATTTCAGGATAAGGCTATCAAAGTAATTACTTCAACAACTAGCCAATAAAAACTGATTTTAGATATGATGAAACATAGTTCATTGCATATGACTGACCATGAATCCTTTCAGTGGGATTCATTCCACAGGAATGGGGTGAGCATTCACACTTTAGTACTGACTTAACCTGAGTCTTCATAATAACCATTCTGCTTTCGCTGAAGCAAATCTTAGAACATGAACAAAAGGTGATGCCACACACACTCCAAAACTCACTTTTAAAACAGGTATAGACGGGTATGTAAGATTATTTCAGTCCCAAAAGCACTGAAGTATCACTTGGCCAAATGTTCAAATATATCTGGATTATTCAGTATTTAACTAAATTCAAGGACTTAAAAGTCCTAAAAAATCAATGATAAAAAAGCCCCTCCAACATCTTGTTTAGTACCACCTATAGCAAATGTAAACAAACAGAACTGACAGGGACTCCTAAGTATTATCCGACCCATCTCCCTACTCTGAAGCAGAACCAACTCCACGTGAACCATTCCCAGCATGTTTATCTAGGAAGTTTTGGAATTTCCCTCAGTGGTATTCTCTAAGGGATTAGGTAACTCAATTGTGGTGGTGTGCTCCCGCCCCCATGCTGACCTTTGTTCCTGTGACAACGCTCCAAGTGATAACCCCCTGTGGCGGTCAAAATGGCTGCATCTGGTCATGCTGGCTGTGTCTGGCTCGAAGTGGATAATGACACGATAGGCAAAGTTTAATTTGAGCAATATACCCCCTAACACTGCTGGCCAAGGTCCAACTTAAGCCCAGTTTGAAAGAAACCAACTTCTGTAGTCAGTATGCAAATATGACTATCAATCAATCATCTTACTCCATCAATAGTGGACAGCTCAGGGCCTGGTGAGCTCTCCTGCACGGCAGCAGGCTGCACACCAGGATCTCCCCTTGAGCAGGGGCACCTCTCAAAGTTACTCCTCGAGGGTAAGAGATTCCTTGCTGCAACAGGTCATTGGTAAGTGATTAACAGCATGCTAAACTTTGAAATCTTAGCTAAGCGGTATAAAGGATAGATTGTGCACATACAGTCCTTTAGACATAAACCATTGACCAAGTCTGAGACTAAGTCTGGATCCAGCTACAGCTAAACTCTCCCCTGAGAAGGAGTTGAGAAGGCAAGTGGGTCCTTTCTGAACTCATGACTCAACGGGAGGGTCTCCCTGACAGTTTTGTCTGACCCTGTCCTCTGTGCAGTAATTACTCAAGTGCACCTTGCCACCAGATCTTATTAAACCACTGTCACATTTCCTATCAAACTTTGTTAAATCGCTATTTCGTAACAATAAACATATTGGTACTTCCCTCTTTTGAGTGAGGTGTGTCACTCCATCCGAGACATTAACGCAGCGGTTAAACTGGAAAGCCTTTCCAGTTCAAGCTTTCTCATAATACTACACTGAACTTGTCTTGTAGCAATTCATACACACCATTTTTTCCATTCCTAGCTAAGTCCCCAAACCAGCCAGTATACCAAGTGCCTATAAATATATACAAAATGCTAAGAAATTACAATGCCATTGCAAAACTACAGTCAGGTCACTTCTCTGAAATATGGGAAGTTCTTTGTTAAAACATGGTCCCAATTAGCCCAGTTTTCCTTAGGGCAAGGGGTAGAGGGAAGCAATGAGTAAATACAGCCTTCTCTCATGTTCTTACTTCTCCACTTCATATTTTTACTCAAGCTGCGTGTCAGGACATACATTTATACATCCCTTTCACTTCCTGCAGTATAACCAATTTCGTGCTCTTACTTCATATGAATCAGTATCCCAACCCAGCAATTAGGCATCCTCCATGATCAAGTTGGATTGAGGGGATGTGTGGGAAGACACTGCCCTGAAAGCCTTTCAGGGTTCTGTAAAGGAAAAAATAACCTCAAGGCAGACCATAAAGCAGCACAGTCTCAAGAATCACATCTGAAGTGGCCATACATGCACATATACAAGCTGCCATACTACCCCAAAGCTGCCAGCCAAAAACCTCACTGCCCAGCCGCAGTTTTGATCTATGACACCTATGAGCTCCCTCATTGCAGGGAATTGAGGCTTGGAATGGATCAGGGCCAAGTAATCCTGGAGAAACTAAAAGATCACAATAGGGAAACGAACTCAGAAAAATTAAATACATCAATGGTAATATGGTAATATTTTTAAAGGCTAATGGTCAAGGTTCAGGAAAAACAATGATTACAACCCAGCTGTCAGAGAAGAGCACCTTCCTCACCAAAGGTTTTAAATTGAGTATGTTCAGAGCAGAAAAAATCCAGAGAAAAATCAAGATAAATACAGGCAGTAACAGACAAATAGGTACATGAATGTATCTGGAGTACAATCACCCCAAATATGCACATCCTTATGGACAAGATGGAAGAGTTACTATTATGAGAAATTGCAAGTATTAAAATGATTTAATAACCGCGGGGGGGGGGAGTTGGTATATACCGTGTACATTCTTCCCTAACCCCTGAAATTATATTAATATGACACCCTTGGATCATGCCGATCACAAAAACAGCATTGTTGGTCACAAGTAACTGCTAAAGCAAAGTCCTGAGCACAACGTATTTTTCTTGTAATGCATTAAGAATGCATTCTCAGCCTACTCTCTAACAACAAAACCCATGAAAACAAAAAGATTTTTCTAGAGAACAAATACAATGCAAATGCCAAAACACCTGCACATACCATGACTGGACTAGAAATTGAAGAGCCTCAATTGTGTTACCACACAAAGGAGAATACAGCATTTGTTTCTCTCATTATGAGAGTTTTACTTTTCAGTAAAACTTCAAGTTTTTAGAAGTAAAGATATAAAGAAAGCATAAAAAGTCATCAAAATCGAAAAAAACCCAATATAAACCTCAACTAGGCTTTGGAGTTCCAGCTATGAACTGAAATCGAGATACTTACCCTTAAAACATAACCCACACAAGTTTTAAAAGACAATGACATATCTAGAATGTCTGAAAGACATTTTCAATATCAGCTTTGTTGAATAGCAGAATTCAGCAATATTTGCCCAACATTGCCCTCTGGTGCCTAACAAGTTTTTAGTTTAATAGTGAAAATCAAGGCTGAAGTACTGTCCTATCCTTTACCCAAACAAAACAAAATAAACAAATAAAAAAAATTATTTCTATTATGTTAGATTTCTTCTCTCTAGAGCCTTATACATTATTTCAAGTAACAATATTTAGTAATCTTTAGTAGTCGCTGCTCTTTCTGGCCTCACAGGAAAAGTTTACCAGTACACAACTTTTCCTCCAGGGAATGTATGAATCACACGAAAAAAACCCCACAATTTTACATTTCCTTGTATTCTTATAAAACAATTTAAATTGTCTTAGAGTGAATACATGCATGCTATTATCACACATCACTTCAAACCTCGATTTAGTTTTAGAGAAACAACTCATATGTAAATGGTAGCGTTCAGGGATGCTGTTAAAACCACGTATGTAACTGCTTTTTTTAGGCTTTACTTACAAATCCTGAAAGGCAATCATTCTTTTTCTAAAGTAACGCTGCCCTCAAAGTTAGTTTTCCTGCTACACATACTTTGTATATTGTTACCTAATACTTCACACAAAAATCACCAATATTTATTTAAAAGAAAATTTTCCCCCTACTATTTCTAACAAGGTTCTTTTAGGCAGACCTAGAAAACACCAAACACAACCGTTTTTATACTCCTCCACCTTCACCTTTTTTGTATACAGTCTTGCCAAATATAGCTTCAAATAAATGTAGTGTATCAGTAAGTAAATATTCTCTCAAGATGGCAGAAACAGTACGAAGATGTGAACGCACTAAAGAGCAGCTCATGGAAACAATTTAAATGATAATAAGCGAAGTTACGGGACTTTTTTATACATAAAAAATTATCAAAATTTTAGATGGTATTTTTACACATCAAAATAGAGCTCTGGGCTAATGGTATAGTTTTGCAGTTTATGAAAAAAAAAACCAGCCATTCTTATAGCATCATTAATCAAAATACTACACTTAAATCATCTGCAAATAACTACACACTCCTACAGAGAACTACAGAACCAAGGCTTTCTTCTTGAATAATGATTTAATACTATAAATTACATTATCCACGTGTTTTGGGGTTGTAATTTTTAGTTTAGCAGTATTAATTTATTAAACGCAGTTTACACTGCTCTGCATATATTGTAGCCTTCTTAGAGCCACAGCTATATTTTCTACAATAAGTGTAGAAAAAAAACACTTTCACTCAAATAACATTGCCTAAAAATTTCTCAGGGTTTTTGGGGGTTGGTTTTTGGTTGTGGTTTTGTTAGGGCTTCTTTTTTTTTTTTGGGGGGGGGGGGGGGTGCTTTTAATAAGGTAAACTTATTTTTCAAGTTTGAGAAACAGGAAAAAGTAGTTGAAATCTTAGAGGGCAACACAGTTTGCAGTGCATCTTCACATGCATTTTATTTTAATGGTAGAACTCATTAGACTGTACCATGATTTACTGCTTTAAACATTTGCCCCAATATACAAAATAAATCCATCAAAGATTTCCCAGGATTTTTTTGAAGGCCAGAAATCTGAAGGTCATTTTTACCTGGACAGAAAAAAAGGCTTAGTAAAACTGCAAAAGATGTAGAGGCTATCATTCACATACCTGAACAAGTCTATACAGAAATCAATATTCATGGGAGAAAAAGTGTGTACACTTACTTACAGCTGAACATCACATCTCCTGTTAACCTGGGCTCCACCACCAGGGTAACAAAACTATTCAGTCTAATGCATTGCAGTCAAAGCTAGTTAGGCTCATTTTTGTGTGTCTCTCACTCTGTTGATTTAAGGTACCTGCTAGATTTTATTAAACCATTTCCTCTGATCACCGCTATGATCTCCCCTAGTTTGCTTTATTGACTGAAACACACAGTTGTTGGACCTAACCACTTCCATATTCCATGAATAAACACTTGCATTTGTCATTTTACAAATGCTATTCCACCTTTCAATAGATCAGCCTTCTAATTATATGGACAAAACAAAAGCATACAATAGAACAAGACAAGAAAAGTAACACAGAAATGGGACACAAATGAAGATCAGATATCTACATAGCATCCCAAATCATGAATATGCATGACAAGGAATAAACAGCAAGAACAAAGACCGGCAAAGAACTTTGAGAATAATAAAGTAAAACAACAACAAAAAAAATCAACTTTTCAGACAGTACAGGGCTTACCATCTGAGCAACACTGACCGAAGTCTTGCATTCACAATCTCGGCGTCAAGTCTAAAAATTCAATTTCTTTTACTTAAGCACACCTTAATTAAACTACATGTACTTAGCATCAATACTTCCAACAATGAAAAAAGCTAGAGAAGCCTTTCAATGAAAGGGAATTGTTCTGCTCAACAGCTTGTGCTCAATACCAAGTTGTTTACCATCACAACTTTCAGCCATACCAAACAAGAAGACACATTAGAAAGTTTGGATCAATACTTCCAGCATTCATTTAACATGAAACAAGTAAGCTAGCAGACAACAAATCATAAATTGTAAGACGAGGGAAAGGGGAAAATTAGAAAAAAAGGAATAAGACTACAGATTTCAGGACAGTTAACGTGTTGCTGGATGGTGAACCATTAAAAGGATAAAGAACAAAGGAATTCAAGCAATGGAGAACTGAAAGAACAGCCAGTCACTGGAAACAGGCTTGATCAAGTAGTCATGCAGCAAAGGTAAGGTGCTGAGTCATACAGATGGAAAACAGTTGTGGGATAAACAAGCTGAAAAAACCACTAAATGACAGAAAAAGATATGCCTGCTATGAAAACTATTCTATGAGACTAAATAATATGAAAGAATGTGATAC
The DNA here is from genome assembly GCF_023634085.1 of Falco cherrug. Classification (NCBI taxonomy): domain Eukaryota; kingdom Metazoa; phylum Chordata; class Aves; order Falconiformes; family Falconidae; genus Falco; species Falco cherrug. The sequence goes on from NC_073699.1 coordinate 5,675,920, forward strand.
ATGATGAAGAATCAAACAAGGGGGCATGGGGACTGCAGGCATGAGTACATGTTAATAACAAACCAAAACATTTTAAAATATTAAACACCGCTTTGAATTATTAAAATAAAAACAAAAGAGCTTCTTCTGGTGATAAAGTAATAACTATTCGCATATTCTAGAAAGCTCACAGATGTGACTGGAAAATTAGAACAATGTTGGCTGGAAATGCCAGAAGCCCTCTTGCCCAGCCCACTGCTCAAAACAGCACCCATTGAGGGTAGTTTAGGGGTTTCACTGTCCTATACACTCAAGTTTTGAAGATTTCTAAAGATGAAGAAACCACATTCCCTCTGGGCAGCCAGTTCCAGTGCATTAATTATCCTCATGATTGCAAAAAGGGAATGGTTTTTTTTATTATTATTTGGAAAGTCTTCCAGTGCTGCAATGTGTTCATTGACTCTCACCCTTATGCTGGGCACCTCTGGGAAGAGTCTGGCTCCATTTTCACTGCACCTTCCCATCTGGGGATTGAGGAAAGCAATAGGAATACCCCAGTATTCTTCTCTTCTACAAACTGAACAGATGCGGATCTTTGACCATGCCCTCATCTGCCATACGCTCCAGCCTGCCAATCATCTGGTAATGCTGCTGGACTAATACCAGTATGTCAGTATTTCTGTTACACAGGGAGCTCAAAACTGGCCCTAGTTCTAAAGACATTGTCTCCCAAAGGCCAAATCAAAGGGGAAAATTACTTTCCTTAACTTGGTGGCTACAGTCTTGATACCACAGACAAATCAAGCAAAATCAACTAATTCCTACCAATGAGATGACATTAGCACACAGCAGAATTCCTCAAAGCACTCTTTATGGAACACTGACTAAAGAATTACGTTAATCACTTCAATTATTTGTATCTAGTTTGCATGCCTGCTTCCTCTTATGCTTACCAATGAAACTGAAATTTAGTATTAATTCAAAGATAGAACTTTATCACACTAACAGTAAAAAGGAATATTCATGTTCCTACAATTAATTTGCTGAGGGAATCGATGGAGTGTACATCTATGCAAATAACTGTATTCTCAGTTCTTAAGTGCATGTAAGCACTCATAAGAAATTTCCCCATTAAGAAATTATCCAAACCCAGGTTTTTTAATATACAATTACATCACTGCTTACACAATACAAATTAGACCACAAATCAAAATGTTCTTGTATAAATTAATTCCTATATAAAGTCCTTTCTAACGCACAGCTTTACAATTACTTTTTCTATTCACTTCTAATAATTTGGAATACTGTGAGAGTTAAAGAGAAAATGCTGCTGAAGAAACCAGGTTATTTATTAGCTTCCAAGAACGAATTTTATAATGCTGTAAGCACAATCTTTGGGCATATTCATTTCCCATGGAAAAATGCTGTATTACCGTGGCATATCATCAGTAATTTAGGTCAGATTGTTTGACTAGCCACTGCAGTAGACCTATCAATATAAAAACAAACAAAAAACCTGAGCATATAAATATGCACTGATTCACTTAGCCCAAGAGAACAATGGGCTTTAAGAGACGGGATTAATTTTTTAAAGCAATATTGAAGGTAAAAATGTTTAACATAAATGACAACACTGGGTTAGGACTGAGTGGAGATTAAGTTGGTTTAACCCTTCAATGGGTCACAACAACAAAAAAACCCCTGTTAGTTGGCATAAAAAGAGGAAAAAAAAACAATTTACTTTCTTTCAGGATACACTGCAAGCAGTTGACTGAAGTAGTAGAGGGTTTGGGCTTGATGCTTCTAACCTAACATTCTTCTCTGGTATTCTCGTCTTTTTTTCCTCCCTCCTGATCATTTTACCATACATTGTTTTCAAATAACATATATCATTGGGAACAGCAGATGTGTGAGCGGAAGCTGCTATTAAAAAAACCAAAGCTTCTCAGAACGATCTTAATTCCTCAGATTTTTAAAAATGTTGTCAAACTGGGAATTTGAAAAGCTGGGATGAATGCAGGTTTTTTTAAATTACAGTAGCAATTATCTGGGGTTTGGGGATATAATTACTACTTGAAAACCAGTATATGTAAATTACGTAGCATGAGTTCTAGTCAATGCAGGAAGGTACATGTCTAACAGTAAAGCATTTAAACACTGAGTGGCAGAGATTTTCATTCCAATACCTCATCACCAACAAATGAGAAAACTGACAGTACTGCACTATTAAACTGAGGTTATATTGGGTTAAACCATTTTTTTTAACTTTTTGATTTATAGAAAACCTTATTTCAAAGTCCAAATGAGATTTTTTTCAGAAAAATAATAGAAGGGGAAGATTTATAAAGATACATACCATGTTTTCTACGCGGAGCTCAAAAGGCATAGGGTTGTACACCATCAACTGAACTTCACATACGTCTCCCTGGACCCACTGGAAGTCTACATGAAATAATTATAGAATTAATGCAGAAATTACCTAATCATAGCATTATATAAAAGTAGCATCAGCTCAGCTGTCAGATTGCTATATTATCTTTATGGTCTTGCAGCCCAAGTCCTATTCAAGTGCACTGTGGGACACAAGCTATAAATCCCAGGCAAAGCAATGGGTTAAAGGACCAGAAGCATTCATTACTACTGGCAAAATTAACCCAGGCATCAATTCAAAACAGTACTTAAAGACATCCTTAATGTTTAACACTTAAAGGCTTACATACTTGGAGTCAGGTACAGAGTACACCTCACTTTGGATATGTAAGTCTCAGATAAGAAGCAACCAGACAAGGCATGAGCATAACAGAAAGAAGGAAGTTAAAAATAACAGAAACAAGTCTTCATATAGACACAGCTGATGATAGGGAGTAAATAAAAAATCATTCTAAATTAAGAGGGAAACAACTGCTCACCGGCAAGATGCCACCTCAGTTTCCTCCTACTAGTTTTCTTTGGGAAACAGTAAGTAGTTTGGGAGATGCTGTGGGAAGGGGAGATGACACTAGGTCTTATAGATACAGATTTTTTTTTGAGGTTCACAGAATGGAGACTTAAGCAATAACACAAATTATTAGGTAACTTGTGAAAACACTCAGGGAAGACCATGAACAAAACCAGGTCAGGTAGTATGATGTCCTTCCAGTTTATATCTCGCTACAAGAAACAGGTTCAACTTTAAAGACATTTCACCCTGTCAAATTTAAAATTTTGGCGTTTGGGTTTTATTGTTTGGGGGTTTTAAATTTTAGAAAATTAGAAGTTTATGGAAGTGAGTTCAGCAGCAGCGACACACGTTCTGAGGTACTGTTCAATGCAGAAATATTTACATCAGCACTTCACAGACTTTTCAGCCCACAAGATTCAGTCTACCTTCTAAATGTCTCAGTTAACCACATGCACTCGACGTTCAGACTTAAAACTGAACATGTCAAGATTCTCCACACAAGCTGAGGACCTCCGGTCCAAATAAACAACAGGTCATTTAACTGTATTTCTCAAATAAAACAGAAGATAATCCATAACATACATGGATTAACTTTTACTAGTAAAGTCAATAATTTTAACATACATTACTAACACCTTTTTACTAGGCTATTAGAAAGCGTCCCGTAAAAAAAACAGTATTATTAAGACTCTAATTCACAGTTGAAGCCATCTGTACTCTAATTGTACTTTCACAATCATTTACTATCTGATTACATTTTGCAAGCAATATTAGAGAGCTCAAGGGAGATGTACTTAATGCAAATGTTTTAACTCTAATTAATGCTAGTCGAAATTAAAAACATACATTCAGAGACAGTAACAGGTTATATTACTATGAAACCTGAAAAGCAAAACTGTTGATTAAAATAAAACATTCAAAAGCGCAACTGCATGAAATGCTGTGTAAATTTCTTTTTATTTAATTGCTTATCAGTCCGTGGAGTCTTATACATTCTGCAGTCCCCAACACAATGAATTACTCCTCTGAAGAAGTATTGTACAGAGCTTCAAAGGTATCTAAGCACTGAAGCCCCGTTACGGTTAACTGTACCAACACAGGCACTCATAGTAGCCAAAGTAGGTGCTTCAATCCTTCTGAATAGATTTGCGTATTGTAAGAACTACCACAAGATTGGAATGTCTTTTGTGAAAATACTTTCAATGTAACCAGTAAAAAGTGGTTTTGAAAATGTCGGTGACCAGAAAAAACATTTCGGAAACCGGATTTCATCTAAGTGCTAAATCTAAACAAACGCAAACCATTGATTTGTCTGATGCTTTAATAGGTCTTCCCTTCCAAAAAGAAAGGATTCTAGGCTCATTTCTTAATTTTTACAGATATGTTCCCTTCCTCAGCCTAGAATACTCCCTGAACTACCCCTTACAATAGCACTGCAACCAGGAGAAGCCAATACCAGCAGCACAAGCAGCTGCTGCCATGTGCTGAGAGGAGTGTCAGGCTTGTGAGACCCCCACCAGGGGCCTGAGGGGGTTTCTGGGCACCCAACCTTGGGCCATGTGTGGGAAAGGCAGAGGCTCTCTTTCCACAAGGAACCACATGGAGAAGGCACATGGTAAGGGGTACAAGTTATACCAGGAGAGGTTTCACCACAAATATAAGAAGGAAATTTTTTACAATGAGAACAACCATTTGCAGGAACAACCTCCCCAGGGACATGTTGGAGTCCACATCATTGGAGCTTTTCAAGATGCGATTGGACAGGGTGTTAGATAATCTCATCTAGGCTCCCCTTCCTGTGAAATGTTGGACCAGAGGATCTTTCAAGGTCCCTTCCAACCTGTTCTGTTCTAGGATTCTATGATTTATTTGCAGGGGGTCGAGGAAAAAAAGTAGTTAAAAAACTCCTACATATAGTCTCCTTATTCCACAGGAAAACATTACTAGTCCCTGCCATCACCAAACCTCCGGTTTCCTTTCCAAAAGGTCTAGCTGCCCCATGTAAAAGATGCCAGGGCAATGCTACAGAGTTACTTCCTTGGGGTAAAAGCTTTTGAAAGGAAACATAAAATTAGTTTATATGGTCCTAGGTAAACTGCTATTTTTATATCATCTAATATAGGTATGACATTAGTTGCCAGATTTACTAATGAAACTATATTATACATTCGTGCTATCAGCATTTTAAAACAAAAAAACACTGTCAAAAATCAGTATGTTTATTTTCTTATGACTAGCGTTCTGTTAAAGCAATTTTACCAGAATATAATTACCCTATTTATTGTTTCCAATCAACCTGAAAGCTGAAAATGTTTCCTCAAGACTTTCTAAAAGTGTTTTGTTTCCCTTTGTTTTGTCAGCAGTACTTGATTTTCTTTGCTCTAACAATAATTTAACCTAAATACAGCTTACATATTTCCATGTAAGAAAAACATAGTTCATTTGTTATTGTCATTGGTTTTAATTAAAGTTAAATACCTGTCATTAAAATGTTCTCATTAGTTTCAAAGTTTATTAAATTTCCCAGCTTCTTTCAAGGGAAGTATCTGCTTTTATTTTTTATATTCTTTTGTTTGCAAAACCTTGCATGAAACATTAGAGGCTTTTAAAAGTGAATGCACTGTGCATATACTTCAAAAGACAAACGTTTTACAGGATCAGAAGCCGTTCAGGCATCTCCTTAGGATAAATAAAAACCCAAAAGGAGAAACTTTCCTGTATAATATAAAACTCCTATGGTACACACAGCACCAACAAATGTGTTTCAACAAATGCAGGTTCCTTTAGTATCCATCAAGGAACGGGAATACTGCATAATACAACTGTTTGACAAGATCAGCAGTAAGGCTATAATTAAATGAAAAAAACCCATAAAATCATAGAATAATTTAAGTTGGAGAAGACCTTTAAATCAAGTCCAATCATTAACCTAGTACTGCCAAGTCCAACATGACTAGGTATACCCAAGAGATTAAATGTCGAAAACCTAATTGTGATCAATTTTTAAGCAAATTAAGAGAAATAATATAAGCTATTTTCCAAATAGTTCCTTAATGAGAAAGCACTTTAAGATCTTCCCACGTCTATATTTTTAATATTTTTTACCCTTTACTTAATTTTTATTTATTTTTTTTAATTTATCCTTTACTTTTTGAAATCGAAGTAGTACTGCAGCAAAGTAACACTAATCCATGTCCATCCAAACTGCCAAATAATAATTCATACCTCTGCATATCTCCTAATTCTTCACGTTTCAACTATTTATTGAAAATACACATCATCATAAAACAAATTAGAAAACGTGCATGTTCTTCTCAAGGTGAGGGATATTCATCTTAATCGTAATCGGGGCCCACAGCATAGGCACATTAAGTCCAACATCTAACCTAGAAGATAGTGTTGAAGGCAGCTGTGGCCCCACATGTTAGAACAAAGAAACCATACTGAGAGAGTCTCCGAGTATGGCTCTGCAGGCCAGGCACAATCCTGATGGGACAAGCCAAGTGTCTGCTACACCACTGGAGAAAATTCATTTTAAAAGTAGATGAAAGAGGACTGCCAGGGTGAAAAAGGAGAGGCACAAAAAAGGAGAAGTCTCAGAGACCAATGCAATACACTGCAATACAAATATGCTATCAGTAACAAGAAACAGAGAATACAGGAAATGGAAAGCTTTCCCCGCCTCTCTCATAGACATTCATGCTTGACAGAGGCAGGGAGCAGGGGACAGAAAGTTCAGGTGCTGAGGAACACACATGCCTGTCCTACTCCAAAGTTTCCGCCCTAGCTTGTTCCTGAACTACTTATTTGAGGAATTAGTTGTAGCCACTACTGACAATGACCTGCTAAATGTTTAGTATTTTGTAATTCAAAGCACAATACAGAAAATCTAACAAACCTTGATGACATTTCAAAGTATTGTTTCTCTACTATTCCTTTTATTTTTGGTGATTACACAGTACTAAAATCAGTGACTTAAGGAGCCAAGTTAAGATAAACAACATTCTGCAAATTTCTTTACGGAATTTTTTTTACAGTTCTACCCCATAGGCACACAAGACTTTTGTGCTGACACTAATGCTTATGTTAAAAATTATCATGCATGTGGTATGCACAAAAGCAACAAAACGGACTACCAATATTTGCAGCTTAATCCAGGATTTTAAACAAGCCTTGTAATCTATTTCCAGTGGCACAATTACTGCACTGAACAGCTTTTTAATAGATGAAATAATCCTCTAGCAGAAAAATACCAGTATTCCAAACATTGTTTACAGGGCTTTTTTGATTTTTGCTGAACTGTCTTTAAGAAAAACAGATTAATCAGACAGTAAGCTATTCTAACTTTGAGTCCAGTCACAATAGGATATCAGCTAGATGCATTTTTGTTCTCCTGAAAGAGATAAACTGAAAACCCATTTTAAAATCCCAATGCTTTACCATTAGGATTCTGTGGGGGATAAACTAAGGCAGTCCCATTTCCTATGGATTTGCATCTTTTGTCCAAGAAACTGCAGTTCATTCATCTTAGTTTCTCTGTGTTCAGGATGATACACTTATCAGAAAAGGGGAAACCCCGTGCATCTAGCTCAGGACACCACACATCATAACTGGCTGAGTTGGCTGCTGCTAAACAGAGAACAGAATGTGTCAGAATTAAAGTTTGCCCTGATTTTGCTTTTGTTTGAGAAGAAGATAAAACTAGTTTATCTCCTCTGAAAATTAATTTTATTGTCTATGACAATATTCTATGCCTATGACAAAATGTCTATGACTTTATTCCTCTTTTGAATGTGAAATTGTCCCATGGAGAACAAAGCTTTTCTCCTTCAGGACTTTAGGCTAAAAACCTGATTAATTCATATTACAGAAAGTAATGTTCAGATTTGCTTCACCTGACCAAGAAAGATTTTCTAATTTCATAAAACAATGGAAATTACTGAAAAATATTCTCACCTATTTTCTTATTTCGTTCTTCCCCACGGCTGTGCGCAATAATTGGAGAATATATGAAGGGGCTTTTTGTTGACACATTCTGACCAAGTAGACTTTTCATTTTGTGAGGTCGGAGACTGGTTGGGAGGTTCAAGAGCTTCACAGATCTGTTGAGTAAAAATAATTTTAGATTTTATTCATTCTGGTTTAATTTATAATAGATGGTTGTGTTAAAAATTAACTGGTAACTACTAAATTACACTCTGAGCAGGTATGATTAAAACACCTGAAATGGGAAGCATGAAGTAAATACCTACAGTACAAATGTAATACCAACCCAAGGAAACCGAAGACAAAGTTTCAGAGAGCTCTCAGAAAACAAATACCAAAGGAAAAACATCTGTAGAAACCAACAATACCAAAACTAGGCAGGTTGGTGATTTGCAATCCAGCCATTAATTTACAAATTAAGTGTAGAGTGAACAACAGATGCACAAGTCCAGTGCAGAAAACAACCAAATATTTCATTTAAACCTAAAATAAAAGCCAGATAAAATTTCATTGGACAATGATAACGTAAATAAAGAACTTCTCCAAGGTGAATAAAACAGATTTTCAAACAGCTTAAATGCACAGAGTTGCTTCTGGAAGGCCCAAAACATCTTAGAAATTTGAGTGGGTCTGTTAAGCAGCCAAAAATAAATTAAAAACAGACGGAAAATGAGTAATTTATTAGACTATATCCCAGTTAAACCTAAACCCCTCCAATGCCATGCAGTGAAAACACTGGCCTTCCAATGCTTATGGTAAATTAAAGACCAAGTAGCGGGCATAAGAACAAGCAATAAATTAGTGGGTATTCAGTAAAAGCAGCAGCATTATAAAAGCCCGTAAGGCTCCTTAGTTACTTAGAAGTCAGGAAGCAGAGAGGAAAGGAAACACAAAAGGTGAATAAAAGCATCATTCAGAATCACAGCTATTTTGCTACAGTTTATTAAGTTTGAAGTATTTGTGCTTTTAATTAAGAACATCATCAAGAGTCAAGAATCTCCCCTTTACAATCACTGATGGATTAATTCTCCAACTTCTTTAAAACTTGAAAATCAGGTAAAAAAAAAAATCCTACAGAATAAAACTACCATTTTTGCTAACTGCTAGAGGCATCCCACCATACTGAGGTAGACAAGCAAGAATAAAATAAAATGCTTACGTAACTTTCCAGCAGCAAACTTGCAAAAGGTACTCAAAGATATAGTAGGCATATACCAAGACATAAACAGCAGAGTCTAGCTAAGACCCTAGGAGACTTCTAAAACCAATCAAGAAGCCAAGTGCAAGAATGCTAGAAAATCCCAACTTCTTCAAAGATAAAATCCGTTCTTCTCTTTCCTTCATCTACCTACCACAGTAAAACTTACCTCACTGGAATTATTTGATAATGCCATAATAAACCAAAGAGGTTTTATATGTTACAGTACATGATTAAGTTCCGATGTTTTAGGAAGTTCTTCAAATACTATGACAGGTGCTGTCATGGTTTCAGCTGGGATAGAGTTAATTTTCTTCTTAGTAGCTAGTACAGTGCTGTGTTTTGGCTCTGATGTGTGAACAGTGTTGATAACCTCACTGATTGTTTTAGTTGTTGCTGGGTGATGTTTATACCAAATCAAGGACTTTTCAGTTCCTTGGGCCCTGCCAGCCGGAGGGCTGGAGGGACACGGGACATTGGAAGGGGACACAGCAGGACAGGTGACCCGAACTAACCAAAGAGATATTCCATACCATATGGCATCATGCTGAGTATATAAACTGGGGGAAGAAGAAGGAAGGGGGGGACGTGGCATAATGGCGTTTGTCTTCCCGAGTACCCGTTACATGTGCTGGAGCCCTGCTGTCCTGGGGGTGGCTGAGCTCCTGCCTGCCCATGGGGAGTGGGGAATGAATTCCCTGCTTTGCTTTGCCTGCGTGTACAGCTTTTGCTTTACCAATTAAATTGTTCTTATCTCAACCCTTGCGTTGTACACTCCTTTCCGATCCTCCTTCCCATCCCTCTGGGTGGGGGGGAGTGAGCAAGAGGCTGTGTGGGGCTTGGTTGCCAGCCGGGGTTAAACCACAACACGTGCACTAATAAAGAAACCTGCCACCTTCAAGTGTAAAGATCATAAACAGAACTTAAAATCAAGTGTCTTCATTTTGTAAAGCAGTTAAGTATTTTGAAAACAATTCTCCATCTTTCACAGGGTATCACTGAAGTAATTCTTTTCCCAAAGCTACAGAATTATACTTAAATTTCAAAACAATAAACTCTTACTGAGAACATGAAAATCAAGTTCTCAGCACAGTACAGAAACGTTATATCATCATTGCACCAAAGTACATACATACAAGAAAACCAAGATAATGTGCTACTAAAAACAACGAAGCTCTAAGGGTAACACTACACAGACATGTTACCTCTGTGATATAAATAACACTACAAGTATTTTGGAACAAGAAATAAAGCACATCCATATATTAACTGTTGGTGATACTTAGCATCATCATTCCAATCAGTTGCAGAATAACAAAACAAGAAGCATGAGGAATCAACTATGGCAGATTCCTGAATATTTTAAAACCTCTTCTGATCAAATTTTGTTACAAATTAGAATGCCACTTAAAGCAAAATATGTGTACAATATTTATTTGAGGAAAAAAAACATTAAATTTGATAAACTCCTAAAAAAAGGAATTTTATTTTCTATAGAGAGAGAAGAGAGAAGTACTTTGGCTCATACATCATTGCTATATCAGTACTGGTGGATAGGCTGTTTTATCTTAGTGCATGACAGCAGAAGGAATGTTCTTCAACTACATATTAGACAGCTATACCCTCGCAGATCATACACAGAACACAGCAAATTTTTAAATTCCTTTGTGCAAAAAGCTTCAATAATGTAAATTTTCTAGCTCATAACCAGGACCAACTGAATTCAAATGAGTGACAACAAAATAATTTCACTAGCTACCCAGAAGATCAAAATCTTTTACATGGAAAAAAACTGTATTAAAAACAGCTTTGCTTAGCGGGAAATGAAAATAATTAAAAAAAAAAAAAACAAACCACCATTCTACTAAGTAAACAGAGGGTAGGAAAAAAATGGCACCAGGTATATTTATAGTAGTAAGAAAAGTAAAAAGGGACAACTAAAAACCTCAGTGGTGTAAAGAGGAAAATTCTTCTTTTAAGTGTAAGAAAAAGCATTTTAACACAAGTAAGTTATGAAAATTCAAACAGTGCATCTATGAGGATAGAAAGACAATAAATTCTTCTGTATTTTATTTGAGAAAACACTAGATGATGATTTCACAGTATGCTGTAAGGGCATGCTTTCCAATTCAACGTGCTTTTAATTTACAAACCTCCATTAAAAGAAATAAAAATTCATCAAGGAGACCACAGTACATTAAATGTCAAACAAAAAATTCCCATAATTCCAAAGGCTAAAAAGAAAATACAAAATAATATAACAATATTTAAAACACATCAATAATAGACCAAGCAGCTAGTTAAAGGCCATGAAATGCACACCAAAAGCCTGCCGGGGGGGCTGACCTTGGCCGGACGCCAGCTGCCCCCCAGGCCGCTCTGGCACTGCCCTCCTCGGCCGGGCAGGGGGAGAAACCTAACTAAAAGCTCGCGGGTCGGGGTAAGGACAGGGAAACCACACAGCAACTACCATTACGGGCAAAACAGACTCACCTTGGGGAAATTAGCGGAATTTTTTACCACTGAATTCAGAGCAGGGTAATAAGAAAGAAACCCAAAACTTAACAACGCCTTCCCGCCACCGCTCCCTTCTCCCCAGTCTCAACTCCAGTCCCCGGCTCTCCCCCTCCCCGCAGCGGCGCAGGGCCGCGGCCGGGCTGGGCCAGTCCCTCACACGCTGCCCCCGCCGCTCCTGCCCCTCAGGGGGGGCTCCTCACCCCCTGCCCTGCCCAGCCCGGGGTCCCTCCCGCGGGAGACAGCCCTCCCTGCCCTGCTCCAGCGGGAGCCCTTCCCCCCGCCGCAGCCCTTCCCCCCCTGCCGCAGCGTGTCCCCCCCGCGGGCGCAGCCCCCCCGGCCCAGCCGGCCCCAGCCCCCCCGCCCCCGGGGGCACAGGCCCTGCCCCAGCCCGGCCCCAGCCCGGGCTCCTCCCCGCGGGGCCACAGGCCCTGCCCGGCGCTGCCCCGGCGCCGCTGCCCGCGGGTCACAGCCCCCTGCGGGCACCCCCTGCCCCGGGGGGGGCCCTGCCCGGGCTGCGGGGGGGGAGCTGCTCCCCCGGGGGCTCCGCGGGCCGGGGGGGAATCTCTGCTCCGGGCCGGGAGCGGCTCCGGCCCCTCCGGCGCTGCCCGGGGGCTGCAGGGCCGCGGCTCCCACACAGCTCGCTCCTCTCCCGCTGCAAGTTGCTGTGCGGGTTGTTCCCGCTTCTTCAATACGTTCTCTCAGAGGCGCTGCCGCCGGCGCTGATGGGCTCGGCCTGGGCCGCCGGCGGGGCCGTCCTGCAGCCGGCTGCGTCGGCTCCATCGGACACGGGGGATGCTTCTAGCAACGCCTACTCACAGAAGCCACCCCTGTAGCTCCCCTGCTACCAAAACCCTACCCTGCCCTGCAAACCCCATACAAAAACTTAGAAAAACGATATATTTATTGAAATTTTTGGGTGCTAAGCACGTTTGTGGAAGCATTCCAGAAATTAAAGGTTTATTAAATACTAGTTAACTTGAGCATATTGGGTCCGGCTGAGCCCCGTAGCAGCCCTTGAGAGTGAGAGAGGTGGTGTTAACACACCAGGGGTTTGGGTACTGCTGGGCAGGGCTCGTACAGCATCCAGGCTGGCTCTCAACATTCCCCACGTCCCCACCCCAGTGGGCTGGGGATGGGCAAGTTCTTGGGAGGGGACATAGCCAGGACAGCTCACCCAAAGTGCCCGAGGGAATGTTCCATACCATATGATGTCTGCTCAGGTATAAAAGCTAAGAGAAAGGACGAGGAAGGGAGGGCATTTGTTATTTACAACTTCCGTCTTCTGGAGCAGCAGCTACATGCACTGAAGCCCGGCATCATCACCTGCTGATGCGAAGTAGAGAGTAACATCTTTTGTTTTCCTTAGCATCTGCATGTGGGCCTTTGGCTATTGCTTCATTAAACTGCCTTTATCTTAACCCACAGGGTTTCTTTCCCCTCCCTAGTTCTGCTGAGGAGGGGAATGATAGAGCAGCTTGATAGGCACCTGGTGTCCAGCCAAGGTCAACCTTGCACAATGAACAACAGAATATAAAGATTTTGCCAAGCCAAATCGTTTCTACTACTTTACAGGTGTGGGGAAGAAAAAGGTAACAGTGCAACTACGTTCCAATTTCACTGTGGCATTTCAATGTTTGACAGTATTTTGATTATGAAATCTGCATCCAAAATAAGCACCCCACATTAAGTGGATTAAAAACTACTAGACCATGAAATGCCAACAGTAAATAGAAGCCATCATCATCAGTAAACGTTTATGTTTCTAGAGGGCTTTAGCATGGATTGAATCATAAGCTTAGGTTACTCAACACTGCTCAAAACCACATTTCCACACCTTATAATTTATGTCTCAAAAATTAGCATGACTTTTGCTCAAAGAGCTCTGCGGTCTTGTGTCACAGCTACTTTCCAAGTAGCTGGACAGCTGTACAATACACTCGGTCTGCTGTGTATATGTAACTGGAGGCTTTATATTTCGACACAACTAATACTTTGTTGGATTACAGATTTTTATCACTATGGCTTTTTTACTTTCAGAAGACAAGAAGAAAGGGATAGAAGAAGAGAAGCATGAACAGCAATTCTTCGCTGTTAAACAATGTTGATGTTGGGCTCCTCACCCCATAGCAAAACCGCAGCAACTATTTTCAACACTCACACAAGCCAATAGTGGAAATAAAAAACTGGATGGTGAGCAATTTCTTAAAGCTAGGTCTAGGAATAACAAGTAAATACAATGTGCTTGTCCCCTTCTCTCAACATACAATACATTTTAAGTGAGGCACAGCCTTTCCCATTGCAGTCTTGATAGTCTATTGCCAAAGTTTTGCCTGGCCTCTATATGCACGACTCCTATAAAGAAAAAGGATCAACAGGCAATTCCCGTATGTTCCAGACTTGAATTTTCTTCGGTATTCAGCATGGAGAAGAGTAAGAAAGCGCTATGCAATATATCCAGTACAATCCACCTCCTGCATGGTTTAAAATTTAAGCAAAAAGCAAAATCCTGAGACTAATTCCAGATTTAACACTTCACAGCTAAACACCATGCTGCTTTTTTAGCACAAGTTAAGGGTTAGACTCATAAGGGAACTTTAGCATCACATTTCTGCAGCTTTGACAACCAAGGCAGACAGATACCATACACAATCAGATTAAGGAAGGTAATTTTGGTTTTATACTGTGTAATGCTAAGATTATTCCTAGAGCAGAGATCAGCAAGAGGCACTAAGTGCCTGACAGCACTCTTGCTCTCAAAACAATTCTACCTTAAAAATGTTTTCTTGGAAGCTTTTGCATTAACTTCTCTCTACAATCACATAACTCAAGTATTAGAAAGGACTACACAAGTCTGCTTAATTAGCTTCCATTTTTTTAATACTACTTATTTTTTCTTTCTTAAAAAAACAAGGCTAGGTTAAAATTTGGACTAAAACTTTCAGGAGCAGAAATACAGGCCTCTCATGTATTTAGCTGGGAATCAGCCTTCAGCATGTACTTACCAGGGAATTCACTTAACACACAGACACAGTCTTTTTCTTCAGTAAAGGCAGGAAAATAATTTTTTAAGAAGTTACAAAGTACGTAGTAAAACTAGTTGTACCAAGAAAAATGGTCAGACTAAAATGTTAATTTTCATTTTAGAGACTAAAAGTAACCTGAAAATAAATAGAATTTTCACTCTTCGGTAATACACTTTACTATCTGTTTGTGATACTAGAACTCTTGCCTCATGAGATGTCTGATGACATCCCACCGAAAGCTCAAATCTCTCTGAGAACTCCTTTCAATAACTTCTACCGTATTTTTTCTGAAGAGCAATTAAATTTCCTTCAAAAAGCCACTTCTTGACAAAGGGGGTATTTTAGCCTTTTATTATTGATGCCCAATGACTGTTTTGTCTCTCTAATACTTAATGCTAGGCTTTAATAAAACAAAGTATTATTCATTGGACTGACTGCACGATGTGCACACAGGCACAAAAAGGAATATAGATTTAGAATAGGCCAGTGAAGATGCCAACATGAAAATGCAGCACCTGTAAAGGAACAGCTATAAAAAAGCATCAGTTCCAGCTGAGTTCCAAGCTCCATGATGGAGACAGCATCCAACTTGGATACCTAATCACACTGAAGGTCCACCACTTAAATCTCAGCTGCAATTTCAAAATACTTCTCTTGAATTGTATCAGAAACTCTTGAATGACAATATAAAAAAAAAAAAAAAAAAAACAACTCTCTCCTTCTGAAACTAAAGGCCACAGAAAGTATTTTCTGCTCAAAGGCTCTATTTTTGCCAAAGAACTTCTCAAAACAATTAGACATTTTGACATTTTAACATGTTATTGTGAACAACTTACGTAAACTGAAAAGACTACATCCTTCTAGTATCCTTTAAAATTTGACAGGTACTGTGGAAAAATTGAAGTTTGTATTTTGGAGTCTTACCTAACTATAGGCAATTTGGTGAACGGAACAGGAGGTAGCTTCAAACCATCTGGAAGAGTGATGAATTCCATTGTACCAGGGCATTTCGCTGTGTAGCTTTCCAGGCTCTGTGTTACATCTTTCTTTTCTAGAAAATAAATTTGTTTAAAATAAAATTAAAAAACAATTTCAAACTTAGATGCACTAAAAGTTTAAAATGAAGTTATAACTTGAAGTTCTATTTGTCTTTCTGTATTTATACAAAGTAACTCTAATGGATTGCCAACGAATTTTTGCATACAATGCCTAGAGTTACGCTCCAGAAACCTTAATGGATGGATCAAATATAATTAAGTCATCAAACAAGACAGTTTTCTGGATTTTTCAGAAATTTTAAAGTGACAGTCTATACCTACTTTTGTTAATTTTTTCATTGTCAAAATAAAAATTTCTACAGTTTATCTAGTACATCTACATATCCAACACAATTGGCTTTAAGCATGTTAAGGTTATTAACTGTTATGTGAACAAGTCCTGCTCTGAAACATTAGATTAAGGCAAAGAAGAGAAAAATTACTTGTGGTGTTACCTTGTGTTAACTAATTACCTAATTTTTAATATAATTGTACTATGTTATGCTACTAAATCATAAGAACTGGTAAGAAAACTTTTATTTGGTTTTGCTTAAAAATACAAACAAACATTATCTGGGTTACCTTCAATAACATATAATAAACGCTTATGAATTTTATCCAACAACTGTTTTCAACATGGTATACATGGTTTCTCCAGAAAAAAAATGTATGTCTGGAAATACATGGTTGCCCTGGTTTCAGCGGGGATGGACTTAATTATCTTCTTAGGAGCTAATGCGGTGCTGTGTTTTGGCTTTGGCGTGAGACTTTGCAGTTCCTCAGGCCTTGCTAGCAAAAAGGCTGGAGGGGCACAAAGAATTGGGAGGGGACACAGCCAGGCCAGCCGACCTGAACTAGCCAAAGAGGTATGCCATACCATGGGATGTCACTTGTGGTATATGTACCTGGGGGGTTGGCCGGGCGGATCATTGCTCAGGGACTGGCTGGACATCGGTTGGCAGGTGGTGCGCAGTTGCATTGTGCACCACATGTTTCTTTCGTCCTTTCCCTCTGGATTTTATTCTTTCCCTTCCTTTTTTCATTACAACTGTTATTGTCATCATTGTTATTATTGTTCTTTCATTTTTATTCTGCTTCAATTATTAATTTGTTCTTATCTCAGCCCTCAAGTTTTACATTCCAACTCTCCTTCCCATCTCTCTGGGTGAAGGGAGAGTGAGCAAGCGGCTGCATGGTACTTAATTACCAGCCGGGGTTAAACCATAACAATGGCCTGAACACAGTTATATTTCTCTGATCAAAGGGGAGCCTGTGAATGGAAAGAAGCCTGAGAGTGCATGTTTAGAGGAGAGAATGAAATAGCTGAAAAATCTTACACCTATATGGTTTTAAAGCACAGTGAACATTCCTCCATATATGTGCTACCAATAAAAATAACTATCCAGCAACTACACTGTTTCTAGAAAATACTTCAGAGATCAAAATACTCAATGATAAAACAAAATAGAAAAGGGAGCAGTCACAGCAAATACTGCTTTCAAAAAAAACTGCTTAGACAAGTGTATTTGGTTTATGCAGCAAGGTTTTTGTAGCAAGGGGTGCTGTAGGGGTGGCCTTTGAGAGAAGAGACCAGGAGTAGCTCCATGTGAGAGAGAGTCAGTTCCAACCAACTCCAAAACGAACCTGCTGCTGCCCAGAGCTGGGCCTATCAGCTATGCTGGTGGCACCTCTGTAATAACATATTGAAGATAGGGTAACAAATGCTGCATAGCAGCTGTGAGAGGAAGGAATGAGAAAACTGTGAGAAACATACCCTGTAAACCATGCCACTGCCCAAAACACCACCTTGGGCCTTGAAAGGCACAGACATCCACTGATGTTTGTGCTGCCCACATCAATCCAGCTTAGTTTGTAAGCTTCTAAGGCCATGACTCTTTCAAAGCAAATAAACATTGATTTTAATCACCTTCGCTGAAACTAATGCCAAGTAACTGAAATATTGCCTTGCTGGTGTCTGTGCTTCACTGAACTGTCTCGAGCCACTCACCACCTTCTATGTGCATGCAGGAAACATCTCCAAAAACACATTATTAGACATACACATACACTCAGATGAGCATAGCACAGCCAGGATTTGTACTTCAAGACTGTGTATTTTCATACAAAATTTCAGGCTACAGCATTCAGGTTGTTATTTGCCATGTTACATAAGCAAGGGCGCATGGTATGAGTAGAAACCACTGAGATGGAAAGCATCGCAGCTACCAAGAATGATGAAGACAACACTACAGTATGCGCTTAATTCTGCTTGAAACCACAGGTCTGTCATTCTGGAGAACCAGCTTTTATTTCCTAGTGTGAAACACTGCCAATTACTGTATTCAAAGAAAGCATGCCGCCACTTGAGAAATAATTTGTTTATTGATTTTAGGGTCACATTTTTATTTCACACTAGAAGCTGAGCATGCTTTCTGCAAAGGCAAGGCTAAAACAAGACATTTTTCTATGCTGACATTGTATGAAACGCAGTTTAAAGCATGCTGTTGCCAAGCCAGCAGCTGTATTACTTTTTATTTAGCACTGCACCTCAGCAGAGATGCTAAAGGAATCTACATCAATAGGACATACCAAGAAGCATTCACAATGCATAAGAGCAAGAGCTGTATAATCTTGCCTGAGAGCCACTTCTGCAAGCAAGTGTTGGAGCCTTTCTCCCTTGACTGAGCACCTCTGCCACCTGACCTCTTGGCTGTGAATCAACAATACAAACTTCTCTACTTAGTCAAATTTGCAAAGCCTGTAAGTGCCAAAAACCTGCTACAAAGTACTACTTTCAAACAGCTCTGAATTCTCCTAGCATCTGCCTGGTGTCTTTGTGTTTTGACACAATCAGAAATTTCAAGAACCTCCTGGGAGGATCTATTCAACTACTAAGTCTCCTGACCCATCGTTTAGAAGACTGCGATTGAAACTCTTATCACTGGTACTTCTCTTTTAAAAGATATAGAAAACAGCTACTCTGGGAGGTCTTTACCCACCTAGCCTCTTCATGCTTGTATACCTCAGCAGGAAAGCACTTGATCCTTTGACCCGTGAACTCACCTCAACAGCTTTAAAAGCCTGCAATGCAGCTGGAAACACTACTGGATACTCTTGTGTAGTTATTACAGAGGCTCATTTATTGAGTGAGAAATGATGGGTTATTTTCTCATCTGGAATAACTACATTTGTTAATTATTTTTTGCTCCAGTTTCTCTACAGACTTATTGCAAGATCAGGATCATAGAACAGCTGCAACAAAGTAGAACAGCTAAACGGAGCCATAGTCTGTACTGCCACTCAAGCACAAACTTTGCAGTCTGTTCAGTACAGCCTCGTAGTACAATTTCCTCATTTCACAACAAATTGTTTTCATTACTTTGGGCTGCTTCTGACAGCTAAAAATTCTGCAAGACCACCAGTATTCTTGGTAATGTTTTCCTGAACTACTTCACATTAACACAATGAACATTGGTTTTGTCCCAAAGCTCCTTCAAACCTTCTAGTAAGAGATCACAAAAATCAGAAAGCTTTGGTTGCACAGCTAGAAACCATTTGTGACTGGAAAGCTACTAAATGAAAAAAAAGAAAAGATAGTTTTACAATCATGTTTCACATAATATTATTTCACAATAACCAGCCATTGAAAAAAATCAGACAGGGACAGGAAAGAAGGCCAGTGTCGTGGTTTAACCCCAGCCGGCAACCAAGCACTGTGCAGCCACTTGCTCACTCCCCCTCACCCAGAGGGGTGGGGAGAGAATCAGAAAAGAATGTAAAACTCAAGGGTTGAGATAAGAACAATTTAATTGGTAAAGCAAAAGCCACACACACGTAGGCAAAGCAAAGCAGGGAATTCATTCCCCACTCCCCATGGGCAGGCAGGAGCTCAGCCACCCCCAGGACAGCAGGGCTCCAGCACGTGTAACGGGTACTCGGGAAGACAAACGCCATTATGCCACGTCCCCCCCTTCCTTCTTCTTCCCCCAGTTTATATACTCAGCATGATGCCATATGGTATGGAATATCTCTTTGGTTAGTTCGGGTCACCTGTCCTGCTGTGTCCCCTTCCAATGTCCCGTGTCCCTCCAGCCCTCCGGCTGGCAGGGCCCAAGGAACTGAAAAGTCCTTGATTTGGTATAAACATCACCCAGCAACAACTAAAACCATCAGTGTCCTATCAAAGTTGTTCTCACACCAAATCCAAAACACAGCCCTGCACCAGCTACTAAGAAGAAAATTAACTCTGTCCCAGCTGAAACCAGGACAGTCAGTTATAGACTTAACATTTTTAAGCACTTCAGTAACCATGATTTAATGGAATCACACAAACAGTATTCCATGCCTTGGCCGGTTACAAAGAAAATTAGAAGAACACAATTGCTATAACTGTATGTCTTAGCTCTTCAATATTAGAAGAAATTTAAAGTATCTGTACCTGGGCTCAGTCAGTACCCATTAAAAACTAAATTAAATATTAAAAATAACAATTAATTTTTGTTCTCTGGCAAACAACTGGTTGATCTCATTCAGATCAAGTCATTATGTCCCTTGCAGAACAACCTACAGCAAGGTAGAATGAAGAAAGGGAACATTTTATGTCTGACCTGCCAATTACACTGGAAGACAAACAACTTTGTGTTTCCTTATGCAACTTGCTCAAATGTTGAAAAAGCAAGTTGGGAAACAGCCAGCCAAAAGCCTTCTGACTTCAATTTTCCTCTAGTGCTAAGCCCAAAAGCAATGTTTTAACGAAAAACCCTAGTGCCTGGGGTTCTTTGTGCTGGCTGAGCTTTTCCTTCCCCCTTGAAAACAGCAAATAGTGTTCACAAAGGAGAAGTTCGAGGAGACCTTCTGCTGCAGGCAGCCCCTGAGAAATGGCAGCCAGCTGGCCTACCCAACGCTCTCAGGAACAGTCTCAAATATCTCCTTGATAAATTATTAGTAACACATAACAAGACAGAAAAGTCAGCCTGACAGAAGAAAAAGCAAAAGTAGTTTCTCCACCCAGAAACACAGATATTTCCTTCACACACACACACACACACACAAAACCTACCTCCACCACACCAAAACCAAGAAAGATAAAGAAAATTGCTTGGTGAGCCCTTTTAGAACTAAAGGAGAAAAAGTCAGCATCTGCTGCCAGGGAGATCTTCAGCATCACCCTGCCATCAAGATGCAGTGTATTCTTTAAACTATAGAATTTCAAAAAGGCCATAGAACATGTTAAGACCCTCACAAAGGCTTAAGTAGAAATTGAGTATTCATTGACAGTAACAACTACAAACTTCTTCTCTTGAAGTTAATCACTAGAGTAAAGCATGTATGCAAAAGTCTTCACAAGCTTTCAGGTAGTCCCTCAGCTCTAGTTTCGGATAGATGCAGACGGGCTGTAAACATCCTATTTGTACTCAGTGTATCACTCTTCACCACCACAAGCAAGCTAATGTCGTAAGTGAAGCACCTTAGCAAGGCTTGCATTATCAGTCCTCTAATTCAGTATCTCAGTTGTTTAATTCAGCAGAACAGAGAAGGCCACCTCTAATTTGCAGGCAAGCACCACCTGTTTTTCCATTACATTAAGTCTGATATATATTAGATGACAGTATTTTCTACAGGTTTAGTAAACAAACAACATCTCTAATATTTTTCTGAAAAATCCATGGAGCAGGTAAACATGACTTCAAATTGCAATAAACCTCAGCATTTAGCAACATTTTCACACTGCCCTGATCAGCCACATTTCAGGCTCCTATCTATATTCTTAAGTTATCGGTTAGACAGGAAGCACACACAGGCTGCTGACTGGCTAACTGGATGACAATATGACCAAAGCAAGTGAGAATTAATGGTCTTTTCTTCTTTGCCTCCTCAGGGCACCGTTAGTATCTACTTTTTCTGTGTATAAACCGGTGTCATGAAACTGGCACAAAATTAATATCTCTAATCTGTTCTCCAAACCACATTTTGTCAATAGACTCAAAAGCCATTTTTACTGAGAAAACAAGAAAGGCACCAGCAGACAGCATATTATATGACTCTTTCTTTGGAAAATCAAGCAAAATCTGTAAATAAACATACTGAAGATTAAAATTAATAAAATTAGTTTGACAAGGAAAAGAGGAGGAACAACAAGAAAATAATCAATGCTACCCAGAGAGCTAGACCTACTGTCATGAACAGATGGTCATGAACTATAGAAAAGAAAGTGGCTCCATCCACACAGAGGAGAGAATGAGAGCAAAAGAATTCAGTTATTTGTTGTGTAATAGCTCACCTTTGGAAAACAATTTATTAGCTTTACCACTAACTTTGCAGGAAGAAGAGGGGAAGAAGATAATCTTTTCCACATAAATAAAAATAGAATAGTTGTCTGTTAGAAGCTGAAGGTTTTCTACTTCTAAGACAATCACCACAGAGAGAGAGAATGGGAAGAGACTGACTAAACACATCAGGGTCTTCTATTACAAGATTTTTAATAATTATGTGAAATGTTTACACATTAAGTCACAGACAGTTTGAAATTCACAGCTACCACAAAAATATTTTTAGTTACAAGTCTCATTAAAAGTTGACATAGCTGAAGTTGAAGTTCAGAAACATGGCATTAAAATGTCAGTATCTAGTTCTCCACCATATCTGAGAACTTCAGATGTCCATATATTTTGAATACTATAAAACTATTTTGTACATACAAAATCAGTATGTAAACCACTAAACAACATTTTTTTTTCATGTTAAGAAATACCAGAAGACCTACCATAAAGTGGAGCAAATTAAGCATCGATAGTTTCCATAATAATAAAAACAGTTAAGGAGTGCTCCAAAGCTGCTTCTGAGTAAAGTAGGCTTTGTAAAAATCTGCAGATACAATGGCATAACTGTTACACACATCTGATTTTGTATTTTGGGTGGAAGAATCATGGAGACAGAAGATGGCAAGAACACCACACTCATTTCTGTGAGACACTTTTTCCCTGATAAAGTATTATGCAAAGTCACAGAAATTTGGCCAGACAGGATTATCATGATTCAAAGTTTCAATGCCTCCACTGGCACAGAGAAGAGACTCTTGCTTGAGAACAGGACAGTGTAATAGTTTAAAAAAAAAAAAAAACCTAGACAACTGTCTGAAAACTTAAAATAAAAACATGTCAGCTCTCTACTAATACATTGTTGAGTTTTCCCATCCTTTTGAAAAAAAATTTCTTCGGTATCACTCCTAGATCTTACTCTTCTTTTCTTAGCACATCCAACCATATTCAATGGACATCATATGGGTAATTCACCAAAGAACATTGATAATCCTCTTTTAAACATGAATATTTCTTTTTATATATAAAATGCTACTTCCAGTAGCAGGCTTGATTCCAGTGCCTTCATTTGGATTTAGGCTAAAGAGAGCAGTATTGTTAAGTGTCATATAAAATTATTTGAATTTTAGTGATAGAGCACCTCCTAAAATAAGTTTCCTTCAGTACAAAACTATTAGCTCTTAAAAATGCAGCACAAATTCTTCATATTGCCAATTAAAGCATGTCTTCCCCCAAGGATTCTTTTTTTTTCTGGAACAAAAATAATGCTCAACTTGTCTTCACTTGAACACTTGTACCTTTTCCCTCACTTAATCAAATCAAGCTTCTTCAAAAGTGAGAGGTATAAGATACCAATTTTGAGCTAAAGCTCAAAAATTTCATTCTGTTCCTGAAATACCTCAAACAAATTAATAGGGAACTTATGTCATAAAGAAATGTACTTTTTCATTGTAATGATTGATATTCTGCTTCATGTTAAGAATCTGGATATGCTATCGGCTGGAGGTTTTGTCTGTACCTTATCAACACACAAGTCTAAACAAAGGTAAATCATGTGTGAACAACTTTCAAGTTTGTTTATAATGCTAGGCAATTTGGATCAGTCTTCATTTTATTCCCAAGACATTATTTTTTCTTTCATATAACATATGACTTAAACTGTTGGTCTTTACACTTTTTGCTGCACAAATTAATGTAAATCTTTTATCGCTGTTGCTACTTTACTCAGTCTCATTTATTTATTCCCTTAAAAAAAATTCACTGAATTAGGATCGGAACCAGAGTTACTCAAGGAACACAAGGATAAGCAAATCATTATTTGAAATAGATAAGCATGTATAAGTATTGTGATTTTCCTCAGAGCAACCTTCACTTTCTACATAGTCTAAAAGACATGTATTTCAGGAAAATAAATTACACCTTCTTAAATAAAGCAGTTTGAGTGAAGTTACTAAATAAGCTAGTTTATCTCTAAGAAGTACCAGTTCCAGAGAGAGATTTTAAAAGAATTAAACAAGCCCAGAGACTTTTACCCTGCTGCTACTATTTTGAAACTTTAAAAAAAAAAAAATGGGGGGGGGAGGGGGAGGGGTAGGTATAAAAACCAGGGGTAAGTGTTGCAGATAAACTCCCAGGAACATCAATATATAAAAGTGCTGAAGTCTTCTACGCAACTGAAGAAAACACAGAACTAGATGAAAAGCAGCAAAATTAATGGTACTGCAATGAATACGAAGAGTTAAGTGGCTTCTAAGAAGCTTCCTTCTACTTCATGTGCAATCTCAACAGTCTTTTATTACAATGTCAAAAAGCATTTACATTCAAGCTTTTTTTAAAATATATTCATTCTTATAGCATATTGTGCCACTGCTATACATAGAGAACACGAGATGAAAAGTCCGTTCGATTACATATATATAGATATATATACACACACACATACAATATTTTATATATACGTACACAGGTAAGATACAGCACTATGCTGAAGCTGTAAAAAGACTTCCAATTAATGACTAAGAACCCACCACACTACTATAAATATTCCCTGGTGATTATATTGCAGTTTTCAGTCTACATCCTCAAATCAGTTAATTTTAATATTAGATGACCAATCAAACTAGCCCCCTTTTGAAAGATTCATTAGTTAAGCAAAAACTTGCAGGTACTTTGTCAACTAAAATACAGTGCAGTGCATCACAACCAGTTCATTAGTGTCAGTTCAGTAAACCTCACTTCAACTCAGAAGTTTACTCAAGTTTTAATTTGCATTATATTCTCTATTCAGTCTGATTAAAGCGTCATTCTTTTCAGGCCTTGAAATGAGTAACTTTTACCTTTCTAAAAAATTCATTTGCACACTATAGAGGATCCTAGGGGAAATGCTGTCCTAATTTAAACACAGTATTTGGGAATAATGTTCCTTATGGCTATAAAACATTGTAAAGTGGTGACAGGCCATGCCTATACTATCAAGTATTGCAGCACAAAAGGAGAGAAGCTATAGAGCAAAGCAGTTGGTGCCTACATTAATGCAGACCTGCGAGGTTTACAACACAGGATCTCTTACTTTCATCTCTCAAGAAATGATAGCACAATCAAGCGTACTCTAGGAACTCTTCTAAATAATCCTGGCTCAGCAACGAATTGTGATACTGCCATTTTTGCCCATTTCCTAATAGCTTACAACTGTTTTGAAAAGCAAAAGCCACCTGATTAATAATGTCTTTCCTCAACTATACAATCTCATTGACTTCTTGTTTCTTTCTATCTTTTCTAATAAATAATTTATGTACCAAAAGGGATTTTTTTTTTTATTTCAGCAATACTGTATCAACTAAATTGCACTCATTTAAATGCTCCTTCATTCCTTGGAAATAAGTCACACTCCAAAGATCTTCCAATTCCTTCCCATTAGATCACAATTACCCATAAGCCTATTACTATTTGTTAGTTTCTTGTAATTTACCCAGTACAGATGAAAAACCTACTGAACTCCAGATGGGTTCAAAGGATGAAATTTGGTTTACTTTCATTCAAGAGAAGCATCAAGGGTCAGGAACAGGTGCAGACACTTTGTCACTACTGAGATAGCCACATATGTGTAAAGGCAGTAATGAATCTTGTCACAACAATCACTGGGATGGCCAGGATCATCAAGATGACTAGGATGCAGACGTCTACACTGAAGACACACTCACCTCAGAAGAACTTCCAGCCCTCTCTGAACTCTTTAAAAAAATGCAGATGCATTTGCCATTTGTAATTTTAAAGTGAGAACGAAGACAACTTAAGCAATCCATTAACTGCAACTCTTAGTAGTTCAACTATTTAATTTTAAAATTCTTTTAGCATCTTCGAACCTCATGTGGTACCTGAAATATATTACTACTCATTTTACAGTTCAGATCACTCCCCACCATAAATCATTTCTAATTAGACTTTGAAAGAATTCCACAGATTTATTGTCTGTAGAGGAAGTACCAAGCCTCAGCAGGCCTCCTGCTTCTGATACGTTTGAAGTTATTAGCCTTCACGAGTTCAGCAAGCTATGCCTCAAAATCTTCTCTGGGCTTATGTCCTGGTCAATCCCTGCCCTCCCTTTATCAGGTTTGACATTCCCTGCTACTTTCTATGTTTGGATACAACATCCACTTCTATACAGTAAACTTTTTTTTTCTCTCCGTATCACATTTATTTTGCTAACTACCCTTATTTTTTTCATTATTTTTTTATTTTAACAGAGGAATACACTTAATGAGAATCTACCATGACATCTTTAAGCAGTCTCCAGCTACCAGCAAACATACTACTCCTTTTAAATTTCTTCTAATTAGTTTCTTTTCTTTATCTCCTCCTTTCAAAGTTTAGTACTACTGTCAAGGTGGTTTGCTTATTTTAACACCAAGCAACCGTATTCATTTATCCTACGTTTTATTTCTAATACTTATAAACTTGTTTCCTGTGGCCTAAATATGAAGAATAGGAATATAAAAGAGGAGCAGCATATGGGAATCGGCAGGAAGAATGGCAAACAGAGGGGAGCAATGGGGAGCAACCAGCTCAAACTAAAAAATACGCTGAAGCTCTCACGAACACTTGCTACAGCAATATAAACAGGGAAAAAATGAGAAAGTCATAGCAAGACATAAAGAAGACAACACGATACAGCTAGGTGAACATACAGTAACAAGTTGCTCGAGCTGTCCCTCAAAACAAGAGGTGGTTTTAAATTATTCCACGCTCTAGAGCAACAGCAATTATTTATAGGTTTATAGGTTATTCTTTTCCATTTCTCCAGTGAAATGCAATTGAGTCAAATCTGTGCAGGGAAGTTAACTCACAAAGTGCCCATACAGCTTGATTTCATCTTCCCAAGTGTTGGGTGGAAATTCAAGACAGTGTTTTAAGTAAAGATCCTCAGAAATTGAGTCAGGTCTTTACTGCTGCCAATGTAGGCTTGGCAGAAGGGTTAGACTTAAGGGCATTTACACATTTTATTTTGGTCTAGTTGACAATTTTTACAACCCCTGTTTAATATTCTTATTTCCTGTATTTCCACACAGCAATTTGAAATTTAAGTATCACCAAGTGAATGTATATGCAATCTGTTCTATAAATAAAAATGTCTGTAAAATACTGCATAGTTTCCTCTTTCAAGCTGTGAGATAGAAACGTATATTTTAAGAGTTGCCAGGCACCACGTCTGACATCATCAAATTATGATCAGTCCAGGCTTAACCATAATTCCTAAAGGTAAACAAGGTGTGGGGATTTTTTATTATTATTTTTTTTCTTAGATCAAGCTCATCACTTCTTTGCAAAAGGCACAGACCTCACGCCAGCAGTTGACGGGGCAGTTGACATATCAGCCATCACCTGAGCACAGCAGTCTTGAAAGGAGGATGAAAAGGTTCTGAAAGCAATCTCAGATTACTGGCATGCGGTCCCTGGTCCTCCAGCTACCAACAACTCTAAGCTGTCAAGGCATCAAAGTGGTCTGCCCAGCCAACACTGACAAGTCCATCACAACCGATCTGGAGGATATGGGGAACTGAAATAGCATTCAGCATAAATTCTGGCAAAAAATCTTCATCAGGGAGAATGATCTCAGCACAGGCTAAGAATAAGCACCTTCTGGAAGACGAGAGACTGTTTTCAGGAGGAAACAGCCTGGAGCCAAACTTAACAAACCTCTAAGGTTTGCATGGCATGGATCAACATCTCAAATTATTTCAAAGTGCCAAGCAATAGCCAGTACTGCAGGAGGGATAGAATCCTGCCTCTCTGGAGTTCAGAATCACACTAATGAAATTTAGATAACTAGGGATATTTCTGAAAATTCAACCCAGGACATTTGAAAGTAACAAAAACCTTTTTCTTAGGTAGAGCTATGTTTTCATCATCCCAGTGACCAAGCGCAGGCATGGCATGCAGTTGCTATCTGAGATGGACCAGAAAAACAACTCCTCACCAAATAATAAATCTCAGGCACTCCATGGCACTTCCTATGCAGTGCCTGTATGGAAATACACGAAGTAGGTATACTTCATGAAAATCAAAATCCACACACAGAGATCCCTCCTAACAGAAACTGATGAATTCTGTTGATAAGGTTTGCTTCTGGAGATAAAATACTCAGCTACAGCAAGGAAAGCCCCTAAGTCATGCATCACATGCAGGACCTGGTCTGTCCTCTGATTAAAAAGAAGTGTCATAACAAGTTACGTCTTTCACTAAAGAGTTCATGTTTTTCGACAGAACAATGACTGTGGCCAGGGTGACGAGTATCCACTCTGGGGAGGGCATGCCTCTAACAAAGAAGTATTTGGAATGAAGCCCAGGATAACATTTTTAGTTTGCTAGGGCTAAAACAAATTTCTTCATGACATCAGCAAGTCCAGAAGAGGGCCACAAAGATGATCAGAGGGCTGGAGTGCCTCTCCTGTGCAGGCAGGCTGAAAGAGTTGGGGCTGTTCAGCCTGGAGCAGAAAAGGCTCCGAGGAGACTTTATTGCAGCCTGCCAGTACCTAAAAGGGTCTACAAGAAAGCTGGAGAGGGACTTTTTACAAGGGCCTGTAGTGATAGGACAAGGGGGAATGGCTTTAAACTGAAAGACAGGAGATTTAGGTTAGATATTAGGAAGAAATTCTTTACTGTGAGGGTGCTGAAGCAGTGGAACAGGTTGCCCAGAGAAGCTGTGGATGCCCTATCCCTGGCAGTGTTCAAGGCCAAGTTGGACGGGGTTTTGAGTAACAGGGTCTAGCTGAAGGCATCCTTGCCCATAGCAGGGGAGTTGGAACTAGATGATTTTCAAGGTCCCTTCCAACCCAAACCATTCTTTGATCAGTAGAAAGATAAGTAAGCTAAAACTGTTCAAAACCTTATACTCAATGA
The DNA here is from genome assembly GCF_023634085.1 of Falco cherrug. Taxonomy (NCBI): domain Eukaryota; kingdom Metazoa; phylum Chordata; class Aves; order Falconiformes; family Falconidae; genus Falco; species Falco cherrug. Next base: position 5,704,815 of record NC_073699.1, read on the forward strand.
GTAGAGAAGCCCTGATGACCGGACCAGCAAAACTGGAACAAGTGTATCTTATTTGTGAAGCTGCCAGGTATTTTGTGGTCATGCCTGCGGAACTTAGCCCATTTATTTTTGGTCTCTGCTGCTGCTGAAAACACTGAAGCTAAAGGTCATCACAGAAAGGTTCTGAATTGCATGATAGCCGCTATTCTGTCTTTCTGATGCTGAAAGTTAAACATGTACATACACAAGAGGCCACGTGGCCGTTCTCCAGATTGTTAGCCAACACTGTTCTGTTTCTAAAGACAGTACTCATGTTAATCTAGGGAATAATTAGAGCAGCAGAACAGACATTTTGAGACACCAAAGGCCATGCTAATGCTGAAATAGTACCCGTGCTGACAATGCAGTTGGCTAGAGAAGCACCTGAAATGTCCCCAAGAAAGCTCAATCACGTAGGCTGCATCCAAAATTCATAACCATGATTGAGAGAAGAAAAAATAAGAAACCATGTCACTTGTTTCGTTACCTTTGCCTGTTGACTATTCAGGACCAACAGTGTCAAAAGGCCAACATACACATTGATTGTAGCCTTCACAATCTCAACCCCCTGGCCAAATTGCTTTGGGAACCAACCTCTGTCCTAAAGTCTTGGTAACAGCGGATGCAGCTGGAATGAACAGTGGTGTCCAATGATATAGGAATCAACTACACACAGGAATGACAGGAAAGCACTGTAGGACGTTTTAGGAAGTACTTCTAGATATTGTTCTCTCCATCACCTACTGTCACTCACCTGAAGAATAAAGACATCCAAAACACTGGTCAACAGGTGCAAAATGAAGAACAGCAGGCATGACAGTTGGAAACCTACTGAATGTCTGAAAGAGTGTAAGCATGCAGGGGTGACAGACATACTCGGAATTTCTGTCTGGACAGTCACATTTCAGTAATAGCTATTCCCAAGCAGCTCTGTGTTTAGACGGGCCTTAATAGATGAGCTAACTCAAGAATCATTTGCACACAATACAAATCACAGTGCTTCTAAATAGTGTGAATATTATCAGTAAAGATCCATAATAAAATACTGGGTTTTTTTTCCAAGTATCTGACCTTACCCAATGTGACCTGTACCCATAGTGTTCTGTTTCAAAAAGCATTATGTAAAAGAGAGAGATTTAATTCCAAGTAACTTTGCAATTGCACATTTTAATTCTTATTTAAAGAAAGAGGGATTCTCAAGGGCTTGTTAAAACATAATGGCTTGAGATTAGAGCGCTTTTATGCAGAATTTGGTGCCTCTTTTTGCTAAGCAGAAAACTGCATTTTACATATTTATGTAACTAAACAGCTTAATTTTAAATGAGACTCTTAGCTTCCATGTTGTTAAAATAGTGATTGACATCTCCCATTTATTTGATGATACTTTTTATTCAGATTTACCAGGCTGTGTGGTTGGAAATGTAATTCAAGTAAGCATATATGGAAGTTGTATTTTAAAATAATTATCAAGTGTCATTCCATTAAAGTAAGAAAATTTTGTTTTAAAACACAAGCCAATTTTGACTATTTTGTGTTACGTTAATAGAATCAAGAGCTTCTAATTAATAGATCTTTCATTGTAACTACTAAATCTCATCTTCTGAACTTGAAGTGAAGAAGAAATCCTTTTTTTCCTGTTTTCTGAAGTCCCAGTATTTCACCTTCATCCGAACTAGTAAATGAACAGAATTAGATTGAGGGACTAGAACAAGAGAATATTCCTTTTTTGTGTCTAGAGGCAGCTAATCCTGAGACAAAAAGAACTAGAAGATTAAGTTCCAATGCCAAATATTTAGCTGGTAACCTTCTTTCAGCTTGGAGTTTTCACTTTATTTGTTCTGGTTTTAAAGATGATCTGCAAACTACCTGAATCTTAAATACAAGTGTAGGATTTAACATATATTATCAATTACAAGCTTTAAAAATAAGAAGTTTATTTGATTTAAGAAAAACCACATGCAGGTAAAAACTTAGTTTTAAAAAGAGTGAATTCTCCTCTACCTAGTAACTAGTAACTTGGCAACTTTCTATGCAGAAAAAAAAAAAATTAGCATTCTTGAACTGCAATGCTACTGTATTACTTCAGTTTCCTAATTGAAACATTACCTGGTTAAGAAAACCTGGAAGTTTCAGTCATGTGATTATCAGAGAAGAATACAAATTACACAACTTCAGAAGTTCATAATATAAGGGAAACAGTTCACCAACTTAAAGTAGCATAATCCTATGCATTCAAATCATCTTATCATAGAATTGTTTAAGTTGGAAAAGACCTTTAAGATCATCAAGTCCAACTGTTCACCCAGCACTGCCAAGTCCACCACTACACCATGCCTCGAAGCACCACACCCACACGTCTTTTAATACCTCCAGGGACGGTGACTCAATCACTTCCCTGGGCAGCCTGTTCTAAGGCTTGACAACCCTTTTCAGGGAAAATTTTTTTCTCAAATATCCAATCTAAACCTCCCGTAGCACAACTTGAGGCCATTTCCTCTTGTCCTATCACTTTTTACTGGAGAGGAGAGACCAACACCCACCTTGCTACAACCTCCTTCCAGGTAGTTGCAGAGAGCAGTAAGGCCTCCCCTGAGCCTCCTTTTCTCTAGGCTAAACAACCCCAGTTTCCTCAGCACTCTTGCTTTTGTCCTTTATTTACTACAATCCAGCGTTGAAGGGATTTTGTTTATTTTTTCCTAACGTTCTGATATTTTAAAAAGAACTATAAATTTAAAGTAATTTTCTGTGCTAAACGGACCCTTGCACAATATACACAATACCCATCTAAGAAGAATTACAAAAAGATTACAAGCCAGAAATACATTTCTGGCACTGTCATCCACACTTTAGCTAGTTTGGAACACCACTAACCAACCGTGTCTGAGAAACACGCTATCAATAAAAGACTTCCAACACAACAGCAAGTTCTATTTTGGATGTCTTCAGGAGAGGAGGAGAAAAAGATCCAGCTACTTTTTAAACACATTGGAGAACATTTAGTTTGACTTTTCAAAGACACTAAACATCACAATTACCATAGTTCTAACGAAACGGGAAGCTTTACTTATATAACGTCTGCAGACAAGAAATATAAAAGTTGCTTCTCTTAAGATTTCAAACCCTTTTAGGATTAGGGAATAGCAATATCATATGTGCACATGCACAGCAGAAGAGCTTAAAACCTTGTTTTCAGCCAAATTTTCCATACATAAATCAATGACGTTTCACTAAAAGTCCTGGGAAATCCAAGGACCTTTTGACAGCAAATAAGATCTACAGACAGAAAGGTAATTTATTCCAATTTATCAGTTCTCTCAGTTACTCTCCTTCCTGCACTACTGATTTGAGCCACTAAACAGATGGAATTCACTAGCAGGCAAAAACCTAAAGCTCACTAGCCAAGCTCTTTGCTGTAGGAGTCACCACGGAGAAATCTTTGGCCATAACAAAAGGAGAAAAATGAAAAAAACTATACCATTTTACACCCATCCTCTCTATTGTGAAGATGGCAATAACTGAAAAACAGGCACTTTTAACCTAGCTTACTGTGAATCAAAAAATATTTAACACCTTTCATTACTAGCTCAGTTTCAACTTGGGTGATAAAAAAAATATTTGAAATAGTTTTCCTAAAAAACATAAGACAAACATAACAGTGTCACTTTTTGGTTTTCCATGCGATTTTGTAAATACTTCATGGCCCTCCCTTGCAAAAGGTCCTCACATACGTCATTACCATTCTTGAAAATCATCTATAGACACGTTCACTCCATCCTCATCCACTGACAAATTTAATAAATCCCACTGAAATTTATTGCTGAATTAAAGAAATTTTGTTTTAAAGAAGCCACAGAAACTTACAGAAACTTAAGCCTACTGTTCTAGTTAAACTGTTTAATTCCATTGTGTTCAGCTGCTACAAGTTCATTGTCTCAAGTACAGAAACAAGGATGCCTACTTGTATTTTGTACCCACTATATGAATGTTTCATCAGAAAACTCATAGTAGATGCAGTCTGAACTACCATACACTCTTCTGAATCTACTTTTCACCCTCAGCTCTTCTCAGTCTCTTCATTAATAGCACTTATGAAAGCTGCTAGTATTTTTATATACTTCTCTTTTTTAATTCGCACATAAATTAAGCCCTTTGATCATATTCTTAATACTTACAGAGGAAACAGTGCATTAGGCTCGAGGCAATCTACAGATGGAAAACATTAAAGGAAGTTCTATTTTAGATACTACATATCAAGGTCAGAACAATACTATTTAAAACTAATAACACTGTATACATAATTGATTCCCATCAACAAGCTACTTCATGTGTACACTGATTTCCCTAACTTCTGTGCTCTCTGTTACTCCTGAAATCAAGTATATTTCAACGCAAAGTCACATCATTTGACTGTAGGACAGAAGAAAGTGCAAATATCCCTTTCCTTTAAAAAGTCATACCTTGATCAGAAAGAAAATCCAGCATGGTCTGGAGAAGGAAAGACAAATGCCTGACGCATAGAGCTGGATTACCCATTCTTCTGGAAGCATACACTAGTTCATGAAGCAAACGCATCTGCACTGCAGCCCATCCTCTGTGAGTTCCTATAAAGTAAGCATTGATTTAATACTTTTTAAAGCTAGAAGTCAACACAAACCAACTGGCTTTTTTTCTTTATAGACTAAGCAGCAATTTAATTACTTATAAAAATCATCCGATGGAACCAATAATTACAAAATCCAAATCTTGTACTCCAAAGAAAAATTAGGATCTTTCAGGTTTTTTAATATTTAAATATGAAACCAATTTTTGTTTTACATGCTTCGCTATCAACTAATAAATTTATCACTAGAATTCAGAAAATGCAGTTGACAATCCCCATGAAGTAATAACAAAATGATACACAAAACCATTAAAGTTTTGTATGTTCTCTGAACAATAAATTCACAAGATCTCATACAGAATTTCATTTTTATCCAAATCAAGTACTACTAAACTCACTTTAAAAATCAAGCAAAAGATATTTTCTCTAAATGCTTTCCCAGTCATTAGAAGTCAGTAAAAAGCAATAAAATTACAGGACATGAAGGATATTTTTTTATTTTTCAGTCTTTAAAAACTACGTTTCAGACTATAAATTATTTCATATTTGTGAAGTATCTATGGTAACAATAAATAGATCATCATAACACTAACTTCTGTTTCAAAAACACAGTATCCAGTACTCTTCATGAAACTTAACCTGGTTTTAGTATTAGCAAGAATAGTAATTTTTAAGTAACAGATATTCCAAGATGTGCAACACTTCACAAACTTCTAAACAGCCCTTCTTCTAATATTACCCTTCAGCATTTAGCAAATCTTCCTAGAAATATTTGCTGCAACCAAACCTTGAGAGAGTTTATATTTTTTACACAACAGTCTCATAATTTTCACATGTGAAATGTCATTCTTATCAAGTGGTTCTTATCAAGTTTACAGTGATCTTTCCACATGTCTCTGAAACAGCCATTTTAGGGGTAAAATCTGACAAAGCACCTCAGCGCAACGTAAGGTAAGGTAAGGTAAAAATGAAAGTTAAAACACCAATCGTGTCATTTTCCCCACACCACACACCCCCAATTGTCACTTTTTGCAGAGCTTCTACAATCTCTTCTCCTACCACAGTCCCATCCCAGTTTTCCCCTTTTCTATCACAGGCCACAGCATATTTTTTTCAGCAGATTCCCTCTTCCTAGACTCTTTGTATCTTTCCATCTAGTCCACTTGGCATATTCTGTCTTCTCTCACATATCGTTTCTTTCACTACTGCTTAAATCTCTGCAGTTTTATTTTAAAACTAACTATCCACATGTACAGTGGGTTGTCTACATGCCTGTTTTCATCAACGGAGCTAGAAGAGCTTGGAAAATATCACCTAGTGCCTAGTCAGATGGGTTTTTCCATATTCTCCCTTGACTAAATTGACTAGATAGCTCCATTATTTCAATGGCTAAGTCACCTAGCATATACAGAAACAATTAAACTTACAACCGAACTCACAAGACAACATCAAACTGAAATTCCAACAATAGTCAATGTACTCTCACAAAACAGAGAAGAATATTCCAGCTGCTGTTCGTTCACATTTAAACCAGTTCAGAGTTTTCATACTGGTGAACGCCACCTCCTTTCCACCAGTGCATGCTCAGCCCATTGCTTGCTGCTCCTCTCATGCAGCTACAACATTTATTGAATGGTCCCCAAAAATGCTACTATACAAAACAATGCAAGTTTTTGGGCAACATGGAAAGGTTTACTCAAAAGCAGTTCCCAAGCAGCATATTAGCTGTCTCTTCCTTTAGGTGAAAAATGAAGCACAGTATATTAAAACCAAGACAGCTTTTAAAATTATTACTTTACATACAGCTTTAGATAACATTGATGAAATTTATGAAACACAGCTTAGCTAAAAGGGCGGCAAGCAGCACACAACTTGCAGAAAGTGAACATGCTAACAGCTACAAGAAGTGGCATGTGTTCTCATGGACTATTTTTCCTTTAGTTTTTAACAGATGCAATAAAATAGTAATTCAAATTATATATAGCATCTAAAAACTGTTGAAATGTCTTACCAAATGCTAGTCTTACAGAAAACATCACTGATCTAATTTTTGGGGAAATATGGCATATTTGACCCTACAGATACAGATATAATTCTATGTTTGTGTATGTGTCTACATACAAAAATATGTAAAAATTTTTTATTCTTTCACTATAAGATCAAACAGCAACAAATACCAAAAGAAACACAGAAGCTGAAGGCACTTTAATTGAAAAAATACCCAAAAATAAAATACCACCTTGTTTGTACTGGTAAGTGTATAATCAAAATCAAAGACAATTTTGAAAAAGAACAGAAGTGAAACTCTGAAATGAAACTTAATTATTTGCTGCAAACAGAGGACTACAGTAAAACATTCAGCAGTGGCTTGCAGAAAATGTGAAATTATTTAAAGCACCACCAAGAAAAAGTGATGGTACAGTGTTAAAGAACTGCTCTATTTGCTGCAATTAGTTTCAGATAGGTAAATGATTTTAGTTTAATTTGAAATCTTTTAATTAATTATACAAAGCCAGTTGAGTGACCTACCAAGCTAATCCATACTTCCCCAGAAACACTTACCTTTGCTGAAATCTTTAGGATCCAATGACAAGCTATAGCCAGGGAGAGTTTCCAAAAGCAGTTTGTAGCAGGCCCTCCACCCAGGTTCTGGGATGCTAGGTGCAGCGCACTGCATGGCGGCTATACGCTTGAAAAAAGCAGACTTTCGGTGAAAACCAATACGTTCATACAGCTCAGAAAGAATGCTGTAACGCTGGATTTTTTCTTCTTCTGAAAGCTGATATTTAAAGGGAAAAAGAGAAAAGGATTGATTGTAATCAAAATTTTACAGCATATATCTGAGTTTAAAAAAATAAACAGGAGGAAAACAAAATGTAGTAGACATATCTCCAGCACTACAGAAGGCCAGTGATTTTGCACACAGCCAGTCATGACAGCTTCTACTGCCAGGAAAACTTAAGCTTGCTTCAAGTTGAACAGCTAACAAAGCAGCAGAGAGAGTGTTCTTTAGCAACTTTATTTGTCAGTAGTACTAAAAAGTAAATAGCCAAACCAGTCAGTAACAGCTAAACAGCTCCACATTTTATAGAAGATATCTAACATGATGTTCATGGGCATAATAAGAATGCAAACAAACATATACCACTTCCAAAATCAATTGATTTACCAAGTTGAACATTTTCAGCCCTTGCAAATTAAATCTATTTATTAATCTTGAAATCTCAAGCTATGAAAGCCAAGAAACTACTGTCTCCATTTTTCTATGTCTCTGATCTTGTAAACCACAAAATTTTCATTGCATGATGCTATACATATGCAGACTGCCAATTAGTGAGGAAGAATTTAGTAAAAGCCCCATTAGGCTTAAAGTAGAAACACACTTGGTAAGGAAGTACCAACCCGTGCTTCTTCAGCTTATCAATATATTGGCACAAGTCCCAATAACCATTCTTTTCCCCTTTGATACAAATGACAATCTGGCTTTGAAATCAGCCACCTAAGAAGAAACTGCCGCAGAAACTCTGGAAGCCACCAACTATTTCAAGCCTACATCCCAAGTAACAAGCACCAGAGTTCTGAAGGTGGACCAGTGCTGACACCTCGTGTACAATATCTGGCATGCACAACCAAAAGCAATAGACATTTTAAATTACTCTAAAGCTGCTAACATGTTTTGCAAAGGCGTTTAAAATGACAAACTTCATACAAAAATAGCACTAGAGGACAGAAAACAGCGTTTCTGCAACTCATTCTTCAAAACTGAAAGTATCAATCTGTGGATTCTAAATCTTAAATCTTGAAAAGTCAAAAAGGAGATGCTAACCACGCTGGTTAACTTTTACAGAAATAATGAGATTGTAATAAATGAAGCCTCAAAACATCTTTTAATGACTTAAATCCCAACCTAATTAAAAAATCAGTCTGTTTTCAAAAGTCACTTCTAATTTTGGACGTAAGGATATGAAGAGAATTCAAAGAAGCGTAGATTTTCAGAAGGCACCATGACCTTATCTGACAGTTCAGATATTAGTACTTCAGGATATGAAGAGACAGATAGATTAGCAAATAATTTTAGAAAGTTTCAGACGATTTTTGAAGCTGAAGTTGCTACTTCCCTCAGAACTGACAACACAAGACAACGCCCAATGCAAAACCACAACCCATCCATACAAAAAAACCAATCCCTGTAACTTTAGTTGCAAAAAGGCAACTGCACCACGCTGAAAACTTTCACAAATCAATGTAGCTGGAAAGAACAGGAGGCCCAAAAAGAAAATACAGAACATTTTTAAGCCAGTTTATCAGAATACCCAAAAGCTATCATTCAGAAAGAGCATGAGGTGTCAGATTAAGGTGACCTACTCTAGCAGAAAAAAGCTGCTCCACCTTTTTCCCCCTTTTTTTTCCGTTTACGTCATTTTAAAATGTTAGCACAATAAAAAAATATAGCAGCAGAGTTGAAAAGGGCATGACCCCATGATCATGTACTAAAGTTAGAAAAGCTTAAAAAAAATTCTAAAGCTATTCCTCAAATACATAATACTGTCAATGTTCACACACCTATGAAAACTAAATTTAAAGATGAGAAAAGACAGGGTCCTTTCATACCTGTCTTTTCATAGTTTCATCATACTTAGGCAGACATGAGCACTCACTAATATTTAGAACTGTCAGACAGGAAACATTCTCAGAAAGTTTTATTTTTATCATATCTGAGTAAGTTTTTAACACTGCTACCTAACTTGTTGCTTAATGGCTGTCCACAAAGTTACTCAAATACATGCTACAGCTGCAGGAAACTTTTTTCATCACCACAAACATAGCAAAATTGCATTTTCCCTCAGCATAAATAGTTATGTGTTACCACCCAGGAATCTAAAAGGGAAAAAAAAAAACCCACGCAACACACACACACACACATATCCTCCAAGTAATTAATTTTGGGAAGACTGCAGCAGGCATTCTGCAGGCCATTAGCGCAGCATTCACCAACATCTTTCCTGACCTTACAAATTTATAAAAGCACAAGGCCTATCAAGTGGCTGCAAAACAGCCAACACCTGAAGCACAGCATATTTTCCCTCTGGTTAATTTTCATTTAACTGTTATAACAAACCAAGTTTGCAATTGCATCTGTAAAGGCTGTAGTTCACTATCCAAGCAACTGAGCAATCTTTTTTCACAGGCTTGTTTAAAGACAGACTTTCAGGAGAGTAGCTTTTTATTTGTTCTTTAATTATTCCTTACTATATTAAAATTCAATAATCTCATTTTCTTTGTAATTAGATGTTATAATTTATTCCTCATAACTGGATGCAAAAATAAGTCTTATTACCCCTGCAGCTCTCCTATAATCAGACAACACCAATTAACATTATGTTACTAGACTGGGTAGGAGGTTGAATATATGGAAATAAACTCGTTTTCCTGTTTATCAGAGGCATACATCTTATCCTGTAAGGTTTTTTTCTGCTGTCAAAAATTAGTTGTGCTCACATTCTATCTACCTGCAAGAGAAAAACACTGTCCTACAATTTGTTTCACCAACCCATCAGAGGATGACTCTTCATCTGAGTTAGTCCAAATTATAAATATAACTATTATCTGCTTCCATGTTATATACAGTTAATCTTGAGGAGCTGTAAATGTAATTCCCAGCCAGACCCCTCTTTGGGGAAAATACATTTCCCAATACTGGAAAAATTACCTTACTCTTATTTCTCATAATAACGCTTTCTAGAAGCACTTCCACTCAAAAAGCTTTCAAAATAGTAGTTACAAACTAGATGAATGATGAATGTCATCCTTGGTTGAAACTGATAAAGGTGAAGAATGGTGAGCATCTCAGAAGTGGGTCTCAATGCCCAAATACTCAACATTGTTAAGGTGTCCGTTTGCTTGCGGGTTTTTTAAGCAGCCATATACTAAACTTCTACAGCGGCATAATGACAATAGCAGATACAACTGACATCAGGAAATGAACAAGTGATCATGAGGTATACAAGGTACAGCAAAAGATTCAGCGGAAAAGACCCAACTGAAACTATTAATAAAAAAAAAATAAAAATCAGTGCATACCAATATCACTTCAGGAAAAAAAATATCACGCTCCTTAGTATCCAGTTTAATATATCTTTTTTTCTAGAACACATCTACTGAGTACCATCATCTAGCTTGATCTCACACATTGTGCAAATGAGAGTGGCATTCAGTGATACAGAATCATCACAGAAAAGCCAAGGCTGGAAAGAACCTTGATCCTCTGGTGCAATATTTTGTGGAAAAAGGAGACTGGATGAGATAGTCTAGCACCCTGTCCAGTAGTGTCTTGAAAACCTCCAGCAATGCAGACTCCACCATAGAATCATTTAGGTTGGAAAAGACCTTTAAGATCATCAAGTCCAACTGTTCACCCAGCACTGCCAAGTCCACCACTACACCATGCCTCGAAGCACCACACCCACACGTCTTTTAATACCTCCAGGGACGGTGACTCAATCACTTCCCTGGGCAGCCTGTTCCAGAGCTTGACAACCCTTCTGGTGAAGAATTTTTTCCTAGTATTCCAATCTAAGTCTCCTGTGGCGCAACTTGAGGCTGTTTCCTCTCGTCTTTTTGCTTACTACTTGGGAGAAGAGGCTGACACCCACCTCGCTACAACCTTCCTTCAGGTAGTTGTAGAGCGCGAGAAGGTCCCCCTGAACCCCATTCAGCCACTTCTCCCAAGGCTTTTGCTCTAGACTCTTCACCAGCTTCACTGCCCTTCTCTGGACACACTCATGTTCCTGTAGAGGTTGTTCCAGTGAACAATTGTTCTTTCTTAAATTGCAATGCGATCTCCCCCAGTGCAACTTGTACCCATTGCCCCATGCTTTCTCAATGTGGCTTCTGGTGAAAAGAGAGCCTCTGTCCTCTTTATAGCCACCGTTTAAATATTGGAATACTGTGATGAGATCTCAAGGCTTCTCTTCTCCAGAGAGAAAAAGACCTAACTCCTTTAGTCTTTTTCCTCATAGGGCAGTTTATCCACCCCTTTGGTCATCTTCATGGCCCTCCTTTGGATCTTCTCTAGTCTGTCCATGTCTGTCTTGAACCGTGGCAATCAGAACTACACACAGGACTCCAAGTGCAGCCTGACAAGGGCTGAGTAGAGTGGGATGATCACATCGCTGTCTCTGATAACAATGCCCCTGAGGATACAGCCCAGGATCCAATTTGCCTTCATTGCTGCAGCAGCTCGCTGCTGACTCCTGTTCAGCCGGTTGTCCACCAGGACCCGCATGTCCCTTTCAGCAAGGTTGCTCCCCAGTCATACTGATACCCCAGCCTGTACAGGGCTCTTTGGTTATATCATCCCAGCTGCAGGCCTCTGCATTTGTCTTTGTTAAAGCTCAAACAGCTCTTGCTAGCCCATTCTTCCAGTCTGTCCAAGTCTCTCTGATGTGTCCACCTCACCACTCAGTTTGGTGTTATCATCAATTCCATCATCTGGATCATTTTGGAAGATGTCAAATGTTCAAGGTTTTCCAGACAGTGGGAGATCAGGCATTTATCGATTACATCTTATATAGCATGACAATGCATACTGAGGCATGCTTTACATGCACAAAGATTTATGTGCTGGGCATACATCAAGTTCAAAGGGAAAAACAAAGCAGACAAAGTGACCAGCCAGGAAGAAAAGTTGTGGGGTCTCCAGAACACCCTTCTCTGGTTCTCTAACACAGCAGGTGACAAAAATAATGATGCTTTCTCACCATGCTTTTTCACTAGATGCATTTCATCAGGACCCACTCTTACATGCTTCCATTTGGGACACTATTAGAGCTGGCTGGGGCAAGCTTTGATCAAAGCACACCTTGCACACTGACTAAGCTGCCAAGCTTTGTGCTTGTGTTTTATTAGGTAATACTTATCAGCTATTTAAATTACTTATAGACTTCCTCATTCACTAAGTCTTTTTTTTTTTCCTTTAATATAAAGTGAAATTTGCAACCCCAATGGCGTCAGGGAGGAGAACAGGGGATTCTCACAATGACAGTAATTGCTTCCATAAGAAAAACAATGTGACAGCAATATCAGAGTTTGCAGGCCACAAGAGTAACCGCACAAGAACAAGGGAAAAATACTGGCACAGCAGCTTATGTGAAAGGCTACAGAGCTGCCAGCAAAAGACAGACTAGAATTAAAGAAAAGGCCCTTAGTACTACAAGGATTACAGCAGTTAAGGTAGTCTGCAACAAAATTGATTTTTATGATAGCTTATCAATTAATTAATTTCTCATTTATGTTCGGTTAGAAAATTGACCAAAATGATTCTCTGCAAATTAAAGTATTCAACCTCCCTCATAAATCTGCTGTCCACATCTGCGCTGAATAAGCTCAATGGTGTGGACTTAAACCGCTAGTCTTACCAAGATGTAAGGAGCAAAAAAGGAAAAAAAGGTAAGAAATATGAGAGCATTTATTGATTCTTTCAACCACAGTAGTCTCTCTGTAACCACTGACACTAAGCTTGAGACACTCAAAAAGTATTAAGTCTTGTTCTGTGGTGGTACTGAGCATTTTTCTTAGTTCCAAATACTGATTTTACTCTCCGAATTCCTTTCTGATTTGGCCTAACAAAATTCACACTACACAACAAAAATTCAATTAACAACACTAGTTAGACTCTTAAGGTCACTTTGCAACAGGCCATTCCCGATTCGCTCACTGTTTCATTGAACAAGATACAATTAAGGTTAAAAAAAAAAAAAAAAAAAAAACAATCATTGCCAGATCTATCCCAAGCAACAATTCTTCCCTGGTACAACATCACAATACAACAAGAATGGGATTTTTTTTCTTTCACATGGGAGAATAACCAATAGAATTCATCTCAGACTAAGTCCTCCTATTTTCAGATGAACTCTGAATACCTGTTAAACCAGATTCATAGATGTGAAAATCCTCAGAAGTCAAGTCCTAGTGAGAAGGAAGGCGGTGATACAGAAGATAAAGCTGTGGAGTCCCCTGAATCTAAGTAACTTTCACACTTCAGTATAATCTCTCAAACGAGAAATAAAAAATAACTGGACTTTCTGCACTGACCTGACGAAGGTTGATATAAACTGCGTTCTGAAGAAACTCAGAGGCTTCCATGCTCCTTTTCTGTATTGCAAGGACTCTCACTGCCTTCACACAGGCTTCCAGTTCAATCACACCAGCATTCTTGTACTTGAAGAGGGAGAAAATTAAAATAATATTGAACTATTGCACCTGTTAGATTTGATAACTATTTCTGCTCAACACATAGATCAACTGTCACATCTTCCAAACCCAGCAATCCCTTAACGCTGGTGACTATACTGCTAAATTATAAACACATGCCCGACTGAAAATTAAGGCATCATGCAAAACAACATTTTTCAGCCTCTTCACTCACTCTTCTTATTTTGAGACACAGCACAGCTTCATCTGAGAGTTCAGACAAGGAGAAAAGTTGGAAGTTAGTACCATTTTGGATAACTTCATATATATGGTAGGTGTGGGTGGTGTGTCTGCAACAAAGAAATAAATTCTACTTTCACAGTGTAATGGGTATGTAAGCAAAAAAGGTCACTTCTACAGTAATTCACCACCACCTAAATCTGTTCTATCATGATAAAAGAATTGATTTTGCCTTTTCTACTTAGTACAAAATACACTATATAGCACAGGAAGCTGTAGCAACACAGCTTTAGTTAGACTGCATCAATTTTCTCTTTAGTTAAAACAGTATCACTGACAAGAGAATTACAAACCATTCTGAGTTTTCTAGTATCTATTTACAAAACATTTTCTGTAAATGACTTCCAGTTATTTAGCTTAAGAAAAGCAGAGACAATGTAGATGTGTATTGATTTGTTTGAGCTCAGACAGCAAACAGGCAATTTTCTAGACACACAATCTGATCAAGTTATTCCCTGAAACAATATCGTTATTGGCTCTTTGAGTTTGCCTGTCTCCTGCTGAAGTTAAGCTTTGTTCAGGTATTTATCATGTTTGAAATCCAATGAGGGAAATAAAGCTCAGAAAAAAATGCAAGAGTTACTCCACCAAAGCAGTTACATATTCCTCTCCTGCGCATTTATATGAGTAAAAACAAACCACTGGAGATGGAATCCATTTTAGAAGACATTACAAAAGTTTCTTAAGCTCAGTGGTAACACAAAAAATACACAGAAAGTGCTGATTCCTCAGCACTAGAGCTAGGAGTTACTCTGTCTGTAGGTCTTAAACACACAAAAGCTAATTATGCTTGTCTTGAACAGTTATAGACCAGTCCCAAGACTTAGCTCTTCGTCATTTGCAGGTGAAGCTGCAGTGAAGCATAGTTGCTATTTGCTAAGTGCATGATGTCTGTTATTATAATCAAAACAAATATTCTGCCCTAAGTCCAACAAAGTCCAATAATTTTATGCTTCTAAAAGAAATCATACTCTTTCTAGATGAGTAACTTACTCTTAAGGTAACAAAAAGGTTGAATGCGTACTTCAGAATAATTATTATACTGATGGTTCCAAATTTATCCAAAACTATCCCCAAAACTATCACCTTTCATTGCTCCTGATCATAAATTAACTTGTGCACAGTTTATCTCGTGTCATTTGGAGAGTCTCCTTTCAATGCAGACACGGAATGCCACATGATACTGACATAGCTTAGTCTAAAAATACTTTCAATATCAAACAAGAGAGATAACTTGAAATTAAGAAGTGGATAAAGCATAATAACTACTGTGCAATACAATTATACTTATCTTTAATGCTGATGTGGATACCGAGCCACTTGTCACAGTATGAAATATATTTTTTTTCCTCTTCCTATTACAAATGCAAACATTAAGCTACCTTACTATCTTACGGTCTGAGCTTTTACACAAAAAAAAACTAAAAAAATGCCACCATTGAGCTGAAAACTGTTTTATTTTTTAAAATCCTTTTTTAAGAATTTTTGTCCTTCATATTTCCTCCATGACTCCCCAGCTCTCTGCATTTTCTAAATATTAGCCTCCCTGAACAGTCCTGTAAAATTATATCCATCATCAGCAACCTCTTCATAAACTCCTGAATTCCCCCAGAGATCATTCCAGCAGGCACAATAAACAACCATTCAGCTTATACAGCTCATCTCTGGAGCTTATAATGTACCTATTAAAGGACCATAAACATACATAATAGTTAACCATCTGCAAATATCTAACACTTCTGTTTAGAATGCTTTAAAAATATAAGACAATTAATCCAAAACCTCCAGGTATAGCAGGCACAGTAAACACTTTACTCAGCACATTGCTGGTTTAGGTGTTGTATTTGACCAAAGTTCTGAGATTCCCAGACTCTAAACAAAGCACTTAGTTCAACAGTATAAATTATTCCCATTTCTTCCATTATAATATGTTTTACAAACTTTACTGCACATGCTTTAGAAGATCTTCCGAAATCAAAACCACAGCAGTTCATTATTCACAAGAATTCCACTGAAGTTTCTTAAAAATAAGTAGGATTACCTTGCCATAGTAAGAAATGGCTTCTTTATATTTATCTATGATGTCTTCAGGACTAAGGCAATTCTTGGCACGTCCTATCTCAGCGCTGGTGTCTGCATTTATACCATTTGAAGTCAGTGCACCTAGAACAGAACAGGGTAAGAAATAAGCAGAAGGAAATCTAGCAAATACTAAATATCTTAAGACAAAAAATAGGATACGCTGTAGGTTTGACTAAAGCATATACAAAGAACACTTGCCCTGCCTAGAAAGAAATCATGTCCTACCAAGAACACACTAGTTCTGTTTTACTATACTATTTTAAACAGTACAAATTAAAAATGGATTCAATCATGAATGAACAAACAGGAAATAATGTCTCACTTAGTAAAAAAAAAATATATGCATAGTCCTTCACACTTTTCTGAATATTTAGACTATGTATAAAATATTAGATTGCTAAAATTAGATTATGGCCACATCTGAATATGTAGGTTTAACCTTTGTATTATTCCTTGTTCTATTTAAAAATTTTATTTCTAAAGCACACCTATGAAAAAAATGTGCAATTTTTTTATAAACTCAGTATTAGAACAGTGACTTTCTCCATTTGAAACGAACACTTCTCTTCCCTATGTCTGATCACAGAAAACCAAAGGCCATCAAATCTGAGCCTTCCACGTAAAAAAAATAGTTACCTGAGGCTCAGACAAAACAGCAAGAAGTTGCTTTTCTTATATAAGAAGGAAGGTTAGAGACAGAAAGAGTCTTTAGATACAAAAAGGGATAAGAATCTGAAATAAAAGACAAGGAAATCTTGGATACTGCAAAGAACATGAAAATTTTATTTCTTGAATTTAATTTTACTGCAGAATTAACAAAATAACATTGCAAACATACATGAAAGGTTTGACAAGGCTCTATACTTTTTTACTTAATCTGTAGGATTATAAAGTAATTTATTTCTCCAAGAGGTTTCTCTACTAAGAAATTCTTTGTGTTTCAGAGCTAGACCTAACTCTTAAAAAGACAGTTAAAGACTACTGTGAAAGATACTTTCTACTCCCTTTATATATTTTAAAACACGTTATTTTACATGCTGAAGTGCTAAAGCGAATTTTTTAATATGTTAATCAACCTTAAAGAATCATATCAAGCACCTCTGTAGATTAACACTTTAGGGTTTTATTAAGTGCAAAATCTTTGTTAGTGATGATTGAAAGTGTACCATGACACTACAAGACTACATGTGACTATTCAGGTTTGTCAGTTAAAAAATATTTTTAAACCCTCACTAGTTATGAGAAGACACAGTCTTGATTAGAATTTACAGGGCCACAATAATGGATCTACGTAATTTATTTTGTGCCAGTTACCCTTCAATCTCTTTGCTTCCTCAAGATTTATAGCCAACAACTGAAGCATCAGGAATCAGTACTAGTTTTGGCAAGTGGCAGTAACTAACTATACAAATGCAAAATGTATGCAAGTAATGAAATAAAATACTTTGGAAACATGCATGAAAATAATGTACCTGGATCAATGAGAACTTCTTGTGCCCCTAAAAGGAGGAACAAAAATGATTTTTTTTCAGCCTTAAATATAGCCAACAAAATATATTTTATAACTAACATCAGGCTTGAACAAAATTATGTTTTATTAGAATCATTGCTATTTTGAAGGACTACCAATTATAATTCAAGTAGTCACCATATGTTAATCTCAGTTTGTTAAAAAAAAAATGTAAAAAAAAAAATCACATAAACTTGCAATGAATTCTGAGACACATCAAGAATTGAAGAATTTTCAGTGTATAATTTAAAGCCATATCCTTTTTCTCTCTTTTTCTTTATCCTTGTTTTAGTTACCAAGTTTCCATCACCATCTAGTTACTATATTTCAGTATCAAATCCTACAGTACTTAGATCTTCTTGTGGGAGCTCATTTAATCTACACAATACTCCAAAACAACATTTTCAAGTATTTTTATCCCCTTCCATTGTCCTTAGTTTCACTCCATCAAATTTTCTGAATAATTGAGTCATGCCAACCCAACAAGCCAGACTCTCAAAATAGTTGCCAAGAGTATTGCGAAGTTGAATTGTCAGATATATAACACCAAGGCAATAAAATAGTCAAGATCAAGGCTTTAGGACTCAAGAACAATTGCTTTATGAGCAAGACAGGACCCCCCCCTGCAGTTCATTTGCTCAGACTGCTGACTAGTGAAGTAGAAGATCAAACAGATACTCCAACACTTCACTCAGGTGTCCTAATTCTGCTTGGGGAAAGAGGAAGGTCAAGTGACAGTATTACCAACTCAGCACTTTAAACACGTAACACACAATAAAAGAACCCAAAACAGCTATTAAACTAAACATAAGGTAAGCTACACTCAGCTTATCCAACACGGCCAGGTTCCTGGCCAACAGGAATTAAGCAACTCAGAATCTTTTACACTGAAGGCTGCAGAGATTAATCCAGCCATTTAAGGGGACACAGCCTAAAGCTCTTCCCCTACAAATAGAAGGTTTTAGGAACGTGAGAAGAAAGCAGATGCCACATTTTTTTGAGTAGCCAGGCCCTGTGCTATAGCCTAAAATGCCAAACGGTGAAAAATCAGGAGATCCAAGAGAAAAATGTTTCTCTTGACTGGGTCCAGGTATACAGGCAGTACCAAGAAACCCCATCCTGTCAAGGCTGACATACAGGCACAAGAAGAGGAGCAATACCAGGCACATCAGGAAGCAATAAAAGTAGCTCTCACACCTATATGCCTCAAAAGCAGGCACGAATTGAATGTCAGATCCAAGTATGGCATTTCTTGACTTGCAGAAAATTTGGAAACCTCTTGTTTCTGGCCTTATCCTACAGAAAGATACACTAGCATTTGTTCCCCAGATTACATACTGTCCTCACAAAATTAATCAGAACAAAGCAGATTATAAACAAAGGTGCAGTTTGAAAAGATTTTAAATGAAAGGCACTGCAAAGTTAAAAAAAGGTATCGAAAAGGAACTTTCAGAAAATCTTGTAGGAAAAAGACATCACAACAATAGCTGTTAGGCTAGACAGAGTTCAGCTGTTCAGAACTCGAAACATTAAGAGATCATAACTAGAGCTAGGGAACAGCATCTAATGGACCATGAAGTAACATTTTCATCTATAAGGACTGACAAAAAAACCTGTAAATGCATTTTCTTCACACGGAAGTCCTTTGGAAAATTTTGTCATATGAACTAAAACATTTTTAAAATACAACCACACTAACAAGTTTGCTAACAGGACTTTGAATTACAAGACAACTTATATAGAGAAGCAGCAATAATTTACCCAAAATACATTTTATTCAAGTATTCCAATAGCTGTTACTTACTTATCACCTTCTTCAGTAACAAAGAGTACCCATTACAAACAAACAGATCGCAACATCTACTATTAAATATTCATTTAAAAGTGAGTAAATATGTGAAATTATACTATTAACAGCCAACATAAAATGCACTCTTAGGTCGTGGCACCCATTGCACAGATTTTAATGACTAGATATTACACAAAAAATTAGTATTGTCTCCTGAAATAAGGTAATTTTACTATTACAATTACCTGGTGTTGACATACAGTTTGTAATGAAGATAATACAAAGCACCTATTTACTAGATTGTGACTTATAGACGAATAAAGGATGGGTGGTTGGTGTTTTTAGATGAAGGAATTCATTTTGATCACATTTCTCACAGGAGTACTTAACACCAGCGCTTAAACCCAGCTTCTGTTTGTTTCAGCACTTTTTAAGAACCTGAGTATATAAACAGAAACGCTGCACTTGGTTAGACCAAAGGCCTGTCTAGCTTATCAATATCAATACCTTTTTCATTCACTACCCTAGCCAGCCTCTCCTGGAAGCCAGAGAGACTTTCAGGAGCCTTAAGACTGTATGTCAACTGTTAAGTTATTTGATTAAAGGCTCATGTCCACAAACACAAGGGTGCACAGAGGAACAGTAACAATCAGCTGAACCCAAATAACCTAATCAGGGCCAACAGAGCTGTCCTGGAGTGAAATCCATCCAGATCATTTAACATGAGCAGCTCTCTGGATCACCTTACAGACAGACTGGGGGGGGTGTGTGTGTGTGTGTGTGTGTACTGTCTACAGGGATGTGGGGCTCATTATAGTGAAAGAACATCTCAGGACTGCACAAGATTTCTTATGAGATGTATAGGGGACAAACTAAAGACAAGGAAAAGGAGGGATCAAGGCAGTTTAGGGAACAAGCATGGAAAAATAGACGGATAAGGGGTACTTAGACCTACACGCACTCCAACAACTGGAATAGGGCTCTGGGTCTTAGAGGCTTGTAGGTCCCGGTGCCAGTAACTGGTGCAATCCAGCAGCCAGCTACTGGATAGACTGATTAAAACCAGCTACTGGATGGATTCACACTAACAGGCTTTCATCCTGATCAGCCAGAGAGGGGAGCAGGACCAGGCTGTTACCGCTGTCTGTGTTCATACGAGCGCTGTGTTTTCTGTCTGTATATACACTGTGTGTGTGCGCCTGTACACCTGTTAGGAACGCATGCTCAGTCTCACGACTGGCTGGACCTGGGGACATGGAGTTGCAGCAGCCTTGACTCCTACCACACTACCAGATCTGACAACTCCTAATGCCAAGGAGTTCCACGTCATACCTATATATTGGATAAAGAACAATTCTTTTAATTTGCTTTTCCACCTACTAGTTCTATTTGATGTCCTCCAATTCTTCCACCGGAAGAAACGCTGAACCTCTGATCCCTATCTATCCTCTTCCACAAAGTTCACCATATTACAGAGCTTTCCTTTATTTCTCCTCAATCATCTCCTTTGCAAAACTGACGAGTCCTATGCTATACAGAGACCATACCAAGATCATCTTCGTCGACAATCTGCAACCTCCTTCCAGTAGAAAAATGTGAGATAGGGAATATGAGCACCCTTTTGAGATGGAAAACTGAAACTGCATACAATATTCCAGATGCAGGTGAACCACATAATTAATGATATTTTCTATTTTTTCTCTCTATTACTCCCCTAATAATTTCTAAAGTACTGGCAGACCGTGTCTCAAAGAATGTCTATCATATCAATGTTAATACAATCTTCATATTAGTTATGCAATCTGAGAGTTTAGAAAAAGTATACTAAATCTTAAAAATTATGTTGGTTCATTGATATTTAGTTAACCAAATTATTTATTGAGTGTTCACGTTAGAATAGCAGATCCCCTCTGAATAAATATATTTAACTTACTCTTAATATGCACAGCTCTGCCACATCAGATCTAGCTTATGAATACTGTCTGCATCTCCTCCAGCAAAATTCAAACTAATGCAGACACTATTAACAATCAGATGAAGAAATCCAAAGCTTTGCAACTCTCTGCAAAGCACACGTCAACATTAACACCAAAACAATAGGAGAGTCATTAATGTAAAAATCTTAAAAATAAATACAGTTCTCCCCACCCACCCCCCTCCTCCAGTTTATCCTGTCATCAGTACAATTTTACAGTTAGGAAGCAGGGAGGACATTTCCAGATGTTCAGTGGTGGCAAACAGAATTCACATTAAATCCTGTCCTTACCTGGTCTGTGCCTGTTGCCTGCCTCAGCAGAAAGAGAACCTCCTTGTGCCCTGCGAGATCCAACTTTACCTCCAGTACCACCTGGATAATGATAGATGACTGATGCTGAGCATAAACCCTCAAGAGCAGCTATAGAGTAGAGAAAAAAGCCAATGCATTAGTAGAGATACTTGCAACAAGTATCACATAGTAAAATCTATTTATACAAACATAAAATATGCCTCGAATTGGAGACCTAGTGATAGTGGTCACGGAAGAGCCAGAGATACTCAACATCCTTTTTATCTCTGTTTTCACTGGTAAGGTTTACCCTCAAACCTCCCAGGTCCCCAAGATACTACTAAGATCTGTAGGAGTACGCAATAGCCACAGTAGAGGAAGACAGATATATGAAACAATTAATTCAATTGGATGAAAACCCCCAAAACCAGGTAAGATGAATCCATGGATGCCAGGAGAGCTGGCCAACGTGAGGCCACTTACCACCTCCAACAGGTCATGCCAACTGGAGGAGGTTTCTAATGACCAGACAAAGGGAAACATCAAGCACCAGGAGTCTACAAGGCAGATCAACATCAGCTCCCTGGAAAGGCTATGAAGAACTTCTAGAAGCCATTTCCAAGCACATGAAGGACAAGGTGACTGGGAACAGCACAAAATGATTTACCAAGAATAAATCAGTCCTTGGCAACCTCACTGCCTC